>NC_052148.1:227160600-227778830 GCF_902713615.1 Scyliorhinus canicula
TTCTAACACCTTCGCGCAGGTCCAAATAAGAAAGGCTGGACAAAGTAAAACAAATTATACATGTAAAACCTCAAAACAGCTTTTCAAATATCGCAACACATAACTTCCAACTCAGTTCTCCACAGTCAAGGTTTAAGATCCTTGTTTGTCTACCAGGTTATTGTCCTTCATCAAGTCCGCCACGTCCTGCGGCGAGCTAAAGTACAGTTCCCAACCCTCATGGGTCACCCAAAGACATAGAACATAGGACAGTACAGCACAGAACAGGCCCTTCGGCCCTCAATGTTATGCCGAGCCATGATCACCCCACTCAAACTCACGTATCCACCCTATACCCGTTACCCAACAACCCCCCTTAACCTTACTTTTTAGGACACATCGGGCAATTTAGCATGGCCAATCCACCTAACCCGCACATCTTTGGACTGTGGGAGGAAACCGGAGCACCCGGAGGAAACCCACGCACACAGGGGGAGGACGTGCAGACTCCACACAGACAGTGACCCAGCCGGGAATCGAACCTGGGACCCTGGAGCTGTGAAGCATTTATGCTAACCACCATGCTACCCTGCTGCCCCAGCGGGCCCTGCGGGCCGGGCAAAGCAGACCAAACTTTATTTGCTTCTCGTACAGGGCCGCCTTGACTTTATTAAAACTAGCCCTCCTCTTTGCGAGTTCTGCTCCCAAGTCCTGGTCCACCTGGATCTCAGAATCTTCCCACATGCGCTGTTTCGTCTGTCTGGCCCACCTCATGATGTGTTCCTTATCTAGGAACCGATGCAGCCGTAACACCATCGCCCTCGGGGGGGGCTCACGCCCCTGGGGCTTACGCATAAGCCCTATGGGCCGGTCCACCTCCAACGGCTTGTGGCACGAGCCTTCCCCTATCAACTTCTCAAGGATCTTCCCCACATCGCACGGGCCACGGGATCCTTCTGCTCTGGCAGAACGACGATCCGGATATTTCTGTCTGCGAGAATGGTACTTAAGGTCTCCACCTTCTCCAGCAGCCATTTCTGTTGGTCCTGTAGCATCCCGATCTCCGCTACCATCGCAGGGATGCTCCTCTGTTCCCCCACCAGCTCCATCAGCTCTGGACTCGCCTGTCCCTCAGTCATCAATCTCTCCTCCACGCGGTCGATCACTGAATTGATCGAGTCCACCGCCAGGGCAGGTCCTCCGCACATTCCTTGCGATGTTGAGTGAATCTCTCAGTCAAGAAATCCACCAACTGGTCCATCAACCATTGAGCTGGCGAGGGTGAAACCTGCTTCCCCGCCATTGCCTCCTTCAAACTCTGGTCCTCGCTTCCAGGCAGCTTTTGATTTCACCTTTTTCCGATTTTTCCTCGGGCGCAGCTCCATAAACTAGGGGTCACTTCCTTCTCCTCTCGCTTTATTTTGAAAAATTCCTGTGGAAATCCAGCTTAAAAGCCACAAAAAGACCATCAAGAGCAGGAGCTGCCAAATGTCCGACCTTTCATTCCATGGCCGCCACCGGAAGTCCTCCCCCTCTCTCTTTTCTATTCATTGTTGGCGTCAAATGCATTGTGGAAGCCATCATCCGACTCTCGGATGATATATTTGACATTCTTTTGATGGAGAAATTCCGATAGGCCTGCCAGCCAGTCTGCAGCTGTGAATGGAGCTGCTGACCACCAGCCGAGCAGGATTGACTAGGGAAGCAAATGCAAGGATGTCGGTCTTCTTACCCATTGAAGTTCTGGCTGGTCTAATACTCCGAAGACTGCCACTCTCGGGCATGGCTCCACAACCTTGGATATCGCCACAAAGAAGGCTGTCCAGAACCTGACATCATTGTCCAGAACATATGGGCGTGGTTGGCCAGGCCTCCCTGGCGCTGTTCACACTTGTCCTTCACCTCCGGGCAAAACCTGCTTATTCGGGTTCTTTTCTGATGTGCTCTGTGCACCACTTTAAGCTATGATGTGGAGATGCCGGCGTTGGACTGGGGTGGGTACAGTCAGAAGTCTTACACAAGTTTAAAGTCCAGGAGTCACTAACTTTCAGAGAGCAGCTGATGAAGGAGCTGTGCTCCGAAAGCTAGTGGCTCCAAACGAACCTGTTGGACTTTAACCTGGTGTTTAAGACTTCTTACTGTGCCCACATTAAGCTGCATGAGGCTTAGCCTTGCGCAGGAGGAGGTGGAGTTACCTTGGCTCAATGCTTCGCTCCAAAGTCCCCACCCTACTTCCATCCCGAATCCTTCCTCCTACTTCTGCTTGTTCCATCCAGTGGGGAGCGCCTCCTTTCTAATAGTAGTCGTATATGTTCCCACAGTTCCATTTTTCCATACTGTCCGGGTCCAGTAGCTCCTCCAACATGTGTCTCTCGAGGCTCTAGGCTACCTTGTCACCTCTTTGCAGAAACAGTTTTTCATTTGTAAATGTCTGAGTTTCTGTCCGTTCGGTAGTTCCAGTCTCTCTATCAGTTCTTCCAAGGCCTCATCTGGTTCCAGGTTCATAGAGTTGCTACCACCACTGGTCTGTTGAGTGTTTGCAGGCTAGGATGGGAGCGCTGTTGTGGCGAGGGCCCTGTAAAGTAAAAATGGGAAAATATGTCATTTGAAACATGGAAGTCTGTCAAAACCTGACCTCAGGGTACATGAGAAAATGTAGGAAAAAAATTCCATGAAGGGTTAACAGCAGCAGCAAAAGAAGGTTTTGAAATGCAGATAGCCTTTATCAAACAGGCGTTAAGAAAACAGCTTGTGACTGCTCAAGCTGTAAAACTGATGCCTGTCTTTCGAGTTAAAGCAGATTGAACTTTTAGTTACATGAAGGGAAACAATATTTTGCACCGTCTTTGAAGTTAATTATTTTAGTAAGCAGTTATTAAAGAATTGCCAGGATCTTCAGTTGAATTAGGTGACAAATGTTTAGGTGTGAAATCCTGCTGACACTAGTTGAATATGGGAAGCCGGAGACGACGTGTCCACGAGAGCACGGGTTAACTCCAAATCGGGGTCAGAGTTCTGACAACTAAGGGCACTATTTTGTAATAAAGCAACTTTAGAATTGACAGGAACCAGAACCCCTCTAGGATCAAAGCACTTTTGAACGTAACAAGGGAACAAAATGTAATCAGAGTTCAATGAGCTAAAGTCATGCTCAACATGAATACGTAGTCATGTTAGAAGTAATTAAGATTAAAGGTACCTTGAACAATCAAGAGCAAAACAAAGTTACTTTACAATAATGTCATATAAACTTAATAACTGCTAGAAGGGAAATATAAACCCTAAATCGGTAACAGCCAGCAGAGTCAGCTCTCGTTGCTGCCCTCGGTCATGGGAAGGATAGAACACAGAAACCTAGCAGAACAGCAAATCCATCAGGAGAAAACCAAAAGCTAAAGAAGAACGACTGGCAAGGTCGACCTGAATGTTTAGTAACTGACCAGGAGGATCCAAAGAAAAGATCTTTTTACCTTTCTGTAAAAACAGTGATTTCATCTTTTAAAAGAAAAAAATATAATAATAAATATAATGTCTTACAGAGCGATCGCCAGGGGCTCAATTGCCAGGGTGTACAGGAGCGGGGACAGTGGGCATCCCTGCCTAGTGCCTCTGTGCAGCTGGAAGTATTCAGAGCTGGTGGTGTTGGTCCAAACGCTTGCCTTGGGGGCGTTGTACAGGAGTTTCACCCATGAGGTTAAACCCGTCCCTAGCCCAAACTGCTCCAGTACCTCAATGAGATACTTCTATTCGACTCTGTCGAAGGCCTTTTTTGCGTCCAGGGAGATGATCACCATGTGGTGTTCTTTCCCTGAATGGGGTCAATATCACATTCAGTAGCTGTTTGATGTTCTCAGTTAGCTGCTACCCTTGACAAAGCCTGCCTAGTCCTTTGCGACCACCTCTGGTACGCAGTTCTCCAGTCTCTTGGCCAGGACTTCCGCGATTATTTTCACGTCCATATTGAGCAATGAAATAGGTCTGTATTATCCATATTCCGTTGGGTCTTTGTCTTTTTTTGGTATAAGCTATATGATAGCCTGAGATAGAATTAGAGGCAGGGTGCGCCTCACTAACGAGTCTGCAAACATTTCCCACAGGTGCAGGACGAGAGCCAGTGCGAAATCTTTGTAGAAATCTGCCAAGAACCCATCAGGACCCAGCACCTTCCCCACCTGCATGGATTTGATACGCTCCATGACCTCTCTCAGTCCTATTGGTACTTCCAACTCCCTCCGTCTGACGTTCCCCCCATTGGCATGCCCGGTCCATCGAAGAACCGTTTCATTCCCGAGTCCCCGTCGAGGGACTCAGAGGTGTAAGTGGAAGGCCACAAATGCTTTGTTGACCTTTTTTGATTTGGTTACCAGTCTGCCTCTGCTGTCCTTTACCTCGAGGCTGCCTGCTTTCTCAGCTGGTGAGCCAGTAGGTGACCAGCCTTCTTTCCGTGTTTATAAAAGGTCCCCTATGTCTGGCAGAGTTGGTGTACTGCCTTCCTGGTAGATAACAGGTTAAAGCTTTTTCCTCTCCGCCAGCAACTCTGTAGTCGGGGTCTTGGAGTATTTTCTGTCGACCTCTAGGATGGAGACAATCAATTGCTATCTAGCCGTCCTATCTTCCCTGTCTCTACGAGCCTTGTGGGCTATTATCTCTCCCCTTCAGTGCCTCCCAGAATGTGGAAGGTGAGACTTCCCTGTTCCGATTGTTACTTACATAGTCGCCTATGGCCTGTGATGTTTTCTGGCGGAAGACCTTGTCGGCCAAGAAGTCCGTGTCTAACTTCCTTGTGGAGTGTTGGGTATGGCCCGTCTCCAATCTCACATCTATGTAATGTGGACCGTGGCCGGAGATGACATCGCAGAGTATTCAGCTCTGACTATTTCTGGAAGCACCAATTTCCCCACTACAAAGAAGTCGGTTAGGGTGTAGACCTTATGTACCGGTGAGAAGAACGGGAATTCCTTCCTACCCTGGTGCAGGAACCGCCATGGCTCCACTGCCCCCATCTGTTCCATAAACGTTCCCAATTCCCTAGTCATGCCTATTGTTTTCCACGTTCAGGGGTTTGATTGATCCGTCAATGGGTCCTGTACATAATTAAAGCCCCTCCTCCGATCAGTTGGTGCATATCTATGTCGGGCACTTCCACCATGGCCTTCTTTATAAAATCCGTGTCATCCCATTTGGGTGCATACACATTCATCAGGACTACCAATGCCCCGTATAGGACACTGCTGACCATGGCATACCCTCCCCCTTGGTCCATAACCATCTTCGTCGCTGTAAACACCGTCCTCTTGTTTATCAAAATAGCTACCCCTCTAGCCTTCGTCCCGTAGCAGTCTGTCCCACCCAGCCCTTCCTTACCTGCAGTCAGTCCCTCTCCCTCAGGTGCGTCTCTTGTCGGCTTTCAAACTTCTCAGATGGGCCAAGCCGCTGGATCTTTCACAAGGTCGTTAAGTCCCCGAATGTTCCAGGTGACTATTCTGATGGGAGGTTTCTGTCCCACCCCCTCCTGCATGATCAACCACATTTACCTGGTGGATGCACCCCTGTACTCTGGGGTTTCCTTTGTTAGGGGACATCCAACATGGCCACCAACAGTGTGTACGCCACATGGGTGAGTCCCTGTACTCTGGGGTTCCTTTGTTAGGGGACATCCAACATGGCCACCAACAGTGTGTACGCCACATGGGTGAGCCCCTGTACTCTGGGGTTTCCTTTGTTAGGGGACACCCAACATGGCCACCAACAGTGTGTACGCCACATGGGTGAGCCCCTGTACTCTGGGGTTTCCTTTGTTAGGGGACACCCAACATGGCCACCGACAGTGTGTACGCCACATGGGTGAGCCCCTGTACTCTGGGGTTTCCTTTGTTAGGGGACACCCAACATGGCCACCGACTGTGTACGCCACATGGGTGAGCCCCTGTACTCCGGGGTTTCCTTTGTTTAGGGACCCTCCAAAGTGGTTGCTTATGGTGCCATCTTGTTCCTTCAACCTTGACCTGCTGAAGCCAATCTAAAATCCTTCCCCTCCTTCTCATTGTGTCCCCCATGATCCCTCTTCCCCCCTCTGACCACCTTTCTACCCTCCCCCTCCTTAGTCACCCCTCTACCTTCCCCTTCCCTGCTCCTGTGGTCCCCCACCTGCCAGATGCTCCCTCCCCATTGGGAGATGCGCCATGCCCCCCCCCCCCCCTGTTTTCAGACCTCCTGGCGCCTGCTTTCCCCTCTAGTACGGTGGCCCCCCCTCCCGGGATGATCTTACTCCCTCCTTATGCCTGATCAATTGCCGTCCTCTCTGTCTTCTCTTCCTCCTTTGCTGCGCTCCACTATCCTTGCCCCTTCCTCCCTGTGAGCTGGTGTTTTGCTCAAAGCGAGGAAGTACTGTCCCACGCAAACATTGTTCATGTCCATCACTTTTCTTTTGCCTTTCTCTTTCTTATTGCTGCTTTATCTGCTTTTTGTCCAGACCATTCGTCCACCCAAACTTGTCCGCCTCTGGCGTGACAAGGGTGATGAAATATTGTTCTTCGTTCTGGAATGTCACCCAGAGCCTGGCTGGGAATAACATCCCGATTTTATTCCGTTCTTGCACTGAGCTGAATTTGCTTGGTTGGACTCAGCTTGTGTTTTGCCAGGTCTTCCCCAATGTCTTGGTACACCCGTATTCTGTGTCCTTCCTAACTGTTCGCTTTTGTCTGCTGAGCCCAACCTCTCTAGATCCTGTGTAGTTTGATGAATATTGTCCTTGGCTGCTCTCCAGCCTTGGGCTTTGGTTGGAGTGACCTGTGTGCCCTGTTGATCTCCGGCGGCTTGGGAAAGCTGTCCCTTCCAACCAAGTTACCCAGTATCTGTCAGGTCCCTGCCCTTGATCCCCTCTGGCAGGCCTACTATTCTAATACTTTGGCACCGAGACCTGTTCTCCTGATCCTCAACTTTCCCTTTCATGCTTCTCTGAGTGGCCACCAGCCTTTGCATTTCGACCTTCAAAGCAACAATCCTGTCGCTCTGGTCAATCAACGCCTTTTCTTGCTCCTGGATTATCTTCCCCTGAGCTTCCAGCTTCTTCCCCATTCCCTCAGGTGCCGTCTGATGGCGACCAGCATCTCTGCCACCACCACCTTGACTGCTACCTGGATCTCCACTTTGATTTCTTCGTTTTTCACTGTCAATTCCTTAGTTAGGAATGTCTTCCATCCCTCTCCATACGGAGGGTGTTGGGGAGCCCTCTCTCGGGGGTGGCCGGGGACCCCTTGCCTTGTGGGTCCATCGACTCGCTCTCTCACTCACCATTCCTGTCCTTTTCACTGCTTCTGCCTTCCCTGCAGCCTCTTGAGTGCCCACTTACTGGCATTTGCTCCTTTCCTCTTCCTTTTCTGCTTGTGGGTAGAATGCGTCTGAATTTACGGGCTAAATTCGTCCAGAAGTACCTATTTTACGTGTTCTGGAGGAGAGCCACTTGATGTGTGAATGCTCAGCACATCCCCATCACTGCAAGTCTGCCACATTTGTCAAACATTATCGCCCCTTGACGAAACCGTGCTGACTCAGTCCTATTTTATCATGCTCATCCAAGTATTCCGCCATCTCATCTTTAATAATGGAGTCTAAAATCTTACCAATGACCGAAGTCAGGCTAACTGGCCTGTGATTTCCCGTCTTCTGCCTCCCTCCCTTCTTAAACAGGGTGTTACATTAGCCACGTTCCAGTCCTCTGAGACCCTTCCTGCCTCTAGTGATTCCTGAAAGATCACCACCATTGCCTCCCCAATCTCCTCAGCTATCTCCTTCAGAACCCTGGTGTGTAGTCCATCCGATCCAGATGATTTATCCACATTCAGACCTTTCAGTTTCCCCAGAACCTTCTCCTCGGTGATGGCCACTACATTCACTTCTACCCCTTGATCCTCCAGGAGCTCTGGCATCCCACCGGTATCTTCCACTGTGCAGGCTGATACAAAGTAACTATTCAATTTGTCTGCCATTTCTTTGTTTCCTATTACTACTTCTCTAACCTTATTTTATTCTTGCCTCTTTCTTACCTTTTATACATTGAAAAAAACTCTTCCTATCTTCTTTTATATTGCTAGCTAGCTTACACTCATGTTTCATCTTCCCCCCGCCCCCTTCCCCTTATTGCTTTTCAGTTTTCCTCTGCTCACTTTTAAAGGCTTCCCAATGCTCTGGTTTCCCACTAATCCTCGCCACTTTGTATGCTTTTTCTTTTGCTTTTATGCTGTCCTTCACTTCCCTTGCCAGCATGGATAAGTTGTCCTCTCCTTAGCATGTTTCCTCCTCCTTGGGATGAATTTCTGTTGTGTCTCCCGAATAACCCTCCAAAACACCTGCCATTGCTGTTCCATTATCTTCCCTGCTAGGCTCCCCTTCCAAACAACTCTACCAGCTCCTCCTTCATGTCTTTGTAGTTACCTTTATTTAATTGTAATACCGTTACATCTAATTCCAGCTTCTCCCTCTCGAACTGCAGGGTAAATTCTATCATATTGTGGTCACTGCTCCTTACGAGTTCCTTCACCTTAAGTTCCCTAATCAAGTCTGCCTCATTACACATCACCAAATCCAGAATTGCCTGTTCCCTAGAAGGCTCTGTCACAAGCTGCTCCAAAAAACCATCTCTTAGACATTCCACAAATTCCATTTCTTGGGATCCACTATCAACCTTATTTTCCCAGTCCACCTGCATATTGAAGTCCCCTATCATTATTGTAATATTGCCTTTCCTATATGCCTTCTCTATCTCCTGATTTATTTTCTGCTCCACTACTGCTAGGGGCCTGTACATAACTCCCATCAGGGTCTTCTTACCTTTGCGATTCCTCAACTCTACCCACAGAGATTCTATGCCTTCTGATCCTATATCGCTCCTTGCTGTCAATTTAACTTCATTCCTTACTAACAATGCAACCCCGCCCCCTTTGCCCATCTGCCTGTCCTTTCAATAGGACATATATCCTTGGATATTTAGATCCCAACCCTGATTCCCTTGCAGCCACGTCTCTGTGATGCCCACAACATCGTACCGGCCAATTTCAATATGCGCAACAAGCTCATTTACCTTGTTCCGTATGCTGTGCACATTTAGATACAGCACCCTCAGTTCTGCATTGACCACGTACCTTCTCACACTCGTCACATTTTTTGCTCTGCCAAAAGTTAGGTTCCTGGCACCTTCTATACTCTCTGTTCTATTACGTGGTCTGGAAACTTTACTAACCTTTCCTGAGCCCTTGGCTCCTTTAACTAGTATAAAGTCTTTGTCATTAACCTGTACTTCTACCCTCTCCTTTAACTTTAATTTTCTAATTCTCTGAACCCTCCCCCTCACTATTTAGTTTAAAGTCCGATTTACAGTCCTAGTTATGCGTTTCACCTGGACTCTGGTCCCAGCATGAATCAGATGAAGACCGTCACATCAGAACAGGCCCCCTCTTCCCCAGTACTGGTGCCAATGTCCCATTAATTCACACCCATTCCTCCCAAACCAATCACTGAGCCATGCATTCACCTCCTTAATCTTATTGACCCTGTGCCAATTAGCTCATGGCTCAGGTATTAATCCAGAGATTATTACCTTTTTGGTTCCGCTTTTTAATTTAGTTCCGAGCTGTTCAGAGTCCCTCAGCAGAACCTCTACCTATGCCATCGGTATTTACGTGGATAACGACCCTTCCACTCCAAATTCCTATTAGATTTCTTTGTATTTCCTCAGTTTGAAAGCAATTTATATCCAGTAATTTAAATGGATTTTCGAATTCAGCACAACTTCCCTATTAGACAATTAAATTACAACCCTGCTGTAATGTCACTTTTCATTCCCCCCCCCCCCCCCCCCCCCGGTCAGAAAGCTCCAAAGCACTTACCTTCCTAGGCTGCTGTCTGTGAAGTGAAGTGAAGTGAAGGCCTGAGAATCCCCAAGGTAAGTTTTTATATCACTTACCTTCCCAGGCTGCTCTCTGAATTCCTCCTGCTCACATCTCCCGAAGTGAAGGCCTCAGAATCTCCGACGTAAGTTTTTATTTCACTTACCTTCCCAGGCTGCTCTCTGAATTCCTCCCGCTCACAGCTCCTGAAGTGAAGGCCTCAGAATTCATGAGGTAAGTTTTTATATCACTTACCTTCCCAGGCTGCTCTCTGAATTCCTCCCGCTCACAGCTCCCGATTTGAAGGCCTCAGAATCCCAGAGGTAAGTTTCTTATATCACTTACCTTCCCAGGCTGCTCTCTGAATTTTTACCGCTCACAGCTCTCGAAGTGAAGACCTCAGAATCCCCGAGGTAGGTTTTTATATCACGTACCTTCCCAGACTACTCTCTGAATTTCTCCCGTTCACAGCTCCCGAAGTGAAGGCCTCAGAATACCAGAGGTAAATTTTTATATCACTTACCTTCCCAGACTGCTCTCTGAATTCCTCCCGCTCACAGCTCCCGAAGTGAAGACCTCAGAATCCCCGAGGTAGGTTTTTATATCACTTACCTTCCCAGACTGCTCTCTGAATTTCTCCCGTTCACAACTCCCGAAGTGAAGACCTCAGAATCCCCGAGGTAGGTTTTTGTATCACTTACCTTCCCAGGCTGCTGTCTGAATTTCTTCTGCTCACAGCTCCTGAAGTGAAGACCTCAGAATCCGCACTCACACTCCCGAAGTGAAGGGCTAATGGAATCATGTTTTGATTGTTGGAAATACCCTGGAGTGTAGATAATTGATGAGGGAGTGGTGTTTAGTCTTAGCTAAGCAGCTCATGCAATTTAGTGGGATACTGATGATGTAATTAATGGGAGAAGCCAGGACTGTCTATAGTTTTGCAGTCTGTTATAGGATTTTAAGTTAAACATGAGTTTCGCCAAATGATGTTGGGTTGAGAAGACTTGTATTGGATCGGCTCTTGAAAGGAACTCTCTCCAAACGTCTCTACACATCTAAGCAAGAAAATCTGTTTTAATTTTATTTATAAGTGCCATTTGAACTGTTAACAGTTACTTAATTGGAGTTAGTAGCAGGTATAGATCGTAACTTTAAGTTTTGTCTCGTGTCGACTGTTTATTTGATCAATGTAAAGCTATTCCTTTGATGTTAATGTGGTTACTTCCGCATTTAAATTAAAGTTTGTTTCAACATAAAAGCCACCTATTGCTCAGAGTCCTCACTCCTCACAGTTTTACAATTTTTAAAAAATTGTTTGGGGTTCTTGTCTGATATCCTGACATTGATAAATCTTTGATTTGACAAACAACCAAAGCTAGAGTAACATGAATACTATTTAAGATAGCATTCATTAGAAAGGAGCTGCATACACTCATTTGTTTGACATGGTGAATGCAGGTAGTCCTTCTTGCCAGGTACAGAGACATTATCACAAAATCTATCATGCCCCTCATACATTAGACAGACTCCTTTAATCGCTCAGCAAGAATGCCTAGTGAAGTTGGATCAAATGCCAGTGTATGACATGTTCTGCTGCTCTGGAAGTATCTTCTTTATAGACCCCGGTGGTGCTAGTCAATGTATATGCGCCTAATTGGGACGATACGGGGTTTGTAAAGGGGTTACTGGGAGCAGTTCCGGACTTGAACACACACCAACTGATTATGGGTGGTGATTTTAACTGTGTAATCGAACCGAAGTTGTATAGGTCGAGCCCCAAGTCGATGGGAAGGTCGAGGAGGGCGAAGGAGCTGGGAGGATTTATGGACCGTATAAGGATGGTGGATCCATGGAGGTTCAGGAACCCGGGAGGAAGGGATTGCTCCTCCTTCTCCTCCCGTGTGTGTAAGGTGTATTCTGGAATTGTTTTCTTTGTGGTGAGTCGGGCGGCACTGATGGGGGTGTATGCGGGAATTGTGATTTCGCACCAAGTGCCACATTGGCTGGAGGTTAGGCTTAGCTCGGGGCAAGTGCAGTGGCCGGGGTGGAGGTTGGATTCGGGTCTCTTGGCGGATAAGGCATTGTATCAGAAGGTGATACAGGCGATTATGTGGAACTGAATCAGAACGGGGAGGTGTCGGTGGCCACGTTCTGGGAGGCGATGAAGGCGGTGGTTTGAGGGGAGATTATCTTGTTCAAGGCTCAGGGATAGAAGGAGGAGTGAGGAGCATAGACAGCTGCTGGACAAGAGAGTTGAGGTGGTTAGGAAATACTCAGGGTGGGGGGTGGGGGGGGGGGGCGAAGGAGTATTTGGCAGAAAGGAAGAGGCTACCGGGGCAGTTTGATAGGTTGACGATGGGTAAAGCGGTGCCACAGCTATGGAGGATGAGGGGGGTGCAGTATGAGTATGGGGAGAGGGTTCAGGGGGTATTCCGAGAAGTTGGATAAGGCCAATCTGGGCGGAGAAGAGGGGGATAAGAGACGATTCTTGGATGAGTTGGAGTTCCCAGAGTTGGAAGAAGAGAAAAGACAGGCATTGGAGGAGCCACTGGGTTGAATGTGGTGATAGACAGTAACAGGGGAATTCAGTCCGGGAAGGCCCTGGGGCCGGGCGACTTTTCAGCGGAATTTTATAAGCTGTTTGCAACAGAGTTGGCTCCTCACCTACTGGGGATGTTTAGTGAGGCGGTGGAGGGAAGGGGGCGGGGTTGGGGGTGGTGGCATTGCCATAGATGCTCACACAGGCGTTGATTACATTGACCCCGAAGAATGGGAAGGATCTGCTGGCGTGCGGGTCATACAGGCCCATCTCGTTGTTGAATATGGACATGAAAGTACTGGCAAAGGTGTTGGCGGGAATGATGGAGTGGTGTGTGCCAGAGGTGGTCTCTGAGGATCAAATGGGTTTTGTGAAGAGTAGGCAGCTTTCCAGTAACATCAGCAAGCTGTTGAATGTAGTTATGACTCCATCAGGGGGTCGGATACCAAAGGTTATTCTTTCTAATGAAGCGGAGAAGGCCTTTGACTGGGTGGAGTGGAGGTACTTGTTTGAAATTCTGGGAAGGTTTGGGTTTGGGCCGAAGTCTGTGATGTAGGTGTGTCTTTTGTATGCATCCCTGGTGTCAAGCGTGTGTACGAACAACGTGAATCACCGGGGCTTTGGGTTGCACAGGGGAATGAGGCAGGGACGTCCACTGTGATTTGCGTTGGCGATTGAACCCTTCAGGGGTCTGCTGAGTGGAGAGGGATATTGAGGGGGGGGGGGGGGGGGGGCACGGAGAATTAGGTTTTGTTGTGTACAGACGACCTGTTGTTTGTGTCGGACCCACTGGAGAGTATAGGCGGGATCATGGGCCTGTTAGAGAGGTTTGGGGCCTACCCGGGTATAAGCTTAATGTTGGGAAGATGAGGTGTTTCCGGTGATCGTGGCGGGCGGGACGCCAATTTGGGGCATTGCTGTTTAAGGTAGTTTGGGAGAGGTTTAGGTATTTGGGGATTCAGGTGACGGGTGAGTGGGCCATGATGCACAGGTGGAATTTGACAACATTAGTGGCGGTTAAGGAGGATTTTAAGAAGTGGGACATTTTGCACTTGACGCTGGCAGGGAGGGTGCAGGTAGTGAAGATGAATGTGCTGCCAAGGGTCCTGTTTGTCATTCAGACCCTCCCGATCTTTCTCCCTAAGGCCTTCTTCTAAAGGGTGGAGGCACCGATCTCGGAGTACATGAGGGCAGGAAAGGTGCCAAGGGTGAAGAGGGCTCTGTTGCAGAGGCATAAACAGAAAGGAGGGTTGGTGATATCCAACCTGCTGCATTATTACTGATCGGTGAATGTGGAGAGGGTGAGGCAATGGTAGGGGGAGGGGGTGGAGTGGGTCAGGTTGGAAAAGGAGTCCTGCCGGGGATCGAGCCTGAGGACCATGGAGATGGCCCCGTTGCTGTTAGCTTGAGGGAAGTACATGGGGAGCCCGGTGGTCAATCACCAGGGGAGATAGATGGAATGTATGGGAATTGGAGGGAGGCGGTGCTGGGACAAGTTAGGACATGTCATCGGAGGGGTAGCTTGCCGGACTGGACGAGCTGCGGGAGAGGTTCAAGCTGCTGAGGGGCGGTACGTTTAGGTATTTGCAGATACCGTACTTTGCGTGAAAGGAGTGGAGGAAGTTCCCCAAGCTGCCGTAGTGCACGCTCTTGGAGCACCTGCTGCTGCTTGACGACTTGGTGAGAGTAGGTTTGGAGATATATACGGGTGGTTGGGGGAGCAGGGCAGTGAGGACCAAGAGTAAATGGGAGGAGTTGAGAGGGGAAATAGGTTGGGGGCTGTGGAGTGATGCAATGTGGCGGGTGAATTCAATCGCCTCTGGCACGAGGATGAGCTTGATTCAGTTTAAGGTGGTGCTTAGGGCAAGGGTGAGTTGGTTCTTCCAGGGGGTGGTAGATGGGTGTGGGAAGTGTGGGCGAGGGCCGGTGAATTATGCTTATATGTTCTGGGACTGCGTGAAGCTGGAGAGATACTGGGAGGTGGTGTTCGGAATGCTATCCAAGAAAGTGGGGGTGGAGGTCAAGCCAGAACCCATGGAAATTTTTGTATTTTCGGAAGTGGTGGAGCTTCCAGAGGGGAAGGGGGCCGATGTTGTGGCCTTCGCCTCTCTAATTGCCCGGCGAAGGATCCTGTTAAATTGGAGGTTGGATACTGGGGGCGGTGGCTTGTCCAGGGGAGCTGTACAACTTTCTTCAGTTTAGGAAGATTAAATTTGAGTTGGGGGGGTCAGAGAAGGGCTTTGAGGTGCGGTAAGACTTGCTGTTAGGTGAATTGGACATTCTGAATTCTCCCTCTGTGTACCCGCACAGGTGCCAGACTGCGGCGACTAGGGGATTTTCACAATAACTTCATTGCTGTGTTAATGTAAGCCCACTTGTGACACTAATAAAGATTATTATTATTTGAGAAGTTGTTCGTCGGTGGGGGGGGGGGGGGGGGGTATAAAAGGGGAAGAATTGTATAAACTGAGTTGTGATTTGATGGACTGTGTATTTTTCGATGTTGCTTGTATTTGGAATAAACCTTCTTTATCAACAGCCCCTGTAGTTCAACATCTATGTGTTGTTGGATAGAACTAGAATCTTCCTGCACCTTCTGACATGGAATCTCCACTGCTGTCCCTGTCATCGCCATCACTCCAGTCATCAGGTGAAAATCCAAACGTCTTCCTTCCTGGTTCTATCAAAATGTAAGTATCTGTGCTGGTGCATGGTCTGTGTGAATCCTGTGAGTCCTCCGTAGTTTGAGTGAGTGATTTCCCTCAGAAATCATTGTCTTGAAGACCCTGTGACCTTTAAAGACATGGACCTGGATTTTGACAGCCCTCTGGACTGGCTGGAAGCTGGCGGGTTGTGGGGGAGATGAGAAGGATAAATTGGCAAGGGAAGGCATTATCTTCCTGTTGCCGTACCGTCTTGTCAGTACTGGGGAAGGTAGTGGATGGCTATCCCTCCTAGAGGCAAATTGAACTACTTAAGTGGCCTATTAAGGGCTTCTTCCCGCTATTGCTGGCATTTTACTAGCTGCAGCAGTGCTTCATGTGCACCTCCTTCAATTTGGTCTATTGCATTTGCTGCTCCCAATGTGTCTGCTCTACATTGGAGAGACTAAACGCAGACTGGGTGACCGTTTTGCAGAACACCTTCGGTCCATCCGCAAACAGGACCCAGACCTTCCTGTTGCTTTCCATTTCAACTCACCGTTGTGCTTTCATGTCCACATGACCGTCCATGGCCTCTGCAATGTTCCAGTGAAGCCCAGCGCAAAGCTGAGGAACAGCACCTCATCTTCTGATTAGGCACGTTACAGCCTTCCGGGCTTAGCATTGAATTCAACAACTTCAGACTGTGAACTCTGTCCTCCACCTTCACCCCAAAACATGCATTTTAGGTGAATTAGGCATTCTGAATTCTCCCTCAGTGTACCCAACGGGTACCATAGTGTAAAGACTAGGGGATTTTCACAGTAACTTCATTGCAGTGTTAATGTAAGCCTACTTGAGACACTAATATAGATTAGAGTTATTTCTATCAATTTATTTTCATTTCTGCCATCAATCTATTTCCGCTCACCATTGTCCTCCCTCCCCACAACCAACCCCACTTGGGCCATCTGTTCCCTGTCCCAAGTTGCCCTTTGACACACTGCTAGCCTTTGTTCTGCCATTAACACATTCTGATCTCTGTGATTCAGCAGTGCTAGCTACTGTGCCACCCAACTTGGTCTGGGACAAACCCAAATATATGCCACAGCCCTCTGGAATTCACTTTAATTTATCATCAGTGTTCCAGCTATTTTCAGAGGTCTGAAATTTCACAGGGATCTGTCCTTAGATTTTGGCTCAGTGATCATCCAAATCTTTTCAAAACCTTATGACAGAGTCTGCTCAGCTCAAACTAGGCTTTACTTCAGTTCCCCCCTCAGGAATTCCAAATGGAGATCAAGCTCCAGCCACCTTCTATATGATGAACTATAAATTAGTTTTCCTCCGCTTAAGGATCAGACTTTACTAGCATTTATCGCCTTTCAGTTGTGGAGGATTGAATGTTTGTGAATGGTGACAAAGCAGCCCGCATGATTGGCACCTCTTCCACATTCACTCTCTCCACCACTGACAAACAATGGCAGCCTTGTGTACCACCTACAAGATGCACTGCAGGAACTCACCAAGCTCGTTAGGTGGCACCTTTCAAACCCACGACCCCTACCACTCTGAAGGCCAAGAGCAGCAGATACCTGGGAACCCTACCACCTGGAGGTTCCCCTCCAAGTCACTCACCATCCTGAGTTGGAAATATATCGCCGTTCCTTCACTGTCACTGTGTCAAAATCCTGGAACTCCCTCCCTAATAGCACAGTGGGTGTACCTACACCACAAGGACAGCAGCAGTTCAAGAAGGCAGACTATCACCTTCTCAAGGACAATTAGGGATGGGCAACAAATGCTGGCCGAGTCAGAGAAGCCCACATCCCAAAAAATAAATTTAAATAATCAAGTTGTGTAGGGGCAACAGTTTGAGGGCACTGTTACTGACGCCTTTGCTGTTCTCACTGGTCCAGTATTCCGTGACCCCAGTAGTGGTATCAGCATTGAGGGTTTGGAATGGCTGTAGCCAAAATATTGGACTGGACGGCGTGTCATTGTTGGCACAATATACGACAACCATAGATTTGCATCGGCAGGGTTGGACTTGAGGTTCCAGGAGTGGCGGCAGGTGGGGATAGAGTACTTCAGGGAGTTGCTTGTGGGAATAAAGTTTTCAGGCCTGAAGGAGATGTATCGGTTGCCTAAGGGAATTAGGTTCAGGTACCTGCAGGTGAGCAACTTTGTTAAAAAAGAGGTGCCGTCCGTTCTGGAGCTGCCACCTCCAGTGCATCAAGACAAGTTGTTATCCGAGGATAACATAGGTGAAGGGAAAGTGGCTAATATATATGGAGAGCTGGTGGATAGGGAGGGCGTTCCTGTGGAGGAGGTCAGTTGCAAGTGGGAAGAGCTGTGGGCGGAGTTGGGGGCCGGGATGTGGAAGGAAGACCTGCAGAGCTGAATGCTTCCTCGTCATGCACGAGGTTAAGCCTCATCCAATTTATGTAGTGCACAGAGCCCACATGACGGTCTCGAGGATGAGCCGGTTCTTTCGGGGGTGGAGGATAGGTGTGGGTAGTGTTTGTGTGTGTGGAGTGGGGGGGGGGGGGGGGGGTTGAACCATCTGCATATGTTTTGTGTATATCCAAGGTTGAGGCGGTTTTGGAAGGGGTTTTCGGATGTAATGTCCGACATTATGGGTCTAGCGGTGGCTCTGAGTCTGGAGATGGCGATATTCGGACCGTTGGGAGCAGTGGCGGACTGGGTCTAAAAATATTGGTTGCCAGGAGACAAAGGGGGCCCACCCACAATTACAATGCTATCATTTAATTTTCATAACGTATAAATAAAATTTTCAAAAAATACATATGGAAAAAAGGTACAATTTAAAATTTTCTGGAAAAAATGTGTATTTCTTAGTAATTACAGTGTACATGTACTGTACATATTACTGGCAGTAGATACCAAATGTAAATACAGAATGTATAATTGAATTTTTTATTTATTTTTTTAAATTTTAAGTAATTGGTTGATATTTTTAAATAGTTGACTGCACAATTTACACATTAACAGATAGTTCAAAAGCACAATAGAGCATTACATGCAGTCCACTATATTAAGAGCAATCGTTTGTGTTCGCTAGATGATTGTGCGAATCTGCCAATAATTGCTTCTGCAGCCAATTCATCTAACAATTCCTTTTCAATGGATAGCAACATGTATGATTCCAAATTCTCCTCAGACAGCAAATTTCTTAACCTTGTCTTTATGATCTTTAGCTATGAAAATGTCCTCTCACATTGGACTTGAGTAACTGATAGTGTGCAGATGACTTTATAAAGTTCATAAAGGTTATCATATGCCTTGTCATGAAGTCTGTTGGATGCCAGAAATTTTAGTACACACGATGGGCAAGTGCTGCAAATTTTACAATTGTTGCAACTGGAATCCATATTCTCACCATCATTAAGCAATAGCTTTAATACATCAACGTTTGAAGCAAAAGAAAACAATTCCAATATTACTTGTTCTTTGCTGATTTGTGGAAACAGCTTAATAATACCATCCAATGCTTCATCTTCAAGGCCCTTCTCTGCAATAGTTTTAAACTTTGCTGGGTCCAAGCAGGACAAATCTTTATACAGCTGTTTGTGTTGTACAAAGCGTGATTCTAGTGACTGGACAATGCGATCCATTATTAGGTTAAATACATTTACTCGAAAATCAGCTAGAGAATCTGAGGAATTTCTTTCATCACCAATAAGCTTATCTGCCATTCTTTTCTTCTTCCTCTACCTCTTAACTGGCAATGCTGTTTCCAACGCATCAATTTCCAATGTTTGATTTTCATCCATATTCATCTGTGAAATCCTGTCATTACATTTATTTACAAATTCCAAAGCCTTGCTGCGAACGTTATCAAATGTGCTTGTCTGTTCCTTCAACTTTGTTGTAGCTGAATCTACCAAACTCCATGCAGTAAACATATCTAAACCACTTGTCTGTAAATAACTTGATAACGGGGTTGTAGTTTCAAATATATATAAGTAAGTAAATGCTGTCAATATGGTTTCAAACTTTAGAAGACTTTGAAGTAAAACATTTGCTTCATGTTTAGTTTTTGCATCAAACGTTTCTGAATCTTGTATCATTGATAAGCATGTCAATAGATTTACGAAAGTACTGGCAGCGGCATCATCAAAACGTCCAAATATAGTTGTTGCTGCATTGGATTTTCCTAACCATCTGGTCTCACCAATTAGCTTTAATCGTTTCATTTATTCTTGTCCTAGATGTGTTCCAACAACTTCTATCCATACAGCCATTCTCTTGTATGATGCTTTCACAAAAGTTGCTATATTCTGGAGCAAATTGAAAAAAGAAACTGCAGGCACACAACATTTTGTTGTCTCAGTTATCACCAAATTCAAGACATGGGCATAGCACCATATAGGAACATGTTGATCAGCCACATCAGCAATTTTACTTTGTAAACCATTATACTGGCCATGGTAGCTTGCAGCGCCATCTGTGCTATCAGATAAACATTTTTGGGGGTCAATTTTAAGATGCTGTAATGTTTCAATCAATAGATCAAAAAGTCCCTGTCCTGTACCATCATTACTTGGCACAACTGAAAGAGTTCTCGCTCACAGATAATACCTTTAAGCACATACCGAATAATAATGCTAAACCGATCGATGGATGAATTACCTTGTGTTGAATCAACCTGAATAGAATAATAATTTGCTTGAGAAACGTCATGACTAATTCTTTCTTGTATCATATTCTTCATAATTTTGATTAACATGTTTATAGTTGTTTTACTCAGGTATGTAACAAGTCCACCACGGCCTTTACTTTGAGCCTTTCCTTGTTGCTCTAATCGTTTGATTCTTTCTTTAGACTTGTTTTGCACTGCAGAAACGTGAGCTGCCATAATGGGGTCATATTTTGCCATCAACTGCACTGTAGCTAAAACATTGCCATGATTCAGAACCTCATTATCAAGAGTGTAGGCCGATTCATTTCTGTGACCTCGAAAAGGAAGTGCTTGCTTGCCTAACATCTTTATGATGTCTATAATCCTCATGACAATACTTCTCTGCTTCAATACTTCTTCTTTCCTTTTAATTAGTGATGCTGCAAAAAAATTATCTAAGGTGCCATCATTAACCACACTGATATATTGCTGAGCATTTCTGACATGTGTTGTTGTCGATTCATGTAAAGTCAAGCTCTGGCTAATATGCCTGTAGTCACTAAAGCCACGTATAACGGGTGATGGATTACAAGTGTTGGGAAACTCAAAGGCTAAGCAGTATGAACAATATACGCATCTATTTTCTTTGTTATATGTTAGCCATTTTCTTGGGACTGAGTCATTCATAATTTTCCTCTCATACAAACGAGCATCAAATGGCAGATCATCAAGTGGTTGAAGTGGATGTTCAGCAAAAAACTGTTTTAGCTTTGCTCGTGATGGATATTGGAAGATTCCAGTAATTGATCTTTCATTTTCTTGCGTAGGTTCATTTACAGGATGTGCTTCAGAAACCAAGTCATTTATGCTTGAAGGAATATCTGATTCCCTGTCACTAGTTGAAGCTTGTGTTCAGATGTTGCAACTACAGGCAGTACAGATACCGGAACAAGGAAGCCAGAAGAAATATTGGGCTTGGGTTGATTAGTAATGGATGCACTTGTATTTGTCTCTACATTCAAAGTAGCTCTTCTCTGTTCTTGTAACTCGCATGTCATTGCATCATCACCATGAGCATTGTTTCTTGCTTCTTGATTATTTGTTGCAGAACTGGATATTGATGTGGGTTGTGCTTGTGGTGTTATAAACTCTGTAATAGGCCTGCATCGCTTGGCTGATTCCTTCCTTTCTGCTTCTTTTTGTTCTTTGCGTTTTAGTGACCCAGATTTATGCTTTTTCTTTTCCATGCTGGTAGGGGTAATATTCCTGAAATAAAAACTTAATTAAAAATAGCCCACATTGGGAAAAATGAATATTGATGATTGCAAGAATAACTTGAAGGAACGCCAGATAAACCCTTACTTGATAAAAAATATAAAATAACTTACTTACACTTCAATAGGCTATGTTCATTAGTCAATACTACTGTGGCCTATGCAGCTTCAGAAGAGGAGACAATCCACTGTCCAGTGTTCACACCAGCAAGCAACTGGGACAACTGTTGAAACTTAGAAGTTTGGTCCGACTATAGTAAGACATTAAGAATGGGCCCACGACCAAAGTTAACATGTCCAGTTTGATACCAGTGTAGTGTTACAAGTTGCAACCCTTTGAGTTTACCGATCATGGCTTATCACTTCAATATCTTTGACCTCATGATTCACGGTCAAAGGTACCGCTTCTCCTTTTCGGTGACCTCACGACCCTATGCACTGCTTGATATCCTTTCATGTTGCCGACCATCTCAAATCACGAACTGTAACTTTATCTTTAAATTCACACACTCTTGCTGAAAACGTGGATTTCCAACTATGTCCGACCCGGGTGAACCAGCCCTCCACTCCTTTTCACATCCATTTAACACTGCTTCGTTCCTTCATACACTGAGTGATTATTTGTTTGTTTCTTTATTGCATTTTTATTTGGTATTGCTCTTTTTAAAAACAATTATATTTTATTAAGTTAGAATACAAATCTCAGGAAAGAAGTTGGAGATTTATTTATCTAATTAATTATAATTTTTAAGGGCCCTTCAGAGATTCACGGGCCCCTTCTTGGCTCTCCGGACCCCGGACCGATGTACCGGCTGAACCAAGACTACTGATTGATATCCTTTGAAGTTGCCGACCATCTCAAATCACGAATTGCAACTTTATCTTTAAATTCACACACTCTTGCTGAAAACATGGAATTTCCTTAATTATGCCCGACCCGGGCCCCCCTATTCCACATCCTTCCATTACCTCCCCTGCTTCGTTCCTTTTCATGCACTGCTTATTTGTGTCCTGTTCTCTTTTTTTTCTTATTCCTTTTTATTACTAAAACAGTTGTCTGTGTTTGTTTCTTTATTGCATTTTTATTTGATATAGGGGGCCCACTTGCCATCGGGCAAGCTGACACCCTGGCCAGTCCGCCATTGGTTGGGAGTGCAGGTGGGAGAGAGGCTGATGTCATGCCCTTTGCCTCCATGATAGCCCGGAGACGGATTTTGTTCAGTTGGCGGGACTCGGAGCCCCCAAAGGTGAGGGTGCGGGTGAGTGACATGGCAGAATCTTTGCACCTGGAAATAGTTATGTTCGCCATATGTGGAGTGGAGGTGGGGTTCACCCCGAGGTGGGTGCCATTTATATACTTCTTTGAAATGAATTGAGACGTTAGCAGGGAATGGGGGTGTGGGGGAGTTATGGGTGTTTTGTTTTGTTTGGGGGGTATGGGGGTGAAGTGACAAAAAGGAGGCAGGCTTGGGGTTGAAGGAAGATGGAGAGGGTGGATGTTCATTTGTTACCTGTTGCCGAGGTTTGGCTTTTGTATTTTTGTATGCATGAAAAATGCCTTCAATAAAAATATTTCTAATATGAAAAATCAAGCGGGCTGCTTTGTCCTGAATGGTATTGAGCATTGTTGGAGCTGCACTCATTGAGGCAAATGGAGAGTAGTCCATCACACTCCTGACTTGTGCCTTGTAGATGGTGGACAGGCTTTGGAGAGTCAGGAGGTGAGTTACTCGCCACATGATTTGACCTGCAGTATTTTTATTTTTAGCCACAGTATTTGTATGTCTAGTCCAGTTCTGGTCAATGGGATGCTGGGATATGACATTTGTCGATGCATTTATCAACTCATGTGAGGCCATCGATCATCTTTTGGCACTGCATCCAACTCTCAGACCTTCGCTGCTTTCACTGAAATCTGCCTACCTGCTTCCATTTCCTTCAAGGAGTTTGTCTGAAGGTCCTTCCGGTTCCTTGTGGATGGAGTACCTCTCCTGTACCAAAGCCTTCAATGCTATGTTAGAGAACCTTGAAGCTGACCCTATACCATGTTTTAGCCATTCCTGTGTTTGTCACAGATCAACGGACATGACAATAACCTCCAGCAACTGCGCCTGCTGAACTGTACCTCCTCTTTCAGAGTGTTGACTGGGTTATGTAGCACAGATTAGCTTGAAGTTATGCAAGGGCTCATACAATTTTGCACTTCTTGTTCATGTGCATAGCCACTCAGCAACGTGCTTAATGCTGACTGCACTTTGTAATCATTTAAATGAGCAAGAAATGTGAAGTGTGTGTGCTGCCTGTAACAGAAGCAATGAACATGGAGTATTTTTTGGGCATTTGTCATCCCACACCCGTTTTTGAGTGCTATTGAATTTTCTCCCTGTCTTTCCTTTTATGTTACCCAGTAATGATGTGCTCATCTGACTTGGTGTCAAAACATTACTGTTACTATGATCCTTTGACTGGACTTTTGGAGTTTACAAGCAGTTACAATTATTCATATTTAACCTTTTAGATTAACACCATGTGTTTATACAACATATATAAGATTGCAAAATATCCCAAGGCAAAAACAAACTAACACCAAGCCACTTAAAGAGATATTCAGACAGGTGAATAAATGGTCAAAGAGCTGGGATTTAAGGAGTATCGTGAAGCAGGTGAGAAAGTGGTGGAGAGGTTTAGCGAGGGAATTCCAGAGTGTAAGGCAGTAGAAAACATGGCCACTAATAACGGGGCGGTGGACGTCAGGGATGCGCAAGACACCAGAATTGGACGAGTGCAGAAATCTTGGAGGGCTGTAATTTTGAATCCCAAATGCCAAATCCCCATAAGTGCACTTTTTCCGTCATTAATTGTACCAACAACTTCAGAACTTGCTGTTTGCAGTAATGGATCTTCCAGATTGGTGTGAGAAATAACACAAATATGCTCTCTCTGATGTAACATTAAGATTAACCATCTCCTTTATAATGCCAGGCCTGTTGTTTAATGTATACAATTCTTTCACAGAACTGGACAATCCAAGATCTGTTTGCAAATTCTACAAGAAATTTATATGCCTGAAATATTTTTGCATGATAACTTCTTTTAATCACTAATTGTAATCTCATTTCAAACTGCAGGTGTAACATATAACATAAGTAGAGTTGCAAGCTTGCAGTATGAAGGTCAATGGGATAATTGCAAAGAGTTCAGAAAAATACGAGAGGGGATGGATTTTCTGCCAGCATTCACTGGAGGCAATAATGGCAAAGCCAGTGAAAAGTCCCACACGAGACTGAGGGGCCGAGAATCTCGGTGGTGAGATTTTGTTCTGAGATTTTCTCCACCCCACACTGGGGGTTGAAACCTCATTTAAATCCATTTAAATGTATTTAAAGGCCTTCCCCACCATATGATCCCCCAGGTAAGGAATTCCCACCTCACCGTCACGTCGGCAAGGTTTACAACAGCTTTAGCAAAACATGAAGCTGTCGAGGGGAAGCTGCTGGGGGCGCAAGGTAAGTATAGCCTGGGGGGGGGGGGGGGGGGGGGGGGGGGGGGGGTGGGGGGGGGGGGGGGGGGGGAGAAGGAGAAGAAAGGGACTTGCCCGAGCAATTCCCTGGCACTGCCCCTTGTTAAGAATTGGGGAAAATTATTATTAGAAAAACAAAGTAAGTAAAACACGGAATGAATTAGAGGCAGACATCTGGGGATATAGTGAAATAGAAATTTACCTGTCAGTGGGAAACAAATGGCGCGATTCTCCCAATGGGAGACTGAGTGCCGCCGCCGGAGTGAAACCCGGAGTGTTTCACTCCCGCGTCGGAGGCTGCTCCTCGCTCCCTATTCTAGGAGCGGCGGCGCGTGAATTCCGAGCGCCCGGCCTTGACGCTTGCGTCAAAGCGGCGCGCCAGGAAAGACGCGGCCGGCGGCGCCGAAGTGACGTCAGCCGTGCATGCACAGGTTGGCCGGCGCCAACCCGCGCATACGCTGTTGCCGTCTTCCCCTCCGCTGTCCCGCAAGACATGGCGGTTTGATCTTGCGGGGCGGCAGAGGGAAAAGAGTGCATCGTTTAGAGACGCCGACCCGACGATCAGTGGGCACCGATCGCGGGCCAGACATCTGCTGAGCACGCCCGTGGTGCTCGATCCTCCCTCCACCCCCCCACAGGCTCCACACTCACCGGTCGCGCGCTGTTCACGCCGGCAGCGAACAGGTGTGGTTGGCGGCGGCGTGAACCGGCGAGCGGCGATTCTCCGAGTGGCCTGTCGAAAAACACGACACGCCATTTTTGGGGGGATGGGAGAATCGCGGGGGATGCCAGGGCGGCGTGGCGTGATTCGCCCAGCCCTCCCACGATTCTCCCACCCGGCGTGGGGTGCGGAGAATCGCGCCCAAAGTGTTTACCTATGTTATTAGAGAAAACAATGGGGCTATAGAGGTGGTAACTCAAAGTGGAGAGATAAGGAAATGGACACACATCTGCGTGAGAGCATGAGACAGAGAGAGAGAGAGAGAGAGAGAGCGAGAGACACACAGAGATAGAGAGAGACACACACAGAATGAGTGTCTCAGGGTTCAGGTAAGATAGGTTTGGGAACCAAGAGCTAGTTTCATGCAAAATTATCTGTGTATTGTAATCAGTGCACCTAAGTGTCATAGTGTTTACAGTCCTTCTTGTCATGTGTGTTTTTGTTTTAAATTAATAAATATTCTTGATCAATTATTCAAGCAACGGCTGGACTATTCCTCACTGGACTGTACACCATTCCTCACATTATACCAGAAAAAAACACATGCACCACTATGAACCAGTGTTTCAAGTTACCCTTCTGGGTCTTGGGATATTCTTACATTTAACATCAGCGTGGTTTGTAATACGCTGGCAAAGTGGCACTACCAGGGGGCTGTGCCAGGAATGGGCCCTTCGGAGCATCCTGTGAGGAGGTTCCCCATATCTGTAAAAGGTGAGTTGCTTGTGTGGGTGTGGTCACCCCAACGCTTGTTGAGGTGGGGGGTGGGGTCACTGACGGGGCACCCCGATGTTTGTGCAGGGGGTGGGGATTGCCCTGACGCTTGTAGGAAGGTGGGGGGGTCACCTCGATTTAAAGATGGCGCCCCCATCTCTGTGGATCCCGAATTGCCGGCTCTATCAGGCCCTGCTCTGCAAGTGTGACAGCAGATATCACGCCCACAGATTATTGTGTGCACAGAGACTCTGTTGAAAAAAACTCAGTTATGCAGCTGGAGGACTACACGCCGATTTTTATACTGAACCCGACTGAACGATGGCACAAAGTCAGACTCGGAGTCTTTTGCAGTTCTGCCACCAAGGTTGTGACAGGACATCAGGAGAACCCCCTATAGAAGTACAGCCCTCTGTATTAGTAAAATCCAAACACTGGTGTTAAGTCGCTCTTTATTTTTGATACATTTATTGTTAAAAGTCACAGTTATGCCTGTCTCTGGGTCCATACTTAATATATGACAACAGCAATTCTTATTTCTTCCTCTATTGTTTGAGAAAAAAATGATCTTTAGATTTCATCCCGCTGTTTACTACAAAACCATCACATTTGAACTACATTTGAGAATGAGAAAACTGCTGAGCCCCAATTTCAATTATAATGTTTAATATCAAAATACTGCAAGCATTACGTCTGCTATTAAGTACAGATAAAAAGCCATTGATTTATAATATCCAACTACTTCTGACCAAGGCATTTTCTAATTTTTAAAAAATAATTTCCACTAATTGTAATCCCATATTATAATGAAATAGTTTGTTCCATCTCCAGATAAGCTTTTTCCTCCAGAGATTTAAGGGCAGGCACCTAAAACAAGTGAAAGAATAAGCAATCAAATAAGATTATCAGCCACCAGGTTCAGTTAAAACACTCATATTTATATTAGTCCCAATAATCCGCATACCTCTAATATCAGCCCGCTGGGAACCTCCACCAATGACTCAACTGCCTGATTGCGGTCAAAGGAAGAATCCTTACTGCAATTAAACGCTCAGGCACCAATGCCTCGAAAGGCACAACTCAGCTTTTAGCCAGAGCAGGGGCGAGGCACTGCAATATTGGGCAGCCACTTTTAAGCACTTTAGCTTCCCACTCTAGAACAACCTGATCTTTGCAAGAAGCATCTGATTTTGTTAGGAGTCCAGATTCACATGCAAAGGTCAGGAGGCTGTGATTTCACTTAGTTTGCCAGCCTCCTGGAAAACCCAAAGACAAGATTTCCCTACCCCCCCTAACAGGTTTGTGATGAATGGATTTCTGCCCCCAACAGGTACTCTAGGAATTTTTAAATCCTTGACTCACTGTTTTGGATCTATGTCTAATTATCATTGTGATCTTACATCACTGGAAATGCTCCAAATCATTGGGTCATTGTTAATTCTTATTATTATCATAAAATACTGAGGGCACAGAAACAGCAACAATCAGGAGGAGAAAGACCATGTATCTTTGCTCCTCCAAGGGACAGAAAGCCTTTTGGACTATAGACGCGATTTAAACCATTATTAGCATTCAGCCCATTGAGTCTGCTTCACCATTCAATAATGGATGCTTCTTTTTAATCCCCATTTTCCTGCCTTCTCCCCATAACCCCCGATTCCCCTATTAGTCATGTACCGATCTACCTCTGCCTTAAAGACACTCAATGATTTGGTCTTCACAGCATTCTGCAGCAAAGAGTTCCACAGATTCACCATATTCACCATCCTCTGGCTGAAGAAATTCCTTCTCATCTCTGTTTTAAAGTATCATCCGTTCAGTCTGAGGCTGTGCCCTCAGGTTCTAGTTTTTCCTACTCGTGGAAACATCCTCTCCATGTCCACTCTATCCAGGCCTCTCAGTATTATGGAAGTTTCAATAAGATCCCCCTCATCCGTATAAACTCCAACGAGTACAGACACAGGGTCCTCAACCGCTCCTCATATGACAGGCTCTTCATTCCTGGGATCATTCTTGTGAACCTCCTCTGGAACCTTTCCAAGGCCAGCACATCCTTCCTTAGATATGGGGCCCATAATTGTTCACAATACTCCAAATGGGGTCTGAACAGAGCCTTATACAGTCTCAGAAGTACGTCATTACTCTTGTATTCTAACTTCTGGACATGAATGCTAACATTGCATTTGCCTTCCTAACTGCCGACAGAACCTGCACGTTAACCTTGAGTGAATCTTCAATTAGGATACCCAGGTCCCGTGGTGCTTCTCATTTCCTTAGCCTATCCCCATTTAGAAAATAGAGTATGCTCCATTCTGCCTACCAAAGTGCATAACCTCACACATTTCCACATTGTATTCCATCAGCCACTTCTTTCCCATTCTCCTAGCCTATCCAAGTCCTTCTGCAGCCACCCAGCTTCCTAAATACTACCTGTCCCTCTGCATGTCTTTGTATTATCTGCAAACTTAGCAACAGCGCCCTTAGTTCCTTCTCGCAGATTGTTAATGTTAATTAATCATTAATTAATGATTTGATGGAAATGAAGCAGAGTCCCATTTTGGGATGGCTTAGCAGGGTATTTCCCTGCACTGAGAACGATCCCGCTATAAACAGAACTCTGCTTCATTTTGGGGTAACGGTGAGGAACGGCCAGCCTCCGGATTCCACTCAATGTCCCAACTTACCGATTACGGGCTCCTGGAGTCCCCCAGCACACCACTGCCAGTCCGGCACCTTGGTTGTGCCCATGCCAGCCTGGCAGTGTCACCTGGGCACCCTGACGTGTCATCAGGAATGCCAGGGTACCACCCTGCTGAGAGACCGACACCCGATGGCTTCCAATCGCCTGGTCCACGTTTGTGAAAACCAGTGCTACACAGTGCCACGGCGGGGTCTCCAGACCATTCGATCCCGCACCCTGGGTAACTCCAGCATAGATATATTCAAGTAAAACTAACTACTCACTTGAATATGCAAATCTGGATCTTGCGAGATTTAACGGTCTCATCGCACCACCAGGACAGGTGCAATGAGGCTTAGATTGTGCCTGTTATAACCTGCCTGCTTACCATTGGCTAGGGACTAATGGCAACCCCACAATCCTTTGGGAGTATGAGCTTCCCCAATGAGGGGGGTGGAGAAATCATTAACAGATTCCCTGTATAAAGCTGGCCAGTTTGGAACCAGCTAGAGAGAGGAGAGTGAGCAGCAACAGTGAGTGCTGCTGTTGTGTATAATATATATGTTATTGCAAATAAATGTTATTTCTTTCTATCCTTGAACTCGTGCTGGATTCTTCGTGGCCCTCACAAAAGCGCCCTATATCTTTTCCACCAATGGAAACAAGATACAGAGGAAGTCAATATCAGGAGCTAACACCCCAGGATATGACCACCATATCAGAAAAAGTTCAATGACCCCATCAAGGTGAGAATTGTATTCACAAGTCCATCACCTTCTGCCCCACTAGTTACAATACTCCCTTGTCTTTCATCCCTTCACACTTCCACAATCACTGCACTACACTCAGTGGAGTTCCTTGTGTGAGTACACGCACGTCTCTCTGAACATCAGCATTTAGAAATTTCATCTTTTTGAAAAGTATTTCACTTTTCTATTTTTACTATCAAAATCAATAAACTCACAACTTCCCACATTATTGCCGGGATTCTCCATTCTGGAGCATAAGTACTCCCGCCAGTGGAGAATTGAAAATGGTCTCCGCTGGCTCTAGGAGCGGGGCCCGGTATGCCAGTCTCTCCCCTTCACCATGTTAATTTATGCATGGGGAGGGTGCTTCCCCACAGTGCAAATCCTGCACCCACCCCATCCCCGCTGACAAGTAGGGGCATGATCTCTCTCTTCACCACCCCTACATCAAAGAAATAATGGGTAACCCCTCACAGCATGCATGAGGGTGGCGCCCGCACCCCCCAGACCCCCCCATCAAAACCCCAACACAGCCCCTTATTTTTCACAGCAGAAAGCACTTAGCTCCATTTGATGGGCTGAGGAGCTGTCAGTCACAGAAAGAGTGTTTAGAAATATTGTGGTTTGCATCAAAGCAGGGCACTTGAGATGCATAGAAGTGTGAAGGGAAAGTTAGACAAACAACCCATCAAGCACCTGTCTTTGGAATAATAAAATTGTCAATTACTGGCAATGCAATGTATTGCTGTGTGAAATTGAATATAGGATTGGCATTTCAAAGTCTATCCAGAGATTTGAAGCTCTTTGAAGTGCACTTGGCTTTTGAGGAAACCTCCGATACTTGTAACAGTTGTCGCTTTAAACACTTTTGTCTAAGGCAGCAGATGTTAGTGAAGGGTAAATGAAAATACAATGATCCGTCTCCCCAATAATAGTGGGCCTGTAATTAGCTGCTCTGGTAGGAACAAAAGCAGTACAGAGGACGGATGCAATAAACAAATCATGACTGCGGTGAGGAAATTAGACCCAAACTTGCGTAATGCATAATTTATGATCATAAAAGAAAACTGGACGCAGAGAGTTTAATCCTTTTGGGAGAACCAAGGCAATGTAGGTGCAGTCCGTGGCACCTTAATCCTGTGGAAGCCTGCAATATGTTCTGCTTCGCTCTGCGCATGGGGAAAGACATGGAGGATGTTGTGTTGGTGGTTCGTTCCACAGCTCTTTGTTTCTGCAGCAGACTGTATACTGAGAGTTCTCACTGTTGCAGCCCAAAAGATGCCTTTTGCATAAATGTTAAGGTCACTGTAACCTGGTCAGTTACAAGCAGTTCTATCAAAGCCCTAACATTAAGCTCAGTTTCTGATTGCAGTAGGTGGCATAGACAGTAATAGCCTCTTTTTTTGAAGCAAGGGGATTACAGTTGTACACAGTAAAGCTGATTGCTCCCTGATAATCCTCTGTGGACACCACCTTCTGTGAAATGCCCTTCTCCTCCCAATTCTTCAAGTTGCTTCCTGCTCTTTACCACCTCCTTGCTGGCCCAGTTCTTCCTCCAGTTCTAAAGGCAGCTCTGCCGGAGCACACATGACTTCAACTGTACAGGAGGCAGCAATATACCACAGCAGCAAAACCTTTAGAGAAGCCAGAATTCAATTTTCTGAGTCAGAAAACTGACCAATGATTGCCCTCAAATGATAAACCAGCAACCAACCTATATTTAAAGGGCTCTTCTACGACATGGTGTTGTTGAAGGGTCCTAGGTGGCTGCCAACATCACGAGTTGAGGGGCGAGTTTATTAGTATTTGGTCAGATATAGAGGCAGTCCAAAAACATGAATGGGTCTTATGAAAAGCATAAAATTCTTATTTTAATGAGAAATTGAAATAGTTCTTATGTGACTCCTGCATACCTATACCAAACCACCATATTGAATGTTTAGGCACATATGATGCCCCAGCAAATCAGGTAGAGCAGCACAAGATTTCTAGACACATTTTCCCAATTTCATGCATTCGGGGCAGCACGGTAGCATGGTGGTTAGCATAAATGCTTCACAGCTCCAGGGTCCCAGGTTCGATTCCCGGCTGGGTCACTGTCTGTGCGGAGTCTGCACGTCCTCCCTGTGTGTGCGTGGGTTTCCTCCGGGTGCTCCGGTTTCCTCCCACAGTCCAAAGATGTGCGGGTTAGGTGGATTGGCCATGCTAAATTGCCCGTAGTGTCCGAAAAAAAAGAAGTAAGGTTAAGGGGGGGTTGTTGGGTTACGGGTATAGGGTGGATACGTGGGTTTGAGTAGGGTGATCATTGCTCGGCACAACATCGAGGGCCGAAGGGCCTGTTCTGTGCTGTACTGTTCTAGTGTGGGTTATTGCCTATCGGAGGATGGATATTGTGTTTCTGGTCATTTTTAACAAATCTTGATGTTACTTACCGGATTGTAGTACTGGTTCAAACTGCCCAGCGAGGCAAATCTCTTCCTGTTTCTGACGAACAATGCGCTGGATATTTGGTGGAAGACCAAGTGGGTTGCGGGAGAAGATGATGGCATAGCCGTCATCACAAGTTCCATCATCCTTCAGTCTACGGCAGGCATATGTAACGGCATAGCTATCATAGTCAGTGTCAATAACCCAATAGTGATCACCTAGAGAGCAAAATTTAAAAACGGATACTGATAAATACTGATAATTCAAATCTGATACTTTTACATCCAACGTCACTGCTTACAACTGATGCAAGGTGAATCTTATTGTGAATATGCATCACATTGAAATTTAAAAGGAAATAAAGTTTTCAACTTTATAAGAGAGTAAACCTTCTATAATAATCTACCATTCACTGTACATCTGATAAATGAAAACTTCATGTTAAATCGGCACCAGCATTCTGAATGAATGAAGAGCTATTAAAAAGATTACTAATTCATATGACATAAAAGATTAGACACAACTCTCCATAGTTACTTGAACATAACATGAATTTGACTCTAGGATGTCTGCAGGTCATTTGAACATCTGCTACTTAAATTGATAGGTAGTGAGCACTGAGAAAAAGTGAAGTGTGTGGTTCAATGATTAAACAACTCTCTTATGTTCATTATTTAAGGACACTAAGTAAGCTGCGCATGTAAAGGAGACACATCCTGAGTGAGACACAGCCAGAGTGGGAATTGGAACTTGGTAATTTGGTGTAGTGAGGTACTTCGGTGCAGAGTGGGAGAAGGTGCTTTATCACTACTGTTTTGTTTTCTTTCTTCTGGCTTGTAACTGTTAATCTGCAGGGAGAGAACCACAGAGCATCCTGGTAAGGTAAGTGATTTTTATTACCTTTTCAAATTGTGTGTGTGTGTGGGGGGGGGGGGGGGGGCGGGGGAACTGAAGTGACATCACGGTAAAGCTCTGACCTGATTGGCTGGTTGGGAATCTGTTAATTTTCAATAAAATTAATATTGCAAAACAAATCTACTTGATTAACTAGATAGTGGAGTAACTAAACCTGAGGGCAAAGATCGGTATTTAGCATTTAATTTTGCAGTAAAAATCCAGCGTCAGGACCATACAGTTAACTGTAACTCAATCTAACAATAATTCAAGTGTTCATTTTAAATTAATTAACTAGTGCTTAAATGTCACTCAGCGGGGTGCAGTGCTCCAACTGTGAGGTGTGGCAGATCTGTGACGCTTCCAGCGTTCCAGTTGACTACATCTGCAGCAAGTGTAACCAATGGCAGCTCCTCACAGACTGCGTGGTTCGGTTGGAGCAAAAATTGGATGCACTTAGAAGCATGTAGGTGGCGGAATGCATCATAGATAGGAGTTATAGAGATGTGATCACACCCAAGGTGCAGGCAGAGAGATGGGTGACCACCAGAAGGGGCAGGCAGTCAGTGCAGGAATCCCCTGTGGTTGTCCCCCTCTCAAACAGGTATACCGCTTTGAATACTGTTGGGGGGGGGGGAGAGAAATAGCCTATCAGGGGAAAACAGCAGCAGCCAGAGCAGTGGCACCACGACTGGCTCTGATGTTCAGCAGGGAGGGCCAAAGCACAGAAGAGCAATAGTCATAGGGGACTCTTTAGTCAGGGGCACAGATAGGCGCGTCTGTGGATGTGAAAGAGACTCCAGGATGGTATGTTGCCTCCCTGGTGCCAGGGTCCAGGATGTCTCAGAATGGGTAGCGGGCATCCTGAAGGGGGAGGGCAAACAGGCAGAGGTCGTGAGACATATTGGTACTAACGACATAGGCAGGAATGGGCATGAGGTCCTACAGCAGGAGTTCAGAGAGCTAGGCAGAAAGTTAAAAGACAGGGCCTCTAGGGTTGTAATCTCGGGATTACTCCCTGTGCCACGTGCCAGTGAGGCTAGAAATAGGAAGATAGAGCAGCTAAACACGTGGCTAAACAGCTGGTGTAGGAGGAAGGGTTTCAGTTATCTGGACCACTGGGAGCTCTTGCGGGGCAGGTGTGACCTGTATAAGAAGGACAGGTTGCATCTAAACTGGAGAGGCATAAATATCCTGGCCACGAGGTTTACTAGTGTCACACGGGAGGGTTTAAACAAGTGTGGCAGGGGGGTGGGTACCGGAGCAATAGGTCAGAAGGTGAAAAAATTGAGGGAGAATTAGGGAATAGGGCCAGTATGACTCTGAGGAAGAGCAGACAGGGAGATCCCGCTGAAAACAGCAGAACTGGTGGCCTGAAGTGCATATGTTTTAATGCAAGAAGTATAACAGGTAAAGCAGATGAACTTAGAGCTTGGATTAGTACTTGGAACTATGATGTTGTTGCCATTACCGAGACCTGATTGAGGGAAGGACAGGATTGGCAGCTAAACGTTCCAGGATTTTGATGTTTCAGGCGGGATAGAGGGGGATGTAAAAGGGGTGGCGGAGTTGCGCTACTGGTTAGGGAGAATATCACAGCTGTACTGCGGGAGGACACCTCGGAGGGCAGTGAGGCTATTTGGGTAGAGATCAGGAATAAGAAGGGTGCAGTCACAATGTTGGGGGTTTACAACAGGCCATCCGACAGCCAGTGGGAGATAGAGCAGCAGACAGGTACACAGATTTTGGAAAGGAGTAAAAGCAACAGGGTTGTTGTGATGGGAGACTTTTACTTCCCCAATATTGACTGGGACTCATTTAGTGCTAGGGGCTTGGACAGGGCAGAGTTTGTAAGGAGCATCCAGGAGGGCTTCTTGAAACAATATGTAGATAGTCCAACTAGGGAAGGGGCTGTACTGGACCTGGTATTGGGGAATGAGCCTGGCCAGGTGGTAGAAGTTTCAATAGGGGAGCATTTCGGGAACAGTGACCACAATTCAGTAAGTTTTAAAGTGCTGGTAGACATGGATAAGAGTGGTCCTAGGGTGAATGTGCTAAATTGGGGGAAGGCTAATTATAACAATATTAGGCAGGAACTGAAGAACCTGGATTGGGGCGGATGTTTGAGGGTAAATCAACATCTGACATGTGGGAGGCTTTCAAATGTCAGTTGAAAGGAATTCAGGACCGGCATGTTCCTGTGCGGAAGAAGGATAAATACAGCAAATTTCAGGAACCTTGGATAACGAGAGATATTGTAGGCCTCGTCAAAAAGAAAAAGGAGGCATTTGTCAGGGCTAGAAGGCTGGAAACAGACGAAGCCTGTGTGGAATATAAGGAAAGTAGGAAGGAACTTAAGCAAGGAGTCAGGAGAGCTAAAAGGGGTTATGAAAAGTCATTGGCAAATAGGGTTAAGGAAAATCCCAAGGCTTTTTACACGTACATAAAAAGCAAGAGGGTAGCCAGGAAAGGGCTGGCCCACTGAAGGACAGGGGAGGGAATCTATGTGTGGAGCCAGAGGAAATGGGTGAGGTACTAAATGAATACTTTGCATCAGTATTCACCAAAGAGAAGGAATTGGTGGACGTTGAGTCGGGAGAAGGGTGTGTAGATAGCCTGGGTCACATTGAGATCCAAAAAGATGAGGTGTTGGGTGTCTTGAAAAATATTAAGGTAGATAAGTCCCCAGGGCCTGATGGGATCTACCCCAGAATACTGAAGGAGGCAAGAGAGGAAATTGCTGAGGCCTTGACAGAAATCTTTGGATCCTCACTGTCTTCAGGTGATGTCCTGGAGGACTGGAGAATAGCCAATGTTGTTCCTTTGTTTACGAAGGGTAGCAAGGATAATCCAGGGAACTACAGACCGGTGAGCCTTACATCAGTGGTAGGGAAATTACTGGAGAGAATTATTCGAGACAGGATCTACTCCCATTTGGGAGCAAATGGACGTAATAGCAAGAGGCAGCATGGTTTTGTGAAGGGGAGGTCACGTCTCACTAACTTGATAGAGTTTTTCGAGGAGGTCACAAAGATTATTGATGCAGGTATGACAATGGATGTTGTCTCTATGGACAGCAGTAAGGCCTTTGACAAGGTCCCTCATGGCAGACTGGTACAAAAGGTGAAGTCACACAGGATCAGAGGTGAGCTGGCAAGATGGATACAGAACTGGCTAGATCATAGAAGGCAGAGAGTAGCAATGGTGCTTTTCTGATTGGAGGGCTGTGACTAGTAGTGTTCTGCAGGGATCAGTGCTAGGACCTTTGCTGTTTGTAGTATATATAAATGATTTGGAGGAAAATGTAACTGGTCTGATTAGTAAGTTTGCGGACAAAACAAAGTTTGGTGGAATTGCGGATAGCGATGAGGACTGAGAGGATACAGCAGGATTTAGATTGTTTAGAGACTTGGGCGGAGAGATGGCAGATGGTGTTTAATCCGGACAAATGTGAGGTAATGCATTTTGGAAGGTCTAATGCAGGTAGGAAATATACAGTGAATGGTAGGACCCACAAAATTATTGACAGTCAGAGAGATCTAGGTGTACAGGTCCACAGGTCACTGAAAGGGGCAACACAGGTGGAGAAGGTAGTCAAGAAGGCATACGGCATGCTTGCTTTCATTGGCCGGGGCATTGAGTATAAAAATTGGCAAGTCATGTTGCAGCTGTATAGAGCCTTAGTTAGGCCACACTTGGAGTATAGTGTTCAATTCTGGTCGCCACACTACCAGAAGGATGTGGAGGCTTTAGAGAAGGTGCAGAAGTGATTTACCAGGATGTTGCCTGGTATGGAGGGCATTAGCTATGAGAGGTTGAATAAACTTGGTTTGTTCTCACTGGAACGAAGGAGGTGGAGGGGAGACCTGATAGAGGTCTACAAAATTATGAGGGGCATAGACAGGGTGGATAGTCAGAGACTTTTTCCCAGGGTAGAGGGGTCAATTACTAGGGGGCATAGGTTTAAGGTGCGAGGGGCAAGATTTAGAAGAGATGTGCGAGGCAAGGTAGAGGGTGCCTGGAACTCGCTGCCGGAGGAGGTGGTGGAAGTAGGGACGATAGTGACATTTAAGGGGCATCTTGACAAATACATGAATAGTATGGGAATAGAAGGATACAGACCCCGGAAGTGTAGAAGATTTTAGTTTTTTCGGGCAGCATGATCAGCACAGGCTTGGAGGGGCGAAGGGCCTGTTCCTGTACTGTACTTTTCTTTGTTCAACTGCTTAAACTTAAGTTCTCTCTCAGAAATAATTTCAAAAATATTCAGAAAGTTTCTTTGCACTACTAATATGTTCTTCTAGGAAATATAACCTTTTCTAATAGGATAGACATGAGGGATATAATTGCAGGACAATTTTTTTACTCGTTACGCTAATTATTTTTGCAATAAAGGTTAACATACTATTTGCTTTCCTAATTGTTGCTGAATTACATGTTAGGTTTCTGTGATGTGTATTAAAGAAAACGCAGATCCCTCTGAATTCCCAGTCTCTCACTCTATAAAAAAGAACTACTTTTACATTTCTCCTACCAAAAAATGAATAAACATTACAAATATCCATGTTATTTTACACCTGCAAGTTTATTATGAACAAATGGAGAAACATGGGGCTGGATTCTCTGCCCCGCCACATTTCTGCCCCGACCCGCTGGTGGGATTCTCCGTTACGCCGGCCGGTCAATGGGGTTTCCCATTGTGGGACAGCCACATGCCGTCGGGAAACCCCGGGTGCTGCCAAATGGACAATCACGCCAGCGGAGAATCCCTCTCATGTTGTTTGACTTAACCAGCTATACATTCCAACATTTGGCTGATCAAATCAAGTAGCATGTTCCTTTGATCTTTGTAATAGGCAGAGTGCAACCCTTTCTGGCAAAGTCTACTGTTAGATGTGATTCTGCGATTGGACAGCCCTTGCTGAATAATCCTGAGTGTGCTACGTAGCTCATGTATACGGGCTGAAAGCGACATACATTCCCATGCAATTACCTATTCTTTGCAAACACAAGGAATAAGATCACCTTTTGTCCTTTTCTGAATTAGCTGACTTGGCATTCAGCAATGCCCTGGCCAATCAGAATCGACTTGCCAACTAATTAACACTTTTACTCCAACAGAGAAATTGTTGTGACCATTTGAAATTTGGCATTCCTACATTTGTCCTGATGAGTGGAAGATGAAAATCTTCAGCAACGTGTCTCTCTTTTCAGCAATATTCTACCAAGTGACTGTTTTTAAATAATGTTGATGAGTGGGCTGTCCTGCAATTTGGAACAACAGTGTGCTGATTGAGGTCAGCACATGTTGAGTGAAGTAATGGAGGAGTTCAAAATGGGTCCTGCAAGGAACATAGATCCTAATCTACATAATAACTTTCGTTTGGAATGTGGCCTGTGTGCACTATTACCAGTCACTTTTCCTTTCATAGCAATACGGTGGCAGCAACTTCTGGTCAGATGTGCTCCTTTCGGGTTAACCAAATAAACTAAATGAACAAATTGAGGGATAAATTAAAAGATAGCCCCATAAAGGGGTACTGCATCAGAGTAAACATAATCTCAAAGGAAACTTAAAACATCAAAACAAAATGTGATTAAAGGGGTCGATAAAACACCCCAGTCCCTTTGGTGCCCATTTGGCACGGAAGGTCTCAAATCACAGAAGAGAGGCAGACAGCCAGGACGTACAAACTCCTTGACCGCCCACTGCCTGTACCTGTTAATGGCCAGCATGGCCACGCCCAGGCCCAACATAGGCCTGGAGTTGTTGTGGTGTAAGGACTCCATTAGTTTTCAGATGCTGTTGAATGTAGTTGGGATACAAATTATCCAGCAAAGCATAGCTGTCAAGAGCTATCCATGAAGGAAACAGAGAAGCAGTAAGAAAATTAGATATTAGGGTTAATTGGATTATTAAACCATAAATAAGTCACTATAAAAAATATGAAAACTACAAGTCACTCACCTCCACTGGACAGGTACCTTGCCAATCCCCGATAAGCCATCTCCATTTTTCCTGGGATGTGAGGATCAGGTATGTTATACTGAGCTGTCATATCTGCACAGATCACCCAGAACCTACCAGCAAATGTGCAATCATTTAGTTGATGCAGAAATTAACAGTCACCAAGCTTAGGTCTGAGTAATAGTGAAAATGTATTTTTCCATAAATCAATACTTCACATCAGAGGATTTACCTGATTAAATTAAGTAAATACAGAAGATGCTGCAAATGCTCAACAGATCTTACATCATTAGAGACAACTGGGAAGTGGGGAGGGAGTGTAGTGTTGCTGGGAAAATGGGGGAAAGGCATCAGGCTGGTATCCCAATATTGCCCCACATCTTCCATTTTTCCCAGCGACTGGTTGTGCGCATCAATGACAGCCCACGCTGCAAGGGTGGGAAGGCATTGTAATAATTAGGGAACTAATCAAGAGCAGTTTTCTCAAGGCAATAGCTTTTTACCAGCAGCATTCGGGTAATATGCAGCAGCTGAAACTCGGCACGTTACAGGAAGCGAGTAAACTGTGAGCAATCAATGAAGCCTGAAACTGACAATTATTCAATTCAATACAGGGGGAAACGATAAGCCTGATAGCATCCGCAGGAGGTTCGGCATTAAAGGATTAGCTGATTGGGGCGCCTGGTGTTCAGGATAAAGAATTTACTGAAGGTTTCTGCCACATTATTTGACTCTTCAATGGGGCTGCAGACACTGGGCTCTGTGCCTGCAAAGGGACACGAGGTTCACACATTCTGACTTCAGGTGGACACCGAGGAGGAGTTGTAGTATTACTTAACTCAGTAACCCGAGGGGAAGGGCCAGAAAACAGAAAAGAAGCTCCAGCAAAGCAATTCATCCATGTGCAGCAGAGGGGACAGCCAAAATCCAGGGGCTAAAAGGTGGCAAAACCTTGGAGTACAATGCCTTCAAAGGTGGTGGTGGTTCTCCCGACAGGTGCTCACAGACTTTTGGAAAGAATACCGGAGGCATTAAGAATGGATGGACACCCATTGCAGTCAAGGTGGTTATTGCACTGAATATCTTTTTGTCCAAATCGTTCCAGGGGTCAAATGCTGACATCCGCAGGATCTCACACTCAGCCACCCATAACCGTATCACCCATGTGTAGAATGCTTTGTTGTTTTTTTTTAAAGCGTATTTTCACAGACAGTTTATTTTCCCTTTGGGGAATAATGAGGGTAAGTGGTGGAAGGATTCCTGATCTGACCTGCATTGCACACTCCTTGCATGGCCAACAAATCCCGGTGTTGGCTCGAACCCGGAGCTGCTGGTCCAGCGGTTGGGATGCCACTGCTGCGCTACAAGGCCTTCTACTTCACCTTGTATGTGAGAGGACGGACTGAATCTGGTTTGAAATGGAGGTGGGCTGTCAGGCCCAGGGGACAGGGGTTTCACCTCCATGGCAGCATTTTCTAAGGTGCAAGGCTTGATGGACTGAATTGACCACCAAGGCTTCATCAGACCAGACAGGTGTATTGGTGAATGGGAAGATATTCCACTCATTCAATGTGCAGCTGATATGCTATCATCACAAATGACTCTAAAAGTATGCCCAAGGTTTCTGAGCTGCTGTCATGACATTTCCATGCTAAGGCATCCTCACTGAAAAAGCTCCATGATTGACACCTAGTTGACAAGGAGTATTGGCTGATGACACCAGTGTGAAACCCCACCATAGAGGCAAATAAAATATTCAACCTGCGTTGTTTGGTACCAGGGCAATCATTAGGCAGACCATTGATTTGCTGAAAATATGGTTTCAGTGATGTGACCGGTCTAGGGGCTGCCCTCCAATATGGCCCCTCAAGGTCTGATGTATAGCAATGGTGTGCAGCACCCTGCAGAAAGGAGTGGAGCTGGCACTGGAAGAGGGTAATGACTGTCTCAGAGGAGGAGGAAGATAATGGTTGGCCGAGGGAGCAAGCCCATTCACAGCACCAGCTAATGCCCATGCCTATTGATCTGCATGCCAGAAAAGCCTGCAAGCCCTCACCCAGGCAAGATTCACTGGCGTGCAGGGCGTACAAGACTCTGGCAAGCCCTTGTGGCAGCAGGTGTGGTCTCAAGCAAATCTCCATCCCAAAATGCAGCTGCCCTTGCCTCAGGTTAATGACTTCTCATTCAACTGACCCATCATTGATCTCAGATCCATGCGAGAGAGTGAGACTGAGAGGGAGCAGCGAGAGAGTGAGACTGAGAGTGAGCAGTGAGAGAGTGAGACTGACAGGGAGCAGTGAGAGTGAGACTGAGAGGGAGCAGTGAGAGAGTGAGACTGAGAGGGAGCAGTGAGAGAGTGAGACTCAGAGGGAGCAGTGAGAGAGTGAGACTGAGAGGGAGCAGTGAGAGAGTGAGACTGAGAGGGAGCAGCGAGAGAGGGAGGCTGAGAGGGAGAAGTGAGAGAGTGAGACTGAGAGGGAGCAGTGAGAGAATGAGACTGAGAGGGAGCAGTGAGACTGAGAGGGAGCAGTGAGAGATTGAGACTGAGAGGGAGCAGTGAGAGAGTGAGCCTGAGAGGGAGCAGCGAGAGAGTGAGACTGAGAGGGAGCAGTGAGAGAGTGAGACTGAGAGGGAGCAGTGAGAGAGTGAGACTGAGAGGGAGCAGTGAGAGAGTGAGACTGAGAGGGAGCAGTGAGAGAGTGAGACGCAGAGGGAGCAGTGAGAGAGTGAGACTGAGAGGGAGCAGTGAGGGAGTGAGACTCAGAGGGAGCAGTGAGAGAGTGAGATTGAGAGGGAGCAGTGAGAGAGTGAGACTGAGAGGGAGCAGTGAGAGAGTGAGACGCAGAGGGAGCAGTGAGAGAGTGAGACTCAGAGGAGCAGTGAGAGAGTGAGACTGAGAGTGAGACTGAGAGGGAGCAGCGAGAGAGTGAGACTGAGAGGGAGCAGCGAGAGAGTGAGACTGAGAGGGAGCAGCGAGAGAGTGAGACTGAGAGGGAGCAGCGAGAGAGTGAGACTGAGAGGGAGCAGTGAGAGAGTGAGACTGAGAGTGAGACTGAGAGGGAGCAGTGAGAGAGTGAGACTGAGAGGGAGCAGCGAGAGAGTGAGACTGAGAGGGAGCAGCGAGAGAGTGAGACTGAGAGGGAGCAGTGAGAGAGTGAGACTGAGAGAGTGAGACAGAGAGTGAGACTGAGAGGGAGCAGTGAGAGAGTGAGACTGAGAGGGAGCAGTGAGAGAGTGAAACTGAGAGGGAGCAGAGAGAGTGAGACTGAGACGGAGCAGCGAGAGAGTGAGACTGAGAGGGAGCAGTGAGAGAGTGAGACTGAGAGGGAGCAACGAAAGAGTGAGACTGACAGGGAGCAGTGAGAGAGTGAGACTGAGAGGGAGCAGTGAGAGAGTGAAACTGAGAGGGAGCAGAGAGAGTGAGACTGAGACGGAGCAGCGAGAGAGTGAGACTGAGAGGGAGCAGTGAGAGAGTGAGACTGAGAGGGAGCAGTGAGAGAGTGAGACTGAGAGGGAGCAGTGAGAGAGTGAGTCTGAGAGTGAGACTGAGAGGGAGCATTGAGAGAGTGAGACTGAGAGGGAGCAGTGAGAGAGTGAGATTGAGAGAGAGTGAGACTGAGAGTGAGACTGAGAGGGAGCAGTGAGAGAGTGAGACTGAGAGGGAGCAGTGAGAGAATGAGACTGAGAGGGAGCAGTGAGAGAGTGAGACTAAGAGGGAGCAGTGAGAGAGTGAGACTGAGAGGGAGCAGCGAGAGAGTGAGGCTGAGAGGGAGCAGTGAGAGAGTGAGACTGAGAGGGAGCCGTGAGAGAGTGAGACTGAAAGGGAGCAGCGAGAGTGAGACTGAGAGGGAGCAGTGAGAGATTGAGACTGAGAGGGAGCAGTGAGAGAGGGAGACTGAGAGGGAGCAGTGAGAGAGTGAGACTGAGAGGGAGCAGTGAGAGAGTGAGACTGAGAGGGAGCAGTGAGAGAGTGAGACTCAGAGGGAGCAGTGAGAGAGTGAGACTGAGAGGGAGCAGTGAGAGAGTGAGACTGAGAGGGAGCAGTGAGAGAGTGAGTCTGAGAGGGAGCAGTGAGAGAGTGAGACGCAGAGGGAGCAGTGAGAGAGTGAGACTGAGAGGGAGCAGTGAGAGAGTGAGACTGAGAGGGAGCAGTGAGAGAGTGAGACTCAGAGGGAGCAGTGAGAGAGTGAGACTGAGAGGGAGCAGTGAGAGAGTGAGACTCAGAGGGAGCAGTGAGAGAGTGAGACTCAGAGGGAGCAGTGAGAGAGTGAGACTGAGAGTGAGAGTGAGACTGAGAGGGAGCAGTGAGAGAGTGAGACTGAGAGTGAAACTGAGAGGGAGCAGAGAGAGTGAGACTGAGACGGAGCAGCGAGAGAGTGAGACTGAGAGGGAGCAGTGAGAGAGTGAGACTGAGAGGGAGCAGTGAGAGAGTGAGACTGAGAGGGAGCAGTGAGAGAGTGAGTCTGAGAGTGAGACTGAGAGGGAGCCTTGAGAGAGTGAGACTGAGAGGGAGCAGTGAGAGAGTGAGATTGAGAGAGAGTGAGACTGAGAGTGAGACTGAGAGGGAGCAGTGAGAAAGTGAGACTGAGAGGGAGCAGTGAGAGAGTGAGACTGAGAGGGAGCAGTGAGAGAGTGAGACTGAGAGGGAGCAGTGAGAGAGTGAGACTGAGAGGGAGCAGTGAGAGAGGGAGACTGAGAGGTAGCAGTGAGAGAGTGAGACTGAGAGGGAGCAGTGAGAGAGTGAGACTCAGAGGGAGCAGTGAGAGAGTGAGACTGAGGGAGCAGTGAGAGAGTGAGACTGAGAGGGAGCAGTGAGAGAGTGAGACTGAGAGGGAGCAGTGAGAGAGTGAGACTCAGAGGGAGAAGTGAGAGAGTGAGACTGAGAGGGAGCAGTGAGAGAGTGAGACGCAGAGGGAGCAGTGAGAGAGTGAGACTGAGAGGGAGCAGTGAGAGAGTGAGACTGAGAGGGAGCAGTGAGAGAGTGAGACTCAGGGAGCAGTGAGAGAGTGAGACTGAGAGGGAGCAGTGAGAGAGTGAGACTGAGAGGGAGCAGCGAGAGAGTGAGACTGAGAGGGAGCAGCGAGAGAGTGAGACTGAGAGGGAGCAGTGAGAGAGTGAGACTGAGAGGGAGCACTGAGAGAGTGAGACAGAGAGTGAGACTGAGAGGGAGCAGTGAGAGAGTGAGACTGAGAGGGAGCAGTGAGAGAGTGAAACTGAGAGGGAGCAGAGAGAGTGAGACTGAGACGGAGCAGCGAGAGAGTGAGACTGAGAGGGAGCAGTGAGAGAGTGAGACTGAGAGGGAGCAGCGAGAGAGTGAGACTGATAGGGAGCAGTGAGAGAGTGAGACTGAGAGGGAGCAGTGAGAGAGTGAAACTGAGAGGGAGCAGAGAGAGTGAGACTGAGACGGAGCAGCGAGAGAGTGAGACTGAGAGGGAGCAGTGAGAGAGTGAGACTGAGAGGGAGCAGTGAGAGAGTGAGACTGAGAGGGAGCAGTGAGAGAGTGAGTCTGAGAGTGAGACTGAGAGGGAGCAGTGAGAGAGTGAGACTGAGAGGGAGCAGTGAAAGAGTGAGACTGAGAGGGAGCAGCGAGAGAGTGAGGCTGAGAGGGAGCAGTGAGAGAGTGAGACTGAGAGGGAGCAGTGAGAGAGTGAGACTGAAAGGGAGCAGCGAGAGTGAGACTGAGAGGGAGCAGTGAGAGATTGAGACTGAGAGGGAGCAGTGAGAGAGGGAGACTGAGAGGGAGCAGCGAGAGAGTGAGACTGAGAGGGAGCAGTGAGAGTGAGACTGAGAGGGAGCAGTGAGAGAGTGAGACTGAGAGGGAGCAGTGAGAGAGTGAGACTAAGAGAGAGTGAGACTGAGAGGGAGCAGTGAGAGAGTGAGACTGAGAGGGAGCAATGAGAGAGTGAGACTGAGAGGGAGCAGTGAGAGAGTGAGACTGAGAGGGAGCAGTGAGAGAGTGAGACTCAGAGGGAGCAGTGAGAGAGTGAGACTGAGAGGGAGCAGTGAGAGAGTGAGACGCAGAGGGAGCAGTGAGAGAGTGAGACTGAGAGGGAGCAGTGAGAGAGTGAGACTCAGAGGGAGCAGTGAGAGAGTGAGACTCAGAGGGAGCAGTGAGAGAGTGAGACTGAGAGTGAGAGTGAGACTGAGAGGGAGCAGTGAGAGAGTGAGACTGAGAGGGAGCAGCGAGAGAGTGAGACTGAGTGGGAGCTGCGAGAGAGTGAGACTGAGGGAGCAGTGAGAGAGTGAGACTGAGAGGGAGCAGTGAGAGAGTGAGACTGAGAGGGAGCAGTGAGAGGGTGAGACTGACCTCAACTGGAGAGAAGAGTGGCACGCATTGGAGGCCTGAGCTTTGGAGCTTGGTGGGGGCGGTTGGCATCATGTTTCTTGGATGGGGTGTGAGCCTGGAGGGCGTAGGGGGATGTTTTTATTCAGTCATCAGTGTGGGATTTGGAAGAGCCATAGCATTGCTATTCGTACACCGCACACGGATGAAATGCTGAATTCCGCGATGGTTTGCAGAACATGGCATTATGAAATGACAGTCTGGAGGATCTTTAGGTTAATAAATTGATATTTCATACGAGATCTACGTTAAAACAGTAACCTATCTCTCCTAGTGTCGAGACTCTCCGAGCCCACTGGGTGCCTATGTGTGTTACTCTACCCCACTATCCCGCTATGTCGAGATATATCTCCAGGATCCACAGCTGGGGTTGAGGTGGCCTGCTGCATTCCACGCCTTGTTGCTTGAGTTGACCTTGGTGGGCGTCCCCTGGGACGCTTGGACCTTGAGGTGCTGCAGTGCTGCCCTCCTCGGTGTGTGGGTCTGGAGGTGTGTTGTTCAGAGGGAGGGGGAAGTGTCAGTAAGGCTGGGCACCCCAAGGGTCTCATGGGATGGGTCCAGGCCTGAACTCCTGCTGATCCTCTTCCCTTTTGGGTGCCCAGGGGCACCTGTGCTCTTCCATGGGATGGAGCGGCACCTGGAATGAGATCCAGAAGCTCCACTGTCCTCTGGCTCTGATCCTCGTGGATTCCCACGAATGCCTGCACCATGCAGTTGATGCGCTACACCATGTAGCTCATGCCCTCACCCATGGAGGTTAAGAGCTGCACCATGGAGTGCACCTCCTGTACCAAGGTCTCCACTGCAGATGCCATCCTCGCAGTGTTCGCCTCGCTGTATTGGAGTGATGGCACCATCTCCTTGGACAGAAGGCAATGGGACTCCTCTAGTAGGCCTTGCTGTCCGAAGAGGGATGCTGTCATGCCATCTTGATGCTCAAGACTCTGCCTTTCCAGTTCCAGCAGCTCTGGGACGACCGGACCCAGGAGCACGTCATCGGCCAGGGACTCACCAGAGTCCTGGGCTCTGGCATCCCTCTGAGTGTCGGTTCCCTGGAACATGCCTGCCTCCACCTGCTGTGGATCTTCAATTGTGAGGTGCTCACCAGTGAGTGATCCAGAAGCATGCCCATCAGTTAATCCCACCGAGTGTGAGTATCTGCATTGGTGGAGGGTGCGGGTGACAGATGTGCCATCTCTTCTATGCTGGTCTCCGATAAATCTCCCTTGGAACGTCTTAGGTCTATGATGTCCAGATGGAGCAAGGATGATCTGGGCTGGTTGACTGATTGCTGTGTAAGGGAAGGGAGATGGCATCAGCGCATCACGGGGGATAAATGACGGAACAAGGCTACTCGGGTGAGGCTTGAACCATGACTGCGTGTCTTGACGGTCTCACTTTTATCTGCTGGCCCCACTTCACTCTCTGCACAGGTGCGGTCCTGCTCCTCGCCAGCCAACTCAAGGGCTCTTACCTCAAAGGGCATGAAGTATCTGAGCTCGGGTAATACTTCGGCTGGTTGTGCCCACACACATCTGTTCTGCTTGAGTTTATCCTGCAAAGAGACAGATGGGGAGAGTGTAGGCGGGTATCCTGCCAGTTCAGATGATGATGAAGTCTGGCATTTGTGGGACTTTAGTGGGAGTGGGGATGTGAGGAATAGATTAGCTACTGGGGGAAACATTGGGGGGAGGGAAGTATGGCGAAAAGAGGGTCACATGATAGGTGTTCGGAACCCATGAGGTGGCTGGGTGAGAGATCAGAGTGGTGGTGTGGAGGGGTGCAGCGGGGGACATGAGTAGGCAGACTTACGCAGGCTGCGCGAAGGAGGTCATTCATCTTCTTTTGGCACTGTTGCCCATCCTCTTCCACTGTGACTTGGTACTCACTTAGGCAGCCACTGCCTTGCAGGATGGATTGGTGACCTTGGTGGATGGATGTCACGCCTCCGCTGCACATCATCCAGGAATTTGGTTGGGGCTCACTCGGAGAACCTTGGTGCTGGCTTTCTGGGAACTGTTCCCCCGACTGGATCTGGGAAAAGTGCTGGGGAGGCGTTTAAAGGAGCACCCCACTGATTGCAGATCACTGTTGTCCCGGGGCCAGCGAATCATCGGCAGGCCACCACGAATGCAGCGTGATACACGTGGTTAAAAAATGCCTTGTAAAAGAGGCTCGATATCCCGCGAGATTTCCCGCTGGCGTCAGTGGGATTCAAACCGGTTTTCTCAATGGAACCAACAGTTTGAAAAATTTGGTAAGATTCGCCCCAGGTGAATCATTTAAATGAGAAACAGGTCAAATACAAGAGATTGGGAAGGAAAGTAAAGCAGAAAATAAATCTGGCAAAAAGAGTGTATAAGAATAGAATGGCTATCAAAATAAAGGGGATCCCCAAAATCTTCGATAGCACCAATGTATAAGTGGTAAATGGGTAATAAGAGGTGGAGTGGGTCCTATTAGGGACAAAGAGGGTGATATATTTTTAGAATTGTAGGGCAAGGCTAGAATACTGAATAAATTATTTGTATCAGTGCTTATTAAGGAAGAGGAATCTGATAAAATGTCAGTAGAAGCAGAGATAGTGGAGGCAATGGATAGAGTGAAAATTGAAAGGGAGGTGGCACTGGAAAAGCTGGGTATACTCAGAGTAGATAAGTTACCTGGTCCAAATGACTTGATCGCAGGTTGTTAAATAATGCAGGGATGGAGATGGTGGATGGGCCTACCATAATCTTCTAATATTCCCTAGATGAGGGGGAGGTGCCAGACCAGAGGATTAAAGAGTGGCAAATGCAACACCCTTATTCATGAAAGGATGCGAGGACTGTCCTAGCAACTACAGGCCAGTTAGAATCGTAGAATTTACAGTGCAGAATGAGGCCATTCGGCCGATTAAGTCTTCACCTGCCCTTACAAAGAGCACCCTACTCAAGCCCGCTTATCTACCCTATCCCCGTAACCCAGTAACTCCCACTTAACCTTTATTTTTGGACACTAAGGACAATTTAGCATGGCCAATCCACCTAACCCGCACATCTTTGGACTGTGGAGGAAAACCGGAGCACCCGGAGGAAACCAATGCAGACACGGGGAGAACGTGCAGACTCCGCACAAACAGTGACCCAGCCAGGAATCGAACCTGGGACACTGGAGCTGTGAAGCAATTGTGCTAACCACGATGCTTCCATGCTGCCCACGAATCACAGAATCAGTACAGTGCAGAAGGAGGCCACTCTGGTCATAAGAGTCTGCACCAACCCTCTGAAAGAGCACTCTACCTAGGCCCATGCCCCCTCCCTATTCCCATTTCCCCAAAACACACCTAATATTTTGGACACTAAGGGGCAATTTAGCATAGCAAATCCATCTAACCTGCACATCTTTGGGCAAAAAAATAAACAGGTTCTTGAAGATTAATTAATAATTTGTAAAAAGTAGATTCTGTTTGACTAATTGAATTTTTGTGACAAAGTCACCAAGAATGTTAGTGAATGGATGTGGTGGATTTTGTCTTCAAATTTTAAGGAAGCATTTGACAAAGTACCACATAAAAAGCTGATCAACACGATTGAGGCTTTTAGATTGGGGGGGTGGGGGGGGGGGGGGGGGGGGGGGTCAATGCCTAATTGGATTTTAGAAAATTGGCTGAAGTGGCAACACGGTGGCGCAGTGGCTAGCATTTCTGCCTCACTGCGTCGATGTCCCAGGTTCTATCCCAGCTCTGGGTCACTCTCGTCACTAATGCCTCCAGCGCTGCATTCCTTTTCCTGGGAATCCTCTCTGTAGCCTGATCTCCCTTTCCCTTGTTCAGATTGACAGCAGTAGAATTCCTCAGCAGCTTTCTGTAATTCAGTGCAGCTTTCATTTAAGAGGGTCGGAAGAGCTGGAGGATTACTGGAAAATATACTAGCCTTGCACGTTGTTATTCTGCATGCAGCTTTCCAGCAGCATAGATCGTGCAAGGCTACCTGCTTAAATCATTCTAATGAAGAGGGAGGTTGCAGGCTGCCCGTATCCAAGGCAACAGGGCAAGTCACAAATCGCAACATCTGACCCCAAAAATGGGTGCAGACAATTTCTATCTCATTCTTTTTGGTGATATTTGAAACATAACTGGATACAAGATGGGAGAGCTGAAATATTAAAAGAGTGATTTTCAATGTGAATTCATAACATTTTCTAAAAGAATTCTTTTCAGAAATATGAACAATTTATAAGCTGAAACTTCAGCATTTAACATCTGACCAGTTTAAAAGAAGCCAATGTCAGTCCAGTATGAGGAATTACATAGAATAAAATACATTTGCAAGTTTGTAAATCAGATATGATACAGCAGTATATGAAGTTATAACTTCAGGGAGGCCAACAAACTAAAGAACAATGTCCCCTCTGTTGTGGTATTTCAACCAGTCTAGACCTCAATACTTAAACATTAATCAACACTTTTTCTATTGAGTTAAAGGGTAAAGGGAAACCTTCGGAGAATCTTTAGACTGAAAGTATTTTCTCAATATCTATGTGAAAAGTATAATCACAAATAAATCAGATTTTTTAAAAAATCAACAATGATGAGGAATTTAAGGTAGAACGTACTAACTTGTGTCCTTGGTGCGTTTACCTATTGAGCCAATGGAAGAGGCCTATTTGCATCATTTTCATCATGTTTATCAATAGCCACTTTAAAAAAAGAATATTTACATATGACTGGTCTATGATCGGAGATACTTGGCTGGGTTTAAGTTTAGCAGCAGAGCAAGACTATCACCCACCTATATGAGTTCACACCTAACCTGTTCCAGTTTTCTACGAACCATCATTTGCAAAATACGGCAGGTTTGAAGTGATGATATCACGACTGAATTGGTTAATGTCATTTTCTGTAATTTATAGGAATCCCATTTAAAATGTGTTCTAATATATTTTCACTTTACATGGTTTGTAAATTAGGGGCACCCCGTTTATAAATTAGGGACATTCCCCAAATAGCGCTGTTTCCATTTTTGTTTTAGCACAGTTACTGAGCACGTTTGGTAATTTTTTAACAAACAAACTCTTGCTTGCCACTTCATTCCCCGACCCTTCTACTTGCTACCTCGCCTGCTCACCATCTTTCCAACTGGCCTCATCCCTCCTCAACACTCCCATTCTCTTTGACCCTCTCTAACTCACCACTTCCTTTCTCCATCTCTCATGCTGATCATCTCCCCAACCCTTCCACTTACCGCTCATCTCTTCCCTCTTCCGACTCTCGCAGTGGCTGCTTCCCTCTCCCAACCCTCCCACTCATCTCTTCTCACCACCCGGTCTCTCCCTCTCAATCACAGCCCCTCTCACTCCCTTGCTCACTTCCTCCCTCTTGCTGCCCTTCTCTGGAGCCCTCGCTAACAGTGAGGGTTTGGGAAAGGAAAGCAGCGAGTGGGAGGGTCGGAGGAAGCAGTGAAAAGGAGGGAGTGGGAGGGTTGAGAGAAGTGGTGGGTGTTTGGAGGAAGGGTTAAGCGGGAGGGGGAAGGGGCAAGCAGGAGAGGGAAGTGGGGAGCAGGAGCTCCCCAAGCCGCAAGCAGGAGCTAAGTGGAATGAGCTCTGACGTTAGTAACAATGCTTCTGTTAATAAGAGTTTGTGGATTTTTGGGCCAATTAGTTTCAAGGCAGCCAATATGTTTTTAATGTAAAGATTACAGGTCAGCAACACAACCCATCCTTATTACATGTTTTCCTATTGAAAGTAATTTTTGATTAGCAGATTTTAGTTTCACATGCATGAGATAACTAGCTCATGATTTAAACTTTAGATTTGATTTACCAGGCTCTTTCTCCCAATTTATCCCATGAAAACTAAGAAAATTTATGTGCAGGCAAAGGAACCATCCTTAAGTAGAAATTGTCTGCTCAATGTGAGATCTACCTCAGGAATACCTTACCGCATCTCTTCCTGCCACTTATGAGGTGGAAGTTGTGGATAGTGTGTTTGAGGGATTAGCTATGCTCCCATAATCTTATTTACATCAAGTGAATCAGACAACAGCCTCTTACAACCCATTCTATTCCATTTACCATCTCACAATTGTTGATAACTTGTATGAAATTTAAGTCTTCTATGCTAGCAAAATAGTTCAATTCTTCTTCAGTTCAGTCTTCTTCCATTATATTCAAGATAGAGAAATTTGGCCTTTTATCCAACCAATATTACATTCTATTCTTAACAATTACATTCAGAAATTTGTCATTTTTTCTGTTATTCTGACAGGATCCAGCAGCAGGTTAAGTTTAAATTGGAAAAGTTATGAAATTGACCTCAACTTGCTGGGAAAACATCAACTTCTATTTTAATTGCATTGGGTTTTGAATTACCCTCTTGGGAGAGGCAGAACCGTGATTACCTATTCAAATGAGGCTCTGTTCATGATATTTGTGGCAACTGTTGGAATTTAATACCTCCTGCATGGCTCTCCTAGGGCTTGGGAAACCTGGCAGCTGAAGGGTGTTGGGGACAGTCAGATCCGGCAGTTAATTATTTTTTACAGCACCCTTTGGGCACCAGGAAGAGCAGGAATGCTCCCCCAAATCTTCAAGCAAAACTTCTGACAATGTTGGGCAGTCACCCCCCCCCCCCCCCCCCCCCCCCCCAATACTGCATTTTATTTAGTCTCCCACTTCCCCAGCCCCTGCAATTTCAGCCCTGCACCCCTCCTCAACCAACCCCCACCTTGCCAATTCTATGAACCAGAAATCCTGGTCCCAAATTTCTCCCCATGCCCAGTCGAATTACCCACCAACTCCGTAATGTTTCCCAGATCCCCTTCCCTTTTCCCACTACCCCTTCACCAACACCCCCACCCGCCCACCTGCCCCATACCAACCCTGGCAATTCTCACAGTTCCCCTTCTTCTGATTTCCAGTCCAAACCCCCAATCTGTACTAACCCACAACTTTTCCCAGTCTCTTATAGAACACATAGAACACACAGGGCAGAAGGAGGCCATTCAGCCTATCGAGTCTGCACTGACCCACCTAAGCCCCCACTTCCACCCAATCTCTGCAACCCAACAAACCCTCCTAACCTCTCCGGACACTTTAAAGGGCAATTTAGCATGGCCAATCCACCTAACCTGCACATCTTTGGACGGTGGGAGGAAACCCACGCAGACACGGGGAGAACGTGCAGACTCCGCACAAACAGTGACCCAGCCGGGAATTAAAACCTGGGAATCTGGCACTGTGAAGCCACAGTGCTAGCAACTTGTGGTACCGTACTGCCCTCTCCTTTCTCCCACTTAATTGCTGGTCTTATCCTCCACTTTCACCAACTTGCAATTGTTCCAGGTTTCTGACAACACCTCAACGTGGAGGTGGTTAAAAGATAGGGAGGGGAAAGGCCATGGATGAATTTAAAAGCAAGGAGGAGAAGTTTTAATCCAGGAGTTTCTGGATTAGGAGCCAATGTAGGTCACCAAGCTGAGGGGCGATGGGGGCTCGGTTTAAGTTAAGATCTGAGCGGTATAATTTTGGATAAGCTTGGCACCTTATGATGCATGCATCCAATTGTGGTTCCTGCATTGCAATGAATCGGCACAAATTAATCACTTGACACAACTCAGCCCACTTTTTCGGGGATTATCCAAAACAGCTCCCAAAACATCTTTTCAGCAGGGTAGGCAAGTGCTAAAGGAACCAAGAGGGAAGCCTAATCTAAACACCAATTTAACCTGCTTAGCATAACCCATGAAGTTGGAAAGGAATTCAAGCTGCGTTAGAAACGGCCACCTGAAGGCTTGTTAAGGTTCTGATTGATGGGCGTCACGGAGGCGCAGTGGTTAGCACTGCTGACTCATGGCACCGAGGACCCAGATTTCGATCCCGGACCTTGGTCACTGTCCGTGTGGAGTTTGCACACTATGAATAAATTTATTTTTAAGAAGGGGCTGATTGATACTTATAATGCTTGCTAGTACACATTAGAGTATTGCGTGCAATTCTGGTCGCCGCATTATAGGAAGGATGTGGAAGCATTGGAAAGGGTGCAGAGGAAATTTACCAGGATGTTGCCTGGTATGGAGGGAAGATCTTATGAGGGAAGGCTGAGGGACTTGAGGCTGTTTTCGTTAGAGAGAAGAAGGGTAACAGATGATTTAATTGAGGCATACAAGATGATCAGATGATTAGATAGGGTGGACAGTGAGAGCCTTTTTCCTCGGATGGTGATGTCTAGCACGAGGGGACATAGCTTTAAATTGAGGGGAGATAGATATAGGACAGATGTCAGAGGTAGGTTCTTTACTCAGAGAGTAATAAGGGCGTGGAATGCCCTGCCTGCAACAGTAGTGGACTCACCAACATTAAGGGCATTTAAATGGTCATTGGATAAACATATGGATGATAAAGGAATAGTGTAGATGGGCTTTAGAGTGGTTTCACAGGTTGGCGCAACATCGAGGGCCAAAGGGCCAGTACTGCGCTGTAATGTTCTATGTTCTAAACAGACTTGGGGCACGATTCACCAGCCTCGCTGCACTCATGCTCAAGCAAAACAAGGCCAGTGAATAGCGGGAGAGGCCAATAACGAGAATCACGCCAGGCACCAAAACGTTTGCGATGCAACTGGCCCGATCCTGTACGCGAAATTGGGATCTTGCCGTAGTATGGCGAGAAACCAATTATCATCACTTAAGCCCCATTCCCATACAATTAATGGGAGCCACCTCCTATCAAACGGCCTCCCATCATTCATCAGCTTCCTCAGCAAGTGGTCATGCAGGCGTCGATTACTGCTCTTTTTGTAAACTGTGAACCTAGCAGAAGGGCTTCAGTGGAAAGCCGAGGCGGTGAGTAACCATTTTTGCTCACAGGCAAAGTGCTCGGGGGTGCTGGGGGTGCCACCTTAGTGCTCAGGGGGTGGGGGCCCTCGGCAGGGGGTGAAGGACACTCCGCAGGGGTGGGCCACCATGGGAGGCTTGGGGGGGGGGGAACTGCTCGCGGCACCACCACGCCAACCCCTAGATCGTGTCTACCCGTTCCTGGGGCAACACATGTCCCTGTCTGTCTGCCCCACCGACCACCCATAACCCCCATCGACTGCCGGTGGCTGCGTGGCTGAAGGCGGTTGCTAATAGGGAATTGGCAATCGTGGTTAAGTTAGCACTTCACGCAACCCAAGTGGATTCCCTTGGGCCATGTAGCATGTGAGAGTCATTGCCTCGCATCCCAATTACATCTTGATGCCTGAACACTGCGGGAGGCAACACCGCGCATGCAACAGCCAACATCTGAACACCAAGGGGATGGGACATGTACACAGTCGAAGGATGGGGGAGATGCCTGGAGAGATGGGCCAAGGGTTTGGGGGTCGGCCCGCATTACGGAAGAAGATGACAGAGGCATCATACTGAGGCATCAACCCCCTCAATCCCTACCTGCCCTCCCGGATGCCCTCAGTGATCCTCGATCTGCTTTGCCCTCCTAGCTCTGCCACTACATCTAGGTGTGTCCCCAGGATGCACATCCGGGGTGGAGGCAACCAGCTGCTAACCTCTTCCTGTGGTCTTTGATACCCCTGGAGGGTGTCCGCTGGGGGCTCTGAGGCCATAGGGCCCTGGCTCACTTGTCGGAGCCACATGCACAGTGTGCTGGCTGTGAGATGCGACCTCATCAGAGGGGTGGAACTCTTGGGAGATGCTGGTAACCGCCACCACTCCATGGGATGAGTCCGGGTTGGCAGTCAACCTCCTTGTGCTCAGTACCCATAGGGCCCTGGGGTTCACCTTGAGGGGCAGTTGGTTCAAGCCCGGCTGCCCCTACATCATCTGGCTCTGCCAACCCTGGCGGTTCCCCATGGTCTGCACCATCGTGTTGGCACACTCGGCGATGCTCCTCAGTGACTGGGACATGCTCTAATGGTGCCAACATCGTCCTCCAGGCCCTCCACTGTGCTCATCACCATCACCATTGGCAGTGTTGGCCTCGATGCCACGCATTGTCGGTGATAGCTCCTGAGCCCGTAGTATCTGGCTCACTCATGCTGCCCGGTGTAGGTCAGTTACCTGCTTCCTGCACTGGAGGCTAGTCTTCCTGGTCACACTCCAAGGGCTCACTGCCACCTCATCCCAGGCAGCACTGGCTGCCCCATGGATAACCCTTTTGGACCCTCGGGGGAACAGGACATCCCTCCTAGCCTCTACTGTGTCTAGCAGCTTCCCCAGGTCAGCGTCCCCAAATCTTGGGGAAGGTCTATGCGGAGCAATTGTTTTGAGTTAGCTGGGGTTGGCTGAGCAAGTGCAGCTTAAGTGTTGCTTGACCTTGTTAGCGGGGACTGGCGAGTGTGGTGCCTGCGGCAACCTTAAGATGTGAGTGGCAAGGGCGTATTGTCCATTTCAAATTGCTTTTGAGAATATACTCAGTGCTGTTAGGGAGGGAGCTCCATAAATTTAGTCCAGCAGTGATGAAGGAATGCCAGTATAGTTCCAGATCAGGGCGGTGAATGACTTGAAGGGGAATTTCAAGTCATTCACCGCAGAGGCTGCAGATTTGGAAGGTGCTGTCGAAGGAGACTTGGTGAGTAATTACATTGCATCTCGTAGGTGGAACAAACTGATGCCACTGTGTGCTGGTGGTGGAGGGAATTAATATTTCAGGTGATAGATGGGGTTTCGATCACATCGACTGCTTTGTCCTGGATGATGTTTGAATGTTGTTAGAGCAGCACCTCCCCAGGCAAGTGGAGAGTATTCCATTACACTCCTGACTTTGCTTTGTAGATGGTGGACAGGCTTTGGGGAGTGAGTCAGGAGGTGAGTTACACGTCACAGAATTCCGAGCCTCTGACTTGCAACTTGAAAACACAGTACTTATGTGGCTGCTCCTGTTAAGTGTCCAGTGAAGGGTAACCTCCAGATGTTAATGGCGGGCGACGATAATGCCTTTGAATGATTTTCACAGTAACTTCATTGCAGTGTTAATGTAAGCCTACTTGTGACAATAATACAAATTATTATAATGTCAAGGGGAGATGATGAAATTCTCTTTTGTTGAAGATGGTCATTGCCTGTAATTTGTGTACCATGAATATCACTTGATCATCAGCACTTTGCCAGGTGTCCTCTCTTGGTCTGCAGGAGGAGTGGTACATGTGGCCAGGCAGAGCAAAGGGACAGCAGGTTATGGAAGGTGAAATGTGGTTCCTCCCACCTGTCAATATAGGATATATCAGAACCTTGAGTATTTCATCCCAGAATATGTGTTTTATTTCTCTCGGTCCCTGATACATGTTCATTATGCCAGCCAAAGCATCCCACAATTTTCCACAAAAATTGCACCTAATCAGCACTTGATTAAATTTGCAGATGTCTGGTTTAGCATCTCCAGGCAAGTTCAAATTAAGATAATCAGCAGTTAGGACCAAAAATGTGTGCTGAATCCAGACTTGCATCAAGTCATATCTTATTAGAACAGTACCCATTTAACATCTGTTTTCACTCTTTGGCCAAAGTAAACTTTTACTGAAAAAATATATTTTTTACTGAAGCCCAAATTGACTGTTATCTCTGACAAAATGGAGCACGATTCCAAATTAATACTTTACAATTAGGTCATTACTGTGAAGACCACTGTACATTCTAAGTCTAAACCTATATTCAGCGATAATGTGACCCATTTGTAATGTTTATTGCAACTGGTTTATTTGTTGTGGAGAGAATAAATAATTTAACATCAAGAGTTTTACAGCACGGAAAGAGGCCTTTTGGCCCATCGCATCCACACTGGCCATCAAAAAGCACCTAACTATTCTAATCCCATTTTCCAGCACTTGGCCCGTAGCCTTGTATGCTAAAGCATTGCAACTGCTCATCTAAATACTTCTTAAACGTTGTGATAATGTGATCATCTAAATTCTGATTGATTATGAAAATTCCAATAACTAAAACAGTTGGTATGCTATTTTTTCCAATTTCCTATTGGGAAATGTGTTTCATATTCTTTACAATTGTTCATTTACTAATAATAATTATTATTATTGTCACAAATAGGCTGACATTAACACTGCAATTAAGTTACTGTGAAAATCCCCTAGTCGCCACACTCTGGCGCCTGTTTGGCTACACGGAGGGAGAATTCAGAATGTCCAAATCACCTAACAAACACGTCTTTCAGGACTTGCGTGAGGAAACTGGAGCACCCGGACGAAACCCACGCAGACACGGGGGGAGCGTGCAGACTCCGCACAGACAGTGACCCAAGCCGGGAATTGAACCTGGGACCCTGGCATTGTGAAGCAAAGGTGCTAACCACTGTGCTACCGTGCTTATGTGTCCAGAAGTGCATCATTTGTGTGGGATGCCACTTGTATAGTCAGAAGGTTGCTATAATCTGTTACTTACAGGGGTGAATTTTACGATTCTCGGCAGTGGTTGCGAATCTGATCGGGAAATCTGCAATTTGCTGACTCCCACCCCCTCCTTTTAAAGTCTTCTTGCAGTCAATTAATACTCACTCAGTGGGAAGTCAGCCAACTACCTCAAAGCTGGACGGGCAGCACCACAAATTGGGCTTCCAAGGCGAACTTCCATGGAGAGATGGGAAAAACCAAGCATAACAATAATAATCTTTATTGTCACACGTAGCTTACAATGAAGTTACTGTGAAAATCCCCTAGTCGCCACATTCCGCCGCCTGTTCGGGTACATGGAGGGAGAATTCAGAATGTTCAAATTACCTGTCAGCACGTCTTTTGGGACTTGTGGGAGGAAACCGGAGCACCCGGAGGAACCCATGCAGACACGGGGAGAACGTGCAGACTCCGCACAGACAGTGGCCCAGCAAGGAATCGAACCTGGGACCCTGGTGCTGTGAAGCCACAGTGTCATCAACTTGTGCTACCATGCTGTCCTGGAAGAGGAGAATGTATCATTCACATAGGGTCAGCAAAATGTTTTTAAAATTTAGAGTGCCCAATTAATTTTTTTCCAATTGGGCAATTTAACGTGGCCAATCCACCTAACCTGCACATCTTTTTGGGGGGTTGTGGGGGTGAGACCCACACAGATACGGGGAGAATGTGCAAACTCCACACAGACAGTCCCGGGGCCAGGATCGAACCTGGGTCTTCGGCCCCGTGAGGCAGCCACCTGCGCCAATGTGCTTCCCTGGGGTGTGTGTGGGCGTGGGGAGGGGGAGTGGGGGGAGGTCAGCGATCTAAAGGTCGAATTATGGAGCACACAAACATAATTGTAGCACTTCCTGCGTAACCCCTTCCCTCAGAAAATGCCCTAAGCTCAAAGCTGCCATATATTGTCAAAAATAATTTTGTAACTTTTAATATCTTTAGGGTTTACTGTGTTCCGTGAAGCAGGTGCGTGTGTCTGGTGTATGTGTCTAATTTAATTCACCCTAAGACAGTTTTTCTACATGGTTGAGAACGTCAAAGAAGTCTAAATGGGAAACGCCAAGTAAAAATGGCCAAGTTGAGTTTGTAGTAGCAGATCATAATGGTTTGTTGTGTTGAGTCGCTAAATTTCAAAGTAGAATAAACTTGGAAAAGGTTATAAACAAATAAGGCAAGGTTATTAAATTTTATTTGACCCGAAACGGGAAGCAATAGGGAGAACATAAAAAGTTTTTATATTCTAGGGAATTGATGGGCCATCAATTGTACGAGAGACGAGTTGCTTTACAAAAGTCAGGCTTTAATAAACTAGAACATAGCCCTGCGGTCATCTACAATAAAATGGACGACCGCCGGGCGTTTGACTATTTATACCTCGGCAATGGAGGCGTGGTTAACTCAGCCCCTCGACCAATCGGTCGAGAGGCACATGACCGACCAGGGCCAATGGTAAGCCGGTGTTCTGCCCCAATGGCAGACAGGTATGCAAATCATATCACCACATTCACCCCTTGCGGAGAAGGAAGCCGGGGCGGGGGGGGGGGTATGAACAAGAGCCGGGGTGGGGGGGTGGGGGGAGAGAACTGGTGATATGAGTAGCAGCCGGGAGGATAAAAATTTTCTCTCCTTTTATCGAATTTGGGGGCTTCCCACTGGCCCAGCCAAGAAGCGGTATGTACACAAAGGTCCATGGAGCTGTCGAAATTTAGAACGATTCGATCAGTCTTTTTGTGGCCTGTGACGTTCTGGCAGACCGCCGCAGTGGAGGAGTTGACGTCAGGTCGGCCAATGGTGGTGGTTCCGCTGACGTCCTGGAGTCCGGGAGCGATGGTCCTTGAACAGTCTCCGTCACCCGAGCTGGCTGTGGAGATGCCATGGATGGGGAAGGGGGAACCTGAGTGGGGCGCTGGGGGGGGGAAAAACAGGGGGGGGGTCTGTGGTGGAGGGGGGAGACCGCACGCCGGCGGGTGCCAGGTCCCTGAGGGAGACCGTGTCCTGTCGACCGTCGGGGTACTCCACATACGCGTACTGCGGGTTAGCGTGGAGTAACTGGACTTGTTCCACTAACGGGTCGGACTTGTGCACCCGCACATGCTTCCGGAGCAAGATGGGTCCGGGGGTGACCAGCCACGTCGGGAGAGGGGATCCGGAGGATGACTTCCTGGGGAAAACAAGAAGACGTTCATGAGGTGTCTGATTAGTTGCGGTACAGAGGAGTGAGCGGATAGAATGTAGGGCATCGGGGATCACCTCTTGCCATCGGGAAATAGGGAGATCTCTGGACTGGAGGGCCAGTAGTATGGTCTTCCAGATGGTACCATTCTCCCGCTCGACCTGTCCGTTACCCTGGGGGTTATAGCTGGTCGTCCTGCTAGAGGCAATGCCCCTGTTGAGCAGGAACTGACGCAGCTCGTCGCTCATAAAGGAGGACCCCCGATCGCTGTGAATGTACGTGGGGTAGCCGAACAGGGAGAAGACGGAGAGGAGTGCCTTAATGACGGTCCATGTGGTCATGTCGGGGCAGGGAATGGCGAAGGGGAAGCGGGAGAATTCATCAATTACCGCCAATGTTGCGGTTGTTAGAGGGAAGGGGCCCCTTGAAGTCAATGCTGAGACGTTCGAAGGGGCGGGATGCTTTGATCAGGTGCGCGCGCTCGGGGCGGTAGAAGTGCGGTTTGCACTCTGCGTAGATGTGGCAGTCACGGGTTATTGTCCTGACTTCCGCGATGGAGAAAGGCAGGTTGCGGGCCTTAATGAAATGGTAGAGGCGGGTCACCCCTGGATGGCAGAGGTCCGCGTGGAGGGAGCGGAGGCGGTCTATCTGCGCGCTGGCGCATGTACCGCGGGACAGGGCATCAGGAGGCTCATTGAGCTTCCCAGGACGATACAAGATCTCATAGTTGTACGTGGACAACTCGATCCGCCACCGTAAGATCTTGTCATTCTTGATCTTGCCCCTTTGTGCATTATCAAACATGAAGGCTTCTGACCGTTGGTCTGTGAGGAGGGTAAACCTCCTGCCGGCCAAATAGTGCCTCCAATGTCGCACGGCTTCGACTATGGCCTGGGCTTCCTTTTCCACAGAGGAGTGGCGGAGTTCGGAAGCCTGGAGAGTTCTGGAGAAGAAGGCCACGGGTCTGCCCGCTTGGTTCAGGGTGGCCGCCAGAGCTACTTCTGATGCGTCGCTCTCGACCTGGAAGGGGAGGGACTCGTCGATGGCGCGCATCGTGGCCTTTGCGATGTCCGCTTTGATGTGGCTAAAGGCCTGGCAGGCCTCTGTCGACGGCGGGAAGGTCGTGGTTTGAATGAGGGGACGGGCCTTGTCAGCGTAGTTGGGAACCCATTGGGCGTAGTATGCGAAGAACCCCAGGCAGCGTTTGAAGGATTTGGGGGTATTGGGGAGAGGGAGTTCCATTAGGGGGCGCATGCGTTCGGGGTCGGGGCCTATCACTCCTTTCCGCACCACGTAGCCGAGGATGGCTAGACGGTCGGTGCTAAACACGCACTTATCCTTATTGTATGTGAGGTTAAGGAGTGTAGCGGTTTGGAGGAATTGCTGGAGGTTGGCGTCATGGTCCTGCTGGTCGTGGCCGTAGATGGTGACATTATCAAGATACGGGAAGGTAGCCTGTAATCCGTACTTGTCGACCATTTGGTCCATCTCCCGTTGGAAGACCGAGACCCCATTTGTGACACCAAATGGAACCCTAAGGAAGTGGTAGAGGCGCCCATCTGCCTCGAACGCGGTGTATTTGCGGTCACTCGCGCGGATGGGGAGCTGGTGGTAAGCGGACTTAAGGTCCACAGTGGAGAAGACCTTGTATTTCGCGATCTCGTTTACCATGGTGGAAATACGGGGGAGAGGATACACGTCCAGTTGCGTAAACCGGTTGATGGTCTGGCTGTAGTCGATGACCATCCGGTTTTTCTCACCAGTCCGGACCACCAGCACTTGGGCTCGCCAGGGACTGTTGCTGGCCTCGATGACCCCTTCCGTCAGCAGCCTCTGGACCTCAGACCTGATGAAGGACCGGTCCCGAGCGCTGTACCGTCTGCTCCGTGTCGCGACGGGTTTGCAATCGGGGGTGAGATTAGCAAACAAGGAGGGGGGGGTCCACTTTGAGGGATGTGAGGTTGCAGACAGTGAGGGGGGGTATAGGGCCGCCGAATTGTAAGGTCAAGCTCTTCAGGTTGCACTGGAAGTCCAGTCCTAGGAGTGCCGGTGCGCAAAGGTCAGGGAGGACAAGGAATTTATAATTTTAAAAAACCTTCCTCAGGACTGTGAGGTCCGCAATGCAGCACCCAGTGATGCGGACGGAGTGCGAACCTGAGGCTAACCCGATTTTGTGTTCTACTGGATGGACAGGGAGCGCACAGCGCCTTACCGTGTCAGGGTGAACGAAGTTTTCCGTGCTCCCGGAGTCCAGCAGGCAGCCCGTCTCGTGGCCGTTGAAGTGGATCAGCGTTGTCGTTTTGGCGAGCGTGCGTGGATGTGACTGGTCGAGCTGAATGGCCGCCAGCCGTGGAGAAAATCCGTATCCGTCGTCGCCGTCCGGGTCGATGCTGGAAGAACCTTGTGTGCCAGTCCCGGAAGGCGGTGGCCAGGATCCGCACGTGGAGTCGGGATCCCAAGATGGCAGCACCCAGGACCAGCACGTGGAGTCGGGGTCCCAAGATGGCAGCGCCCAGGACCCGCACGTGGAGTAGGACCTGCACGTGGAGTCGGCGCCCCATGATGGCGGCACTCAGGACCCGCACGTGGAGTCGGCGCCCCAAGATGGCGGCGCCCAGGATCCGCACGTGGAGTCGGCGCCCGAAGATGGAGCCGCCTATGGGGCCCTTGTGGTCGCTGGGGGCGGGGCTAGCGGTGCCGGCGAGCCGAGTGGAGCGGCTGCGAGCGGGGGCGGTGAGGCGCGCAGGCCGGGCGTGGGGGCCCGGGGGCGGGGGAGAAGATTCGCGCGGCGGGTAGGAAGGGACCGGGAGGGCCCGGAGAGGCGTGCAGGTCGGGTGCCGGGGCCAGGGGGCGGCGGTTTGGGAGGAGCGGCCCCGGAGGAGTGAGGGAAACAAGTAGGCCAGGCGTGGGGGCCCGGGGGTGGGTGGGGGGGGGGAAGACTCGCGTGGCGGTCAGGCAGGGACCGGGAGGGCCCGGAGAGGCGCGCAGGTCGGGGCCCGGGGGGCGGGGCGGGGCAGGGAGACTCGCGCGGCGGTCAGGAAGGGACCGGGAGGGCCCGGAGAGGCGCGCAGGTGGGCCGCCGGGGCGCGAGCTGGGAGGAGCGCGGTGCGCCAGGAGCGGCCCCGGAGGAGGGAGAGAGGTGAGCAGGCCAGGCGCGGGGGCCTGGGGGCGGGGAGGAGAGTGTTGCGCGGTGGCTAGGAGGGGACTGGGAGGGCCCGGAGGGGAGAGAGAGGCGCACAGGCCGGTCGCAGGGGCCCGGGGGCAGGGGGGAGAGTCCAGAAGAGGCGCAGCCACCGTTCTGGCCTGGCAGACCGTGGAGAAGTGGCCCTTCTTCCCGCAGCTCTTACAGAGGGCGGAGTGGCAGCGCGGGCGAGGGTGTTTCGCGAACCCGCAAAAGTAGCAGCGGGGCCCCGTGGACTTGTCGGGGCGTCCCGCGGCACAGACCTGAGGGAGGTCGGGAGCAGCGGATGGGGGTTGGGAAGCTTGCCAGGAGGCCTGGCTGGGGAAATAGGCGCGGGCGTTTTGATCGGCGACCTCCAGGGAGGAGGAGAGAGTCAGTGCCTCAGTTAAGCTGAGGTCGTCTCTCTCCAGTATCCGCTGGCGGATAGCGGGGGACTGCATCACAGCCACGTAAGCGTCTCTGATCAGTAGTTCCATGTGCTCCGTAGCTGAGACTGCGACGCAGGAGCAATTCCTCCCCAGGGTAGCGAGGGCCTGGTAATATTGGTTTAATGACTCACCGGGGAGCTGTTGTCTGGTGGCCAGCAGATGTCGGGCGAATACCCTGTTGACTGGTTTAATGAATTGTCCCTTTAGCTTTAATGTTGCTTCATCATAATCCTTTTCTTCTTTCATTATTGCGTAGGTGTCGATACCCACGCTGGAATGGAGGACGTGCAGCTTCTGTGCCACGGTGGGGGGGGGGTGGTTGTAGATTCCAGGTATTCTTCGAGGCATGTCAGCCAAAGTTGGAAAAGTTCTGCAGAGTTCGGAGTTTGCGGGCTGATGCGGAGGCATTCGGGCTTGAACCGGAACTCCATCTTCAAAGTTGTAGTTTATTAAATTGATGGGCCATCAATTGTACGAGAGACGAGTTGCTTTACAGAAGTCAGGCTTTAATAAACTAGAACATAGCCCTGCGGTCATCTACAATAAAATGGACGACCGCCGGGCGTTTGACTATTTATACCTCGGCAATGGAGGCGTGGTTAACTCAGCCTCTCGACCAACCGGTCGAGAGGCACATGACCGACCAGGGCCAATGGTAAGCCGGTGTTCTGCCCCAATGGCAGACAGCTATGCAAATCATATCACCACAGGAATGTTGAGTTTCAAGGAATGAAATTAAGATGAAAAAGCAACAAGATTACTTATGGAAAGTTTGGAAGCTATGTTTGGGAGAGGCTATATGAGAGCTCCTGGGGCGCTGCTCTGTGCTGGGAGAAGTGTTGTGAAGTCGCAAAGTGAAATCAGCTAGACAGTAAAGCCAGAAATGTTGTGAGGTTACAATAAGGCAGTCTGGGGTTTTGAAGTTTCTTGAATTTCCATAGCAGAGTGGAAGAGTGAGTTAGAAGTTCTGTAATATACCTTTCCTACTGCATCTGCAGGTTTGCCTTGTGGTAATATTACTGGATTTGTATAGCTAAATATGACAGATTGTTGCCTAAAGGGGTGTGCACTTGTGAGTCCAATCAAGTAGGAAGTCCTTTTGGGGAAATGTTCTGTAAGACTAATTTGAACTGTGTTAATGTAATGTTGCGTGCTTAAGTTTTCTTATCTTTTGTTAATAAATGTTTTAATTTAATGTTTAAAATCCAAAAGTGGTACAGGAATTTGTGGCTTCTGAATTCAGTAAACGTATCTTCTCATGGTCAAAATACAAAAGAAATAGAGTTATGTTAAGTTTCCCTTTGGGATAAGGTGGCACGGTGGCGCAGTGGTTAGCACTGCTGCCTCAGGGCACTGAGGACCTGGGTTCGATCCTGGCCCTGGGTCACTGTCTGTGTGCCTCAGGGCGCTGAGGACCTGGGTTTGATCCCGGCCCTGGGTCACTGTCTGTGTGCAGTTTGCACATTCTCCCCGTGTTTGCGTAGGGCTCACCCCCACAACCCAAAGATGCGCAGGGTCGGTGGATTGCCCCTTAATTGGAAAAAAGAATATTCTCTTTTTGAATAATGATAACAGCCACCTAGTTTTGTTAAATATATTCCTTTTATTTTTCTGTTATTGGTTATGTAATAAATTCTGTTTGAAAAAAGCTTTAATAAAAACAAATTTTTTTTTTAAATTGGAAAAAAGAATTGGGTACTTTAAATTTATTTAAAAACAAATGTTTTAAGCTTCCATTTGGGATTTTGTTTGCGTGGAAATTAACATCTGCCAGATCATAATATACTCCCGTAAAAGTTGGGGTTTTGAGATCAAAGTTTTAGGGAAAAAGTTAAGGGTCAATTATACATGAGTAATATTTTCAAGGGGTTGAAATCTGTTCGGAAATGCCAAATAATGACTCTGTCTCAACAGTTGTTGTCATGTTTCTGACTTCAGGGAACTGCTGTCCCAGGTTCTCCATTCCTGACTGTTTTATTGAGAAAAGACCAATTGTGAAAAATACTCATTAGATTGTGGCCCACATCCACTCCTAAAACTGAAAACTGGCATAAGGCATATGGAAAATTAAGTACCTTGGGTGAAAAGTTGGGGGTTGACTTATACATAGAATCATAGAATCTCTACAGTACAGAAGGAGGCCATTCAATCCACCGAGTCTGCACCGACCCTTGGAAAGAATACCCTGAACGTGGGAGGAAACCGGAGCACCTGGGCAAAACTCATAAACATGGGGAGAAAGTACAAACTCCACAAAGACAATCACTCAAGGCTGGAATTGAACTCTTGCGCTGTAAGGCAGCAGTGCTAACTGTGGTGATATGCATGTGCACATCAATGTATATAGTTTTATCAAGTTACTGGTACAACCTCCCACCAGCAGGTGGCGATAGAGATCCACCATGTGACTTGAGAGATTCCGCAGTCGGTAGTGAGTCGAATTCGAGGACAGTCGCACTAGAAGTAGCTCCAGGAGAATTCACTGAATTCACTTATTAGTTACCGTTTGTATTATAGCTCGTTAGTTATCTTTCCAATTGTTAATCTTGTTAATAAATTATCTTACTAGTCAAGGAACTAGATGTGCTGTGTTGATCTTCACCACTGCCATAACACGGAACATAACACTAACCACTGTGCCACCGTGCCCATATGCCGACATACGATTGTGTACCTATTATGAGTTTTCTTTTTATTTTATTTTCATGTACTAAATGATCTGTTTGAGCTGCTCGCAAAAAAATACTTCTCACTGTACAATATGAGAAAAACTGAAACATTTTTGGCCAAAGGTTGGGGGTCGACATTTGTACAAGATGAACTATTCCTCGAGTATATACTCGAGTATATATGATAAATCAAAGTTACACAACTGTGAAACTCTCCTACCTTCAGTATCAGAGTTTTCTGCAGAATGCAGCCATAGTTCCAGGTTAAGCTTTTATATCTCCTCTTGCAACACATTCTCATACCTAATATGACTCCCTCCAAAGGTTTTTTCACATTGCTCACTGAAAAATGGCACAGGCAATGTAAAATTCAAATATGTTGTTGATGCGCTAACAATTGCCAGAAACACGAAATGGTACAAAAGAGGCTTTATTACTGTGAGATGTTATTCCCTCAAGTGGAGCTGTAAAATGGCAGCTCAGGAGACCTCATGGATATTTATACTGCTCCCTGAGGGTGGAGCTAGCCGGCAGGGGCTTACCGACAAACTATGCAGGGGCTTACTGACAAACCTGTAATAGCAGGTACTATTGTACATCCCCTAATAGAGGCACACACATATATATACAGTGGTATTACCACAGTTGTCTTGTTTAATAGCTTATTAATTAGCTTTTAAAGAATGCCGGTGAGCTGCTGATTATGGCGCCCACCAACGTTTGCATTATCGGCAACCTGATGTCAACATGCCAGATTTTACACATGCATGGGGGAATGAGGTCCCCAATTTGCAAGTATGAAATTCAACCCATAGATGTTTTAGCGGAAGGGAAACACTCCTGATTTTAGAAACTTTGTCTGTGACTGTAATTGACTGTGTGGAGTTTGCAATTTCTCCTCGTGTCTGAGTGGGTTTTGTCCAGAGGCTCCAGTTTCCTCCACAGTCCAAAAATGTGCAGGCCAGGTGGACTGGCCATGTGAAATTGCTCCTTAGTGTCCAATGATGTGCAGGTTGGGTGGAGTGTCAGGGATGGGGTAGGGGAGTGGGCCAAGATAGATTGCTCTTTAAAAGGGTCGGTGTAGACCTGATGGACTGAGTGGCCTACTTCTGCACTGTAGGGATTCTATGGACTAAGTAAGCATAGCAACAAATTAAAATTTATTTTCAAATTACCTTTGGAATCCTCATTTTTATTAATAGCCTCAAATACACTTCTGTCTAGATGTGGCACTTTTTTAAGTCACGGGGTACATGACAGTGGCACAAACCATCTGTTAAAGCACAATCCAAGTAGGTGTACAAATTGTTAATTAAGTTTAAAAAGGCAGTTACCTGCACCGTACCATCTAAAAGAAATGGCATGACAAATGTATAGAAAAGAAAAAAACACGCAAAATGGTCTCTAGATTTGCTTTCTAAGGAATCCCTTACTCGGTTTACACCATTTTCCATTCCTAATTAATTATTGCTGCTACAGTTAAAATTCCATCTAGTTACTAAAATTGATTTAATGTTTTCTCTCGTTTTCTGCTAGGTAATAGCACAACATCAGAATCTGCTGATTTCGAATCCACAGAATAAGATCAATTTTACATTGCTTAGCAATGATAATGGCTTCCTGAACTACTACCCAAATTACTTTACGCAGAGAACTCTGACTGCAAGGTTTCAGATGAATAATACAAATCCTCCACATGTGCAAATGGTTCGCAAACCAGTGCTCACTATAATGGGATTGTTGGCTTTGTTAGGTAAGTACATTTTTTATCACCGTTGCAACTTTTGTTCAAATGGATCTTCCTTCGAAATGAGTAAATAGTAAAAGCGATAACATCAAATTTTTTTGGGTTTTGCATCTAAAGATCAATCCAACCAATAAGATAATAATCTTTATTGTCACAAGTAGGCTTACATTAACACTGCAATGAAGTTACTGTGAAAAGCCCCTAGTCGCCACATTCCGGCACCTGTTCGGGTACACAGAGGGAGAATTCAGAATGTCCAAATCACCTAACATCACGTCTTTCAGGACTTGTGGGAGGAAACTGGGGCACCCAGAGGAAACCCACACAGACACAGGGAAAATGTGCAGAATCCACACAGACAGTGACCCAAGCCAGGAATCGAACCTGGGACCCTGGAGCTATGATGCAACAGTACTATCCACTGTGCTACCGTACTTACTAATAAGGCAATGCACTTGAATTTTACATAACCATTGCCAATTTTCAGGCAGCTGTGTGGTGATTTTGAATTTTAAAACAGTGGCAGTTTTAAACCTAGCCCTAAGTTGTGTGCACCTCAATGAAATCTGATGGTTTATGAGTTTTGAGTGATATTCCAGAATGGCAGCCGAGCCCAAATGCCATTTATTACCTTGATCTATACAATAAAAGAGGAATTAGCCAGGTGATCAAGTGATGTTTGACATGTGATTTGCGTACTTCCCTATGCAGGGAAACTTTAACTAGTTTTTCAGCATAAATGGACAATACTGGTTTGAAAATGGTGTTTGATTAATTACAGCAGCCATCTATATGGAGGCTCCAGTTGAGCAACCAGTTTACCAATCTGGCTCAGCAGGAAGAACACTTTTCACATGTAAATCAATAAATGTTTGTCTCACTTGGAGCCGTTCAAAAAACATTTTCATGTTTAGGGATGGTGGCACAGCAGAACCAGAAATGCTAACCCTAGCCCCTGGGGATCGCTGGATTGCCTCCCACCTCAATTAGAGGATTGGTTCAGAGAATGCAGTTCGACAGTTTAATGTAAATGACACCAGGTCTGAATATGGCTCGGATCTCACAGCAGCAAAGGCAGGCGGGTGAACTTCACACACCGTCGTCCCATTTTATGCCAAATGTTAAAATGAACTCCACCATGTGTGCTTAGTGTGCTTACTTATGTAGTACCTAGAGTTTCACAGTGCTTCCACTTCTCATGAGTGAACATAATTTTTTCTGATCATTTACTTTCCAGATAGAATTTTGTTGCCACATACTGATGAAAGTAGCCACCTCTTCCAGTTTTAATAATTTTAATTACGTATTTAATTAAACTATGCCATGCTCTTTGTTTGACACAAGACTGCTGATAGTCAATTCAACACACATTTCATTATTGGGCAGCATATTATGGTGTGGGGGTGGGAGGAACAGATGGAACCTATGAAGAAAAGAACCCTGTTTGAATCTCATCTCGCTCAAAAAGCTTCTTTATTATGATAATCCTCACTTGGACCACAGAGAATAATTTATCAATCTTCCCGTGGGGCTTGTGGAGTACGAGTTCCCACGTTAACGGGCAGAGGCCCACCCAGCCGGATTTGTTACCGAACCCTTTGAATACCATTCCAGACCTGGACCTGGAGCTCCGTTAGTCCCAGGATGGGACACTTTGTTGTACAGTGCAAGTGCGGCTTTACTTTTAAGTCCAGAATAAATCTGCATACTGAAGAAGCAAAATGATGCCTACTATGATGCCAAAACGGCCTTACTCAGGCTATGGTGAAAATAAATGTACATCACAAGAGGTTTTCTCTTCCTTCCTGGTACAACCTGCAGCAGCCAAGGATCAGCCAGTGTCTCCCATCTGCACAGGCTGCAATTCTACAAACAGTTGGGGCAGAATGAAGTACAGAATGCAATGTGATTTCAAAACCATAGTAAGTGTTAAGTCTTATGGCTTTCAGAATTGATACCCTCAGACCAGTCATCCTGTTGATTATTGGGTAATAGATCCAGGGACAGTGGAATGGCAGGGCTGGAGTTCACCAACCCAACACTGCAATCTTAGGCTTCTTGGCTTTTCCCTCAGAGAACTATGCCAGTGGAATGTGGGAGTTAAGACTAGGCTGCCCAGGAATACCCTCCAGAGGTGCAGCTAGCCATGTCTTTATCACAGGATCAAGATGCCAGTCCCATTACATCTGAAAAACATGGCGAGGTAAACATCCAATATATTCTGACTGTTGCCTTGCTAGCAACACTCACATAAAATGAATAAATAAATGAAAATTGCTAGCCCTCTGGTGGCACTTGGACAGAATTGTAGAATAGGTAATTGGATGATATGTGTGGCCACCTAGTGGAAGGAAAGAGAAGTGATTGTACAATTTTAGTACACTGTTTTAAAATAGACATGACACTGAGTTGATTATGGAGGTTACAGTCATACATTGAAAGGTGTATTAATTTGGTTCTGATTTGTTCTTTTGAGTGATGACCATTGACACAATCATTTAGGGGCACATATTGCTGATGCACTGGCGTGCTGTCGTGGATTGAAGTCACATCTCTTTATTTGCAAATAGAAGGGGAGGTCAGAGAGTGTCACCAAGGGTAGTCAGCATTACACAAAACAAAAAACTTCTGAGATTATTTGTCTTTTGACATTGTTATCATATTTGAGGAGCTTTGAAAGATAATGGGCCAGAATGTCTGGAATTTCCCCCCCTTCTTTCCCTTCGTAAACTCAGATGCATCCATCTGTACCAAGTAACTTCTCTACATCGGGTACTGGCAACTTTTCAGGTACCTTATTGTTATAACCTGCCTGCTTACCACTGACTGGGGACTAATGGCAATCCCACAATCCTTAGGGAGTATGAGCTTCCCCAATGAGGGTGGAAGAGAAATCATTATCAGATTCCCTGCATAAATAGAGCTGGCCAGTTTGGAACCAGCTAGAGAGGAGTGAGCAGCAAGGGAGTTGCTGCTGCTGTTGTGTATATATATATATATATATGTTATTGTAAATAAATGTTATTTATTTCTATCCTTCAACTCGTGCTGGATTCTTTGTGGCCCTCACAAAATGCAACGAGTGTTAGAGAGTTAGCTGTCTAAGCTGCTGAAGCCACCTCCCTGGATTTTTGTTGGATACAGTTTGGAAGTTTTCTTTCAGCTACACCATGCCTCTTTATGGACGTTTGGATCTTTTTGATGCTGCGCTGGAAAGCTGGAACCAGTACGCAACGGATGCGTTACTATTTCCGGGCAAACAACATCACCGAAATCGAGCGTCAGGTGGTCATTTTGCTCACCGCTTGCGGCCCGCATACGTTTTGGGGGATTAGGAACCTTACGTACCCAGCTGCGCTGGACACCAAGGTGTTTGATGAACTTGTGAACTTAGTGGGGCAACATTTTAACCCAACCCCATCCACAATAGTCCAGCGTTAGCGGTTTAATACCGCTGAGAGGACCTCGGGAGAATCCCTTGCAGAGTTTCTATCCAGGGTACACACGATTATGGAGTACTGTGACTATGGTGAGACCTTGTCAGAAATGTTATGCAACCGTTTGGTTTGCGGTATTAACAATGCAGCCACCCAGAGAAAGTTGTTAGCTGAGCCAACATTGACTTTTCAACAGGCCATTCAAATAGTATTGTCCCGAGAGAGTGCAGAACGGGGAGTGCAGGAGCTACAGGGAGTGGAGGTGCACGCCTTGGGGCGCAACCCCTTCCGTCCAAAAGCGTCTCCCTGCACCTCGCTGTACCTTGGGCGGGGCGGCGTCTGGATCGACGCCACTGGCCACCGGACGTTCCTCCCCGAAGGGAGCCTTCTCCAGACCAATGGTTGAGGAGCCATATCAGTGTCGGACTTATGGGCGCCGACCCAGTCGCGGACACTGATCCTGGAGGCGCCAGAGACGCCATCGTTCCGACGGAAACTTGGGCCAGCCCAGGGGCCGTACCTTCCATTTGGATGAACCTGTGGTGACTACTCCCGAGGACGTGGAGCTAGAGGACGACTGCCTGCAGCTGCATTGTGTGGCAGCTCCCTGTGTGGCCCCCATTAAGGTGACAGTATGGGTCAATGGTCACCCGCTTGAAATGGTGTTGGACACTGGCGCAGCGGTCTCCGTGATGGCCCAGAGCTCATTTGACTGTATCAAGCAGGGTATATAGACCCTTACATTAACTGACACACAGGCCAGGTTGGCCACCTACACGGGGGAAACCATTGGACATTGCCGGAACTACGATGACTCCTGTTGTTTATGGACGCCAGGAGGGGCATTTCCCACTTATCGTGGTGCGGCTGCAGTGGCAATACATCCTCCAAACAGGTTCTGGAGGGTTGACGGAGGTACTCGGACAGTACCCAGATGTATTCCAGCCCGGTTTGGGGAAAATAAAAGGGGCCGTAGCCCGTTTTCAAGTCGAACCAGGAGCCACGCCGCGCTATTTCCGGGCACGCCCGGTGCCTTACGCCTTGCTCGAGAAGGTAGAAGGGGAGCTCACTCATTTGGAGTCCTTGGGTATTATCAGGCCCATCCATTTCGTTGACTGGGCAGCGCCAATTGTACCTGTAATGAAGCCAGATTCCGCAATTCGCTTGTGTGGCAATTATAAACTTACAGTGAATACGGCCTCCCGGCTCAACCGATATCCAATGCCTCGCATAGAGGATCTCTACGCGAAGCTTGCAGGCGGACTCTTGTTCACAAAATTAGATATGAGTCACGCCTACCTACAGTTGGAGCTGGAGCCTGCCTCCCGGCCATATGTAACTATTAATACGCACCGGGGCCTGTATGAACATGCACGGTTGCCGTTTGGGGTATCCTCTGCCTGCGCTATTTTTCAACGCGTCATAGAGGGCATCTTGAGAGGTTTACCTCATGCCGCTGTCTACTTGGACGACATTTTGATTACAGGGATGTCAGAGCAGGAACATTTGGAAAATTTGGAGGCTGTCCTTCGACACTTTTCAGAGGCCGTTTACATCGTACAAAATACGTCTTTCAGGCGAAGGAAGTAGTCCACCTTGGTTATCGGTGAACCGCGAAGGGTTGCACCCCGTCGCAGAGAAGGTGCGCGCAATTCAACAGGCCACCGCCCCGACTGACACTTCACATCTTTGTTCTTCCCTCAGCCTCGTAAACTATTACGGGAAGTTCCTCCCCAATCTGGCAACTAAGTTGCACCTTCTGCTAAAGAAGAATCACACCTGGGTTTGGGGTCAACCGCAAGAAACCACTTTCCAGCAGGTAAAACAACAATTGTCGTTGTCTAACCGACTATGATTCTAGAAAGCCTTTGCTCATCACGTGTGATGCATCCCCGGATGGTATTGGGGCCGTCCTGTCCCACAAGATGGAGAACAGGGCCGAGCGGCCGATAGCTTTGGCCTCCCGCACATTGACTTCAGCGGAAAAGAAGTACTCGCAGATTGAGAAGGAGGGCCTGGCGGTGGTCTTTGCTTCCGCATGGATCCAGCGTTGGGCTTTGTTGCTCACTGCCGACGAGTATTTTCTGGAGCACCATCCAGGAACCCAGATAGCGAATGCCGACGCACTGAGCCGATTGCCTTGTCTTTGCAGTGAAACGCTTCCACCAGAATGTGTGGCCACCACTTCACTATCGTGACTGATCATAAGCCTCTGCTAGGACTTTTCCGAGAGGATAAACCAATACCGCCCATTGCTTCCTCACGGATACAGCGCTGGACTTTGTTGCTCGCTGCCTAAGAGTATTTTCTGGAGCACCATCCAGGAACCCAGATAGCGAATGCCGACGCACTGAGCCGATTGCCTTGTTTTACTCTATTTCAACCCTCTCTAATATAATGAGATTTAGGTTAGCAATCTAAAGTAACAATTCTAAATTGGAGGAGGGCCAATTTCAGTGGAGTGAGGATGAATTCGACCCAGGTCAATAGGCATCAAAAATTGGCAGTAATATTGTAACAAAACAGCGGGCTACCATTAAAGAGAAGATTTTGGTGACAGTCGAGGTGTATTCCCATGAATGTACCTCGACTGTTTGCTGAATGTTGAGAAAGAAAGAGAGTAAGATAAAGTTAAAAAGGCAGGTGTATGATGTATGTCAGGTTGATAATACAAGTGAGGTTAAAGACTGGTGCGGCAAGCTAGTTGCAAAGCCACAGCAGGTCAACAATGCCTTTGCAACCTTCTACCGGGAGCTGTACACCTCCGAGCCACTGGAAGGGGACTCGAAGATGAAGCAGTTCCTCCATGGACTGGACATGCTCGTCATGGGGGAATATACGAGACGGGGCCTGGAAGTACCGCTAGAACTGGGTGAAGTCATGGAAAGTATTGAACTTATTTTAAATTCGCAGCATTTCCATTAAGATGCCCTATGAATATTTTTATGTTCTGATTAACTAATTTTTATCAGTTCTAACATCTGAATAGTAAAATAATTAGTTCCTTCCTTATTACTTTCTGTTCCACATATAGGTGAGAAACAACTTGAAGTAGAAATAATGCTCAATGATGATGCTTCAGAAAATAGCACTTTGGGAGCAATTGCAAGTATTCATGAACCTTCAAATTCTCATGCCTCTGACAGCTGGCAATCTGCTATAATAATTTATAACAGTGATGACAATCGGACATCTTCAGATATTACCCTTGTGACTGTCAACCTGACCAATTTTCCCACCAAAGAAGGTAAATGTAGTTGTTGGAATGTTAGCTATGCTAAGTAAGATCTATTAAACCCAAATGTTTTAAAATGGAGTTTTTATTTTAAGTTCTGTGGCAGATGAGACCTGTTCAAGTTGGATGGATTGCACCAAAACCGAGTTGGGACCAATATTTTTGTGGGCAGGTTAACCAGTGCTGTGGGTAAGGCTCAAACTAATTTGTCAGATGATTGATTACTAAGGAGTATTAAGAAGTAGAATCCCTGTAGTGCAGAAGGAGGCCATTCGGCACACCAACCCTGCACCAACTCTTCGAAAGATCACCCCACCTAGGCCCAATACCCCCGCCTTATCCCCATAACCCCACCCAACCTTTGGACACTAATGGGCAATTTAGCATAGCCAATCCACCTAACCTGCATATCTTTGAACTGTGGGAAGAAACCAGAGCACCTGGAGGAAACCCAGTAGACATGGGGAGAAAGTGCAAACTCCACACAGTCACCCGAGGTCGGAGTAGAATCCAGTTCCCTGGCACTGTGAGGCAGCAGTGCTAACTACTGTGCTGCCCCTTATTAGAAATAAAGTACATACAAAAAGGTCTAAATAACATAGAGTGCACTATGTTAGAGTGTACATCAAAATCATGAGAGGTCTAGATAGATAGATTGGGAGAAATTGTTCCCATTGACAGAAAGGTCGAGAACCAGCGAATGCTGATTTAAAATGAATAGCAAATTAAGTAAAGGCAAGATCAGCAAAAACCTTTTTTACACAGTGTGAATTTAGGGTCTGAAATGCACTGCCAGAGAATGTGGTGGAGGCAGGTTCAATCGTAGTTTTCAAATGAAATTGGAAAATTAGCTGGAGGAAAATATTACAGGGAATGTGACTTTCTGAATTGCTCTTGCAGAGAGCCAGCAAACACATACTGGCCAGACTGCCTCCTTCTATAACCATTCGATTTCCAAAAATCATACAGTGCCAACCAATTTCTACCATACTGGGGCTTAAAGATACTGGAAGGTTACCTGAGAAATAAAAATAAAGTTAATGTGAGGTTTGCAGGTCTGTTGATATCATAATTTTTTGATAGCTGTAGTAACAAATTCTGGAATTTTATCCCACTATCCAACCATAGGGACCAGAATGACAGATAGGCAGGGCATAAAAGTGGAAGGCATTGTGAGGGTGCTGTGCTTGTCTCCTACCTGCCTTAACTGGAATTTGACCAGCAGCAGGGTAGGTGTTAGGCAACCCACCCAACCTCAGGGCTCCTGCACCTCGGCTGACCTTTTACCAGCTGCAGGACGTTCCCATGACATAAAGGGCAGCACGGTAGCCTTGTGTATAGCACAATCGCTTCACAGCTCCAGGGTCCCAGGTTCGATTCCGGCTTGGGTCACTGTCTGTGCGGAGTCTGCACATCCTCCCCGTGTGTGCGTGGGTTTCCTCTGGGTGCTCCGGTTTCCTCCCACAGTCCAAAGATGTGCAGGTTAGGTGGATTGGCCATGATAAATTGCCCTTCGTGTCCAAAATTGCCCTTAGTGTTGGGTGGGGTTAGTGGGTTATGGGGATAGGGTGGAGGTGTTGACCTTGGGTAGGGTGCTCTTTCCAAGAGCCGGTGCAGACTCGATGGGCTGAATGGCCTCCTTCTGCACTGTAAATTCTATGATATGGGGAACCTGGTGGACTGGCTGTGGCCTTGGGAAAAAGGCACATGCTGTTCAGGAATCTGATGCACAACGGACGCTCCTGCCTACCAACAGTAATTGCCACATCTGCTTGATCGCATTGTCCCGGATCCTGATCATGGGCCCCCATTCCCAAGCCAGGGCCTGCCTGACTAGCCCTGATGAATCCACCCCAATTACTTTGCAGTCCAGCCTGCTCAATGCTGCCTGTGGAGGTCTAACTGCAATCCCATCAGTGGTCACCGCTCCCAGTAACACTGCTGGCCATGTGATTCAACTCTGAGAGATTCAAATCTCAGACTGCATCAGAGCCTGGTATGGCAACTCCTCGGTCCAAGATCGCCAAGAAACTGCAGAGAGTGGTGAACTCAGCCCAATGCATCACACAAGCTTGCCACCCCCACATTGATTCTGTATACACCTCCCGCTGCCTCAGGAAGGCAGACCCCTCCCACCCAGGCATTGTCTTCTTACAGACCCTTTCATCAGGCAGAAGGTACAGAAGTCTGAAGACTCGCACATCCAGACATAGGAACAGCTTTTCCCCCCACAGCTACAAGACCCCTCAATGACTCGCCCTCGGACTAATCTGTTCCCTGTAAGAACACTATTCACAACGCCCTATGCTGCTCTTGCTCATGTATTTGCTTTGTTTGGCCCCTTGTCCTGCACTGTAACCAATCACTGTTTTTTTTTCTTGTTTTTTCATAAATTTAGTGTACCCAATTCATTTTTTTTTCCAATTAATGGGCTAACCCACTGCGCTACCGTGCTGATCACCAATCATTGTTTGTCGATGTACCATTTGTCAATGTTCACTGTTGATTATTCTTTTGTCTACTATGTATGTCCTGTGTGTGATCCCTCAGCCACAGAAAAATACTTTTCACTATACTTCGGTACATGTGACAATAAATCAAATCAAATCGAGGTGGGACATCCTTCCACATGGGGCAGTCCTCATGCAGTTAGCAGCCTTACGACCATTAAACCTGGTCATTACATCCTCACCCTGCGGAGGCAGGATGGTCCCAACTTTTCAACTGAGGCCAGGGCTACCGTCTCCATGAAAACACTTTGACCAATGTCTTCTGACAAATATCTTCTTACTAATATCCTAGGATAGTTATAGAATGTAGGATCCTTGTAGCCAGTAGGGAGGAGGTTTTGATATCATAAACTGGATGAATTAAAACCAATCCGTATCTAAAGAATTTAAAAAGCTTTACAAATGACCAAAGAAACATTTAACGAGATACAGAGCAAGTATATATCCCCTGAGAGTAAAAGGCCCAGCTTCACAAAAACAACAGCCTTAGGCAACTACAGAGGTTAGGGACAGCATAAAACTAAACAAAAGAGCTTACAAAATTGCAAGACATAGCACAGATCCAGATGAATGGGATAGGTACCAGGATTAACAAAGGGTTACAAAGCAGTTTATAAGAGCTACTAAAAGGGATAATGAAAGGAAACTTACAAGGGATGTCAAAAACAATAAGAAGAAATGTTATAGTTATATAAAGGGAAAGTGGGTGGTCAAGAGCAATGTCGGCCCACTAAAAGCCGAAAATGGGGCTATTGTCAGTGATAATGCGGAGATGGCAGACATGTTGAACAATTACTTTGCCTCGGTGTTTACAGTAGAAAAGTAGGATAATTTGCCGGAAATCCCGAAAAAATGAATAGTTGATAGAGGATAGAGACTTGATACAGTTACGCAAGTACAGCATCACTAACTAGGAAATTAATGGAGCTAAAGATAGACAAATCCCCAGGACCTGAACACCTTGAAAATGTTTGGTCAATCAGGGAGAGCCAGCATGGATTCATGAAGGAAAGGTCATGCTTTACTTATCCTATTGATTTTTGAGCAGGTGACTAAGGTATGGATGTCATTTATAAGGACTACCAAAAGGCATTTGATTAAATTCCACTCAAAGCCATAGGGCGAGATTCTCCGCACTCCCGACGGTGCGGAGAATAGCGTGGCTCGTAAAATTTTACGGCCACGCTGTTCCGACGCCCTCCCGCTATTCTCCCCCCCCCCCCCACGCCCAACTCCCAACACGAATCGCTGCCGCCGTTTTTTTACGGCCGGCAGCGATTCACAGCTGATAGATGGGCCGAGTTCCCAGCCCTTTACGGCTGTTTATACGAACGGCAAACACACCTGGTCTGGCCGTTCGTAAAAACGGCCGTAAACACTCGCATTTTATAACCATGGCACCGATTGGCACGGCAGTATCACGGCCGTTCCAAGGGTGCCATGGGCCCGCGATCGGTGCCCACCGATCGCGGGCCCGATGCCCGCGCACTATTTGTCCTTCCGCCGCCCCGCAGTATCCATTCGCGGGGCGGCTGAGGGGCATCCCGGCCCGCGCATGCGCGGGTTTCGCGCAAATACGCGATGACGTCATCCGCGCATGCGCGGGTTGGAGTCTTCCGATCCGCGCATGCGCGGCTGACGTCATATGACGCGTCAGCCGGCGCTAACTCGGGCAAGCGGGCTTAACGAAATTCGTTAAGCCCGTGATGCCGGAGCTTACGGCGTCGGGCTGCTAGCCCCGACCGGGGACCAGAATCGGTTCCCGGTCGGGAAGGGGGAGGCTGGCGTCAAACCCGCCCGGATTTGACGCCAGCCTTACGATTTCTCCCCATATGGGAGAATCTCGCCCATAGAGTTGAGGGAAAAGTATTGACATTGTTAGGAAGCTGGTTGAGTGACAGGCAACAGAATGGGGATAATGGGTAATTACTCAAATTGACCGAGTGACTGTTGGTGCCTCAATCATTCACACATTTCATTAATGACTTGGATGACGGCATAGAAAGTCATATATTCAAATTTGGGGATGATGCAAAGTTAGGTGGCATTGTAGAAAGCCGAGATAATAGTAGAACATTGCAAGGAGATATTAAGAGACTAGGTGAATGGGTAAAATTGTGGCAGATGGAATTTAATGTAAGCAAGTGTGACCAAAAAAGGATAGAGCAGAGTATTTTCTAAATGTAAAGAGGTTAGGTGCAGTGGATGTCCAAAGGGACTTGGGAATTCAGGTGCACAGGCCCTTAAAATGTCAGGCACAAGTGCAGAAAATAATCAAAAAAGCTAATGGAATCTAGCCTTTATTCTTGAGGATTGGATTATAAAGACACAGGGGTTATGCTGCAGCTATACAAAACCCTGGTTAGAATCCACTTGGAGTGTTGTGAGCAGTTCTGGGCACCACACCTTGGGAAGGATAATTTGGCCTTGGAAGGAGTGCAACATGCGTTTACAAAAATTATACCTGGAATACAGGGGAGAGATTACTCAAATTAGACCTGCTTTCGCTAGAATTGAGAAGATTAAGAGGGTGATCTGATTGATGTATTCAAGATGTTAACAGGGAAATACGAGGAAGAACCTCTCCACTGAAAGATGGTAGAGGTTTGGAATTTTCTCCCACAAACAGCAGTTGAATCTAGATCAGTTGTTAATTTTAAATCTGAGATGGATAGATTTCTGTAAAGCAAAAATATTAAGGGATATGGGTCAAAGGTAGGTATATGGATGTTAGGTCACAGATCAGCCATGATCTTATTGAATGGTGGGACAGGCTCGAGGGGCTGAATGGCTCAAGGGGCCTACTCCTGTTCCTGTGTTCCTTGCATTTTTTTCAAGGACAATTCTTTTAAACGTATTGTAACATCTAATAATACAGAATTTCTAAAATCCAGTAGAGTATAATGCTAATTGATTTCTGATCTGTTTAATCATTTTGTAGAACTTGTGTATGTCATTTACCATCTGGACAACAACAACACAAATCCTTACTTGCAATGGAAGAATCTTAGAAGGCCAGATTTTCCAACGGTGGAACAGTTTCTTCTGATCAGAGAAATGGAGGTTTCACATCATCTTGTATTTTCCTATTCAATTATAACGTTAATTAATTTGCACAATTTAAACAATATAGAATTATACTTATGTTGAGCATTTCTGTGCACTACAAATTATTTGATATATTCAAATGCTAGATTTACATATAGAAAATGTTTTTGGTAGATGGAGGAATTTGTGCACATTGAAAGCTCAAGAGAATATTCTGTGCTTAGTGAGTTTCCTTTATTTTACAATTATTCACCCTTAGTCTAATATATCTCTTGGAAGCCAAGGGTTCAAAAATCCATAGCCCTCCTGTTTCAATTTCACTGCAACTCTAGCCGAAGAACTAAAAAGAAAAGTTCCTGAAAAACAAGGAAAGAACCTGCATGTGCCCATACAAGGGTATATATATCAAGGAAGCAGGACCAGGGGTATGGACTACTGACATTGGGAGTTCCAAGTCCTATTGTAACTTTGGAACTTGGTATGTCAAATGACAAGAGATATGCAAACCTCTTGCAGGATTGAAATGGGACTTCCAAGGGGATTCAGTCCTGGAAGTGGTTCTATGTTACAAAAAATAATGCAAGTTTGCCAGTAATCCAATAGGACTATTTCTATTTACTAAAGTATGATGTATTTTTCAAATTTTAAGTACCCAATTCTTTTTTTAAAACCAATTAAGGGGTAATTTAGCAAGGCCAATCCACGTATTGGCCCATATAGGTCAAAGGCAGGTATATGGAGTTAGGTCATAGATCGGCCATGATCTTATTGAATCATGGGACAGGCTCGATGGGCTGAATGGCTCAAGGGGCCTACTCCTGTTCCTGTGTTCCTTACATGTTTGGGTTGTGAGGATGAGACCTACGCAGACATGGGGAGAATGTGCAAACTCCACACGAACAGTGACCCAGGACCGGGATTGAATCCGGGTCCTCAGTGCCGTGAGGCAGCTTGCTAACCACTGCGCCACTGTGTCGCCCAAATATGATGTAATATAAAGTCTTTTATAAAATAAATTTAGAATACCCAATTACTTTTTTTTCCACTTAAGTGGCAATTTAGTGTGGCCAATCTGCCTAACCTGCACATGTTCGGGTTGTAGGGGTGAAAACCACGCAAGGACGGGGCGAATGCTCAAATTCCACGCAGAGAGTGACCTGGGGCTGGGATTGAACCCAGGTCCTCAGCGCCGTAGGCAGCAGTGCTAACCACTGTGTCATTGTACCGCCCTGATACAATAGAAAGTCTAATTCATGTTTGCATCCTTACATGAATATTCTGTTTCTATATAGAGTTTTTTTTATACCTTTGTTAGAATAGTATTTCATTATGCATTTCAGTGTTTTGAGGTAATTTGATTTTGTTTTAATTAGGATCCTGTGGTTAAGGGACCGATACCATTTCCTCCAGAAGGCAACCTTGTTCTGAAACTGCATCTTCCTATTCCCTCTGTGTATCTGTTGCATATCTGTGCAAAGCCTGAAAGGCCTCCAAACCAGGTTGTAATTTGAGTTTTATAAATTCCTGTGGGACTACAAATCTCAAGGATTGTGTTATGTAATTGAAAATTAATAGGGCATTAATGTTTTTCGTGTATGGACAGTAAAGAAATAGCTTAAATAATTAATTTGAACAGCAATGCAATCAAAGGGTTCAAATGGTTTAAGATCAATATCTATATTTGGTTGCTGGTACTAAAGTCAATAAGAAATAAAATTCCATTTTATAATATAGAAAATTATAAGTTTTTACTTTTTTGCATCACTATGTAACTAATGTTTTGTGAAATATTACCCGAGGCAACAATTTGATAATGTAGAATAGCATAGCCTCAAAATAAGGGGGAGCATATTTAGGACTGAGTTGAGAAGGAACCTCTTCACCCAAAGAGTTGTAAATCTGTGGAATTCCCTGCCCAGTGAAATGAAATGAAATTAAATTAAATGAAAATCGCTTATTGTCACGAGTAGGCTTCAAATGAAGTTACTGTGAAAAGCCCCTAGTGGCCACATTCTGGCACCTATTCGGGGAGGCTGTTACGGGAATCGAACCGTGCTGCTGGCCTGCTTGGTCAGTTGAGGCTACCTTGTTGAATGTTTTTAAGGCAAAGATAGGTAGATTTTTGAACAGTAAAAGAATTAAGGGTTACAGTGAATGGATGGGTAAGTGGAGCTTAGTCCACACATAGATCAGCCGTGATTGAATGGCAGAGCAGGCACGAGGGGCCAAATGGCCCACTCCTGCTCCTGGTTCTTATGTTCTTATACTGACTGTTCAAATCCTGGTTCCGGGAGATGTAACCAACTCTCTTGCTTCCTCTCTTTTCATTACATAAGGACATCCCTAAAGGGTTAAATTCAGTGGAGCCTGCTAGAGTGAGCATTGTGGTGGGTAGAATCAGGTGGGAATACACCTTTCTGACCTCCTTCTGTCCCCCTTCACCTCCTCACTGGCGTGACCCTGGCGAGGCCTCCGTCCTTTACCAGCAGTAACTAATGCTCCCAATGCACTGCCATGAGTGGAAAGGCCAGCTATTGGGGTGGGACCTCCGACTTTTGTGACCCTTGATCACATGGGAAGCCCGACACTGCCCAGCTAAGTGCTTGATTTAATTTAAATTACATTAGGCCACCTGACAGAAGTGTTGCGACCTCCAGCTGCTCTTCCAACTGGTGCGGGGGTTTGTGGAGTTCAACCAAATTTCTGGAACCAAATCCTCCCCAATATCTTATAATTTTTTATTAAGGTATACCAGTATGTGTGGTAGATTAAATTAATCCACTGAAAACCATTTTAACCAGTAATATATCCTTCAGCATGATTTGATAAATATATCATGTGAATGGGAAAGCTTACAACAGACCATTTTAGCAATCCTTTGTTGTTGTAGATAATTCAACTGAGTTTTTGAAAAGTTTACAAGTTACCAAGGAAGTGCAGCATATAACACAGTATTATAAATAGATTTCTAATTCTCTTTGCAGACTAGTGGAGTGAGCTTCATACCACTGACACTGGGGCAGGTGGCCATTACATGGAATGATGATTATGTAAATTCAAAGTAAGTATTTGATCATTGAAATTATCAAACAACCAAAATGTTCAATATTAGGGGGAAAAATGAAGCACACATGGTTAAAGGCACAGTGGTTGCATGAACATGAAATTAGTTGAAGGACATAGAGTGGTGTAGTAGTGAGCAGCTGTTTTTCAAACTGGGGACAGTATACACTGGTATTACAAAGGGCCAGTGTTAGGATCTGGTAGAGGGACTGGGGGCCCCGATTGAGTTGGAGGAGATAGTTAAGGGCCTGGATAGTATGCAGTCGGGCAAGGCCCCGGGACTGGACGGCTACCCTGTACAATTCTACAAGAAATTCTCGGAGCTGCTGAGCCCACTCCTGCTAAGAACCTTTAACGAGGCTAAGGAGAGAGGAGCCCTCTCCCTGACGATGTCGCGGGCCTTGATCTCGCTCATCCTCAAGGGGGGGAAGGATCCGCTACAATGTGGGTCCTACAGACCGATATCGCTCCTAAACGTAGATGCCAAACTACTGGCCAAGGTTTTGGCTACTAGAATAGAGGACTGTGTCCCGGGAGTGATTGAGGAGGATCAGACAGGCTTCGTCAAGGGCAGGCAGCTGAACACAAATGTGAGGAGGCTCCTAAACATTATCATGATGCCCTCAGAAGGAGGGGATGCAGATGTAGTGGCTGCAATGGATGCAGAGAAAGCCTTTGACCAGGTGGAATGGGAGTACCTGTGGGAAGCGTTAAGTACGTTTGGATTTGGTGAGGGATTCATTGGGTGGGTCAAACTACTATATCAGGCCCACGTAGCAAGTGTATCACAAACCGGCTGAGGTCGGAGTATTTTAGGCTACACCGAGGGACGAGGCAGGGGTGCCCCCTATCCCCGCTACTATTTGCCCTTGCAATTGGGGGGGAGCACCGTGTTTTGCTCTGTGCAGACGACCTGCTTCTGTATATTGCAGACCCTCTAGAGGGTATGGGGGAGGTCATGCAGATCTTGAGGGACTTCCGGAGTTTCTGGGGGTACAAGGTGAACGTGGGGAAAAGTGAGCTTTTCATGATTCACGCTAGGGACCAGGAGAAGAGACTGGGAGAACTCCCGCTCAAGATGGTGGAGACGAGCTTTCGGTACCTGGGCATACAGTTGGCTAGGAACTGGGATGCCCTACACAGGCTCAATCTATCTCGGTTTGTAGAGCAGATGGAGGGAGACTTTAAAAGGTGGGACATGCTCCCGCTTTCCCTGGCAGGAAGGGTGCAGACCGTGAAAATGACAGTCCTCCCCAGATCCCTGTTTGTTTTCCAGTGCCTCCCCATCTTCATCCCTAAATCCTTCTTCAAGCGGGTGAACAGGATTATCACGGGATTTGTGTGGGCAAACAAGACCCCGCGAGTTAAAAGACTGTTTTTAGAGTGCAGTCGGGTGGGTGGGGGGGGGGGGGGGGGGGGGGGGGGGTGTTGGCGCTACCGAACTTCTGTAGCTACTACTGGGCGGCTAATGTAGCCATGATTAGGAAATGGGTAATGGAGGTGGGGGTGGCGTCATGCAAAGGCACCAGCCTAGGGGTACTGGTAACGGCACAGCTGCCGTTCTCACCAGCACGATGCACCACGCGTCCGGTGGTGACGGCGGCACTGAGGGTCTGGGGTCAGTGGAGAAGGCACAGGAAGGAAGAGGGGGCCTCAGTTTGGACCCCGATATGGGATAATCATAGATTTGTCCCGGGCAAGATAGACGGAGGGTTTCAAAGTTGGTACAGGGCAGGCATCAAAAGGATGGGGGACCTGTTCATAGATGGGACTTTCTCTAGCTTGAAGGCGCTGAAGGAGAAATTCAGTCTGCCCCCTGGAAACGCCTTCAGATACCTCCAGGTCCGCGTCTTTCTCATAAAACAGGTGGGGACATTTCCGTTGTTCCCCCCCCCGCAGGGTACAGGCATCTGGGTAGGGAAGGGGAAGGTGTCGGACATTTACCAAGAACTGCAGGAGGAGGAGGAGGCCCCAGTGGAGGAACTGAAGGGCAAGTGGGAGGAGGAGCTGGGCGTGGAGCTGGATGAGGGTCTGTGGGCTGATGCCCTGGGCTGGGTGAATTCCTCCTCATCATGTGCCAGGCTCAGCTTAACTCAGTTTAAGATGGTACATCGGGCACACATGACGACGAGAATGAGCAAGCTCTTTGAGGTTGAGGACAGATGTGCGAAATGTTCAGGAAGCCCAGCAAACCATGTCCATATGTTCTGGGCATGCCCAGCGCTTAAAGAATTCTGGCAGGGCTTTGCAAAGGCTATGTCCAAGGTCTTGGATGCTCGGGTAAAGCCGAGTCCGGAAGTAGCGATATTTGGGGTGTCGGAGGATCCGGGAGTGCAGGAAGCAAAGGAGGCCGAAGTCCTGGCCTTTGCCTCCCTGGTAGCCGGGAGATGGATCTTGTTAATGTGGATAGACGCGAAACCCCCGAGTGTGGAGACCTGGGTTAGTGACATGGCTGGGTTTCTTAGTCTTGAGAGAATAAAGTTTGCCTTGAGAGGGTCCTTGCTGGGGTTCGCCTGGCGGTGGCAACCGTTCCTTGACTTTCTAGGCGAGCGTTAAAATGTCAGCAGCAGCAGAAATCCGGGGGGTGGGGAACTGTTCATTTGTTTTGCTAATTATTCTTCTTTTTTCTTTCACTGGTTATGTAAAAATTCTGTTTGAGAAAAACCTTAATAAAAACAAATTAAAAAAAATTAAAAAAAACAAAGGGCCAGTGTTTTAGCCAGCACACACAGTTTCAACTGAATCCTGCTTCAATGAAGTTCCCTATTGAAAGCGAATCACAACCAAGGAATGTAATCCGCCTTGTAATTACCGTTCTGTTAACCCTTTTTCTGTTGTTCATCTCCCAAGCAGCTTGTTACATGATTAGTTCCTCAAAACCAGTTGCTTTTTTACAAGAAATCATCTTGCAGAGCAACCTAGCTCTTAAAGGGACCATAACCCCAACATAAAACAGATTTTCCCCCAAAAGCACATGGCCGATCCAATTGTAAATAGTGAGAAAAATAGCAAGTGACTTCTGGGACAAGGAGCCAAATCATGGTAGATGAAATATAACACAGTATTGTGAAGTGATTAACTTTGGCTTATCTTCTTATTCCTATGCAGTCACCTCTGGTATCCCCCATTGATCTATTCTTGGTCCCTTCCTATTTCTCAAATCATCTAATCATTGCTTTTTGTGGGAACTTGCTGCATGAAAATTGGCAGCCGCGTTCCCTATTTTCAACAGTTACTGCTCTTGAAAAATACTTAATTCACTGTAAAGATATGAGGCTGGATTCTCTGTTTGGGAGAATATGTGCTGATGCCAGCGTGGGAATAGTGGCGTTTTATGCCCGAACAAAACGGTGCAAAACCTCCACCGATTCTCTGTCTGGTGAGGGGTTAGCAGGCACGCAGCATAGAGACTCCGGCTCTAGCTGCGGACACGGCTAGAGAATTGCTGGGTCCGTGGCCACGCATACGCACAGCGGCAGACCGCACCATGCTGCTTTTTGATCTTTCCCTTTGCCTGCTGCCTGGGGTACCATTGGACAGGCTGCTTTCTTGTGAATGGTGTACAGCTTGTTGACTGTTGTTGGAGCAGGCAAGTTTAGAGTATTCCATCACATTCCTGACTTGTATCTTGTGGATGGTGGACAGGTTTTGGGAAGTCAGGCGGTGATTTGCAACAGAATCCTTGGCTTCAGACCTGGTCATGTAACCACAGTATTTATATAGAGTCATACAGTACAGAAGAGGCTCTTCACTCCAGTCGGAGTCTGCTCAGACAAAACTACATTAAATCAACACTAATCGCACTTTCCAGCACGTGGCCTGTAGCAATGAATGCTATAACATTTCAAGTGTTCATCCACGTATTTTTAAAAAGTTGTTAGGTTTCCCGCCTCTACTACCCTCCCAGGCACTGCATTCCAGACTCCCACCACCCCCTGGATGAAAAGGTTTTCCTCAAATCCCCTCTAAACCTCCTGTCCCTCACCTTAACATTATGTCCCCTTCTTATTGACCCTTCAACTAAGGGGGATAGCTGCTTCCTATCCAGGCTGTCCATATCCCTCATAATCCTACACACCTCAATCAGGTCCCCTCCTCAGCCTTCCCTGCTCTAAAGAAAACAACCAAAACCTATACTTTTCATGGCTCAAATGCTCCATTGCAGGCAACATCCTGGTGAATCTCCTCTGCACTCTCTCCAGTGCAGTCACATCCTTTCAACAGTAAGGTGACTAGAACTGCATTCAGTACTCCAGCTGTGGCCTGCCCACAGTTTTGTTTAGCTCTAATATAACCTCCCTGCTCTCATAATCTATGCCATGATTGATAAAGGCAAGTGTCCCGTATGCCTTCTTAACTACCCTGTTAACCTGTCCTGCCACCTTCAGAGATCTGTGGACAAATATCTCAAGATCCCTCTGCTCTTCTGAGCTTCCTAGTGTTCTGCCATTCATTGAGTGCTCCCTTGTCCTGTTACTCCTTCCAAAGTGTATCACCACACACTTTTCAGGGGTAAACAAACTTAAATAGTACTATGTTTTTTTATTAAATATTTTTTATTCCCCTCCTTTTTCACATTTTCTACCAAACTTACAATCAGCAATAAACAACAATCAGTAACGAATGCAATGTCAATCCCCACATCAATAACGATCCCAACCTCCCACCAAAGCTCAAACATTAGTCCGCATGTCAACATAAACAAATGACAAAAAGGAATCTGAAATCACCCATAGTCACCATTAACACATACAGTCCCCCTCCCCGCAACCCTCCCAGCTACCCCCCCCTAATGTTCGATGGATCTCCAACCTAACAGAATCCGCCTTCGGGCGATCAACGAGCGAAGGCTACAACATTTGCCTCTGCACCCGTTTCCATCCCCGGCTGGTCCGACACCCCGAATATGGCCTCCCGAGGACCCGGGTCCAGTTTCGCGTGCACCACTTTAGAGATTACCCGAAACACCTCCTTCCAGTAATGCGTCAGCTTTGGGACAGAACCAAAACATATGAACGTGGTTTGCAGGCGCCCCCCCCCATCCACAACGTTCACACACATCTTCTACCCCCTCAAAGAGACGGCTCATCCTCGCCCTTGTAAGGTGTGCTCTATATACCATCTTCAGCTATATCAGCCCCAACCTCGCATAAGAGGTGGAGGCACGCACCCTCACACCAGAACCCCCTCCTCCATACCCTCTCCCAACTCTTCTCCCACTTTGCCTTGATCCCTTCCAGCAGTGCCTTCTCCTCTTCCAAAATAACCCTGTAAACCGTCATTCTACCCCCTTCTGCAGTCCCCCTGTCGTCAGCACCTCCTCCAGCAATGTGGAAGCCGGCTCTACTGGGAAGGTCTGTATCTCTTTTCTGGCAAAGTCTCGAACCTGTATGTATCTAAATATTTCCCCCTGCTCCTGCCCATACTTCGCTCCCAGCTCCTTCAATCCTGCAAACCGACCCCCCAAGAAACAAAACTTTTAGTGTCCTAATTCCTTTCTCCTCCCATCTCCGAAAATTTCCATCCCACTTCCCTGGCTCAAATCTATGGTTCCCCCGAATCGACATTTCCCTTGACCCTGTCCCCAACCCAAATTGCTGGAGAAACTGCCTCCAAATTCTCAACGAAGCTATTATTACTGGACTCCCTGAGTATCTCCCCTTGGTCGTCGGGAGCGATGCTGTCGCTAGCGCCTTCAATCTCGACCCCCTACCCAAACTCTTCTCCATTCTGACCCATTGGGAGTCAACCCCTCTGACCCAACTCCGTACCTTCTCCACATTCGCCGCCCAGTAATAATACATCAGGTTCGGAAGACCCTAACCCCCTACCTGCACTTCCTCTCTCTAGTAGCACCTTTCTAATTCTGGCCACCTTCCCTCCCCATATGAACAAGGTAATAATCCCTTCAATCTCTCTTAAAAATGCCTTTGGCAGGAAAATCAGCAGGCATTGGAAAATAAACAGGAATCGCGGTAACACTTTAAAAAAAATAAAGTTAGAGTACCCAATTCATTTTTTCCAATTAAGGGGCAATTTAGCGTGTTCAATCCACCTACCTTGCCCATCTTTGGGTTGTGGGGGCGAAACCCACGCAAACACTGGGAGAATGTGCAAACTCCACACAGAGAGTGACCCAGAGCCAGGATCGAACCTGGGACCTCAGCGCCGTCAGACCGCAGTGCTACCACTGCGCCACCGTGCTGCCCTAACACATTCATTTTAACCGCCAGTGACAGAGGGAGACCATCCCACCTTGCCAGATCAGCTTCCACCCTCCCCACCAAACTAGAAATGTACCTATAGAGCCAACCCAAATCCTGAGCAACCTGCACTCCCAGGTATCTAAAGTAAGTCCCTGCCCGACGGAATGGCAGCACCCCCCCCCCCAATCCCTGCCCCCACACCCAACCGAGACACCACAAAATATTCACTCTTGTCTCGATTTAATTTGTACCCGAGAAGGACCCAAACACCCGAACCAGTATTCACCCTATTGACACACACAGTTCCGACAAGTATAGTAACAAGTCATCGGCATATAAGTACACCCTTTGCTCTATCCTCCCCCCACCACACTATCCCTTTCCATACCCCCGAACTTCTTAATGCGATGGCCAATGGCTCAATCGCAAGTGCAAACAGCAGGGGGGGACATAGGACATTCCTGCCTAGACCCACGGTGGAGAGAAAAGTATCTCGAGCTGATATTGTTTGTGCAGACACTCGCCTTCGGCTCCTTATATAATAGCTTTACCCAGTTCACAAATCTTGGTCCAATCCCAAACCGCTCCAGAACTGCCATCAAGTCCCCCCATTCTACCCGGTCAAACGCTGTCTCGGCGTCCAATGCCACAACCACCTCTGTTTCCTTCCCCTCCGCTGGTGCCATAACCATGTTCAATACCCTCCTAATATTCGAAAAGAGCTGCCTCTCTTTCACAAACCCCGTCTGATCTTCACCTATCACTTTCGAGAGGCACTTCTCTAGCCTACCTCCCAGTACCTTCACCAATATCTTTGCTTCCACGTTTAAAAGTGATATGGGGCTATACGACAACACTCTGTCGGATCCTTATCTTTCTTAAGTAACAGGGAAATCGTACCTTCCCCAAAGTTGTGGTAACACCTCCTTCCCTATCGCCTCCTCAAACATACCCACCATCAGCGGTACCAGCTTTATCTTTGAACATTTTATAATATTCCACTGAAAGTTGATTGACCAAGGCCTGGCTACATGAATACTGTCTGTTCCAGCTCTGCAGTTAGCAAATTGCAGAGTCTGGCTAGGTTTAAACTTGGCTTCCACATTTTGAGTTTTTATCCATGCTCAGTATAGAGGGTTATGGGCCAAATGCGGGAAACTGGGAGTAGCTTAGTGCCAAAAACTGGATGGCATGGACAAGTTGGGCCGAAGGACCTGTTTTCATGCTGTAAATCTCTATAACTTACTAAAAATATCAATGTTTCTGTAACTATCCTGGAGGTCATGGGTCGCCTGACCACAACACTTTTCTTATTTACTACTATTTTGGATCAGTCCATATGGTAGTTCCTTACCAGCCAAGTCCAACTCAACCGACATTACTCAACTGTTTCCCCTTTCACCGCGTCACTGTCTGAATCCTGTGTCACCTCAGGGGCTCCGCCTCTAGGTTCAGTGAAGGTTCACTGCACCACTCTTTTTTAAAGTGTCCCCGTTGCTTAGATCAGCTGCTCGCCACCAGGTCCATTCTCTCTCCGGCTTCTGGTTCTCTGTGGTATGTAATCTGAACTCCTGGCTCTACTCACTGTTTTAATCTGAATTCCCGGCGCTCCTCACTGTCTTAAAACTGGCTAATCCATTTTGGTTTCGAGTCCGTGGTAACCTGACACTGATGGTAGGGAATTCAGTGATGGTAATGCTGTTGAGTACCAAGAGCAGATGATGCGATCCTCTCCTTTTGGCCATTGCCTTTTGTGTGGCATAAGTGTTACTTGTCACCGATCAGTCCAAGCCTGAATGTTGTCCAGGTCTTGCACCTGTGGGCACCAACTGCTTCAATTTTTGAGGAGTTACAAATGGTGCTTAACATTGTATAAACATTACTCAGCATCCTTCTGATCTTATGTTGGGAGGTAAGGTCAATGATGAAGCATTGTAAGCAGATCAGGCCCAAGTCATTACCCTGAGGGAACTCCTGCATCAGTGTCCTGGGACTGCGATGATTGGCATCCAATAACCATTGTTACGCCACCCTGGGCAAGAGCGCGGTCGAGCCCAACCCCCTCGTGCCCTGGAGTCACAACACAAGTGAATTAACGAGTAATTCTTATAAAAATTCCTGAGACCTTTAGCCCTTGGCTTCCCAATAATTAGTTACCAGGTTTGTAAGTTGAAACACAATTACTGTTCATTTATAACAAGGATAATGATGAAATATGCAGTGACTGCAACTGAATAAAAACAAGCTAACCTACTACCCACTTTAATTGTTCCACTCTCTACCCACACGCACAAGACAGACAAAGACAGAGAGAGGAAACTAAAAGATAAGAGTCTAACTTCAAATGGTGGGTCCTCACATGCCTTATTCTCAGTAAGCTTAAAGATCACAACCGTGAGTTTTGCAACCCGCACTGGTTTACCTGCAGTTATTTAAAACACCGAACTTACATCTTTCCTGGAGAGGCAGAGGGCGGAATTCTCCGCTCCACACACCGGGTGGGAGAATCGCGGGCCTCCGTTTTTCATGGTGGCCCGCGATTCTCCGACCCGGATAGGCCGAGCGGCCTGCCGTTCACGACTGTTTCACGACGGCGGCAACCACACCTGGTTGCTGCCGTCATGACCACGGCGTGAGATGCCCGTTTGGGGCTTGTGGGGGGCCTAGAGGGGACTGAGCACCACGACCGTGCTCGGGAGGGGACAGGCCTGCAATCGGTACCCACCGATCGTCGGGCCGGCATCTCAATAGGACGCACTCCTTCCCCTCCGCCGCCCCGCAAGATCAAGCCGCCACGTCTTGCGGGTTGGAGCCGGCCAACCTGCGCATGCGGGACTGACGTCATTAGGCGCTTCGGCCGCGTCATTCTCGGCACGCCGGGCCTTGACGTCAGCGACAAAGCCCCGCGGCCGGGTTCCCCGGCACGGCCCTCCTAGCCCCCCGGCGGGGGGAGAATAGGGGGCCAGGAGAGGCCTCCGACGCCGCCGTGAACATCTCTGGGTTTCACGATGGCGTCGAGCCTTTGGGAGAATTCCGCCCAGAGTCTTTGGGTGGAATTTACTGGCTCTCCCACTGACGGTGCAGAGGTTTCCCACCGACGAGTGGTGCAGTCAATGAAAAATGTTGTTGACAACGGCAGGACCAGAAAATCCTGCTGGAGGGCAGCCTATTCCGCCGAAAAATACACGGCGGGTTGATCGGTAAATCCTGTCCTTTGTTTCCTTCAACCTTGCATCTAGTCAAACTTTGCTTCCAAGACTCTGTATTTGCTGAAAGAGTTATCAGATTCTGAACCTTTCCTGCACCGCCTATAATGGTTCTCCTGTACAGCAATTCACCCAGGCTTTCTGCTAGTTCAGAAACACAGTCGTTCTGGAGGAAAACAGAGTGGAAAAAGAGTGGGACATCTCTCTAAGCTGCCAGAAAAGAAACTGAGAGCTCCTTAGGTCTCTGAACCATTTCAGTAGGATCAGATCTAATCACCACCTGTTACCAGGCAGAGCACAGCCGTTTCGGGCCAATTCATTGGCCACCAGCCACATCAGTCAAACTGAGTCACCACTGAGGCCAGCCAATCTCCAATCATCAGTCTAAAACACACAGCCTTCTGGATCACGCTGCCTGAATTAAAGGTGCAGGTCACGGCTCCCTTCTGTTTGAATTAAAATGGCAAGCTGTTTAAAGACACATGTCTGTAAATCATCCATAGATCAAAAATGTAATGGCAAAAATAAAAGAAATGGGTAACAAGAGAGTAGACAGGGAATAAACAAGAAGGTTTAGAAGGATCCTTCCACCATAACCTCTTTGTTGTTTTCCAATCGCTCCAATACCTTGGGCGGAGTTCTCTGACCCTCCGCAGGGTCGGGAAATCGCCCAGGGCCAGAGTAAATCCCGCCCCCGCCGTGGCCGGAATTCTCCGCCACCCGGGAATCGGCTGGAATCGCGCCCCGCCAATTGGCGTGCCCCTGCACCGATCGGCGTGCCCCCCGCGGCGATTCTCCGGCCCGCAATGGGCCGAAGTCCCGCCGTTGTCAGGCCTCTCCCGCCGACATGGTTTAAACCACCTCGGGATTGGCGGCGCGAGCGGGCCCCCGGGGTTCTGGGGGGGGCGCGGGGCAATCGGACCCTGGGGGGTGCCCCCACGGTGGCCTGGCCCGCGATCGGGGGCCACCGATCAGCGGGCGGGCCAGTGACGTGGAGGCACTCTTTTTCTTCCGCCGCCGCCATGGCCTCCACCATGGCGGAGGTGGAAGAGACCCCCTCCACCGCGCATGCGCCGGTGGTGACGTCAGCGGCCGCTGACGCTCCGGCGCATGCGCGGACTCACGCAGACTGGCAACGGCCTTTTGGCCAGCCTCGACAACGATCGGCGTAGCGTCAAAGGCCGTTGGCGCCAGTTTTGGCGCCAGTCGGCAGAGCAGGAGCCACTCCGGCGTGGGCCTAGCCCCTAAAGGTGTGGAGAATTCCGCACCTTTGGGGAGGCCCGACGCCGGAGTGGTTGGCGCCACTCCGCTATGCCAGGACCCCCCGCCCCGCTGGGTAGGGGAGAATTTCACCCCTTGTTCCTATCGCTAAACTCTTCAAGCCCTAAAAACCCTTCAAGATCTCTGTACTCTCCTGGCTGTTTGCAAGTCCAATTTTACCTCAGATTTTGCAGTAATGGAAATCATGCCAGTTCCAATGAAGAGTGGGTAACTGCAAAAATGTTCAAGTTCCTCAGCAAATAAAAGACAAGTTGGTATTTCAGGTAGCAACTCTTTCTCATAACTCTGCATTCTGAGGTAGGGGGTCACAGACTCTACTTGAAGACCTGCCATTTATTTCTAACTCTTCCTATTTTTAATTCAGATCTTCAGAATTTGTGTTTTTTTTCTTAATCTCTGCTTATTAACAATGTATACCTAACATAAAAAAGAAATTTTCTCTTGTAAAAATTATCAAAGGAATTCCTTAGAAGTTTAAATCTACTATAAGGCAGGAATGTTACTATCATGTGCTATTTTTAGAGGGGAGCTTAATTTAACTATAATTTTAAGCGTTAGCAATTAATTATCTGTCATTTCAAATGGGGATTTAAGATAGGTGTGACTTAAATATTATTTTTTGTTTGATGCAGATGTTTGAAAACATTTGAAGTGGAATTTTCAGTTGACGGAAACGTTTACAAAAGAATCAATGACAAAGATACTATTTTTACTATTTTTGTATACTCTCCACTGAACAAGAGAAAAGGTTAGTTTAAATTTCTTTATTTCTCTTTCTGCAATAAATTTGATCTAAAATAAAACGGTCCGAGGACATCAAGAGGCGACATGTAGGTGGAGGTCTCGTGTCGGGTGGCTCTTGCTAGAGTTTCTGATTTTTGGCCCGTTATGCCCAGTTTTTGGGGCATTTTTTGAATGATTAGGTGTTGGACGGTCTGAGGAGGTTTGGAATGTCGGAGTTCCAGAAGAATCAGCAGAGGAAGGGGGCGAGCCAAAGTCCGTTGGCGAGTGTGGATGTGAGTCCAACAGGAGGGAAGATGGCAGGTGCTAGTTCGTCTGGAGGGGCCGCTGACTGAAGTGGTGTCAAGACAGCACTTTGAGTGGCTGACTCCAAGCACTTCGACATGCATCGGAGAGAGATGATAACCTCGCTCAAGGAGTGGGTAGATGAGACTGTTGCCCCGATAAAGGCGACTTTGACTAAGACATCGACAGAGGTGCAGGAGCAGACTGGCCGGCAATTGGTGGGGGTTGGGCCTTCCGAACTTGCCGTATTACTACTGGGCGTTGAACGCGGAGAAGGTGCGGGGCTGGAGTAGAGAGGCGGAGACTTTATGGGTCAGGATGGAGGCAGATTCTTGTAGGGGGGGGGGGTCAGGGTTGTGGGCATTGGCGAGACATCACTTCTATTTGCCCCAGGAAAGTACTCAGGAAGTCCTGTGATGGTTGCCCATTGATGATTTTGACACATCTAATGAACAGGGGTGAATTGAATTGGCTGAAGACTGGCAGCTGTGATGCTGGGAGACCAAGATGGATCATCCACTCGGCGTTTCTGGCTGAGGATTATTGTGAATGTTTCAGCCTTGTCTTTTGCAAAGATGTGCTGGGCTCCTCCATCATTGAGGATGGGGATATTTGTGGAACCTCCTCCTCCAGTGAGTTGTTTAATTGTCCACCACCACTCACGACTGGATGTGGCAGGTCTACAGAGTTTAAATCTGATACATTGGTTGTGGGATCGCTTAGCTCTGTCTATCACTTGCTGCTTATGTTGTTTGGCACACAAGTAGTCCTGTGTTGTAGCTTCACCAGGTTGACATCTCATTTTTTGGTGTGCCTGGTGCTACTCCTGGCATGTTCTCCTGCATTCTTCATTGAATCAGGGTTAATCCCCTGGCTGGGTGGTAATGGTAGAGTGGGGGATATGCTGGGCCATGAGGTTACAGATGGTGGCTGAGTGCAGTTCTGCTGCTGCTGATGGCCCACAGTGCCTCATGGATGTCCAAACCGAGTTGCTAGAACTATTCTGAATCTATCCCATTTCGCTCGATGGTAGTGCCACACAACACGATGGACGATATCCTCAATGTGTGGACTGTGCCGTGGTCACTCCTACCAATTATATCATGGACAGATATATCAGTGGCAGGCAAGTTGGTGAGGATGAGGTCCAGTATGTTTTTCCCTCTTGTTGGCTCCCTCACCTCCTGTCGCAGGCCCAGTCTAGCAGCTATGTCCTTTACGACTTGGCCAGCTCTGTCAGTAGTGGTGCTACCGAGCCACTCTTGGTGATGGACATTGAAGTCCCCCACCCAGAATACATTCTGTGTCCTTGCCACCTTCAGTGCTTCCTCCCAGTGGTGTTCAACATGGCGGAGTACTGATTCATCGGCTGAGAGTGGACAGTACACGGTGATCAGCAGGAAATTTCCTTGCCCATGTTTAACCTGAAACCATGAGACTTCATGGGGTCCGGAGTCGATGTTGAGGACTCCCAGGATAACTCCCTCCAGACTGTATACCACTGTGCTACCACCTCTGCTGGGTTTCTCCTGGCAGTGGGACAGGATGTACCCAGGGATAGTGATAGTGGTGTCTGGGACGTTATCTGTAAGATACAATTCCATGAGTATGACTCTGTCAGGCTGCTTCTTGACTAGTCTGTGAGATAGCTCTCCTTATTTTGGCAGAAGCCCCCAGATGTTAGTAAGGAGATTCGACAGAGCTGGGTTTGCCGTTGTTGTTTCCGGTGCTTAGGTCGATGATGGGTGGTCAGCTTTTTATTGACTTTATAGCAGTTTGATACAACTGAGTGGCTTGCTAGGCCATTTCAGAGGGCTTTTGAGAGGCAACCACGTTGCTGTGGATCTGGAGTCACATGAAGGCCAGACTAGGTAAGGGTCAGATTTCCTTTGCTAAAGAAAGTTAGTCAATCAGCTGGGTTTTTATGACAATTGACAACGGTTTCATGGTCATCATTAGACTTGTTTAAGATGCGTAGCATTGGTCCTTCCCAAATACACAGCAGCTCACTTCTCTTTAAGTGAAATGCTGCTTACTGGATGTGGGTCCCTTCACCTGCACAACAGGATTTGCTTGCAGTTTTTTAGTCTCATCCAAGATGTGGTGCAGAATAACACCAACGACATGGGTTCAATCTCCTTCCGGCTGTGGATAGTTCATGGAAGGTTGCCTTGCCCCAGGCTTGATGTAGAATGTGCCTGTCAAACTATATAACCACTTATCTCTCTATAACAATGGTCCCTTGTGGACTATGGCTAATTACCAAAACAAAATAACCACAATGGAAACATACACAATAATCTTCATAACATCCATTCACTACTTCTAGATTATTTTTCCAACCATTTCAACTAAGTCATTAGTACAAATAATAAAGAGCAAATACCATAATGCGAATTCCTGAAGGACAAAGACAACCTAGATCAGCAGCCATGATGACAATTTGCTAGTTACAGTTATGCAGACATTTCTTTATGCATTTGTGCAGCTTCCCCTAATTGCTAAATATTCTATGTTATGGATTTACCTGTTGTGAAGTAATTTATCAAAAGCTTCTTGAAAATCCACGTTAAAAATGTCTACCTTCATTTAATTAGTAAGACATCGGCTTCTCTGCCATGAGCGGTACTGGATGTCATGAATAACTCTCTGCCAAGTTTACTTCTGGTGGTGGCATGTAGGAGGAGGTTGCACATTGGAGGGCTCCTGCTTGAGACTTGATTTTTTAGAATTTAATGCCCGATCCCAGGGGAAATTTTTGCTTGAATAAGTGCAGGTAGACATAAGGAAGAAAGATGTCCAAAATCCAAAGGAAAACGGCCGTGAAGGAGGGGGCGAATGAAGGTTCGCCGTCAAGTGGAAGGGTCGGCTCGAACTGGAAGGAAGACGGAGGCTGGGTCGTCGGGTGAGGCCACACTGCTCACGGCAGAAAGGATGACCGAGGTGATGTTCGTGGAACTTGAAAAACAGTTCGCAAAGCACATGGAGGTGATGAGGAAGGAGATGGGGGTGGTATTGAAGGTGAAGATGGAGGAGGCGATTGCCCTGGTGAAGGCGGCAGTATCAAGAGCATCGGCCGAGGTGTGGGAGCAGGGTGAGACCCTGAAGGAAGTGGAAGAGGCATTGTCGCAACACAATGATAAACTCATCTCAATGGGTAAGGAGCTGCAGAGGGTGGTGGGTCCAACAAGGGTCTGTGAGCCAAAATGGAGGACTTGGAAAACAGATCTAGGCAGCAAAATCTGACAATTGTGGGTCTGCCCGAAGGGGTGGAGTGCCCGAGGCCGACAGAGTATTTTGCCAAGATGTTGGCGGAGCTGTTGGGGAAGGAGAAGACCTCTCTCGGTATGAACTGGATCGGGCTCATAGGAGTGGAGGCCTACAACAAAGGCGAATGAGCCGTCAAGAGCAGTGACTATTTGTTTCCGTAGGTACCGCGTGAAGAAGAAGATCCTGTGTTGGGCAAAGCAGAAGCGGGAGGTGCAGAGGGCTGGAGCTGGTATGCGTATATACCAGGACTTTACTGTGGAATTGGCGAGGAGGCGGGCGGCCTTCGGCCGAGTGAAGACTGCACTGTGTAACAGCAGGGTGCGGTGCGGCATAGTGTACCCAGCTAAGCTGAGAGTGATCTACAAATCCAAAGACTTTTAATTTGAGACGGTGGAAGCGGCGGAGGTGTTTGTGAAGGCAGAAGGACTGGGGCAGAATTGAGAAATGGGACTGTGGATTGGTCTTGTACTGAGGGTGGGGGGTTTATAGGAGAATATGTAGCTTTATTTTTTCACTGCATGTTGGTATATGTGCTAAATGAGTCAATGTTGTCTATTTGGACAAGGTAAGAGTTGAGATTTTCTTTTGTATTGATTTGGGGTTTGTATGTTTTACACTGGAGCTGTGTGTTAAAGGGGATTTCTTTGTTTCCCTGGGACTGGGCAGCGGGAAGGAGACCCGGGTGGGTGCCTCCGCACTGGCTGGTTTAAGCCGGCCAGTGAAACGGTGTGTGGTGGGGGGAGGGGCGCCGGCCATCAGAGCCTGCTAGAACAGCTTTCGATGAGCCTAGGAGGGGTGAAAAGTTGGGGGAGGGGTCCGTTACTGGGTGAGGTGTTTTCGAGAGGAAATGGCAGGGAGGAGTCTGGTGGGGGGGGGGGGGGGGGGGGTGGGGTGGTTCTGCAATTCATGGGTGTCCTTCATTGTACATCTTTGGGGATTGGATGACCTTGAATATTAGCGGGGGTTGCTGTGGCGGACTATATATATTAATGGTGACTATGGGCGATTCCTGATTCCTCTTTGTTTTTTTATTTGATGTTTTTGTTGTCATGCGGGCTGTTGTTTGGGGGTTGTTGTTAAGAAGGGGATTGACATTGTATTCGTTACCATTTACTGTTTGTTGGTGGGTGTCAATTTTGAAGAATATGTGAAAAAGGAGAATAAAAAATATTTTTTAAAAACAACTCTCTGCCAAGTTAATTCAGGTCTATAAAACAATGAAAGATCTAGATTATATGCAAACTGGCAAATGATTAAATCAAATAGGTTGTAGAGACCCATGGGTCATGAGTAGAAATTATACAATGGAGAAAATAGATTAGGCATTAGGTGGTTCTTGTTTTTCCAGAGAATGGCAGACCCTATGAAAAATGAAATGAAATGAAAATCGCTTATTGTCACAAGTAGGCTTCAAATGAAGTTACTGTGAAAAGCCCCTAGTCGCCACATTCTTGCGTCTGTTCGGGGAGGCTGGTACGGGGATTGAACCCGCGCTGCTGGCCTGCCTTGGTCTGCTTCAAAAGCCAGCTCTTTAGCCCTGTGCTAAACCAGCCCCTATGGGACATATTTCCAGTTTATATGGCAAGTGCTGATTCACTATATGTCCATAAGAAAGCTGACTGGCTGGGCGGCACGGTAGCGCAATGGTTAGCACTGCTGCCTCATGGTGGCAAGGACCTGGGTCCCGATCCCGGGTCACTGTCCGTGAGGAGTTTCTCCCCGTGTCTGTGTGGGTCTCACCCCCCACAACCCAAAAAGATGTGCAGGCTAAGTGAATTGGCCACGCTAAATTACCCCTTAATTGGAAAAATAATAATTGGGTACTCTAAATTTATAAAAGCAAAAGAAAGAAGGAAGAATATTCGATCTCTAGGAATTCAGGGCTCTAAAACAGTTTCCTTTTTCTCTCTGACAGAACGTTCACAGGTGTCTGGTTTCTATCGTATACGTGCAGTGGATTATTGGGTCAAGACTGGAGAGTACTCAGACCCTGTTCAATATATCGAAGGGAAACATTAAAATACTTTGTGAAGAACAATTGCACTAGATAGTTTTTAAGGTAAAGATAGATAGTTTTTTGAAGAATAAAGGGATTAAGGGTTATGGTGTTCGGGCCAGAAAGTGGAGCTGAGTCCACAAAAGATCAGCCATGATCTAATTGAATGGCGGAGCAGGCTCGAGGGGCCAGATGGCCTACTCCTGCTCCTAGTTCTTATGTTCTTATGTTCTTATGTACCTGTGATGGACGAATAAAAGCATATTCTTCTTTTAAATGTGTAATTTAGTTGAATATGATCCAGGTATATTAAAACCGCAGTTATAAAATAATTCTTAGTTTAAAGTGGGATCTAATAGTAAATATTTTAAATTTAATTTTATACCTTTTTTAAATCTGCAAGTTACACTGAAAAATGTAATCTTTATTTTTTGTATCAAAAATAACAATTTCCCTGAAATGTCTTCAAGGCTCAAATCTCAATTTGAGGAGAATACGATTTAACATTTCTTGAAATGAATTCAAATCCTCAATTAAATTACATTATTTTAATCATATGTATCTTTTGTTCTCCATCTAAGTAATTAGCAAAAAATCAAGTCAACTCAGTTCTGAAAAGCATGTAAATTATTTTACCTGCAGCAGAACTGAAAAGAATTGGTTTTATAGCATTGCTCATCATGTAAAAAAGATGCTGACAATTTATGATTATATCTCCAAACCTATTTGAAAATTAACTGTCATTCTGTAGCAAAGCCTCTTTACACAAGTTTAAGTGGTATTCTCTTCCTGAGTTAATGGTGAGGCAGAAACATTGACGATTAGATTGGATAGATGGATAAAGGAAAATGGTTTGAAGGAATGTGAGAATAAAGTGAGTAAATGTGATGCAAACTATTTGCTCATGCGGAGGGTAAAAGTTGGACCTGTTTCTAAGTTGTGACTTCAATTTTTCTGTGTGTATTTCAACTAATATCCTAAAATAAATATATTTTCCTTATGAATGTGTGTGTTTTTAATTGTAATCTAGTCATCAATGAAAAGAGAAACGTTTGTTAGGAACATAATAATTGCTAGTCCAAAAAATACCGGCCATTTAGTATGTGACTTATTTCTCTTTCTAGGTTTCTTTACTTTACATCTGTTAGTTATCCCTTTACCTATAGCATCTAAAGCACAATTATGAGACTTCCCCTCCTTTACTCATTCAAAATCCTTGTGACCCCACTATTCATCCTTTAAGTTAGCAGCACGCGAGCATAGTGGTTAGCACCGATGCTTCACAGCTCCAGGGTTCCAGGTTCGATTCCCGGCTGGGTCACTGTCTGTGCAGAGTTTGCACATTCTCCCAGTGTCTATGTGGGTTTCCTCCAGGTGCCCCAGTTTCCTCCCACAGTCCAAAGATGTGCGGGTTAGGTGGATTGGCCATGCTAAATTGCCCTTAGTGTCCAAAAAGTGTTAAGTGGGGGTCATGGGGATAAGGTAGATACGTGGGCTTCAGTAGGGTGCTCTTTGTAAGGGCCGTGCAGATTCGTTATGAATCTTTGAAGGGGAGAGCTGACTGGTGGTGATTTAACCTGAGGATCACCACACCTCAGCCGGTACGGGAATTGAACCCACACTGTTGGCCTTGTTCTGCTGTCCAGCCAACTGAGCTAAATCAACGCCTTGGGGCTGGGCAGTGGAAGGTCCTGTCCGCAGCGATTGCAGCAAAGTGCAGTTAGTTACCTTTGGAGGACAATGTGAACACTTCTTGGTGCAAAGGGTTGAGGTTGTAGTATGCCTGTTCTGAATTGGCCCTCCATTTGAAAGCATTCATTTTGTAGGTATAATTTACTATTGTTCCCTTTTGTAAGTTACTTGACAATTTTTACTCCATTGAGTAGTATGATTGACTGATTAGTCTGTAGTTGATTGATGCGATAAATGTAGAAATGATATATAATATTTTATATTCTGATGCAGTAATGTTATTAAAAACTGGTTTAAAATGCATACAGGTAATATGTTTGCTAAATCTGTAATGAAAGAGCCATAAAAGGTGAGATAATGATTAATACTTGGTTACAGATATAGGCCATAATATATAGGAGCAGAATTAGGCCACCCAGCCCATCGAGTCTGCTCCGCCATTCAATCATGGCTGATCATTTTCTCATCCCCACTCTCCTGCCTTCTCCCCATAATCCCTGATCCCCTTATTAATCAAGCTATCTATCTAAAGATACTCAGTAATTTGGCCGCCACAGCCTTCTGCGGCAAAGAGTTCCACAGATTCACCATCCTCTGGTTTAAGATATTTCTCCTCATCCCTGTTTTAAAGGATCAATCCTTCAATCTGAGGCTGTGTCCTCTGGTTCTAGTTTTTCCTACGTGTCCACTCTATCCAGGTATCCTGTAAGTTTCAATAAGATCCCCCTCCTCCTAAACTCCAACGAGTACAGACCCAGAGTCCTCAACCACGCTTCATATGACAAACTCTTAATTCCAGGGATCATTCTTGTGCACCGCCTCTGGACTGTTTCCAAGGCCAGCACATCCTTCCTTATATGCAGCCCAAAACTGCTCACAATACTCCAAATGGGATATGATCAGAGCCTTATGCAGCCTCAGAAGTACATCCCTGCTCTTGTATTCTAGCCCTCTCGACATGAATGCTAACATTGCATTTGCCTTCCTAACTGCCGACTGAACCTGTACGTTAACCTTAAAAGAATCTTGAACCAGGACTCCTAAGTCCCTCTGCTTCTGAGTTCCTACGAATCTCATCTCCAAACTCAGTGGCTTGGCCTCAGCTCCTCCCTCTGCGACTGGATCCTGAACTTTCTTTTTTTTTTTTTATAAATGTTTTTTATTCAGTTTTCATGTTTTATATTGAACAAATTACAAATTGTTAGAGAGTGAAAAAAAAACACGCAAAAATTAACATATATATTTACAGGTGAGCACCTTCGTAGTAATAACTGTGGCCTCCCCCTCTTTGCCGGCATACATATTTTACATTCCCCAACATGTTTATTGGCATTTATTTAGTTTGGTTTTGGGCCTTAGGTAGCCATCAAACCCCCGTAACGAGCCCGTAGCCCCCCCCCCTCCCCGCCGGCTACCTTCCCCCGACTATTCTTCCTCTTGTACGTTGGCCACAAACAGGTCCCGGAACAATTGCATGAATGGCTCCCACGTTCTGTGGAAGCCGTCGTCCGACCCTCGGATGGCGAATTTGATTTTCTCCATTTGGAGAGAATCCGAGAGGTCGGACAGCCAGTCTGCAGCTCTGGGCGGTGCTGCTGACCGCCAGCCAAACAGGATTCTACGGCGGGCGATCAGGGAGGCAAAGGCAAGGGCGTCCGCCCTCCTCCCCAGGAATAGATCTGGCTGGTCTGAAACCCCGAAGACCGCCACTATCGGGCATGGCTCCACCCTCACCCCCACCACTTTGGACATAGCCTCGAAGAAGGCTGTCCAGTACTCCACAAGTCTGGGGCAAGACCAGAACATGTGGGCGTGGTTGGCCGGGCCTCTTTGGCACCGCTCACATCTGTCCTCCACCTCTGGGAAGAACCTACTCATACGGTTTCTCGTTAAGTGGGCTCTATGTACCACTTTTAGTTGCGTCAGGCTGAGCCTTGCGCACGTGGAGGTGGAGTTGACCCTATGCAGTGCTTCGCTCCAGAGTCCCCACCCTATCTCCATCCCCAGGTCGTCCTCCCATTTGATCCTGAACTTTCTAACCCACAGACCACAATCAGTAAAGATAGGCAACAACACCTCCTTCACGATCATCCTCAACACCGGTGCCCCACAAGGCTGTGTCATCAGCCCCCTACTATACTCCTTATACACCTATGACTGTGTGGCCAAATTCCCCTCCAACTCGATTTTCAAATTTGCTGATGACACCACCGTAGTGGGTCGGATTTCAAACAATGACGAGACAGAATACAGGAATGAGATAGAGAATCTGGTGAACTGGTGCAACGACAATAATCTCTCCCTCAATGTCAACAAAATGAAGGAGATTATCATCGACTTCAGGAAGCGTAGTGGAGAACATGCCCCTGTCTACATCAATGCAAACCAAGTAGAAAGGGTCGAGAGCTTCAAGATTTTAGGTGTACAGATCACCAACAGCCTGTCTTGGTTCCCCCCATGCCGACACTATAGTTAAGAAAGCCCACCAACGACTCTACTTTCTCAGAAGACTGAGGAAATTTGGCATGTCAGCTACGACGACCCTCACCAACTTCTACAGATGCACCATAGAAAGCATTCTTTCTGGTTGTATCACAGCTTGGTATGGAGCCTGCTCTACCCAAGACCGCAGGAAACTACAAAAGGTCGTGAATGTAGCTCAATCCATCACGCAAACCAGCCTCTCATCCATTGACTCTGTCTATAGTTTCCGCTGCCTCAGAAAGGCAGCCAGCATAATTAAGGACCCCATGCACCCTGGACATACTCTCTTCCGTCAGGAAAAAGATACCAAAGTTTGAGGTCACGTACCAACCAACTCAAGAACAGCTTCTTCCCTACTGCCATCAGACTTTTGAATGGACCTACCACGTATTGAGTTGATCTTTTCTCTACACCTTGCTATAACTGTAACATTATATTCTGCAGTCTCTCCTTCCTTTTGCACGATATGCATTGTTTGTACAGCATGCAAGAAACAATACTTTTCACTGTATGCTAATACATGTGACAATAAATCAAATCAAATCAGATTTCCTAAGCGTTTTCCATTTTATAAAATAGGCAATGCCTCCATGCTTCCTACCAAAATGCATAACCTCACTTTTCCACATTGTATTCCATCTGCCAATTCTTTGTCCACTCTCCTAGCCGGTCCAAGTCTTTCTGCAGACCCCCTGCTTCCTCAATACTACCAGGCTCTCTGCACATCTTTGTATTATCTGAAATTTAGATTCTTCTTCCAGATTGTGAATATATTTGTGAAAAGTTGTGGTCCCAACGCCAATCCCTGAGGCACACGATTAGTCACCTGCTGCCATCCTGAAAAAAGACCCCTTTATCCCCACTCCCTGCCTTCTGCCAGTCAGCCAATCTTCTATCCATACCATATCTTACCCTTAGCACCAAGGACTCTTGACATTTTTCACAGCCTCCTATACGGTACCTTGTCAAAAGCCTTCTGGAAATCTAAATAGATTCTCCACTGACATCCACTGGTTCTCCTTTGTCTAACTTCCTTCTTACCTCCTCAAAGAATTCTAACAGATTTTCTAAATATTTTTAAAATAAATATTCTTTTTGAAGTTTACATTTATGTAACGGCCTCGCCCTGGGTTCCCTCCTGGCTCATTTCCTTGTGTCCCTCCCCTGTTGTGCACCCCCCCCCCCCCCCCCCCCCCCCCCAACGTTCCTGTCTGCTTTCTGTGGCCTGGTGGTTCCCATGCGACAACCCGCCACCCCCCTTCTTTTTTTTAGAAAATATTTTATTGAAACATTTGTAATTTTCACAGTTTAACACTTTAACACTCCTTAAACAACCGCGCAGGACGACACTCACGAAAAACCGGGGAAAAAACGTCCCCTACTACCCCCGCCCTATTTCCTAATTACCCGTGTACTAAGTTCCCTGTCTTTGTCTTACACTACCATTTCTCCCCCACCCCCCCCTGACTTTTCCTCTTTCCCCCCCCCCCCCCTTACTGCTGACGTTCAATTTTCCTTGAAGAAGTCGATGAACGGCTGCCACCTTTGGACGAACCCCTGAATAGATCCTCTGAAGACGAACTTAATCTTTTCCAGCCTGAGAAATCCTGCCATGCCGCTGACCCACACACCTGACTTTGGGGGTTCCAAGTCCCTCCATCCCAGCAAAATCCGTCTCCGGGCCACCAGGGAGGAGAAGGCCAGAACATCGGCCTCCCTCCCCCCTTGGCCCCCAGATCTTCCGATACCAAAATATTGCCAGTTCTGGACTCGGAGTCACCCTGCATTACAGGATCTCTGACATGATGTCCACAAATCCCTGCCAGAATCCCCTCAACTTCGGACACGCCAAGAACATATATACATGATTCGCCGGGCTTCCCCCACAGCGTCCGCACCTATCCTCCACTTCCTCAAAAAACCTACTCATCCGGGCCACAGTCATATGAGCCCAATGAACCACCTTGAACTGGATCAGGCTAAGAGGATGAATTAACTCTCTTCAAAGCCTTTTCCCATAATTCGATTTCCAACTCTCCTCCCAGCTCCTCTTCCCACTTCCTCTTCACCTTCCCGATAGGGACTTCTTTCCACTCCAACAACTCCTTATATATCTCCGAGACCCTCTCCTCCCCAACCCCCGTATTTTTTCATGACTTTATCCTGTGGTCCCCTCAGGGGGAGGCGAAGAAAGCTTGGAACCTGCCTCCGGACAAAGTCCTGTACCTGTAGGTACCGAAACTCGTTCACATCCGGCAACTCAAACTCCTCCTCCAATGCCTCCAGGCTTGGGAAATCCTAAGCCTGCATGGCCGCAACCTGAAGTCCTTTAGACATCACCTTATCCTTTAGTCCCCTTAGTGGGAGGCGAGGGAAGCTCAGGACGTGCCTCCGGACAAAATCCCGTATCTGCAGGTACCGGAACCCTTCCCACCCGGCAACTCAAACTGCTCCTCCAGGCTTGGGAAACCCTCGATGAAGAGATTCCCAAATCTCTCAATCCCTGCCCACTGCTACCTCCTAAAGCCCCCGCTCCACCGGAACAAAATGGTGATTGTCACAGATCAGTAACCACACTGACCCCCCTCCAATCTCATGTGCTGTGTCCATTGTCCCCACACCATCAGGGCTGCCACTACCACTGGCCTGTGGAGTACTGAGCCAGCGAGAATGGCAGGGGCACCATCAACAAAGCCTCCAAACTCGTACCTTTACATGATGCCGCCTCTACTCGCTCCCATACCGACCCCTCCCCCACTACCCACTTCCTGGCCATCGATATATAATTAATGAAACTCGGGAGGGCCAAGCCCCACCCCCTACGGCCCCGTTCCAGGAGTGCCTTCTTCACCCTCCGGGTTTTACCAGCCCACACAAAACCCGAGATTGCCGCGTTCATTTTCCTAAAAAAAGTCCTTCGGGACAAAAAATGGGAGACATTGAAAAAAAAAGCAGTCTCGGGAGGACTGTCATCTTCACCGTCTGCACCCTCCCTGCCAGTGACAACATGTCCCACCTGCGGAAATCCCTTTTCATCCGATCGACCGCTCTACTCAGATTTAACTTGTGGAGCTGTCCCCAATCCTTAGACACCTGGATCCCCAGATACCTAAAGCTCCTCCCACCACCTTAAAAGGTAACTTCCTCAGTCTCCTTTCCTGTCCCCGTGTCTGAATCGCAAAGACCTTGCTCTTTCCCATCTTTAACTTGTAGCCTGAGAACCGCCCAAGTTCTTCCAATGTCTCCATAATTCCAGCCATCCCCCCCAACGGGTCTGTGATATAAAGCAATAAATCGTCCGTGTAGAGTGAGACCCTGTGCTCCACCCCTCCCTCTCACTATCCCCCTGTAAGATCTACACTTTCCTGTTATTGCATATATTAAGTAACGCCGACCATACAACGAACAATGCAGAATCTTGACTATCCGTTTCGGGTACAAAATAATTTTATTTGGTATCTATTGATCGATTAGAACAGAAATTCTTATTACAGAATTGACAAGGTTCTCAATTCAGCTATTGCCTGCAAAAGACTGTTGAGAATCAGATTATCCTTAGTAACTTACAAATTGCTTGAAATCAAAATACAGTTGAGTATTTTGTATTTGAGTATTTAAATACAGTTTGAGTAAAATACAGTAACAATAACGGTTTCTTTGCACGAAGCAGACAGCTGCGTAGGTGAAAATAGATTGTAGAATGTAGACTGCTAGATATTAGATAGAAGCTTCTGAGCAAAAGTAAAGGATGATTCATGAATAGAAAATATGGTCTAAGACCATGGGCGCGATTCTCCGCTCCCCACGCTGGGTGGGAGAATCGCGGGAGGGGCGGGCGACTCACGGCACGCCCCCCTGGCGCCCCCCCCCGTGATTCTCCCACCCCCCGCTCGGAAGAATCGCCGCTCGCCGTTTTTCACGGCAACCGGCGATTCTCCGACCCAGATGGGCCGAGCGGCCTGCCGTTCGCGACCATTTCACGCATGACGGCGGCAACCACACCTGGTCGCTGCCGTCGTGAACATGGGCGCCAAAGGCCCGTTTGAAGCTTGTGGGAGGCGGAGAGGGGAGTGAGCACCACGGCCGCGCTCGGGAGGGGACTGGCCCGCGATCGGTGCCCACCGATCGTCGGGCCGGCGTCTCAAAGCAACGCACTCATTCCCCTCCGCCGCCCCGCAAGATCAAGCCGCCACGTCTTGCGGGGCAGCGGAGGGGAAGTCGGCCACCGCGCATGCGCGGGTTTGATCCGTCGTGACGTCAGCCGCGCATGCGCGGGTTGGAGCCGGCCAACCTGCGCATGCGCGGCTGACATCACATAGGCGCCGCCGTCGCATCATTTTCGGCGCGCCGCCTTGATGCAAGCGTCAAGGCCCGGCCGCCGAGAATAACGGAGCGCCACTCCTAGCCCCCTGGGTGGGGGTGAATACGGTGAGAGGAGCGGCCTCCGAGGCTGTCGTGAAACTCGGCCGAGTTCACAACGGCCTGGCCGAGTTCACAACGGCCTGCCCGATTTTTCCCGGGAGCGGAGAGTTCCCACCAAGGCTTTTTTTTAATATAAATTTAGAGTACCCAATTCATTTTTTCCAATTAATAGGCAATTTAGCGTGACCAATCCACCTACCCTGCACATCTTTGGGGTGTGGGGGCGAAACCCACGCAAACATGGGGAGAATGTACAAACTCCAGACGGACAGTGACCCAGAGCCGGGATCCTGAAGGAGCGTCAAAGACTCCAAATGGAATTTGGGCTCCTGTCCGCATCAAGGCGGCGGGCCGAGAATGGCGCGACGGCGGCGCCTATGTGACGTCAGCCGCGCATGCGCAGGTTGGCTGGCATGCGCGGCTGACGTCACGACGGCTGAAACCCGCGCATGCGCGGTGGCAGACTTCCCCTCCGCTGCCCCGCAAGACGTGGCGGCTTGATCTTGCGGGGCGGCGGAGGGGAAAAAGTGCGTCGCTTTGAGACGCCGGCCCTATGATCGGTGGGCACCGATCGCGGGCCAGTCCCCTCCAGAGCACGGCTGTGGTGCTCACTCCCCTCTCCGCCCCCCACAAGCTTCAAACGGGCCTTTGGCGCCCATGTTCATGACGGCAGCGACCAGGTGTGGTTGCCGCCGTCGTGAAACGGTCGCAAACGTACGCCGCTCGGCCCATCCGGGTCGGAGAATCGCTTTTCACGGCGAGCGGCGATTCTTCCGAGCGGGGGGTGGGAGAATCGCGGGGGGGCGCCAGGCAGGCGTGAAGTGAGTCGCCCGGCCCTCCCGCGATTCTCCCACCCAGCGTGGGGAGTGGTGAATCGCGCCCATGGTCTCCCAGCTTCAAGTGCGTCTCTTGCAGCATGGCCATGTCCGCTTTCAGCTGTCTCAAGTGTGCGAACACACGGGCTCTTTTCACCGGCCCATTCAGTCTACGAACATTACATGTAACTGGCCTGGTCAGGGGAGACTCTACCCTCCTCCCCTGTCGATCAGCCATGATCTTTCCTCGGCCAGCCCTTGGCCCATGGCCCGCACCTCACCTGGCCCGCCCCTCGGCAGCTACCCCTCCAATTTCCTAAAATCCCCCTGCTCGTCAGCAGTTCCCCCCCCCCCCCCACCCCACCCCACCTCCCCATTATGTTAATATTCAGCTCACCCCCCCCCCCCCCAAATTTGCTTCCGTGAACTAGCCCTCCCAGCTAGCCTGGCAGCTCCTGCCCTCGGCACCTAGCCTCCTACCACCTGCTGGTTTCCCTCCCCCCCCTCCCCCCACTTATAGTATAAGTTCCCAAAACAATGGCACAAAGCACAAAAAATAAACAAACAATCCCTCCCAAGGTCCAAGCACAGAGGCCCACTGATGAGACCATCAATTCACGCGACACATGGTTAGAAGTGAACAGTGGTTTTAATCATCTTACAACAGATCCTGCCTGTGACAAGATGAACTCCAGATGAACTGGCAGGCAAGCTCTCAGCATCAACCTTTATACTTCCGGTTAGCGGGAGGAGCCGTGGGTGGAGCCAAGGGTGGTGCCCAGTACAAACTCCCGTACACTCCCAGTGCATCTCCCCCTAGTGGCAGAGCAGCGCAACTGCTTGTGTGCTGAGCTTACGGACACATAGTACAACATGTGTAATACAGTGTGAATTACGCTACTGTGATTCACCACATTCACCCCCTGTAAAAAAAATCAAGAGGTGCGGGCCATGGGCCAAGGGCTGGCTGAGGAAAGATCATGGCTGATCGACAGGGGAGGAGGGTAGGGTCTCCCCTGACCAGGTGGGGGTGGTGGCTTACAGATTGAGTCTGTCCGGTGGCTGAGTTGTCCGCTGTGATCAGCGGAGCACCGGGGTTTAAGGCCCTTCTGGTGGCTGGATGAGCACCGTCGGTTGGGGTACAATGGCGGACTCCGGGGCGATTCTGCCCCAGCTTCGTACCCGTCTGGTTCGACTGGAGACTGGGGGTGCTGGGAGCTAGCTGGCGTGGGCGCGCAAAACAAATGTAGCGAACTGGTAGGTGCGGGGGTGTGGGGGGGGCGAGTTGGGAGGGATGTTGTGAGGGGTACCTCGGCGGCGGTTGGATCCTGCAGGTGCTAGGTCCCGGAGGGATACAGTGTCCTGACGGCCAGGGAACTCTACGAAGGTGTACTGGGGGTTCGAATGCAGTAGGAGCACTTTCTCTACGAGTGGGTCAGTTTTGTGCGCCCTGACGTGCTTCCGGAGGAATACAGGGCCCGGTGTATTCAACCATGCCGGGAGCGAAACCCCCGTGGTAGTGCCCCAGATCTGGGTGTACGAAGCTCTCAGTGCTCCCGGAGTCGAAAAGGCACGGTGTACTGTACCCGTTGATTTGGACCGTCGTCATCGAGTTGTGGAGATGCTTTGGGTGCGATTGGTCCAGTGTGACTGCGTTGAGTTGCGGGTAGCCGGCGGCTCGGTCGGCTGCGCTGGGATGGCCCCGCGATGAGTGCCCGCTGAGGTCGCAGTCTTCAATCGAATTTTCTGAGTGTGGAGAGGATGGCGCCCAAGATGGCCATCCCCGTGGATCGCACGTGGCAGGCGGCGAGGAAGATGGCGTTCAAGATGGCAGCCCCCATGAGTCCCCCGTGGTGGACCGCGTGGTGGGGGTCCGCCAAGATGGCGGCTCCCATGGATCGCATGTGGCGGTTAGGGGCGGAGTCGGGGCATAGGCAGCTGCGTTCCGGGGCCTGCGGGTCTGCGAGTACGGAGGACGATTACTTTGTGCCGCTGGAGGTTTAGGGGCTGGGGCCTTCCTTGCCAGGCACACTCTGGCGTAGTGGCCTTTTCGCCCGCAGCTGCTGCAGGTCACGTTGCGGGCCGGGCAGTGCTGCTGCAGGTGCTGGGGCTGGCCACAAAAGTGGCAAGCTGGGGCAGCATGGTGGCTGGGTGGCCGCGCGGCGCAGGCCTGGGGGAGTCGATGGTCGGGGGCCCATGACAGGGTTACGCAGTCGGCAGGAAACGAGGTGAGGCTATGAAATGAGACCTTCATAGTTGTAGCGAGTTGAACAGTATCTTTTAAATTTAGGGCCCCCTTCTCCAGCAGTCGCTGGCGCACGTAATCCGATCTAAGGCCTGAAACAAAAACATCGCAGACAGCAAGTTCTCTATGTTCTGCAGCAGTTACAGCCTGATAATTACAGTCCCGGGATAAGGCTTTTAAGTCTCTGAGGAATTCTTCTAGCGATTCTGTAGGGCGCTGGCGGCGAGGAGTAAAAACGTGGCACGCGTAGACCTCATTGATAGGCCTCACGTACATTCTATTGAGTAGGGCTAGGGCCTCTGTATATGAGCCGGTACAGTTTAGCTGAGTAGATATACAATGGCTCACCCTCGCGTGCAGTAGACTGAGTTTCTGCTCCTCCGTCGTTTCTGTGGTGTTTGCTTCAGCCAGGTAGGCCTTAAAACATCGGAGCCAATGCGAAAAGATTTATTTTGCCTCTGCATCCTGCGGGTCGAGTTCCAGTCGATTAGGCTTGAGGGCTGATTCCATGGTCATTCCTTACTGTTTCTTAAGACGATTAAATTGATGAGACCATCAATTCACGCGACACGTGGTTAAAAGTGAACAGTGGTTTTAATCGTCTTACAACAGAGAACTGGCAAATGAACTGGCAGGCAGGCTCTCAGCATCAACCTTTATACTTCCGATTAGGGGGAGGAGCCGTGGGTGGAGCCAAGGGTGGAGCCCAGTACAAACTCCCGTACACTCAGAGTGCATCTCCCCCTAGTGGCAGAGCAGCGCAACTGCTCGTGTGAGCTTACAGAGACATAGTACAACATGTGTAATACAGTGTGAATTACGCTACTGTGATTCACCACACCCACCCCTCCTCCCTTAACAGAATCTTATCTATTCTAACACCTTCGCGCAGGTCCAAATAAGAAAGGCTGGACAAAGTAAAACAAATTATACATGTAAAACCTCAAAACAGCTTTTCAAATATCGCAACACATAACTTCCAACTCAGTTCTCCACAGTCAAGGTTTAAGATCCTTGTTTGTCTACCAGGTTATTGTCCTTCATCAAGTCCGCCACGTCCTGCGGCGAGCTAAAGTACAGTTCCCAACCCTCATGGGTCACCCAAAGACATAGAACATAGGACAGTACAGCACAGAACAGGCCCTTCGGCCCTCAATGTTATGCCGAGCCATGATCACCCCACTCAAACTCACGTATCCACCCTATACCCGTTACCCAACAACCCCCCCTTAACCTTACTTTTTAGGACACTTCGGGCAATTTAGCATGGCCAATCCACCTAACCCGCACATCTTTGGACTGTGGGAGGAAACCGGAGCACCCGGAGGAAACCCACGCACACAGGGGGAGGACGTGCAGACTCCACACAGACAGTGACCCAGCCGGGAATCGAACCTGGGACCCTGGAGCTGTGAAGCATTTATGCTAACCACCATGCTACCCTGCTGCCCCAGCGGGCCCTGCGGGCCGGGCAAAGCAGACCAAACTTTATTTGCTTCTCGTACAGGGCCGCCTTGACTTTATTAAAACTAGCCCTCCTCTTTGCGAGTTCTGCTCCCAAGTCCTGGTCCACCTGGATCTCAGAATCTTCCCACATGCGCTGTTTCGTCTGTCTGGCCCACCTCATGATGTGTTCCTTATCTAGGAACCGATGCAGCCGTAACACCATCGCCCTCGGGGGGGGCTCACGCCCCTGGGGCTTACGCATAAGCGCCCTATGGGCCGGTCCACCTCCAACGGCTTGTGGAACGAGCCTTCCCCTATCACCTTCTCCAGGATCTTCCCCACATTCGCACGGGCATCGGATCCTTCTGCTCTGGCAGACCGACGATCCGGATATTCTGTCTGCGAGAATGGTACTTCAGGTCCTCCACCTTCTCCAGCAGCCATTTCTGTTGGTCCTGTAGCATCCCGATCTCCGCTACCATCGCAGTGGACTGCTCCTCTTGTTCCCCCACCAGCTCCATCAGCTTCTGGATCGCCTGTCCCTCAGTCATCAATCTCTCCTCCACGCGGTCGATCACTGAATTGATCGAGTCCACCGCCCAGGCCAGGTCCTCCGCACATTCCTTGCGATGTTGAGTGAATCTCTCAGTCAAGAAATCCACCAACTGGTCCATCAACCATTGAGCTGGCGAGGTTGAACCCTGCTTCCCCGCCATTGCCTCCTTCAAACTCTGGTCCTCGCTTCCAGGCAGCTTTTGATTTCACCTTTTCCGATTTTTCCTCGGGCGCAGCTCCATAAACTAGGGGTCACTTCCTTCTCCTCTCGCTTTATTTTGAAAAATTCCTGTGGAAATCCAGCTTAAAAGCCACAAAAAGACCATCAAGAGCAGGAGCTGCCAAATGTCCGACCTTTCATTCCATGGCCGCCACCGGAAGTCCTCCCCCTCTCTCTTTTCTATTCATTGTTGGCGTCAAATGCATTGTGGAAGCCATCATCCGACTCTCGGATGATATATTTGACATTCTTTTGATGGAGAAATTCCGATAGGCCTGCCAGCCAGTCTGCAGCTGTGAATGGAGCTGCTGACCACCAGCCGAGCAGGATTGACTAGGGAAGCAAATGCAAGGATGTCGGTCTTCTTACCCATTGAAGTTCTGGCTGGTCTAATACTCCGAAGACTGCCACTCTCGGGCATGGCTCCACAACCTTGGATATCGCCACAAAGAAGGCTGTCCAGAACCTGACATCATTGTCCAGAACATATGGGCGTGGTTGGCCAGGCCTCCCTGGCGCTGTTCACACTTGTCCTTCACCTCCGGGCAAAACCTGCTTATTCGGGTTCTTTTCTGATGTGCTCTGTGCACCACTTTAAGCTATGATGTGGAGATGCCGGCGTTGGACTGGGGTGGGTACAGTCAGAAGTCTTACACAAGTTTAAAGTCCAGGAGTCACTAACTTTCAGAGAGCAGCTGATGAAGGAGCTGTGCTCCGAAAGCTAGTGGCTCCAAACGAACCTGTTGGACTTTAACCTGGTGTTTAAGACTTCTTACTGTGCCCACATTAAGCTGCATGAGGCTTAGCCTTGCGCAGGAGGAGGTGGAGTTACCTTGGCTCAATGCTTCGCTCCAAAGTCCCCACCCTACTTCCATCCCGAATCCTTCCTCCTACTTCTGCCTTGTTCCATCCAGTGGGGAGCGCCTCCTTTCTAATAGTAGTCGTATATGTTCCCACAGTTCCATTTTTCCATACTGTCCGGGTCCAGTAGCTCCTCCAACATGTGTCTCTCGAGGCTCTAGGCTACCTTGTCACCTCTTTGCAGAAACAGTTTTTCATTTGTAAATGTCTGAGTTTCTGTCCGTTCGGTAGTTCCAGTCTCTCTATCAGTTCTTCCAAGGCCTCATCTGGTTCCAGGTTCATAGAGTTGCTACCACCACTGGTCTGTTGAGTGTTTTGCAGGCTAGGATGGGAGCGCTGTTGTGGCGAGGGCCCTGTAAAGTAAAAATGGGAAAATATGTCATTTGAAACATGGAAGTCTGTCAAAACCTGACCTCAGGGTACATGAGAAAATGTAGGAAAAAAATTCCATGAAGGGTTAACAGCAGCAGCAAAAGAAGGTTTTGAAATGCAGATAGCCTTTATCAAACAGGCGTTAAGAAAACAGCTTGTGACTGCTCAAGCTGTAAAACTGATGCCTGTCTTTCGAGTTAAAGCAGATTGAACTTTTAGTTACATGAAGGGAAACAATATTTTGCACCGTCTTTGAAGTTAATTATTTTAGTAAGCAGTTATTAAAGAATTGCCAGGATCTTCAGTTGAATTAGGTGACAAATGTTTAGGTGTGAAATCCTGCTGACACTAGTTGAATATGGGAAGCCGGAGACGACGTGTCCACGAGAGCACGGGTTAACTCCAAATCGGGGTCAGAGTTCTGACAACTAAGGGCACTATTTTGTAATAAAGCAACTTTAGAATTGACAGGAACCAGAACCCCTCTAGGATCAAAGCACTTTTGAACGTAACAAGGGAACAAAATGTAATCAGAGTTCAATGAGCTAAAGTCATGCTCAACATGAATACGTAGTCATGTTAGAAGTAATTAAGATTAAAGGTACCTTGAACAATCAAGAGCAAAACAAAGTTACTTTACAATAATGTCATATAAACTTAATAACTGCTAGAAGGGAAATATAAACCCTAAATCGGTAACAGCCAGCAGAGTCAGCTCTCGTTGCTGCCCTCGGTCATGGGAAGGATAGAACACAGAAACCTAGCAGAACAGCAAATCCATCAGGAGAAAACCAAAAGCTAAAGAAGAACGACTGGCAAGGTCGACCTGAATGTTTAGTAACTGACCAGGAGGATCCAAAGAAAAGATCTTTTTACCTTTCTGTAAAAACAGTGATTTCATCTTTTAAAAGAAAAAAATATAATAATAAATATAATGTCTTACAGAGCGATCGCCAGGGGCTCAATTGCCAGGGTGTACAGGAGCGGGGACAGTGGGCATCCCTGCCTAGTGCCTCTGTGCAGCTGGAAGTATTCAGAGCTGGTGGTGTTGGTCCAAACGCTTGCCTTGGGGGCGTTGTACAGGAGTTTCACCCATGAGGTTAAACCCGTCCCTAGCCCAAACTGCTCCAGTACCTCAATGAGATACTTCTATTCGACTCTGTCGAAGGCCTTTTTTGCGTCCAGGGAGATGATCACCATGTGGTGTTCTTTCCCTGAATGGGGTCAATATCACATTCAGTAGCTGTTTGATGTTCTCAGTTAGCTGCTACCCTTGACAAAGCCTGCCTAGTCCTTTGCGACCACCTCTGGTACGCAGTTCTCCAGTCTCTTGGCCAGGACTTCCGCGATTATTTTCACGTCCATATTGAGCAATGAAATAGGTCTGTATTATCCATATTCCGTTGGGTCTTTGTCTTTTTTTGGTATAAGCTATATGATAGCCTGAGATAGAATTAGAGGCAGGGTGCGCCTCACTAACGAGTCTGCAAACATTTCCCACAGGTGCAGGACGAGAGCCAGTGCGAAATCTTTGTAGAAATCTGCCAAGAACCCATCAGGACCCAGCACCTTCCCCACCTGCATGGATTTGATACGCTCCATGACCTCTCTCAGTCCTATTGGTACTTCCAACTCCCTCCGTCTGACGTTCCCCCCATTGGCATGCCCGGTCCATCGAAGAACCGTTTCATTCCCGAGTCCCCGTCGAGGGACTCAGAGGTGTAAGTGGAAGGCCACAAATGCTTTGTTGACCTTTTTTGATTTGGTTACCAGTCTGCCTCTGCTGTCCTTTACCTCGAGGCTGCCTGCTTTCTCAGCTGGTGAGCCAGTAGGTGACCAGCCTTCTTTCCGTGTTTATAAAAGGTCCCCTATGTCTGGCAGAGTTGGTGTACTGCCTTCCTGGTAGATAACAGGTTAAAGCTTTTTCCTCTCCGCCAGCAACTCTGTAGTCGGGGTCTTGGAGTATTTTCTGTCGACCTCTAGGATGGAGACAATCAATTGCTATCTAGCCGTCCTATCTTCCCTGTCTCTACGAGCCTTGTGGGCTATTATCTCTCCCCTTCAGTGCCTCCCAGAATGTGGAAGGTGAGACTTCCCTGTTCCGATTGTTACTTACATAGTCGCCTATGGCCTGTGATGTTTTCTGGCGGAAGACCTTGTCGGCCAAGAAGTCCGTGTCTAACTTCCTTGTGGAGTGTTGGGTATGGCCCGTCTCCAATCTCACATCTATGTAATGTGGACCGTGGCCGGAGATGACATCGCAGAGTATTCAGCTCTGACTATTTCTGGAAGCACCAATTTCCCCACTACAAAGAAGTCGGTTAGGGTGTAGACCTTATGTACCGGTGAGAAGAACGGGAATTCCTTCCTACCCTGGTGCAGGAACCGCCATGGCTCCACTGCCCCCATCTGTTCCATAAACGTTCCCAATTCCCTAGTCATGCCTATTGTTTTCCACGTTCAGGGGTTTGATTGATCCGTCAATGGGTCCTGTACATAATTAAAGCCCCTCCTCCGATCAGTTGGTGCATATCTATGTCGGGCACTTCCACCATGGCCTTCTTTATAAAATCCGTGTCATCCCATTTGGGTGCATACACATTCATCAGGACTACCAATGCCCCGTATAGGACACTGCTGACCATGACATACCCTCCCCCTTGGTCCATAACCATCTTCGTCGCTGTAAACACCGTCCTCTTGTTTATCAAAATAGCTACCCCTCTAGCCTTCGTCCCGTAGCAGTCTGTCCCACCCAGCCCTTCCTTACCTGCAGTCAGTCCCTCTCCCTCAGGTGCGTCTCTTGTCGGCTTTCAAACTTCTCAGATGGGCCAAGCCGCTGGATCTTTCACAAGGTCGTTAAGTCCCCGAATGTTCCAGGTGACTATTCTGATGGGAGGTTTCTGTCCCACCCCCTCCTGCATGATCAACCACATTTACCTGGTGGATGCACCCCTGTACTCTGGGGTTTCCTTTGTTAGGGGACATCCAACATGGCCACCAACAGTGTGTACGCCACATGGGTGAGTCCCTGTACTCTGGGGTTTCCTTTGTTAGGGGACATCCAACATGGCCACCAACAGTGTGTACGCCACATGGGTGAGCCCCTGTACTCTGGGGTTTCCTTTGTTAGGGGACACCCAACATGGCCACCAACAGTGTGTACGCCACATGGGTGAGCCCCTGTACTCTGGGGTTTCCTTTGTTAGGGGACACCCAACATGGCCACCAACAGTGTGTACGCCACATGGGTGAGCCCCTGTACTCTGGGGTTTCCTTTGTTAGGGGACACCCAACATGGCCACCGACTGTGTACGCCACATGGGTGAGCCCCTGTACTCCGGGGTTTCCTTTGTTTAGGGACCCTCCAAAGTGGTTGCTTATGGTGCCATCTTGTTCCTTCAACCTTGACCTGCTGAAGCCAATCTAAAATCCTTCCCCTCCTTCTCATTGTGTCCCCCATGATCCCTCTTCCCCCCTCTGACCACCTTTCTACCCTCCCCCTCCTTAGTCACCCCTCTACCTTCCCCTTCCCTGCTCCTGTGGTCCCCCACCTGCCAGATGCTCCCTCCCCATTGGGAGATGCGCCATGCCCCCCCCCCCCCTGTTTTCAGACCTCCTGGCGCCTGCTTTCCCCTCTAGTACGGTGGCCCCCCCTCCCGGGATGATCTTACTCCCTCCTTATGCCTGATCAATTGCCGTCCTCTCTGTCTTCTCTTCCTCCTTTGCTGCGCTCCACTATCCTTGCCCCTTCCTCCCTGTGAGCTGGTGTTTTGCTCAAAGCGAGGAAGTACTGTCCCACGCAAACATTGTTCATGTCCATCACTTTTCTTTTGCCTTTCTCTTTCTTATTGCTGCTTTATCTGCTTTTTGTCCAGACCATTCGTCCACCCAAACTTGTCCGCCTCTGGCGTGACAAGGGTGATGAAATATTGTTCTTCGTTCTGGAATGTCACCCAGAGCCTGGCTGGGAATAACATCCCGATTTTATTCCGTTCTTGCACTGAGCTGAATTTGCTTGGTTGGACTCAGCTTGTGTTTTGCCAGGTCTTCCCCAATGTCTTGGTACACCCGTATTCTGTGTCCTTCCTAACTGTTCGCTTTTGTCTGCTGAGCCCAACCTCTCTAGATCCTGTGTAGTTTGATGAATATTGTCCTTGGCTGCTCTCCAGCCTTGGGCTTTGGTTGGAGTGACCTGTGTGCCCTGTTGATCTCCGGCGGCTTGGGAAAGCTGTCCCTTCCAACCAAGTTACCCAGTATCTGTCAGGTCCCTGCCCTTGATCCCCTCTGGCAGGCCTACTATTCTAATACTTTGGCACCGAGACCTGTTCTCCTGATCCTCAACTTTCCCTTTCATGCTTCTCTGAGTGGCCACCAGCCTTTGCATTTCGACCTTCAAAGCAACAATCCTGTCGCTCTGGTCAATCAACGCCTTTTCTTGCTCCTGGATTATCTTCCCCTGAGCTTCCAGCTTCTTCCCCATTCCCTCAGGTGCCGTCTGATGGCGACCAGCATCTCTGCCACCACCACCTTGACTGCTACCTGGATCTCCACTTTGATTTCTTCGTTTTTCACTGTCAATTCCTTAGTTAGGAATGTCTTCCATCCCTCTCCATACGGAGGGTGTTGGGGAGCCCTCTCTCGGGGGTGGCCGGGGACCCCTTGCCTTGTGGGTCCATCGACTCGCTCTCTCACTCACCATTCCTGTCCTTTTCACTGCTTCTGCCTTCCCTGCAGCCTCTTGAGTGCCCACTTACTGGCATTTGCTCCTTTCCTCTTCCTTTTCTGCTTGTGGGTAGAATGCGTCTGAATTTACGGGCTAAATTCGTCCAGAAGTACCTATTTTACGTGTTCTGGAGGAGAGCCACTTGATGTGTGAATGCTCAGCACATCCCCATCACTGCAAGTCTGCCACATTTGTCAAACATTATCGCCCCTTGACGAAACCGTGCTGACTCAGTCCTATTTTATCATGCTCATCCAAGTATTCCGCCATCTCATCTTTAATAATGGAGTCTAAAATCTTACCAATGACCGAAGTCAGGCTAACTGGCCTGTGATTTCCCGTCTTCTGCCTCCCTCCCTTCTTAAACAGGGTGTTACATTAGCCACGTTCCAGTCCTCTGAGACCCTTCCTGCCTCTAGTGATTCCTGAAAGATCACCACCATTGCCTCCCCAATCTCCTCAGCTATCTCCTTCAGAACCCTGGTGTGTAGTCCATCCGATCCAGATGATTTATCCACATTCAGACCTTTCAGTTTCCCCAGAACCTTCTCCTCGGTGATGGCCACTACATTCACTTCTACCCCTTGATCCTCCAGGAGCTCTGGCATCCCACCGGTATCTTCCACTGTGCAGGCTGATACAAAGTAACTATTCAATTTGTCTGCCATTTCTTTGTTTCCTATTACTACTTCTCTAACCTTATTTTATTCTTGCCTCTTTCTTACCTTTTATACATTGAAAAAAACTCTTCCTATCTTCTTTTATATTGCTAGCTAGCTTACACTCATGTTTCATCTTCCCCCCGCCCCCTTCCCCTTATTGCTTTTCAGTTTTCCTCTGCTCACTTTTAAAGGCTTCCCAATGCTCTGGTTTCCCACTAATCCTCGCCACTTTGTATGCTTTTTCTTTTGCTTTTATGCTGTCCTTCACTTCCCTTGCCAGCATGGATAAGTTGTCCTCTCCTTAGCATGTTTCCTCCTCCTTGGGATGAATTTCTGTTGTGTCTCCCGAATAACCCTCCAAAACACCTGCCATTGCTGTTCCATTATCTTCCCTGCTAGGCTCCCCTTCCAAACAACTCTACCAGCTCCTCCTTCATGTCTTTGTAGTTACCTTTATTTAATTGTAATACCGTTACATCTAATTCCAGCTTCTCCCTCTCGAACTGCAGGGTAAATTCTATCATATTGTGGTCACTGCTCCTTACGAGTTCCTTCACCTTAAGTTCCCTAATCAAGTCTGCCTCATTACACATCACCAAATCCAGAATTGCCTGTTCCCTAGAAGGCTCTGTCACAAGCTGCTCCAAAAAACCATCTCTTAGACATTCCACAAATTCCATTTCTTGGGATCCACTATCAACCTTATTTTCCCAGTCCACCTGCATATTGAAGTCCCCTATCATTATTGTAATATTGCCTTTCCTATATGCCTTCTCTATCTCCTGATTTATTTTCTGCTCCACTACTGCTAGGGGCCTGTACATAACTCCCATCAGGGTCTTCTTACCTTTGCGATTCCTCAACTCTACCCACAGAGATTCTATGCCTTCTGATCCTATATCGCTCCTTGCTGTCAATTTAACTTCATTCCTTACTAACAATGCAACCCCGCCCCCTTTGCCCATCTGCCTGTCCTTTCAATAGGACATATATCCTTGGATATTTAGATCCCAACCCTGATTCCCTTGCAGCCACGTCTCTGTGATGCCCACAACATCGTACCGGCCAATTTCAATATGCGCAACAAGCTCATTTACCTTGTTCCGTATGCTGTGCACATTTAGATACAGCACCCTCAGTTCTGCATTGACCACGTACCTTCTCACACTCGTCACATTTTTTGCTCTGCCAAAAGTTAGGTTCCTGGCACCTTCTATACTCTCTGTTCTATTACGTGGTCTGGAAACTTTACTAACCTTTCCTGAGCCCTTGGCTCCTTTAACTAGTATAAAGTCTTTGTCATTAACCTGTACTTCTACCCTCTCCTTTAACTTTAATTTTCTAATTCTCTGAACCCTCCCCCTCACTATTTAGTTTAAAGTCCGATTTACAGTCCTAGTTATGCGTTTCACCTGGACTCTGGTCCCAGCATGAATCAGATGAAGACCGTCACATCAGAACAGGCCCCCTCTTCCCCAGTACTGGTGCCAATGTCCCATTAATTCACACCCATTCCTCCCAAACCAATCACTGAGCCATGCATTCACCTCCTTAATCTTATTGACCCTGTGCCAATTAGCTCATGGCTCAGGTATTAATCCAGAGATTATTACCTTTTTGGTTCCGCTTTTTAATTTAGTTCCGAGCTGTTCAGAGTCCCTCAGCAGAACCTCTACCTATGCCATCGGTATTTACGTGGATAACGACCCTTCCACTCCAAATTCCTATTAGATTTCTTTGTATTTCCTCAGTTTGAAAGCAATTTATATCCAGTAATTTAAATGGATTTTCGAATTCAGCACAACTTCCCTATTAGACAATTAAATTACAACCCTGCTGTAATGTCACTTTTCATTCCCCCCCCCCCCCCCCCCCCCCCCCCCGGTCAGAAAGCTCCAAAGCACTTACCTTCCTAGGCTGCTGTCTGTGAAGTGAAGTGAAGTGAAGGCCTGAGAATCCCCAAGGTAAGTTTTTATATCACTTACCTTCCCAGGCTGCTCTCTGAATTCCTCCTGCTCACATCTCCCGAAGTGAAGGCCTCAGAATCTCCGACGTAAGTTTTTATTTCACTTACCTTCCCAGGCTGCTCTCTGAATTCCTCCCGCTCACAGCTCCTGAAGTGAAGGCCTCAGAATTCATGAGGTAAGTTTTTATATCACTTACCTTCCCAGGCTGCTCTCTGAATTCCTCCCGCTCACAGCTCCCGATTTGAAGGCCTCAGAATCCCAGAGGTAAGTTTCTTATATCACTTACCTTCCCAGGCTGCTCTCTGAATTTTTACCGCTCACAGCTCTCGAAGTGAAGACCTCAGAATCCCCGAGGTAGGTTTTTATATCACGTACCTTCCCAGACTACTCTCTGAATTTCTCCCGTTCACAGCTCCCGAAGTGAAGGCCTCAGAATACCAGAGGTAAATTTTTATATCACTTACCTTCCCAGACTGCTCTCTGAATTCCTCCCGCTCACAGCTCCCGAAGTGAAGACCTCAGAATCCCCGAGGTAGGTTTTTATATCACTTACCTTCCCAGACTGCTCTCTGAATTTCTCCCGTTCACAACTCCCGAAGTGAAGACCTCAGAATCCCCGAGGTAGGTTTTTGTATCACTTACCTTCCCAGGCTGCTGTCTGAATTTCTTCTGCTCACAGCTCCTGAAGTGAAGACCTCAGAATCCGCACTCACACTCCCGAAGTGAAGGGCTAATGGAATCATGTTTTGATTGTTGGAAATACCCTGGAGTGTAGATAATTGATGAGGGAGTGGTGTTTAGTCTTAGCTAAGCAGCTCATGCAATTTAGTGGGATACTGATGATGTAATTAATGGGAGAAGCCAGGACTGTCTATAGTTTTGCAGTCTGTTATAGGATTTTAAGTTAAACATGAGTTTCGCCAAATGATGTTGGGTTGAGAAGACTTGTATTGGATCGGCTCTTGAAAGGAACTCTCTCCAAACGTCTCTACACATCTAAGCAAGAAAATCTGTTTTAATTTTATTTATAAGTGCCATTTGAACTGTTAACAGTTACTTAATTGGAGTTAGTAGCAGGTATAGATCGTAACTTTAAGTTTTGTCTCGTGTCGACTGTTTATTTGATCAATGTAAAGCTATTCCTTTGATGTTAATGTGGTTACTTCCGCATTTAAATTAAAGTTTGTTTCAACATAAAAGCCACCTATTGCTCAGAGTCCTCACTCCTCACAGTTTTACAATTTTTAAAAAATTGTTTGGGGTTCTTGTCTGATATCCTGACATTGATAAATCTTTGATTTGACAAACAACCAAAGCTAGAGTAACATGAATACTATTTAAGATAGCATTCATTAGAAAGGAGCTGCATACACTCATTTGTTTGACATGGTGAATGCAGGTAGTCCTTCTTGCCAGGTACAGAGACATTATCACAAAATCTATCATGCCCCTCATACATTAGACAGACTCCTTTAATCGCTCAGCAAGAATGCCTAGTGAAGTTGGATCAAATGCCAGTGTATGACATGTTCTGCTGCTCTGGAAGTATCTTCTTTATAGACCCCGGTGGTGCTAGTCAATGTATATGCGCCTAATTGGGACGATACGGGGTTTGTAAAGGGGTTACTGGGAGCAGTTCCGGACTTGAACACACACCAACTGATTATGGGTGGTGATTTTAACTGTGTAATCGAACCGAAGTTGTATAGGTCGAGCCCCAAGTCGATGGGAAGGTCGAGGAGGGCGAAGGAGCTGGGAGGATTTATGGACCGTATAAGGATGGTGGATCCATGGAGGTTCAGGAACCCGGGAGGAAGGGATTGCTCCTCCTTCTCCTCCCGTGTGTGTAAGGTGTATTCTGGAATTGTTTTCTTTGTGGTGAGTCGGGCGGCACTGATGGGGGTGTATGCGGGAATTGTGATTTCGCACCAAGTGCCACATTGGCTGGAGGTTAGGCTTAGCTCGGGGCAAGTGCAGTGGCCGGGGTGGAGGTTGGATTCGGGTCTCTTGGCGGATAAGGCATTGTATCAGAAGGTGATACAGGCGATTATGTGGAACTGAATCAGAACGGGGAGGTGTCGGTGGCCACGTTCTGGGAGGCGATGAAGGCGGTGGTTTGAGGGGAGATTATCTTGTTCAAGGCTCAGGGATAGAAGGAGGAGTGAGGAGCATAGACAGCTGCTGGACAAGAGAGTTGAGGTGGTTAGGAAATACTCAGGGTGGGGGGTGGGGGGGGGGGGCGAAGGAGTATTTGGCAGAAAGGAAGAGGCTACCGGGGCAGTTTGATAGGTTGACGATGGGTAAAGCGGTGCCACAGCTATGGAGGATGAGGGGGGTGCAGTATGAGTATGGGGAGAGGGTTCAGGGGGTATTCCGAGAAGTTGGATAAGGCCAATCTGGGCGGAGAAGAGGGGGATAAGAGACGATTCTTGGATGAGTTGGAGTTCCCAGAGTTGGAAGAAGAGAAAAGACAGGCATTGGAGGAGCCACTGGGTTGAATGTGGTGATAGACAGTAACAGGGGAATTCAGTCCGGGAAGGCCCTGGGGCCGGGCGACTTTTCAGCGGAATTTTATAAGCTGTTTGCAACAGAGTTGGCTCCTCACCTACTGGGGATGTTTAGTGAGGCGGTGGAGGGAAGGGGGCGGGGTTGGGGGTGGTGGCATTGCCATAGATGCTCACACAGGCGTTGATTACATTGACCCCGAAGAATGGGAAGGATCTGCTGGCGTGCGGGTCATACAGGCCCATCTCGTTGTTGAATATGGACATGAAAGTACTGGCAAAGGTGTTGGCGGGAATGATGGAGTGGTGTGTGCCAGAGGTGGTCTCTGAGGATCAAATGGGTTTTGTGAAGAGTAGGCAGCTTTCCAGTAACATCAGCAAGCTGTTGAATGTAGTTATGACTCCATCAGGGGGTCGGATACCAAAGGTTATTCTTTCTAATGAAGCGGAGAAGGCCTTTGACTGGGTGGAGTGGAGGTACTTGTTTGAAATTCTGGGAAGGTTTGGGTTTGGGCCGAAGTCTGTGATGTAGGTGTGTCTTTTGTATGCATCCCTGGTGTCAAGCGTGTGTACGAACAACGTGAATCACCGGGGCTTTGGGTTGCACAGGGGAATGAGGCAGGGACGTCCACTGTGATTTGCGTTGGCGATTGAACCCTTCAGGGGTCTGCTGAGTGGAGAGGGATATTGAGGGGGGGGGGGGGGGGGCACGGAGAATTAGGTTTTGTTGTGTACAGACGACCTGTTGTTTGTGTCGGACCCACTGGAGAGTATAGGCGGGATCATGGGCCTGTTAGAGAGGTTTGGGGCCTACCCGGGTATAAGCTTAATGTTGGGAAGATGAGGTGTTTCCGGTGATCGTGGCGGGCGGGACGCCAATTTGGGGCATTGCTGTTTAAGGTAGTTTGGGAGAGGTTTAGGTATTTGGGGATTCAGGTGACGGGTGAGTGGGCCATGATGCACAGGTGGAATTTGACAACATTAGTGGCGGTTAAGGAGGATTTTAAGAAGTGGGACATTTTGCACTTGACGCTGGCAGGGAGGGTGCAGGTAGTGAAGATGAATGTGCTGCCAAGGGTCCTGTTTGTCATTCAGACCCTCCCGATCTTTCTCCCTAAGGCCTTCTTCTAAAGGGTGGAGGCACCGATCTCGGAGTACATGAGGGCAGGAAAGGTGCCAAGGGTGAAGAGGGCTCTGTTGCAGAGGCATAAACAGAAAGGAGGGTTGGTGATATCCAACCTGCTGCATTATTACTGATCGGTGAATGTGGAGAGGGTGAGGCAATGGTAGGGGGAGGGGGTGGAGTGGGTCAGGTTGGAAAAGGAGTCCTGCCGGGGATCGAGCCTGAGGACCATGGAGATGGCCCCGTTGCTGTTAGCTTGAGGGAAGTACATGGGGAGCCCGGTGGTCAATCACCAGGGGAGATAGATGGAATGTATGGGAATTGGAGGGAGGCGGTGCTGGGACAAGTTAGGACATGTCATCGGAGGGGTAGCTTGCCGGACTGGACGAGCTGCGGGAGAGGTTCAAGCTGCTGAGGGGCGGTACGTTTAGGTATTTGCAGATACCGTACTTTGCGTGAAAGGAGTGGAGGAAGTTCCCCAAGCTGCCGTAGTGCACGCTCTTGGAGCACCTGCTGCTGCTTGACGACTTGGTGAGAGTAGGTTTGGAGATATATACGGGTGGTTGGGGGAGCAGGGCAGTGAGGACCAAGAGTAAATGGGAGGAGTTGAGAGGGGAAATAGGTTGGGGGCTGTGGAGTGATGCAATGTGGCGGGTGAATTCAATCGCCTCTGGCACGAGGATGAGCTTGATTCAGTTTAAGGTGGTGCTTAGGGCAAGGGTGAGTTGGTTCTTCCAGGGGGTGGTAGATGGGTGTGGGAAGTGTGGGCGAGGGCCGGTGAATTATGCTTATATGTTCTGGGACTGCGTGAAGCTGGAGAGATACTGGGAGGTGGTGTTCGGAATGCTATCCAAGAAAGTGGGGGTGGAGGTCAAGCCAGAACCCATGGAAATTTTTGTATTTTCGGAAGTGGTGGAGCTTCCAGAGGGGAAGGGGGCCGATGTTGTGGCCTTCGCCTCTCTAATTGCCCGGCGAAGGATCCTGTTAAATTGGAGGTTGGATACTGGGGGCGGTGGCTTGTCCAGGGGAGCTGTACAACTTTCTTCAGTTTAGGAAGATTAAATTTGAGTTGGGGGGGTCAGAGAAGGGCTTTGAGGTGCGGTAAGACTTGCTGTTAGGTGAATTGGACATTCTGAATTCTCCCTCTGTGTACCCGCACAGGTGCCAGACTGCGGCGACTAGGGGATTTTCACAATAACTTCATTGCTGTGTTAATGTAAGCCCACTTGTGACACTAATAAAGATTATTATTATTTGAGAAGTTGTTCGTCGGTGGGGGGGGGGGGGGGGGTATAAAAGGGGAAGAATTGTATAAACTGAGTTGTGATTTGATGGACTGTGTATTTTTCGATGTTGCTTGTATTTGGAATAAACCTTCTTTATCAACAGCCCCTGTAGTTCAACATCTATGTGTTGTTGGATAGAACTAGAATCTTCCTGCACCTTCTGACATGGAATCTCCACTGCTGTCCCTGTCATCGCCATCACTCCAGTCATCAGGTGAAAATCCAAACGTCTTCCTTCCTGGTTCTATCAAAATGTAAGTATCTGTGCTGGTGCATGGTCTGTGTGAATCCTGTGAGTCCTCCGTAGTTTGAGTGAGTGATTTCCCTCAGAAATCATTGTCTTGAAGACCCTGTGACCTTTAAAGACATGGACCTGGATTTTGACAGCCCTCTGGACTGGCTGGAAGCTGGCGGGTTGTGGGGGAGATGAGAAGGATAAATTGGCAAGGGAAGGCATTATCTTCCTGTTGCCGTACCGTCTTGTCAGTACTGGGGAAGGTAGTGGATGGCTATCCCTCCTAGAGGCAAATTGAACTACTTAAGTGGCCTATTAAGGGCTTCTTCCCGCTATTGCTGGCATTTTACTAGCTGCAGCAGTGCTTCATGTGCACCTCCTTCAATTTGGTCTATTGCATTTGCTGCTCCCAATGTGTCTGCTCTACATTGGAGAGACTAAACGCAGACTGGGTGACCGTTTTGCAGAACACCTTCGGTCCATCCGCAAACAGGACCCAGACCTTCCTGTTGCTTTCCATTTCAACTCACCGTTGTGCTTTCATGTCCACATGACCGTCCATGGCCTCTGCAATGTTCCAGTGAAGCCCAGCGCAAAGCTGAGGAACAGCACCTCATCTTCTGATTAGGCACGTTACAGCCTTCCGGGCTTAGCATTGAATTCAACAACTTCAGACTGTGAACTCTGTCCTCCACCTTCACCCCAAAACATGCATTTTAGGTGAATTAGGCATTCTGAATTCTCCCTCAGTGTACCCAACGGGTACCATAGTGTAAAGACTAGGGGATTTTCACAGTAACTTCATTGCAGTGTTAATGTAAGCCTACTTGAGACACTAATATAGATTAGAGTTATTTCTATCAATTTATTTTCATTTCTGCCATCAATCTATTTCCGCTCACCATTGTCCTCCCTCCCCACAACCAACCCCACTTGGGCCATCTGTTCCCTGTCCCAAGTTGCCCTTTGACACACTGCTAGCCTTTGTTCTGCCATTAACACATTCTGATCTCTGTGATTCAGCAGTGCTAGCTACTGTGCCACCCAACTTGGTCTGGGACAAACCCAAATATATGCCACAGCCCTCTGGAATTCACTTTAATTTATCATCAGTGTTCCAGCTATTTTCAGAGGTCTGAAATTTCACAGGGATCTGTCCTTAGATTTTGGCTCAGTGATCATCCAAATCTTTTCAAAACCTTATGACAGAGTCTGCTCAGCTCAAACTAGGCTTTACTTCAGTTCCCCCCTCAGGAATTCCAAATGGAGATCAAGCTCCAGCCACCTTCTATATGATGAACTATAAATTAGTTTTCCTCCGCTTAAGGATCAGACTTTACTAGCATTTATCGCCTTTCAGTTGTGGAGGATTGAATGTTTGTGAATGGTGACAAAGCAGCCCGCATGATTGGCACCTCTTCCACATTCACTCTCTCCACCACTGACAAACAATGGCAGCCTTGTGTACCACCTACAAGATGCACTGCAGGAACTCACCAAGCTCGTTAGGTGGCACCTTTCAAACCCACGACCCCTACCACTCTGAAGGCCAAGAGCAGCAGATACCTGGGAACCCTACCACCTGGAGGTTCCCCTCCAAGTCACTCACCATCCTGAGTTGGAAATATATCGCCGTTCCTTCACTGTCACTGTGTCAAAATCCTGGAACTCCCTCCCTAATAGCACAGTGGGTGTACCTACACCACAAGGACAGCAGCAGTTCAAGAAGGCAGACTATCACCTTCTCAAGGACAATTAGGGATGGGCAACAAATGCTGGCCGAGTCAGAGAAGCCCACATCCCAAAAAATAAATTTAAATAATCAAGTTGTGTAGGGGCAACAGTTTGAGGGCACTGTTACTGACGCCTTTGCTGTTCTCACTGGTCCAGTATTCCGTGACCCCAGTAGTGGTATCAGCATTGAGGGTTTGGAATGGCTGTAGCCAAAATATTGGACTGGACGGCGTGTCATTGTTGGCACAATATACGACAACCATAGATTTGCATCGGCAGGGTTGGACTTGAGGTTCCAGGAGTGGCGGCAGGTGGGGATAGAGTACTTCAGGGAGTTGCTTGTGGGAATAAAGTTTTCAGGCCTGAAGGAGATGTATCGGTTGCCTAAGGGAATTAGGTTCAGGTACCTGCAGGTGAGCAACTTTGTTAAAAAAGAGGTGCCGTCCGTTCTGGAGCTGCCACCTCCAGTGCATCAAGACAAGTTGTTATCCGAGGATAACATAGGTGAAGGGAAAGTGGCTAATATATATGGAGAGCTGGTGGATAGGGAGGGCGTTCCTGTGGAGGAGGTCAGTTGCAAGTGGGAAGAGCTGTGGGCGGAGTTGGGGGCCGGGATGTGGAAGGAAGACCTGCAGAGCTGAATGCTTCCTCGTCATGCACGAGGTTAAGCCTCATCCAATTTATGTAGTGCACAGAGCCCACATGACGGTCTCGAGGATGAGCCGGTTCTTTCGGGGGTGGAGGATAGGTGTGGGTAGTGTTTGTGTGTGTGGAGTGGGGGGGGGGGGGGGGGGGGTTGAACCATCTGCATATGTTTTGTGTATATCCAAGGTTGAGGCGGTTTTGGAAGGGGTTTTCGGATGTAATGTCCGACATTATGGGTCTAGCGGTGGCTCTGAGTCTGGAGATGGCGATATTCGGACCGTTGGGAGCAGTGGCGGACTGGGTCTAAAAATATTGGTTGCCAGGAGACAAAGGGGGCCCACCCACAATTACAATGCTATCATTTAATTTTCATAACGTATAAATAAAATTTTCAAAAAATACATATGGAAAAAAGGTACAATTTAAAATTTTCTGGAAAAAATGTGTATTTCTTAGTAATTACAGTGTACATGTACTGTACATATTACTGGCAGTAGATACCAAATGTAAATACAGAATGTATAATTGAATTTTTTATTTATTTTTTTAAATTTTAAGTAATTGGTTGATATTTTTAAATAGTTGACTGCACAATTTACACATTAACAGATAGTTCAAAAGCACAATAGAGCATTACATGCAGTCCACTATATTAAGAGCAATCGTTTGTGTTCGCTAGATGATTGTGCGAATCTGCCAATAATTGCTTCTGCAGCCAATTCATCTAACAATTCCTTTTCAATGGATAGCAACATGTATGATTCCAAATTCTCCTCAGACAGCAAATTTCTTAACCTTGTCTTTATGATCTTTAGCTATGAAAATGTCCTCTCACATTGGACTTGAGTAACTGATAGTGTGCAGATGACTTTATAAAGTTCATAAAGGTTATCATATGCCTTGTCATGAAGTCTGTTGGATGCCAGAAATTTTAGTACACACGATGGGCAAGTGCTGCAAATTTTACAATTGTTGCAACTGGAATCCATATTCTCACCATCATTAAGCAATAGCTTTAATACATCAACGTTTGAAGCAAAAGAAAACAATTCCAATATTACTTGTTCTTTGCTGATTTGTGGAAACAGCTTAATAATACCATCCAATGCTTCATCTTCAAGGCCCTTCTCTGCAATAGTTTTAAACTTTGCTGGGTCCAAGCAGGACAAATCTTTATACAGCTGTTTGTGTTGTACAAAGCGTGATTCTAGTGACTGGACAATGCGATCCATTATTAGGTTAAATACATTTACTCGAAAATCAGCTAGAGAATCTGAGGAATTTCTTTCATCACCAATAAGCTTATCTGCCATTCTTTTCTTCTTCCTCTACCTCTTAACTGGCAATGCTGTTTCCAACGCATCAATTTCCAATGTTTGATTTTCATCCATATTCATCTGTGAAATCCTGTCATTACATTTATTTACAAATTCCAAAGCCTTGCTGCGAACGTTATCAAATGTGCTTGTCTGTTCCTTCAACTTTGTTGTAGCTGAATCTACCAAACTCCATGCAGTAAACATATCTAAACCACTTGTCTGTAAATAACTTGATAACGGGGTTGTAGTTTCAAATATATATAAGTAAGTAAATGCTGTCAATATGGTTTCAAACTTTAGAAGACTTTGAAGTAAAACATTTGCTTCATGTTTAGTTTTTGCATCAAACGTTTCTGAATCTTGTATCATTGATAAGCATGTCAATAGATTTACGAAAGTACTGGCAGCGGCATCATCAAAACGTCCAAATATAGTTGTTGCTGCATTGGATTTTCCTAACCATCTGGTCTCACCAATTAGCTTTAATCGTTTCATTTATTCTTGTCCTAGATGTGTTCCAACAACTTCTATCCATACAGCCATTCTCTTGTATGATGCTTTCACAAAAGTTGCTATATTCTGGAGCAAATTGAAAAAAGAAACTGCAGGCACACAACATTTTGTTGTCTCAGTTATCACCAAATTCAAGACATGGGCATAGCACCATATAGGAACATGTTGATCAGCCACATCAGCAATTTTACTTTGTAAACCATTATACTGGCCATGGTAGCTTGCAGCGCCATCTGTGCTATCAGATAAACATTTTTGGGGGTCAATTTTAAGATGCTGTAATGTTTCAATCAATAGATCAAAAAGTCCCTGTCCTGTACCATCATTACTTGGCACAACTGAAAGAGTTCTCGCTCACAGATAATACCTTTAAGCACATACCGAATAATAATGCTAAACCGATCGATGGATGAATTACCTTGTGTTGAATCAACCTGAATAGAATAATAATTTGCTTGAGAAACGTCATGACTAATTCTTTCTTGTATCATATTCTTCATAATTTTGATTAACATGTTTATAGTTGTTTTACTCAGGTATGTAACAAGTCCACCACGGCCTTTACTTTGAGCCTTTCCTTGTTGCTCTAATCGTTTGATTCTTTCTTTAGACTTGTTTTGCACTGCAGAAACGTGAGCTGCCATAATGGGGTCATATTTTGCCATCAACTGCACTGTAGCTAAAAAATTGCCATGATTCAGAACCTCATTATCAAGAGTGTAGGCCGATTCATTTCTGTGACCTCGAAAAGGAAGTGCTTGCTTGCCTAACATCTTTATGATGTCTATAATCCTCATGACAATACTTCTCTGCTTCAATACTTCTTCTTTCCTTTTAATTAGTGATGCTGCAAAAAAATTATCTAAGGTGCCATCATTAACCACACTGATATATTGCTGAGCATTTCTGACATGTGTTGTTGTCGATTCATGTAAAGTCAAGCTCTGGCTAATATGCCTGTAGTCACTAAAGCCACGTATAACGGGTGATGGATTACAAGTGTTGGGAAACTCAAAGGCTAAGCAGTATGAACAATATACGCATCTATTTTCTTTGTTATATGTTAGCCATTTTCTTGGGACTGAGTCATTCATAATTTTCCTCTCATACAAACGAGCATCAAATGGCAGATCATCAAGTGGTTGAAGTGGATGTTCAGCAAAAAACTGTTTTAGCTTTGCTCGTGATGGATATTGGAAGATTCCAGTAATTGATCTTTCATTTTCTTGCGTAGGTTCATTTACAGGATGTGCTTCAGAAACCAAGTCATTTATGCTTGAAGGAATATCTGATTCCCTGTCACTAGTTGAAGCTTGTGTTCAGATGTTGCAACTACAGGCAGTACAGATACCGGAACAAGGAAGCCAGAAGAAATATTGGGCTTGGGTTGATTAGTAATGGATGCACTTGTATTTGTCTCTACATTCAAAGTAGCTCTTCTCTGTTCTTGTAACTCGCATGTCATTGCATCATCACCATGAGCATTGTTTCTTGCTTCTTGATTATTTGTTGCAGAACTGGATATTGATGTGGGTTGTGCTTGTGGTGTTATAAACTCTGTAATAGGCCTGCATCGCTTGGCTGATTCCTTCCTTTCTGCTTCTTTTTGTTCTTTGCGTTTTAGTGACCCAGATTTATGCTTTTTCTTTTCCATGCTGGTAGGGGTAATATTCCTGAAATAAAAACTTAATTAAAAATAGCCCACATTGGGAAAAATGAATATTGATGATTGCAAGAATAACTTGAAGGAACGCCAGATAAACCCTTACTTGATAAAAAATATAAAATAACTTACTTACACTTCAATAGGCTATGTTCATTAGTCAATACTACTGTGGCCTATGCAGCTTCAGAAGAGGAGACAATCCACTGTCCAGTGTTCACACCAGCAAGCAACTGGGACAACTGTTGAAACTTAGAAGTTTGGTCCGACTATAGTAAGACATTAAGAATGGGCCCACGACCAAAGTTAACATGTCCAGTTTGATACCAGTGTAGTGTTACAAGTCGCAACCCTTTGAGTTTACCGATCATGGCTTATCACTTCAATATCTTTGACCTCATGATTCACGGTCAAAGGTACCGCTTCTCCTTTTCGGTGACCTCACGACCCTATGCACTGCTTGATATCCTTTCATGTTGCCGACCATCTCAAATCACGAACTGTAACTTTATCTTTAAATTCACACACTCTTGCTGAAAACGTGGATTTCCAACTATGTCCGACCCGGGTGAACCAGCCCTCCACTCCTTTTCACATCCATTTAACACTGCTTCGTTCCTTCATACACTGAGTGATTATTTGTTTGTTTCTTTATTGCATTTTTATTTGGTATTGCTCTTTTTAAAAACAATTATATTTTATTAAGTTAGAATACAAATCTCAGGAAAGAAGTTGGAGATTTATTTATCTAATTAATTATAATTTTTAAGGGCCCTTCAGAGATTCACGGGCCCCTTCTTGGCTCTCCGGACCCCGGACCGATGTACCGGCTGAACCAAGACTACTGATTGATATCCTTTGAAGTTGCCGACCATCTCAAATCACGAATTGCAACTTTATCTTTAAATTCACACACTCTTGCTGAAAACATGGAATTTCCTTAATTATGCCCGACCCGGGCCCCCCTATTCCACATCCTTCCATTACCTCCCCTGCTTCGTTCCTTTTCATGCACTGCTTATTTGTGTCCTGTTCTCTTTTTTTTCTTATTCCTTTTTATTACTAAAACAGTTGTCTGTGTTTGTTTCTTTATTGCATTTTTATTTGATATAGGGGGCCCACTTGCCATCGGGCAAGCTGACACCCTGGCCAGTCCGCCATTGGTTGGGAGTGCAGGTGGGAGAGAGGCTGATGTCATGCCCTTTGCCTCCATGATAGCCCGGAGACGGATTTTGTTCAGTTGGCGGGACTCGGAGCCCCCAAAGGTGAGGGTGCGGGTGAGTGACATGGCAGAATCTTTGCACCTGGAAATAGTTATGTTCGCCATATGTGGAGTGGAGGTGGGGTTCACCCCGAGGTGGGTGCCATTTATATACTTCTTTGAAATGAATTGAGACGTTAGCAGGGAATGGGGGTGTGGGGGAGTTATGGGTGTTTTGTTTTGTTTGGGGGGTATGGGGGTGAAGTGACAAAAAGGAGGCAGGCTTGGGGTTGAAGGAAGATGGAGAGGGTGGATGTTCATTTGTTACCTGTTGCCGAGGTTTGGCTTTTGTATTTTTGTATGCATGAAAAATGCCTTCAATAAAAATATTTCTAATATGAAAAATCAAGCGGGCTGCTTTGTCCTGAATGGTATTGAGCATTGTTGGAGCTGCACTCATTGAGGCAAATGGAGAGTAGTCCATCACACTCCTGACTTGTGCCTTGTAGATGGTGGACAGGCTTTGGAGAGTCAGGAGGTGAGTTACTCGCCACATGATTTGACCTGCAGTATTTTTATTTTTAGCCACAGTATTTGTATGTCTAGTCCAGTTCTGGTCAATGGGATGCTGGGATATGACATTTGTCGATGCATTTATCAACTCATGTGAGGCCATCGATCATCTTTTGGCACTGCATCCAACTCTCAGACCTTCGCTGCTTTCACTGAAATCTGCCTACCTGCTTCCATTTCCTTCAAGGAGTTTGTCTGAAGGTCCTTCCGGTTCCTTGTGGATGGAGTACCTCTCCTGTACCAAAGCCTTCAATGCTATGTTAGAGAACCTTGAAGCTGACCCTATACCATGTTTTAGCCATTCCTGTGTTTGTCACAGATCAACGGACATGACAATAACCTCCAGCAACTGCGCCTGCTGAACTGTACCTCCTCTTTCAGAGTGTTGACTGGGTTATGTAGCACAGATTAGCTTGAAGTTATGCAAGGGCTCATACAATTTTGCACTTCTTGTTCATGTGCATAGCCACTCAGCAACGTGCTTAATGCTGACTGCACTTTGTAATCATTTAAATGAGCAAGAAATGTGAAGTGTGTGTGCTGCCTGTAACAGAAGCAATGAACATGGAGTATTTTTTGGGCATTTGTCATCCCACACCCGTTTTTGAGTGCTATTGAATTTTCTCCCTGTCTTTCCTTTTATGTTACCCAGTAATGATGTGCTCATCTGACTTGGTGTCAAAACATTACTGTTACTATGATCCTTTGACTGGACTTTTGGAGTTTACAAGCAGTTACAATTATTCATATTTAACCTTTTAGATTAACACCATGTGTTTATACAACATATATAAGATTGCAAAATATCCCAAGGCAAAAACAAACTAACACCAAGCCACTTAAAGAGATATTCAGACAGGTGAATAAATGGTCAAAGAGCTGGGATTTAAGGAGTATCGTGAAGCAGGTGAGAAAGTGGTGGAGAGGTTTAGCGAGGGAATTCCAGAGTGTAAGGCAGTAGAAAACATGGCCACTAATAACGGGGCGGTGGACGTCAGGGATGCGCAAGACACCAGAATTGGACGAGTGCAGAAATCTTGGAGGGCTGTAATTTTGAATCCCAAATGCCAAATCCCCATAAGTGCACTTTTTCCGTCATTAATTGTACCAACAACTTCAGAACTTGCTGTTTGCAGTAATGGATCTTCCAGATTGGTGTGAGAAATAACACAAATATGCTCTCTCTGATGTAACATTAAGATTAACCATCTCCTTTATAATGCCAGGCCTGTTGTTTAATGTATACAATTCTTTCACAGAACTGGACAATCCAAGATCTGTTTGCAAATTCTACAAGAAATTTATATGCCTGAAATATTTTTGCATGATAACTTCTTTTAATCACTAATTGTAATCTCATTTCAAACTGCAGGTGTAACATATAACATAAGTAGAGTTGCAAGCTTGCAGTATGAAGGTCAATGGGATAATTGCAAAGAGTTCAGAAAAATACGAGAGGGGATGGATTTTCTGCCAGCATTCACTGGAGGCAATAATGGCAAAGCCAGTGAAAAGTCCCACACGAGACTGAGGGGCCGAGAATCTCGGTGGTGAGATTTTGTTCTGAGATTTTCTCCACCCCACACTGGGGGTTGAAACCTCATTTAAATCCATTTAAATGTATTTAAAGGCCTTCCCCACCATATGATCCCCCAGGTAAGGAATTCCCACCTCACCGTCACGTCGGCAAGGTTTACAACAGCTTTAGCAAAACATGAAGCTGTCGAGGGGAAGCTGCTGGGGGCGCAAGGTAAGTATAGCCTTGGGGGGGGGGGGGGGGGGGGGGGGGGGGGAGAAGGAGAAGAAAGGGACTTGCCCGAGCAATTCCCTGGCACTGCCCCTTGTTAAGAATTGGGGGAAATTATTATTAGAAAAACAAAGTAAGTAAAACACGGAATGAATTAGAGGCAGACATCTGGGGATATAGTGAAATAGAAATTTACCTGTCAGTGGGAAACAAATGGCGCGATTCTCCCAATGGGAGACTGAGTGCCGCCGCCGGAGTGAAACCCGGAGTGTTTCACTCCCGCGTCGGAGGCTGCTCCTCGCTCCCTATTCTAGGAGCGGCGGCGCGTGAATTCCGAGCGCCCGGCCTTGACGCTTGCGTCAAAGCGGCGCGCCAGGAAAGACGCGGCCGGCGGCGCCGAAGTGACGTCAGCCGTGCATGCACAGGTTGGCCGGCGCCAACCCGCGCATACGCTGTTGCCGTCTTCCCCTCCGCTGTCCCGCAAGACATGGCGGTTTGATCTTGCGGGGCGGCAGAGGGAAAAGAGTGCATCGTTTAGAGACGCCGACCCGACGATCAGTGGGCACCGATCGCGGGCCAGACATCTGCTGAGCACGCCCGTGGTGCTCGATCCTCCCTCCACCCCCCCACAGGCTCCACACTCACCGGTCGCGCGCTGTTCACGCCGGCAGCGAACAGGTGTGGTTGGCGGCGGCGTGAACCGGCGAGCGGCGATTCTCCGAGTGGCCTGTCGAAAAACACGACACGCCATTTTTGGGGGGATGGGAGAATCGCGGGGGATGCCAGGGCGGCGTGGCGTGATTCGCCCAGCCCTCCCACGATTCTCCCACCCGGCGTGGGGTGCGGAGAATCGCGCCCAAAGTGTTTACCTATGTTATTAGAGAAAACAATGGGGCTATAGAGGTGGTAACTCAAAGTGGAGAGATAAGGAAATGGACACACATCTGCGTGAGAGCATGAGACAGAGAGAGAGAGAGAGAGAGAGAGCGAGAGACACACAGAGATAGAGAGAGACACACACAGAATGAGTGTCTCAGGGTTCAGGTAAGATAGGTTTGGGAACCAAGAGCTAGTTTCATGCAAAATTATCTGTGTATTGTAATCAGTGCACTTAAGTGTCATAGTGTTTACAGTCCTTCTTGTCATGTGTGTTTTTGTTTTAAATTAATAAATATTCTTGATCAATTATTCAAGCAACGGCTGGACTATTCCTCACTGGACTGTACACCATTCCTCACATTATACCAGAAAAAAACACATGCACCACTATGAACCAGTGTTTCAAGTTACCCTTCTGGGTCTTGGGATATTCTTACATTTAACATCAGCGTGGTTTGTAATACGCTGGCAAAGTGGCACTACCAGGGGGCTGTGCCAGGAATGGGCCCTTCGGAGCATCCTGTGAGGAGGTTCCCCATATCTGTAAAAGGTGAGTTGCTTGTGTGGGTGTGGTCACCCCAACGCTTGTTGAGGTGGGGGGTGGGGTCACTGACGGGGCACCCCGATGTTTGTGCAGGGGGTGGGGATTGCCCTGACGCTTGTAGGAAGGTGGGGGGGTCACCTCGATTTAAAGATGGCGCCCCCATCTCTGTGGATCCCGAATTGCCGGCTCTATCAGGCCCTGCTCTGCAAGTGTGACAGCAGATATCACGCCCACAGATTATTGTGTGCACAGAGACTCTGTTGAAAAAAACTCAGTTATGCAGCTGGAGGACTACACGCCGATTTTTATACTGAACCCGACTGAACGATGGCACAAAGTCAGACTCGGAGTCTTTTGCAGTTCTGCCACCAAGGTTGTGACAGGACATCAGGAGAACCCCCTATAGAAGTACAGCCCTCTGTATTAGTAAAATCCAAACACTGGTGTTAAGTCGCTCTTTATTTTTGATACATTTATTGTTAAAAGTCACAGTTATACCTGTCTCTGGGTCCATACTTAATATATGACAACAGCAATTCTTATTTCTTCCTCTATTGTTTGAGAAACAAATGATCTTTAGATTTCATCCCGGTGTTTACTACAAAACCATCACATTTGAACTACATTTGAGAATGAGAAAACTGCTGAGCCCCAATTTCAATTATAATGTTTAATATCAAAATACTGCAAGCATTACGTCTGCTATTAAGTACAGATAAAAAGCCATTGATTTATAATATCCAACTACTTCTGACCAAGGCATTTTCTAATTTTTAAAAAATAATTTCCACTAATTGTAATCCCATATTATAATGAAATAGTTTGTTCCATCTCCAGATAAACTTTTTCCTCCAGAGCTTTAAGGGCAGGCACCTAAAACAAGTGAAAGAATAAGCAATCAAATAAGATTATCAGCCACCAGGTTCAGTTAAAACACTCATATTTATATTAGTCCCAATAATCCGCATACCTCTAATATCAGCCCGCTGGGAACCTCCACCAATGACTCAACTGCCTGATTGCGGTCAAAGGAAGAATCCTTACTGCAATTAAACGCTCAGGCACCAATGCCTCGAAAGGCACAACTCAGCTTTTAGCCAGAGCAGGGGCAAGGCACTGCAATATTGGGCAGCCACTTTTAAGCACTTTAGCTTCCCACTCTAGAACAACCTGATCTTTGCAAGAAGCATCTGATTTTGTTAGGAGTCCAGATTCACATGCAAAGGTCAGGAGGCTGTGATTTCACTTAGTTTGCCAGCCTCCTGGAAAACCCAAAGACAGGATTTCCCTACCCCCCCAACAGGTTTGTGATGAATGGATTTCTGCCCCCAACAGGTACTCTAGGAATTTTTAAATCCTTGACTCACTGTTTTGGATCTATGTCTAATTATCATTGTGATCTTACATCACTGGAAATGCTCCAAATCATTGGGTCATTGTTAATTCTTATTATTATCATAAAATACTGAGGGCACAGAAACAGCAACAATCAGGAGGAGAAAGACCATGTATCTTTGCTCCTCCAAGGGACAGAAAGCCTTTTGGACTATAGACGCGATTTAAACCATTATTAGCATTCAGCCCATTGAGTCTGCTTCACCATTCAATAATGGATGCTTCTTTTTAATCCCCATTTTCCTGCCTTCTCCCCATAACCCCCGATTCCCCTATTAGTCATGTACCGATCTACCTCTGCCTTAAAGACACTCAATGATTTGGTCTTCACAGCATTCTGCAGCAAAGAGTTCCACAGATTCACCATATTCACCATCCTCTGGCTGAAGAAATTCCTTCTCATCTCTGTTTTAAAGTATCATCCGTTCAGTCTGAGGCTGTGCCCTCAGGTTCTAGTTTTTCCTACTCGTGGAAACATCCTCTCCATGTCCACTCTATCCAGGCCTCTCAGTATTATGGAAGTTTCAATAAGATCCCCCTCATCCGTATAAACTCCAACGAGTACAGACACAGGGTCCTCAACCGCTCCTCATATGACAGGCTCTTCATTCCTGGGATCATTCTTGTGAACCTCTTCTGGAACCTTTCCAAGGCTAGCACATCCTTCCTTAGATATGGGGCCCATAATTGTTCACAATACTCCAAATGGGGTCTGAACAGAGCCTTATACAGTCTCAGAAGTACGTCATTACTCTTGTATTCTAACTTCTGGACATGAATGCTAACATTGCATTTGCCTTCCTAACTGCCGACAGAACCTGCACGTTAACCTTGAGTGAATCTTCAATTAGGATACCCAGGTCCCGTGGTGCTTCTCATTTCCTTAGCCTATCCCCATTTAGAAAATAGAGTATGCTCCATTCTGCCTACCAAAGTGCATAACCTCACACATTTCCACATTGTATTCCATCAGCCACTTCTTTCCCATTCTCCTAGCCTATCCAAGTCCTTCTGCAGCCACCCAGCTTCCTAAATACTACCTGTCCCTCTGCATGTCTTTGTATTATCTGCAAACTTAGCAACAGCGCCCTTAGTTCCTTCTTGCAGATTGTTAATGTTAATTAATCATTAATTAATGATTTGATGGAAATGAAGCAGAGTCCCATTTTGGGATGGCTTAGCAGGGTATTTCCCTGCACTGAGAACGATCCCGCTATAAACAGAACTCTGCTTCATTTTGGGGTAACGGTGAGGAACGGCCAGCCTCCGGATTCCACTCAATGTCCCAACTTACCGATTACGGGCTCCTGGAGTCCCCCAGCACACCACTGCCAGTCCGGCACCTTGGCTGTGCCCATGCCAGCCTGGCAGTGTCACCTGGGCACCCTGACGTGTCATCAGGAATGCCAGGGTACCACCCTGCTGAGAGACCGACACCCGATGGCTTCCAATCGCCTGGTCCACGTTTGTGAAAACCAGTGCTACACAGTGCCACGGCGGGGTCTCCAGACCGTTCGATCCCGCGCCCTGGGTAACTCCAGCATAGATATATTCAAGTAAAACTAACTACTCACTTGAATATGCAAATCTGGATCTTGCGAGATTTAACGGTCTCATCGCACCACCAGGACAGGTGCAATGAGGCTTAGATTGTGCCTGTTATAACCTGCCTGCTTACCATTGGCTAGGGACTAATGGCAATCCCACAATCCTTTGGGAGTATGAGCTTCCCCAATGAGGGGGGTGGAGAAATCATTAACAGATTCCCTGTATAAAGCTGGCCAGTTTGGAACCAGCTAGAGAGAGGAGAGTGAGCAGCAACAGTGAGTGCTGCTGTTGTGTATAATATATATGTTATTGCAAATAAATGTTATTTCTTTCTATCCTTGAACTCGTGCTGGATTCTTCGTGGCCCTTACAAAAGCGCCCTATATCTTTTCCACCAATGGAAACAAGATACAGAGGAAGTCAATATCAGGAGCTAACACCCCAGGATATGACCGCCATATCAGAAAAAGTTCAATGACCCCCATCAAGGTGAGAATTGTATTCACAAGTCCATCACCTTCTGCCCCACTAGTTACAATACTCCCTTGTCTTTCTTCCCTTCACACTTCCACAATCACTGCACTACACTCAGTGGAGTTCCTTGTGTGAGTACACGCACGTCTCTCTGAACATCAGCATTTAGAAATTCATCTTTTTGAAAAGTATTTCACTTTTCTATTTTTACTATCAAAATCAATAAACTCACAACTTCCCACATTATTGCCGGGATTCTCCATTCTGGAGCATAAGTACTCCCGCCAGTGGAGAATTGAAAATGGTCTCCGCTGGCTCTAGGAGCGGGGCCCGGTATGCCAGTCTCTCCCCTTCACCATGTTAATTTATGCATGGGGAGGGTGCTTCCCCACAGTGCAAATCCTGCACCCACCCCATCCCCGCTGACAAGTAGGGGCATGATCTCTCCCTTCACCACCCCTACATCAAAGAAATAATGGGTAACCCCTCACAGCATGCATGAGGGTGGCGCCCGCACCCCCCCAGACCCCCCATCAAAACCCCAACACAGCCCCTTATTTTTCACAGCAGAAAGCACTTAGCTCCTTTTGATGGGCTGAGGAGCTGTCAGTCACAGCAAGAGTGCTTAGAAATATTGTGGTTTGCATCAAAGCAGGGTACTTGAGATGCATAGAAGTGTGAAGGGAAAGTTAGACAAACAACCCATCAAGCACCTGTCTTTGGAATAATAAAATTGTCAATCACTGGCAATGCAATGCATTGCTGTGTGAAATTGAATATAGGATTGGCATTTCAAAGTCTATCCAGAGATTTGAAGCTCTTTGAAGTGCACTTGGCTTTTGAGGAAACCTCCGATACTTGTAACAGTTGTCGCTTTAAACACTTTTGTCTAAGGCAGCAGATGTTAGTGAAGGGTAAATGAAAATACAACGATCCGTCTCCCCCCCCCCCCCCACCCCCCCCCCCCCCCACCGTCCCCCCAATAATAGTGGGCCTGTAATTAGCTGCTCTGGTAGGAACAAAAGCAGTACAGAGGACGGATGCAATAAACAAATCATGACTGCGGTGAGGAAATTAGACCCAAACTTGCGTAATGCATAATTTATGATCATAAAAGAAAACTGGACGCAGAGAGTTTAATCCTTTTGGGAGAACCAAGGCAATGTAGGTGCAGTCCGTGGCACCTTAATCCTGTGGAATCCTGCAATATGTTCTGCTTCGCTCTGCGCATGGGGAAAGACATGGAGGATGTTGTGTTGGTGGTTCGTTCCACAGCTCTTTGTTTCTGCAGCAGACTGTATACTGAGAGTTCTCACTGTTGCAGCCCAAAAGATGCCTTTTGCATAAATGTTAAGGTCACTGTAACCTGGTCAGTTACAAGCAGTTCTATCAAAGCCCTAACATTAAGCTCAGTTTCTGATTGCAGTAGGTGGCATAGACAGTAATAGCCTCTTTTTTTGAAGCAAGGGGATTACAGTTGTACACAGTAAAGCTGATTGCTCCCTGATAATCCTCTGTGGACACCACCTTCTGTGAAATGCCCTTCTCCTCCCAATTCTTCAAGTTGCTTCCTGCTCTTTACCACCTCCTTGCTGGCCCAGTTCTTCCTCCAGTTCTAAAGGCAGCTCTGCCGGAGCACACATGACTTCAACTGTACAGGAGGCAGCAATATACCACAGCAGCAAAACCTTTAGAGAAGCCAGAATTCAATTTTCTGAGTCAGAAAACTGACCAATGATTGCCCTCAAATGATAAACCAGCAACCAACCTATATTTAAAGGGCTCTTCTACGACATGGTGTTGTTGAAGGGTCCTAGGTGGCTGCCAACATCACGAGTTGAGGGGCGAGTTTATTAGTATTTGGTCAGATATAGAGGCAGTCCAAAAACATGAATGGGTCTTATGAAAAGCATAAAATTCTTATTTTAATGAGAAATTGAAATAGTTCTTATGTGACTCCTGCATACCTATACCAAACCACCATATTGAATGTTTAGGCACATATGATGCCCCAGCAAATCAGGTAGAGCAGCACAAGATTTCTAGACACATTTTCCCAATTTCATGCATTCGGGGCAGCACGGTAGCATGGTGGTTAGCATAAATGCTTCACAGCTCCAGGGTCCCAGGTTCGATTCCCGGCTGGGTCACTGTCTGTGCGGAGTCTGCACGTCCTCCCTGTGTGTGCGTGGGTTTCCTCCGGGTGCTCCGGTTTCCTCCCACAGTCCAAAGATGTGCGGGTTAGGTGGATTGGCCATGCTAAATTGCCCGTAGTGTCCGAAAAAAAAGAAGTAAGGTTAAGGGGGGGTTGTTGGGTTACGGGTATAGGGTGGATACGTGGGTTTGAGTAGGGTGATCATTGCTCGGCACAACATCGAGGGCCGAAGGGCCTGTTCTGTGCTGTACTGTTCTAGTGTGGGTTATTGCCTATCGGAGGATGGATATTGTGTTTCTGGTCATTTTTAACAAATCTTGATGTTACTTACCGGATTGTAGTACTGGTTCAAACTGCCCAGCGAGGCAAATCTCTTCCTGTTTCTGACGAACAATGCGCTGGATATTTGGTGGAAGACCAAGTGGGTTGCGGGAGAAGATGATGGCATAGCCGTCATCACAAGTTCCATCATCCTTCAGTCTACGGCAGGCATATGTAACGGCATAGCTATCATAGTCAGTGTCAATAACCCAATAGTGATCACCTAGAGAGCAAAATTTAAAAACGGATACTGATAAATACTGATAATTCAAATCTGATACTTTTACATCCAACGTCACTGCTTACAACTGATGCAAGGTGAATCTTATTGTGAATATGCATCACATTGAAATTTAAAAGGAAATAAAGTTTTCAACTTTATAAGAGAGTAAACCTTCTATAATAATCTACCATTCACTGTACATCTGATAAATGAAAACTTCATGTTAAATCGGCACCAGCATTCTGAATGAATGAAGAGCTATTAAAAAGATTACTAATTCATATGACATAAAAGATTAGACACGACTCTCCATAGTTACTTGAACATAACATGAATTTGACTCTAGGATGTCTGCAGGTCATTTGAACATCTGCTACTTAAATTGATAGGTAGTGAGCACTGAGAAAAAGTGAAGTGTGTGGTTCAATGATTAAACAACTCTCTTATGTTCATTATTTAAGGACACTAAGTAAGCTGCGCATGTAAAGGAGACACATCCTGAGTGAGACACAGCCAGAGTGGGAATTGGAACTTGGTAATTTGGTGTAGTGAGGTACTTCGGTGCAGAGTGGGAGAAGGTGCTTTATCACTACGGTTTTGTTTTCTTTCTTCTGGCTTGTAACTGTTAATCTGCAGGGAGAGAACCACAGAGCATCCTGGTAAGGTAAGTGATTTTTATTACCTTTTCAAATTGTGTGTGTGTGTGGGGGGGGGGGGGGGGGGGCGGGGGAACTGAAGTGACATCACGGTAAAGCTCTGACCTGATTGGCTGGTTGGGAATCTGTTAATTTTCAATAAAATTAATATTGCAAAACAAATCTACTTGATTAACTAGATAGTGGAGTAACTAAACCTGAGGGCAAAGATCGGTATTTAGCATTTAATTTTGCAGTAAAAATCCAGCGTCAGGACCATACAGTTAACTGTAACTCAATCTAACAATAATTCAAGTGTTCATTTTAAATTAATTAACTAGTGCTTAAATGTCACTCAGCGGGGTGCAGTGCTCCAACTGTGAGGTGTGGCAGATCTGTGACGCTTCCAGCGTTCCAGTTGACTACATCTGCAGCAAGTGTAACCAATGGCAGCTCCTCACAGACTGCGTGGTTCGGTTGGAGCAAAAATTGGATGCACTTAGAAGCATGTAGGTGGCGGAATGCATCATAGATAGGAGTTATAGAGATGTGATCACACCCAAGGTGCAGGCAGAGAGATGGGTGACCACCAGAAGGGGCAGGCAGTCAGTGCAGGAATCCCCTGTGGTTGTCCCCCTCTCAAACAGGTATACCGCTTTGAATACTGTTGGGGGGGGGGGAGAAATAGCCTATCAGGGGAAAACAGCAGCAGCCAGAGCAGTGGCACCACGACTGGCTCTGATGTTCAGCAGGGAGGGCCAAAGCACAGAAGAGCAATAGTCATAGGGGACTCTTTAGTCAGGGGCACAGATAGGCGCGTCTGTGGATGTGAAAGAGACTCCAGGATGGTATGTTGCCTCCCTGGTGCCAGGGTCCAGGATGTCTCAGAATGGGTAGCGGGCATCCTGAAGGGGGAGGGCAAACAGGCAGAGGTCGTGAGACATATTGGTACTAACGACATAGGCAGGAATGGGCATGAGGTCCTACAGCAGGAGTTCAGAGAGCTAGGCAGAAAGTTAAAAGACAGGGCCTCTAGGGTTGTAATCTCGGGATTACTCCCTGTGCCACGTGCCAGTGAGGCTAGAAATAGGAAGATAGAGCAGCTAAACACGTGGCTAAACAGCTGGTGTAGGAGGAAGGGTTTCAGTTATCTGGACCACTGGGAGCTCTTGCGGGGCAGGTGTGACCTGTATAAGAAGGACAGGTTGCATCTAAACTGGAGAGGCATAAATATCCTGGCCACGAGGTTTACTAGTGTCACACGGGAGGGTTTAAACAAGTGTGGCAGGGGGGTGGGTACCGGAGCAATAGGTCAGAAGGTGAAAAAATTGAGGGAGAATTAGGGAATAGGGCCAGTATGACTCTGAGGAAGAGCAGACAGGGAGATCCCGCTGAAAACAGCAGAACTGGTGGCCTGAAGTGCATATGTTTTAATGCAAGAAGTATAACAGGTAAAGCAGATGAACTTAGAGCTTGGATTAGTACTTGGAACTATGATGTTGTTGCCATTACCGAGACCTGATTGAGGGAAGGACAGGATTGGCAGCTAAACGTTCCAGGATTTTGATGTTTCAGGCGGGATAGAGGGGGATGTAAAAGGGGTGGCGGAGTTGCGCTACTGGTTAGGGAGAATATCACAGCTGTACTGCGGGAGGACACCTCGGAGGGCAGTGAGGCTATTTGGGTAGAGATCAGGAATAAGAAGGGTGCAGTCACAATGTTGGGGGTTTACAACAGGCCATCCGACAGCCAGTGGGAGATAGAGCAGCAGACAGGTACACAGATTTTGGAAAGGAGTAAAAGCAACAGGGTTGTTGTGATGGGAGACTTTTACTTCCCCAATATTGACTGGGACTCATTTAGTGCTAGGGGCTTGGACAGGGCAGAGTTTGTAAGGAGCATCCAGGGGGGCTTCTTGAAACAATATGTAGATAGTCCAACTAGGGAAGGGGCTGTACTGGACCTGGTATTGGGGAATGAGCCTGGCCAGGTGGTAGAAGTTTCAATAGGGGAGCATTTCGGGAACAGTGACCACAATTCAGTAAGTTTTAAAGTGCTGGTAGACATGGATAAGAGTGGTCCTAGGGTGAATGTGCTAAATTGGGGGAAGGCTAATTATAACAATATTAGGCAGGAACTGAAGAACCTGGATTGGGGCGGATGTTTGAGGGTAAATCAACATCTGACATGTGGGAGGCTTTCAAATGTCAGTTGAAAGGAATTCAGGACCGGCATGTTCCTGTGCGGAAGAAGGATAAATACAGCAAATTTCAGGAACCTTGGATAACGAGAGATATTGTAGGCCTCGTCAAAAAGAAAAAGGAGGCATTTGTCAGGGCTAGAAGGCTGGAAACAGACGAAGCCTGTGTGGAATATAAGGAAAGTAGGAAGGAACTTAAGCAAGGAGTCAGGAGAGCTAAAAGGGGTTATGAAAAGTCATTGGCAAATAGGGTTAAGGAAAATCCCAAGGCTTTTTACACGTACATAAAAAACAAGAGGGTAGCCAGGAAAGGGCTGGCCCACTGAAGGACAGGGGAGGGAATCTATGTGTGGAGCCAGAGGAAATGGGTGAGGTACTAAATGAATACTTTGCATCAGTATTCACCAAAGAGAAGGAATTGGTGGACGTTGAGTCGGGAGAAGGGTGTGTAGATAGCCTGGGTCACATTGAGATCCAAAAAGATGAGGTGTTGGGTGTCTTGAAAAATATTAAGGTAGATAAGTCCCCAGGGCCTGATGGGATCTACCCCAGAATACTGAAGGAGGCAAGAGAGGAAATTGCTGAGGCCTTGACAGAAATCTTTGGATCCTCACTGTCTTCAGGTGATGTCCTGGAGGACTGGAGAATAGCCAATGTTGTTCCTTTGTTTACGAAGGGTAGCAAGGATAATCCAGGGAACTACAGACCGGTGAGCCTTACATCAGTGGTAGGGAAATTACTGGAGAGAATTATTCGAGACAGGATCTACTCCCATTTGGGAGCAAATGGACGTAATAGCAAGAGGCAGCATGGTTTTGTGAAGGGGAGGTCACGTCTCACTAACTTGATAGAGTTTTTCGAGGAGGTCACAAAGATTATTGATGCAGGTATGACAATGGATGTTGTCTCTATGGACAGCAGTAAGGCCTTTGACAAGGTCCCTCATGGCAGACTGGTACAAAAGGTGAAGTCACACAGGATCAGAGGTGAGCTGGCAAGATGGATACAGAACTGGCTAGATCATAGAAGGCAGAGAGTAGCAATGGTGCTTTTCTGATTGGAGGGCTGTGACTAGTAGTGTTCTGCAGGGATCAGTGCTAGGACCTTTGCTGTTTGTAGTATATATAAATGATTTGGAGGAAAATGTAACTGGTCTGATTAGTAAGTTTGCGGACAAAACAAAGTTTGGTGGAATTGCGGATAGCGATGAGGACTGAGAGGATACAGCAGGATTTAGATTGTTTAGAGACTTGGGCGGAGAGATGGCAGATGGTGTTTAATCCGGACAAATGTGAGGTAATGCATTTTGGAAGGTCTAATGCAGGTAGGAAATATACAGTGAATGGTAGGACCCACAAAATTATTGACAGTCAGAGAGATCTAGGTGTACAGGTCCACAGGTCACTGAAAGGGGCAACACAGGTGGAGAAGGTAGTCAAGAAGGCATACGGCATGCTTGCTTTCATTGGCCGGGGCATTGAGTATAAAAATTGGCAAGTCATGTTGCAGCTGTATAGAGCCTTAGTTAGGCCACACTTGGAGTATAGTGTTCAATTCTGGTCGCCACACTACCAGAAGGATGTGGAGGCTTTAGAGAAGGTGCAGAAGTGATTTACCAGGATGTTGCCTGGTATGGAGGGCATTAGCTATGAGAGGTTGAATAAACTTGGTTTGTTCTCACTGGAACGAAGGAGGTGGAGGGGAGACCTGATAGAGGTCTACAAAATTATGAGGGGCATAGACAGGGTGGATAGTCAGAGACTTTTTCCCAGGGTAGAGGGGTCAATTACTAGGGGGCATAGGTTTAAGGTGCGAGGGGCAAGATTTAGAAGAGATGTGCGAGGCAAGGTAGAGGGTGCCTGGAACTCGCTGCCGGAGGAGGTGGTGGAAGTAGGGACGATAGTGACATTTAAGGGGCATCTTGACAAATACATGAATAGTATGGGAATAGAAGGATACAGACCCCGGAAGTGTAGAAGATTTTAGTTTTTTCGGGCAGCATGATCAGCACAGGCTTGGAGGGGCGAAGGGCCTGTTCCTGTACTGTACTTTTCTTTGTTCAACTGCTTAAACTTAAGTTCTCTCTCAGAAATAATTTCAAAAATATTCAGAAAGTTTCTTTGCACTACTAATATGTTCTTCTAGGAAATATAACCTTTTCTAATAGGATAGACATGAGGGATATAATTGCAGGACAATTTATTTACTCGTTACGCTAATTATTTTTGCAATAAAGGTTAACATACTATTTGCTTTCCTAATTGTTGCTGAATTACATGTTAGGTTTCTGTGATGTGTATTAAAGAAAACGCAGATCCCTCTGAATTCCCAGTCTCTCACTCTATAAAAAAGAACTACTTTTCCATTTCTCCTACCAAAAAATGAATAAACATTACAAATATCCATGTTATTTTACACCTGCAAGTTTATTATGAACAAATGGAGAAACATGGGGCTGGATTCTCTGCCCCGCCACATTTCTGCCCCGACCCGCTGGTGGGATTCTCCGTTACGCCGGCCGGTCAATGGGGTTTCCCATTGTGGGACAGCCACATGCCGTCGGGAAACCCCGGGTGCTGCCAAATGGACAATCACGCCAGCGGAGAATCCCTCTCATGTTGTTTGACTTAACCAGCTATACATTCCAACATTTGGCTGATCAAATCAAGTAGCATGTTCCTTTGATCTTTGTAATAGGCAGAGTGCAACCCTTTCTGGCAAAGTCTACTGTTAGATGTGATTCTGCGATTGGACAGCCCTTGCTGAATAATCCTGAGTGTGCTACGTAGCTCATGTATACGGGCTGAAAGCGACATACATTCCCATGCAATTACCTATTCTTTGCAAACACAAGGAATAAGATCACCTTTTGTCCTTTTCTGAATTAGCTGACTTGGCATTCAGCAATGCCCTGGCCAATCAGAATCGACTTGCCAACTAATTAACACTTTTACTCCAACAGAGAAATTGTTGTGACCATTTGAAATTTGGCATTCCTACATTTGTCCTGATGAGTGGAAGATGAAAATCTTCAGCAACGTGTCTCTCTTTTCAGCAATATTCTACCAAGTGACTGTTTTTAAATAATGTTGATGAGTGGGCTGTCCTGCAATTTGGAACAACAGTGTGCTGATTGAGGTCAGCACATGTTGAGTGAAGTAATGGAGGAGTTCAAAATGGGTCCTGCAAGGAACATAGATCCTAATCTACATAATAACTTTCGTTTGGAATGTGGCCTGTGTGCACTATTACCAGTCACTTTTCCTTTCATAGCAATACGGTGGCAGCAACTTCTGGTCAGATGTGCTCCTTTCGGGTTAACCAAATAAACTAAATGAACAAATTGAGGGATAAATTAAAAGATAGCCCCATAAAGGGGTACTGCATCAGAGTAAACATAATCTCAAAGGAAACTTAAAACATCAAAACAAAATGTGATTAAAGGGGTCGATAAAACACCCCAGTCCCTTTGGTGCCCATTTGGCACGGAAGGTCTCAAATCACAGAAGAGAGGCAGACAGCCAGGACATACAAACTCCTTGACCGCCCACTGCCTGTACCTGTTAATGGCCAGCATGGCCACGCCCAGGCCCAACATAGGCCTGGAGTTGTTGTGGTGTAAGGACTCCATTAGTTTTCAGATGCTGTTGAATGTAGTTGGGATACAAATTATCCAGCAAAGCATAGCTGTCAAGAGCTATCCATGAAGGAAACAGAGAAGCAGTAAGAAAATTAGATATTAGGGTTAATTGGATTATTAAACCATAAATAAGTCACTATAAAAAATATGAAAACTACAAGTCACTCACCTCCACTGGACAGGTACCTTGCCAATCCCCGATAAGCCATCTCCATTTTTCCTGGGATGTGAGGATCAGGTATGTTATACTGAGCTGTCATATCTGCACAGATCACCCAGAACCTACCAGCAAATGTGCAATCATTTAGTTGATGCAGAAATTAACAGTCACCAAGCTTAGGTCTGAGTAATAGTGAAAATGTATTTTTCCATAAATCAATACTTCACATCAGAGGATTTACCTGATTAAATTAAGTAAATACAGAAGATGCTGCAAATGCTCAACAGATCTTACATCATTAGAGACAACTGGGAAGTGGGGAGGGAGTGTAGTGTTGCTGGGAAAATGGGGGAAAGGCATCAGGCTGGTATCCCAATATTGCCCCACATCTTCCATTTTTCCCAGCGACTGGTTGTGCGCATCAATGACAGCCCACGCTGCAAGGGTGGGAAGGCATTGTAATAATTAGGGAACTAATCAAGAGCAGTTTTCTCAAGGCAATAGCTTTTTACCAGCAGCATTCGGGTAATATGCAGCAGCTGAAACTCGGCACGTTACAGGAAGCGAGTAAACTGTGAGCAATCAATGAAGCCTGAAACTGACAATTATTCAATTCAATACAGGGGGAAACGACAAGCCTGATAGCATCCGCAGGAGGTTCGGCATTAAAGGATTAGCTGATTGGGGCGCCTGGTGTTCAGGATAAAGAATTTACTGAAGGTTTCTGCCACATTATTTGACTCTTCAATGGGGCTGCAGACACTGGGCTCTGTGCCTGCAAAGGGACACGAGGTTCACACATTCTGACTTCAGGTGGACACCGAGGAGGAGTTGTAGTATTACTTAACTCAGTAACCCGAGGGGAAGGGCCAGAAAACAGAAAAGAAGCTCCAGCAAAGCAATTCATCCATGTGCAGCAGAGGGGACAGCCAAAATCCAGGGGCTAAAAGGTGGCAAAACCTTGGAGTACAATGCCTTCAAAGGTGGTGGTGGTTCTCCCGACAGGTGCTCACAGACTTTTGGAAAGAATACCGGAGGCATTAAGAATGGATGGACACCCATTGCAGTCAAGGTGGTTATTGCACTGAATATCTTTTTGTCCAAATCGTTCCAGGGGTCAAATGCTGACATCCGCAGGATCTCACACTCAGCCACCCATAACCGTATCACCCATGTGTAGAATGCTTTGTTGTTTTTTTTTTTAAAGCGTATTTTCACAGACAGTTTATTTTCCCTTTGGGGAATAATGAGGGTAAGTGGTGGAAGGATTCCTGATCTGACCTGCATTGCACACTCCTTGCATGGCCAACAAATCCCGGTGTTGGCTCGAACCCGGAGCTGCTGGTCCAGCGGTTGGGATGCCACTGCTGCGCTACAAGGCCTTCTACTTCACCTTGTATGTGAGAGGACGGACTGAATCTGGTTTGAAATGGAGGTGGGCTGTCAGGCCCAGGGGACAGGGGTTTCACCTCCATGGCAGCATTTTCTAAGGTGCAAGGCTTGATGGACTGAATTGACCACCAAGGCTTCATCAGACCAGACAGGTGTATTGGTGAATGGGAAGATATTCCACTCATTCAATGTGCAGCTGATATGCTATCATCACAAATGACTCTAAAAGTATGCCCAAGGTTTCTGAGCTGCTGTCATGACATTTCCATGCTAAGGCATCCTCACTGAAAAAGCTCCATGATTGACACCTAGTTGACAAGGAGTATTGGCTGATGACACCAGTGTGAAACCCCACCATAGAGGCAAATAAAATATTCAACCTGCGTTGTTTGGTACCAGGGCAATCATTAGGCAGACCATTGATTTGCTGAAAATATGGTTTCAGTGATGTGACCGGTCTAGGGGCTGCCCTCCAATATGGCCCCTCAAGGTCTGATGTATAGCAATGGTGTGCAGCACCCTGCAGAAAGGAGTGGAGCTGGCACTGGAAGAGGGTAATGACTGTCTCAGAGGAGGAGGAAGATAATGGTTGGCCGAGGGAGCAAGCCCATTCACAGCACCAGCTAATGCCCATGCCTATTGATCTGCATGCCAGAAAAGCCTGCAAGCCCTCACCCAGGCAAGATTCACTGGCGTGCAGGGCGTACAAGACTCTGGCAAGCCCTTGTGGCAGCAGGTGTGGTCTCAAGCAAATCTCCATCCCAAAATGCAGCTGCCCTTGCCTCAGGTTAATGACTTCTCATTCAACTAGACCCATCATTGATCTCAGATCCATGCAGCCACCAATGATCAATGTGCAATGAGGCACTAAAAACTACATGACACTTTGCAGGTGGCCAAGACAAATGGCTTCCTTGCAATAAAGTTACTCACTATGACACTAATGAAGACACCCAAATGAATCCTCCCGTTGTGTAACTAAGATTGCTTCCCCATTCTCTCCCGCCACATACCCGCCTCAGTGACATCTCTACCTTCAGCATAACCTCCATGGAGGCGTTGATGAAACGTGATACAGCCCTTCCCTGTCTCGCTTCCATTTCCGACAGAAGTCAATTCTCCCAGTCTACCCGGCATTAATCTTACTGCAGCTTCCGGGAAGGCTGCTGGCAAACTTTTAAGTCTTGTGCGATCATTTGCGCTCCAAGCTCTGCACCTGTCCATCATGCCTAACTCGACGGCAATCCTGGAGACAGGCTCTTAATTGGACGGCTGACAGAAGAATGCATCGGAAGTTCCCGCAGACACACATTCCCCACCAGAAAAAGCCCCTGCTAGCCTTGGAAAAACAAATTCATTAATATTCCTCCTCATGGTCCAGGTCAATGTCCTTTCTTCAAACCTTACAAAAGGCCATCAACCAGAAACATTAAACTCTTTTTTTTCTCCACATATGCTGCCAGACCTTTTCTGCTGATATTTCAGATTTCCAGCATCTGTTGTATTTTATTTTTATTCTAACTCTGGATATAGTTTAGATACTCCCTTTATGACTTGCTAAATATAATTATTATAACATTTAGGTTTAGTTATAGAATAGCAACTTAAAATGCTGTTCATTTGTCAAACCATACAAATTAAATGTATGTACAAACTGTCAAATCATAAATATTCAAAAGCCATGTACAAACAGTTAAAAAGTATTCATGGGGAATGTAATTTATTGTAATTAGGTGAATTCTATCTTATATTATTTTTTAAATGACAAGTTGTTTATTCTGACAATTATGTTCTGGTTACAACTCAATCTATGTTGTGGTTAGTCGACAGGATGCTGAAAGAGTTATTCAAAATAAGCAAGTTAAAGAAAAAGAAAACTATTTTGGAAGGGGTCAGGATCTATCTGAAGTTGGTGCCCAATGGCACTACATTGGAACTCACCCAAAAAGTTTCACCCTTCCCTTTGACAAAGCTGTCATGGTTCCTTCATCATCCACAAAGTATTCAGCCCAGATGTTGTCCTGAAGGAATAGCCCTTCTGGGTCTTTCTTTGCCACAGCATACCACTTCCCAGTGTACTGCAGTAAACAAAATGCAAAATCTGTAGTTAACTATCAACTTGTGTGCTTACAAAAAGTAACTAAAAGTAAGTTCATCATTATTTTTATAGATTTACTCTCTACTGAATCTATTTAGTTTATGAACATATCCTTGAAATTCGGTTGGGCACATGCCAGTGAGAAACTGGTAGAACCCCCAGAGAAACCTTTATTTAAGGAATCTCTCTGTAACAGCCATTTACACCATTTCTTTGAGTTTTTTGCTGAATTCTGGTGATGATTTTTTTGCCGGGGGGGGGGGGGGGGGGGAATCTCATCACTATGAAAACAACTGCATCCAAATAGCTTAATTTCAAATGTATTTTAAAAACAGTTTTTGTATTTTATACAACAAAAGCAGAAAATGCTGGACATCTCAGCAGGTCTGACAGCACCTGTGTGAGTGTGAACAGTGCTAATGTTTCAAGTCTGTCAAAGCTTCGTGAAAGATTCATCCAGACTGGAAACATTAGCTCCCTTCTCTCTCGCACAGATGCTGTCAGACCTGCTGAGATTGTCCAGTATTTTCTGTTTCAGGTTCTAGCACCCACAATAATTTGCTTTTATTTTGTATTTTTAAAAATGTTTTTATTGACATTTTCAACTTTAACAGTATTATAGTTTAACGTGTAAGGCACATGGTATTTACAAAGTAGCAGCTCAAGTGTGTCTGATATCTACAAGCCAGCTCGTGTCTTGACAACCAGTCCCCCGTCTTCCCCCCCCCCCCCCCCTCCCCTCCCCTTGTTGGAGGCATGCTCCGTTTATTCCCATCCTCCCGCTGGGGGTGTTGTTCTTTGTTGTTGAGGGGAGGGGCCTATGTGGCCCTTCCCCACCTCCCCTCACCCCCATATGCTTTGTTTGTGCCTTCTTTGGGATCCCTTCCCTGGTGTTTCATTATATAGAAACATTCATAGAAAATAGAAGCAGAGGAGGCCGTTCGGCCCTTCAAACATGCTTCACCATTCATTATGATCAAGGCTGATCATCAAGTTCAATACCCTGATCCAGCCTCCCCCCCCCCCCCCCCCCCCCCCCCCTTATTCCATGTGTGGCCTCACCAATGCCCTATACAATTTCAGTAAAACATCTCTATTCATATACTCAAATCCTCTCCCTATGAAAGCCTACCTTCCATTTACCTTCTTTACTGCCTGCTATACTTGCTCGCTTACTTTTAGCAACTGATGCACGAGGACACCAAGATCTGCCTGAGTATCCACTCTCTCTCAATTTACATCTATTCAAATAATAATCTGCTGTTCTATTTTTGCTACCAAAGTGGATAACCTCACATTTATCCACATACTGAATCTGCCATGCCTATCCCACTTAGTCAGCCTGTCCAAATCATGCTGAAGCATTTCCGCATCCTCCTCACAGCTCACCCTCCCACCCAACTTACAGCAAGCAATTAAAAAGGCAAATGCCATGTCAACTTTTATTCCAAGTGGATGAGACTAAAAGAATAAGGATGTCTTGCTAGTGATGCTTAGGGCTGGAGTGCTATGTGCATTTCTGATCCCCATTTCTAAGGAAGGATACACTTGCATTGGATAGAAGGAAGGATGTACTTACAAGGAAGGTTCATTGGATTGGGCCCTAAGAGCTGAATAAATCAGGCCTATTTTCTCTGGAGATGATCCCGATGACATAGTCAATATTCTGACGGTGTGACAGGGTAGACACTAAGAGGTTGTTTCCCCTGGATGAGGAAACTGCAAGACAGAAGCTCAGTGCCAGGATAAGAGATTGATTATTTAGGACAGGTGAGGAGATATTCCTTCACCCATTGGACTATGAATTGTTAGAAATCTCAACCCTAGAGGATTGTGGATGCTGCACCATTAGGTATTTTGGTCTCAGAGAATCAAGGGTAGAGTGGGTGGGAAATGGGAGTTGAGGCAGGAGACCAATCAATCATGATGGTATTGAATGTGGCAGCAGGTACGAAGGGCCATGTGGTCTGTTGCCGCTCCTATTTCTTATGTTCTGATGGAAATTGGGCTTTACATGACCCAATTTCTATGCCATAAAAATGTAAAATCTTGCTCATCTTTGCAACAAAAATTTTTAAATGATGGTTTTTGTGACCAAGACGTAAAAAAGGTTAAACAGAACACGTTACCCTTTTGTAGTCAAATCCATTTTTCACTCTGAACTGATCCACCGCACAGGAGGTAGCGAGGGAATCCTCTATAAATGAGGCAAGAACCATCAGGAAGACAAATCTGAAGTAATCCATCTTGTGAAAAACAAAAAGAACAACACGTTGAATTGAAATATAGTCTCAGCAATGCTGATCATGAAGCTATCACCCGGTTTATGAAGGAAACCAGCCATCCTTACCTGGTCTGGTCTGGCCTACCTGTGACTCTTGACCCATGGTAATGTTGCTGACTATTAACTGCCCTCTGAAAAGGCCCAGCAAACCAGAACGGTCAAATCAGATGCACTGCGACGGTTCAAGAAGCTACCTTATCAAAGGCAATAATTCATTTCAATTCCCTACATAACTTCATTACTGAAGTGTTGTTAGCTGTTCATACAAACATATTGGAATCTTTCTGATTCATAGAATCATAGAATCCCTCCAGGGCAAAAGGAGACATTTGGCCCATCGAGTATACACTGACCCTCTGAAAGAGTACCCAAGCTTAGTCTCCCGCCCTATTCAATAACCCCTTAACCTAACCTAGATATGTTTTTTGCACACTAAGGGGCAACTTATAATGGCCAATCCACCTAACCTGCACATCTTTGCATATTAAGTGGCAATATAGCATGGCCAATCCACCTTACCTGCACACCTTTGGATATTAAAGGGCAATTGATAATGGACAATCCACCTAACCTGCACATCTTTGGAACGTGGGAGGAAACCGGAGCACTCAGAGAAAATCCACGTAGATATGTGAAGAAAGTGCAAACACGACACAGACAGTGACCCAAGGGCCGAATTGAAGGCTCGTTGACACCGGCGTCGCTCACGTCGGTTTTGACGCCAGAGTCAACACGGCCAGGAATTTGTAGAAACCCGGCCTACATGCCCACCTCAGTCATTGCCTGAGCTCCACCCTACAATGCGCCGAGAACAACACTCAATATAAACGTAAACTCAATGAGAACTCCAACCAGCATAAACCCTAACTCACTGAGAACTACACCCAACGTAAATCCAAACTCACCAAAATATTCCACCCAGCGTAAACCTGAAAACACCGAGAACTCCGTCCAACATGAACCCCAACTCACCGAGAACTCTGTCTAACATAAACCCCAACTCACCGAGAACTCTGTCTAACAGAAACCCCAACTCACCGAGAACTCTGTCTAACATAAACCCCAACTCACTGAGAACTCTGTCTAACATAAACCCCAACTCACCGAGAACTCTGTCTAACATAAACCCCAACTCACCGAGAACTCTGTCTAACATAAACCCCAACTCACCGAGAACTCTGTCTAACATAAACCCCAACTCACCGAGAACTCTGTCTAACATAAACCCCAACTCACCGAGAACTCTGTCTAACATAAACCCCAACTCACCGAGAACTCTGTCTAACATAAACCCCAACTCACCGAGAACTCTGTCTAACATAAACCCCAACTCACCGAGAACTCTGTCTAACATAAACCCCAACTCACCGAGAACTCTGTCTAACATAAACCCCAACTCACCGAGAACTCTGTCTAACATAAACCCCAACTCACCGAGAACTCTGTCTAACATAAACCCCAACTCACCGAGAACTCTGTCTAACATAAACCCCAACTCACCGAGAACTCTGTCTAACATAAACCCCAACTCACCGAGAACTCTGTCTAACATAAACCCCAACTCACCGAGAACTCTGTCTAACATAAACCCCAACTCACCGAGAACTCTGTCTAACATAAACCCCAACTCACCGAGAACTCTGTCTAACATAAACCCCAACTCACCGAGAACTCTGTCTAACATAAACCCCACTCACCGAGAACTCCACCCAACCTAAACATTAACACACCGAGAACTCCACACAACGCAAACCCTAACACACCAAGAACTCCACCCAACATAAACCCTAACTCACCAAAAACTCGACATGATATAAAACCCTAACTCACTGAGAACACCACACAAAGTAAACCCTAACTCATCGAGAACTCCACCCAACGTAAACCCTAACTCAACGAGATCTCCACCCAACGTAAACCCTAACTCAATGAGAACTCCACCCAACGTAAACCCTAACTCACCGAGAACTCCACCCAACGTAAACCCTAACTCACCGAGAACTCCACCCAACGCAAACCCTAACTCACCGAGAACTCCACCCAAAGTAAACCCTAACTCACCGAGAACTCCCCCCAACATAAACCCTAACTCACCGAGAACTCCACCCAACGCAAACCCTAACTCACCGAGAACTCCACCCAAAGTAAACCCTAACTCACCGAGAACTCCCCCCCAACATAAACCCTAACTCACCGAGAACTCCACCCAACGTAAACCCTAACTCACCGAGAACTCCACCCAACGCAAACCCTAACTCACCGGGAACTCCACCCAACGTAAACCCTAACTCACCGAGAACTCCACCCAACGCAAACCCTAACTCACCGGGAACTCCACCCAACATAAACCCTAACTCACCAAAAACTCGACATGATATAAAACCCTAACTCACTGAGAACACCACACAAAGTAAACCCTAACTCATCGAGAACTCCACCCAACGTAAACCCTAACTCAACGAGATCTCCACCCAACGTAAACCCTAACTCACCGAGAACTCCACCCAACGTAAACCCTAACTCACCGAGAACTCCCCCCCAACATAAACCCTAACTCAATGAGATCTCCACCCAACGTAAACCCTAACTCAATGAGAACTCCACCCAACGTAAACCCTAACTCACCGAGAACTCCACCCAACGCAAACCCTAACTCACCGGGAACTCCACCCAACGCAAACCCTAACTCACCGAGAACTCCCCCCCAACATAAACCCTAACTCACCGATATCTAACATAAACCCTAACTCACCAAGAACCGTGTGTCGGTGGTGGAGGGAGTCTGATGTCTGTGGAAGGGATGCATCTGCACCAAGTTAGATTATCACTAACACACAAGGAGTGCTGCAATTGGCTTCAGTTCTCCTGGGTTAGAGAGGGGAAGATTGGCCAACGTGCCTTTTCCTGATGTGCAATCCAGTGATCAATGAGAGGAAGTGATGGAATACAATTGAGATTCCCGCCTAAGCTTGGTGTTTGGACAGCCTGCCAACACATGTATACATACATGTATACAAACATGTTTGTCTTGTATGAAGACTTGACTACTTGGTAGTGAAGCTTCAGGAAGCTGCTGGTGCTATGGGAGCCCTTTCCCCTGCTAGAATCCGTCATCCGTCTTCAGGAGATGTAAACTGCAGGTGGTTCAGTGAGTGCACAGTACACACATTGTTTTGTGGAATGTGGTTCTAACTAGAGTTTCAGGGTTTATTTTTGTTACACAGGTAATTAAACAGCAAAATTGAGACTGCAGTTCCAAAGAAAAATAATCACGAGCTGAACGTTAATGACCCATGACTTAGTAAAGAAACAGGCAAACAGTAGGCGAATTATCACTAAGAAACTGACTTCAAACATTACGTTAAAATAAAAATAGAAGTTTACTTCTAACAGTGGAGATTTATTCTTAATTGAACATTGCAGAGTAGTAAGGGCGTGGAATGCCCTGCCTGCAACAGTAGTGCACTTGCCAACATTAAGGGCATTTAAATGGTCATTGGATAAACGCATGGATGACAAAGAAATAGTGTAGATGGGCTTTAGAGTGGTTTCACAGGTCGGCGCAACATCGAGGGCCAAAGGGCCTGAACTGCGCTGTAATGTTCTAACTCCATCCAATGTAAACCTTAACTCACCGAGAAATCCACCCAACATAAATCCGAACTCACCGAGAACTCCACGCAATGTAAACCCTAACCTTGGGGCTGTTTAGCACAGGGCTAAATCACTGGCTTTGAAAGCAGACCAAGCAGGCCAGCAGCACGGTTCGATTCCCGTACCAGCCTCCCCGAACAGGCGCCGGAATGTGGCGACTAGGGGCTTTTCACAGTAACTTCATTTGAAGCCTACTCATGATAATAAGCGATTTTCATTTTCATTTCATTTCATTTCATTTTCATCCTACTCTTCACTCTACGGAACTGTAGTGCATCCTACACTCCATCCTAATGAACTTCAGCACATCAGACCTACACTTTAGATAAATGTTAACTCATCCAAATCACTAACATCTACAATTTATCCAGTGGAAAATCTTCTTTCCCATCACCTTCCAAGTCTCTTGAATCTCCATTGACTCTCCAATTATCTGTTGTTGATGTCATCAGCAAAGCCACAGAATGCATGGAAGCACGTTATAAATGTTGTATTCCAGGGATTACTAGGTAGTTCTGCTTAAATTGTGACAAACAATTTGAAGACACAGATATTTAACTCTTTGGTTGCAAAACTAGGAAATGTAGCATGTTTCATGGCGGCTATGATGGCGCTTAGAGATTAAAACTAGCAGCTGAGGCACGTGTGCACATTTCTGGTGCAAGTTGCACTGGGCCCCAAATTTCTGAGGGTGTTTCCACATGCAGAAAATGTACAGCATAAGGATGCCAAGCAGGCAGGTAATGATGCCAATCAATGTGCAACAGTGATTTCATGTCAATATTGTTGTTTTGGAGCTCAATGTTTCAATGTTCCAGCTAACAAGATCTCTAAATTGTGCACTATTGAACACAGGTTCAGCAGCAGAAGGGTTCCCATGGTTCCCCCGTCCAACCTGTGCTATTTCAAGTGATCATCAACTACTTTCAGGTTAGTTGCTGAGTCATTTCTACTGCTTTTTGCAACAAGTATACAGGTGCTTTCTGGGGTTCTTTACCATTGCTACAATCACATGTTTAGCATTGCTACAGTCTACAAGATGGAGTGCAATAGGTGCTGAAGGACTTTGGCCTGTCTTCAAGGCTTTCTGCGCAAACCAAATTGAAATATATAGAGGAGCTAAAGCGCAAATGGGTAATATAGGCTTCTATAAAACTGAAAACAATATCGTCACCAATAAGGAAATGGTAGACATGTTAAATAATCACTTTGCATCAGTATTTGTTGTTTTGTTTACCAGACTAATACCTGGAATGGATGGGTTGTCTTATGGGAAAAGGTTGGACAGATGAGGCTTGGAGTTTAGAAGAGTAAGAGGCGACATGATTGAAACAGACAAGATCCTGAGCGGTCTTGACAGGGTGGATGTGGTGAGGACATTTCCTCTTGTGGGAGTATCTAGAACTAGGGGGTCACTGATTATAAATATGGGTTCGCTCATTGAAAACAGATATGAGGCAAAATGTTTTCAATCAGAGAGTTGTGAGTCTTTAGAATTCTTTCCCTGAAAAGGTTGTGGAGGCAGAGTCTTTAAATATTTTTAAAGCAGTGGTAGCTAGATTCTTGTTAGGCAAGGGAATCAAAGGTTATTGGGTAGATAGGAATGCGGAATTATTTAAAATGGCGTCCTGATCTCCTTCTGCACAGGAGTTCTGGCAAGCGGCAAGCGGAACTCCTCAGTGCAGAAAATGGGAGGAGCTCCAAGTGTGGCCTCGTTGGGGAGTTCCACCGCTGAGGCTCCGAATCTACATGAATGGTAACAGAGACCCGTTCGATAGCATGGAGTTTCTCGGCGCTCCAAGTGCTGGCAAACACCCGGCTAAACGCGCTCATTATGGGACTCTGTTCCCATTCACGTACATCGCGGCCAATGTTAACTGGAGCATTGAGTGAGTGCTGGCATCAAACCAGTGCTACATTCTGATGGATGTTGTGATCTGCCTGTGCACACTCCTGACCGAACATGTGTGGGCCCTAACACACTCACCAATAAGGCGCCCAGCATTATTTTCATTAAAAGTGTGCACACACACCATGGATGGAACTAAGGACTGTCCACCCCCAAGGTCACAAAAACAGGTGACACATGTCTGCATTATCGCAAAATAAATTTTATACAGTAATAGCTAATAATAAATACCACCATAAAATTAACTCTACATTATACAAATGCATGATACATGATCATGGAGGGGCAAAGGGTAAAAGGAGAGCTCTATCTTGATAAAAGGAAGTTATTGGAGAAATGAGTTTTCATTCCACTGTATTCTGAGTTTGCTATGTGTTCTATTCACTCTGCACTCGCAAATTATGGATCAATCAGATCAATATGAAAACTTACTTCCCTTTGTGACCTACAATAGTCTCAACGCACTGGGAAAATAAAACAAATTAATTCCATGTCGAAACATGTTTCCAGCTCATTTTGGTTTTGTTTTTAAGCACCCACAGTGCCTAGTGAAGTAGATTGCTACATTGTGTGCCTAAATCTGGACTTCTAGCACTAAAATAAATTGACAATACTAAAACTACACAAAATATTTAATTTTCACTCGTACCTACTGAAACAGGCACTATATTTAATTATTTGTATTTTACATGCAGACGTAGTATTAGCAAAATAGTTTGCAATCATTCCACAAAGACATTTAAAAAATCTCTGGCAGTTTACCTGTTGAAGACAGAATTCCTGGTCTTGTTCGAATCAGCCAGTGTCTTTCTGTTTATTAAATTCGTCTGTAATCTAGGCTGCCTTAAATATTAATGAATAGCCTGACTAATTTGCTATTTTTGTCTATGTGCCCATGTAACACTTAATCATTTGTTAATCCAACTTGAAAAATCCCCAGGTAATCCTTATACAGAATTAGATGCTCACTGGTGACAGATGTGAAGGTGTTATATATCTGACATGCTTAAGCATTTATGTTCACTTCCAAGAAAGAATATTCGGATCGAATTATGGATGAGTTATTCTTAAAAATGAAATCATTTCACATTGGTAAAGAAACCCAGAGAACCAATTTTAACAGACTTTGAAGCTAAATAAGCCAAATTGTTAAATGTCACAACTCCCTGCTTGTTTCCTGTTGTTAAGACACCCTGGGTTCATGTGAGGTCGATTCGAGCACCACAGGCTCCGGAATCCCAACACAAGTCAATTGGCCAATAATTTGTGTATACATTCCTGAAATCTTTAGCCCTCAGCTGCCCAATAATTACTGTTACTAGGTGTGCAGGTTAAAACACAATTACTCACGAGTCCGGTGGTGGCGGCTACCCTCAAGATTTGGGGGCAGTGGAGGCGACATAGGGGAGAAGTGGGGGGCTCGATGGAGGCTCCGTTAGGGGGGAACCATAGGTTTGTCCCGGGGAACATGGATGGGGGATTTCGGGGATGGTATAGAGCGGGCATTAGACAGCTGAGGGACCTGTTTATCGATGGAAGGTTTGCGAGCCTGGGGGAGTTGGAGGAGAAATTTGGGCTCCCGCCGGGAAACATGTTTAGATATCTGCAGGTAAAGGCATTTGCTAGACGGCAGGTGGAGGGATTCCCTGCGCTCCCCGCGAGGGGGGTGAGTGACAGGGTGCTCTCGGGGGTCTGGGTCGGGGAGGGGAAGATATCCGATATCTACAAGCTTATGCAGGAAGTGGAAGAGGCGTCAGTAGAGGAGCTGAAAACAAAGTGGGAGGGGGAACTGGGGGAACAGATCGAAGACGGGACATGGGCTGATGCCCTGGAGAGGGTAAATTCTTCCTCCTCGTGTGCGTGGCTTAGCCTCATCCAATTCAAGGTGCTGCATAGGGCCCACATGACTGGGACGAGGATGAGTAGGTTCTTTGGGGGTGAAGATAGGTGTGTCAGGTGCTCGGGGAGTCCAGTGAACCATGCCCATATGTTCTGGGCATGCCCGGCATTGGAGGAGTTCTGGAAGGGGGTGGCGAGGACGGTGTCAAGGGTGGTGGGATCCAGGGTCAAGCCAGGATGGGATCCCCCTCCCCCATAGGCCGCCCCGGGACCCTTCTCCGAGGCGGGCGGCGCGACTCACGGTGGGCTGGTTTTTTGGGGGGGGCGGGAGAATTGGGAAGACGGCGGGGGCGGGATTCACGCCGACCCCCGGCGATTCTCCCATCCGGCGGGGGGTCGGAGAATCCCTGCCCCATATTCTTGAATTAAAGATAAAGGCTGCATTAAAGTCACAGCCCTAATAATCATCCATGGATCAAAATTATAATGGCAAAAAATATAAGAAAGGGAAAGATAAGGGAATAAACCTGGTATAAACAGGGGGGATCTTACTCTCTTCCTTGGGATTTAATGCTATTTCTGTGGGGCTTTATTAGGCACGCTGCTCAGAGACATTCAGCAATTTATTAGTTTGTCTTAGTTGGCCAAGAAATATTGTGCTGTGGATGAAGACGTTTCTGGTTCCTGGAATCAGAATTAACGAATAGAATGGAAATATTAATGCCTGAGGTAGCCAGATTTCAATAAAAGAATATGTTGCACAGTGCTTGACCTCGACCTGGGACTTAAAATGTTGAAGAGGTTGCTGCAATTTGTTTTGTAAGGGGTCCAGATTATGCTAACAGCAGAACCTCTTATTTAAATTGATCAGCAAGTGCACCGTTTTGATACTGGCTTGCTCTATGAATGTGGCACTAAAGAGCAGGAAAGAGCTCACACCAGCATTATTTAAAGGATATGTGCTATGAATTACAAATATATGAATATAGGAACAGGAGTAGGCCACTTTGCTCCTCGGGCCTGCTCCACCATTTAATAAATCATGACTGATCTGATTGTAACCTCAACTCCACATTCCTGCCTATCCCGATAACCTTTCACCGCCCCCCCCCTTGATTATCAAGAATCTGTCTCGCTCTGCCTTAAAAATATTCAAAGGGTGCTATCTAATGGAAAAGTGTCCAAGTGTAGTGAGGGAGAATTGCCAGGTGCTTCCCGATGGCTTACCCGGCGACACCACCGCTGGTATTGAATGCCAATTAGGCCAGTAATGATGCTCCATGGGCTTCACATCAGAAATGACTGCCCGACAGCTGATTCACCTGGACCGCACCTGGCAGCTCCCTGCAAACGATGGGGAGCAGGGAGTAAACCGACCCTGGAGAGTAAACCCCAGACAACACGCAGCAATGCCACTGCGTAGATCCGCTCCAAAATTCAAAGATGTCGACCTGGCCAGACTGTTGGATGAGGTGGAGTCCAGACCGGGGGGGGGGGGGGGGGGGGGGGGGGGGATTCTCTCAGCCCGGGGCCGGGCCAGAGAATCCCTGTGGCTGGCGCGAATCACGCCCTGACGCCGGCACGCGATTCTCTGCAGAGCAGCGAATCGGCGCCATTGGGTCCAGCGTGGTTGGCACACCGCCGGTCGGGGGCCGCTCTACGTGTCCGGCCTGCCGATTGTCGGCCCGGGATGGGCCAAGCGCCCATCGTAAAAATGCTGAGTCCCGCCGGCGCCTGCTCTCAGCCGGCAGGACCTCAGCATTGAAGGGTCCCGGGGCGGCCTATGGGGGGGGGGGGGGATCCCACACTGGGAGGGGCCTCCGATGTAGCCAGGGCCTTGAACAGATTGTTCTGGTCACTGGCAGACATGTCCCTGATGCCAGTGGACCGTGGCGAGGTGCTGTGGTGTATGCCCCAGTCGCTGAGGACCGTGTCCCAGTCCCAGGTGGACCTTACCGGGGTGCTGCGGAGCATGTTCCAGTCTCAGGTGAGCATTGTCGAGGTGTTCCAAAGCATGTCCCAGTCACTGAAGAACATGTCCCAGATGCAGGTGGACATTGGCAAGGCATGGCCCGGTCACAGTGGGGCATCGCTGAGGGTGATACACTATGGTGGAGACAATCGGGAGCCGCAAGGGCTGGCAGAGCCAGATGACACAAGGGGCTTCTGAAGCTCACTCCAGCCGAAAATGATTCCCAGGGCTCTAGGCCACTGACCAGGAGAGGAGAGTGCCGAGGGCTGTCACTGCGAGGGCAGCTGCCGTGGGGCCCACAATATCATCGGAATTGGAGAGGGTGAGAGATCGACAATCAATTAGGGCTTTCACTTCAAAACCCTTGGGTCCCCCAAGCCTCCCCCACCCTTACACCCTGCTGTCTCTCAGGGTGCCATCCAATGAGCCGGCTGTGCTGGGGGACTCCGTCGTACACACCCAACTCCACAGCAGGGGCCCCAGGGCACACTGCCCCTCCCCATTTCTCCAATGAGTGCCTGGGAGTCCTGGCAGGAAATGTTTGCTCAGGGATGGCAAGAGAATGCTGCCCCACCTGTCCAAGGCCTGGGCAGAGGTGGCCGCCCAGGTCAGTGGGCACGACATGGTGAGATGTGTCACTGTGACACGCCCCGCTGGCTGTGGGGTCGGAGGAACAAGCTGGAATGGACCATCAGGGACAGGGAAAACTGATGATGAATTATATTTTTGCCTTTCAGGAAAAAAGAAGCTATAATGCTGCGGGGCCCAATCTATATGTCCTCAGCAAATAAGAGAGCAATGCACTGGAGCTGCATTGGCAATGGCCAGCTCACTTCGCTGGTCATGGTGAGGCGGGGTGGGGGGCGGGTCCGGCCAGAGGCTGCCCGCCATCGGTGGGAAGGTAGCCCCTGGGCTGCGGGGGGTGAGGGGCTCAGTGACTGCGAGTCCGACGTACCACCTCCCCCGGATTGTGTATACCCATACCAGGGACAAACTCAGCTGCTTCGTGACCATTCTACTGAACACCTCCAGGACAGAGCCCTGTCGTGGTAATATGGTGCAGGTCACTTTAACTCCCTCTGACCATGGTGGCCTCTTGCTGCACAGTCAAAGGCTATTCCGAACAGGCGCCGGAATGTGGCGACTAGGGGCTGTTCACAGTAACTTCATTGAAGCCTACTTGTGACAATAAGTGCTTATTCTTATTATTATTGCTAATAGGGAATTGACAATGTTAGTTAAGTGAGCACACCTCCCAAGTGGATCCCTGTGGGTAGACGTGCCATGTTGCAGGCGAGTGTTCCTGCCTGGATCCAGACCCCGGACCTCAGATCATTGCCGGAAACATTACTTGGACCAGGCGCATGTTGCCTCCCCGATCTACACACCCACCCTCTTGTTGCTGGATTTCCCCAGTGTTGAGGCCCAGCCCTTGTGTGTTTGATTGTTGGCTGCTGCCTCTGTGGTGCTAATGCCTCCAGGTGCCCGTCCAACATGCCCTGCTGTCCACCATGACCACCAAGTGCTGAGGCCATGACAAAACACCAGCAGTTATTGGATTGCTTCCAACAGCACCCTTGGTCTTCCCACAACTCCTGACAGTTCTCAGGGAGCTGGATCTGCTGTTTGGAAACTCCTGCGTTTGATCCCTTGTACTTTATGAAGTAACTCACCAAACACTTTGGTCTGTCCAAACCAGGATCCTTTTATTTTGTCTCATGTGGTAAGATGGAAATCTGATACAGAGCATGTTGCATGGAGTCTTGCCACTCCTCTGGAACTTACACCTAGCACTGACCAATTACATGTACGTCTTAATATCCTCTCAATCCTATTCTGAAGATGGCCGGATGGGTCTCCCTTTATATCTGGGTCCCGGGTCACACACCATCCAACCATGATATAGCCCAGAGGAATATCACCACACCGCCGGACCCATTGGATCCAATGCATTCCCACCCCTACCGGCAGTCGCATTTCACGATGGACGGGCCTTAAATGGCCACCCAGCATAATACCACGTCATCTTGGCCAGAAGTGAGTTCTGCCCTCTCCAACTTCGTGCACATTCAGAACGGAAAATTCACTGGTCTATATTAAAATCACGTTTGGCCCATTTGGACACAGGTAACTATAAATTAATAACATGAAGTAGTCTATTGTCATGCTGGATGTTAACCCGTACTGGGAGATGGTATGCAATACACAACAGCACCCCTGGATTAAAGCAACTTCTGCTTTCCTGTTGTCGTTGTAGGTGATGATTGCCCTATTGTGATGCATTGGAGAATTAAGAAAGATAGTTCAGAGAAATGTTTGCACTGACTGAAAGATAAATTTCATATCTACAAAAAGCATAATCTTTGAGGCTAAGTGGCTTGTGATATGTTATCACATTAAAGGCACTGTGTAAACGCATGGTGTCATTGCTATTGAAACTCGAGCGAGGAAATGGAGACGGGGTAAGATAGGTGGAGAAGACCCTATTAATTCTAGTAACTTCATTAAACATTTATCAATATTAAAGTTAATTACACAAAGCAAAATTAAAAACCTGAAATGCAACCAGGTTCTATGGAGTCATATTGAGGGCAAGGATTGAACTTGTGAACAAATATTAATGACTAATAATTTCCAAGGACAGAGGTTTGAGCTGCTGAGGGGCAGAGAGTTTAGGTATATGTAGGTGCGGGACTTGGCGCGAAAGGAGTAGCAGAGGTTCCCCAAGCTACCGGAGTATATGTTGTTGGAGCAACTGTTGCTTCCTGCCGATTTGGGGGAGGGTACGAATGGGGATATATATACGGGTGGTTGGGGGAGCAGGGTGGGACACAGGTAGTGAGGATAAAGCGGAAGTGGGAGGAGGAATGGAAGTGGGAGGAGGAGTTGGGGAGGGAAATAGGTTTGGGGCTGTGGTGTAAGGCGATGCAGCGGGTGAACTCAACCTCCTCCTGCGCGAGGATGAGCTTGATTCAGTTCAAGGTAGTGCGTCGGGTACACATGACTTGGGTGAGGATGAGTGGGTTGTTCCGGGGGTGGCCAATGGGTGTGAGAAGTGCTGACGGGAGCCAGTGAATCATGCTCACATGTTTTGGAACTGTGAGAAGCTGGCGAGCTTTTGGGAGGGGATGTGTCTGATGCTATCTAGGATAGTGGGGGCTGAGGTTAGACCAGACCCGATGGTGGTGACATTTGGTATCTCGGAGGAGCTGGAGCTGCTGGAGGGGAAGGAGGCCGATGTTGTGGCCTTGGCCTCGCTGATTGCCCAGCAAAGGATCTTGCTGAATTGGAGGTCGGACACGCCGCCAAGGGTGGCAGCCTGGCTGAGGGATTTGTACGAATTTCTCTGGCTGGAGACGTTCATGACATTATTTGAGGAGTTGTTTGTCTCGGGAGGGGTGGAGGGATTAAAAGGGGAAAATCTGTACAAACTGTTGATTATGCTTTGATGGACTGTGTATTCGGTTGACATGTGTGTTTGGAATAAAATATCTTTAAAAAAAAAAAAATTTCCAAGGACAGACACTAGTGTTCTGAACACTAAACCAATAAGGAAATTTGCAAATAAAATAGGCTGGTTGAAAAGGATGAGATATGAAAAAAACGAAATGAAAATCGCTTATTGTCACGAGTAGGCTTCAATGAAGTTACTATGAAAAGCCCCTAGTCGCCACATTCCGGCGCCTGTCCGGGGAGGCTGGTACGGGAATCGAACCGTGCTGCTGGCCTGCTTTATAAACCTGCGATTTAGCCTTGTGATTTAAGGTTCAAACAATGATAGTGCCATGAAACTGCACTAAAGAGGATTATATCATTGATAAAATGGCTTAAAGTATGAACCTGTTACATTGAATGAAAAATAACCAGAACATGTTGACATTTTATTATCATACTGGCAAGACATTGCTACCACTATAAAGGGTAAACAGAGAAAATCTCAGGTGGACATGAACTTCTAAATCTAATCAGTATAATCAGATTAGAAGAACACACTTACAATTTAGCTTAATGCTTCTATCCCATGAGTATCTGTCTGTAAAAGTAATTTACTGGTTGAGTTGTCTAGTATGACTAAAACAGGATCAAAGCAATGGATCATTCTTTCCTAATTTTCAAGCTTGTTTTAAGGATATCAATTAATCTGTATAATCCAGTGTATATTAAGGCCATGGGGCAAAAACCCATTATGTCCTTTCTGGAGGTCCAAGGATTTGGAGCCTGAATTGCCCAAATGTCCATTCTGTGTCCATTCCAAGAAACAGCAATGCTGTCAAAGCCTTATGTCTTGCGCTCATTTCTATTTTGGTACAAAACAAATAACTAAGTGATCTAAATCAAATAAACTGAGGGACGCATGAAAGGGACAGACCCTTAAAAGGGATACTGCCTCAAACAAAAGCAAATCACAAATAAAACTTAAAACATTGAGCCAAAATGCGATTAAGAGAGTCGATAATGCAACCCAGTTTCCACGCTGCCCACTGGGTCAGGGATATTCGGCCACAAATATATCTGCAGTAAGGGGGGGGGGGGGGGGGGCAGAGAGTTGCGTCACCCACTGCCTGGACCTGCTGATAGCAAGATTGACCAGGCCCAGGAGAAGGTTCACGAGAAGTTCCTCCTCCTTCCCTGCCCCTGTCCTCACGAGGTGCCCGTAGACCAGGAGCATGGTGCATTGCAAACAAAACTGCAACAAAAGGTTTTATAAATAACTGAAAACAGAGTGCAGTCTAAAACAAACCTCTATAAGCATGGTCCACGGACTCCATAAGGCCGCAATAAGGGCAAGCACATTGGGAGTCCATGAACCGATGCAGCCTATGGTTGCATGGGACTGCTGCGTGCAACACCCTCCACCCCAATGTTAAGAGGGAGGACTCCCCTGTACCAGGACCTCCACTGTGGACCTCTGCCTCTGGAGGGCAACAAGGCGAGCCAAGGTGTGCCTGGGTGATGGGCTGGGCAAGGAAGTGAAGGGAGTGCACCAGCAGCCCATACAGGAAACCCTTCCGTGCAGTGAGAAAGGGCATGGAGGACATTTCTGCGAGGTGGCTCAGGCTGTGGGGCTCCAGCTCTCATAGAACATACAGTGCAGAAGGAGGCCATTCAGCCCATCTAGTCTGCACCAAACCACCTAACCACTAAGGGCAATTTAGCATTGCCAATCCACCTAACCTGCACGTCTTTGGACGGTGGGAGGAAACCGGAGCACCCGGAGGAAACCCACGCAGACAAGGGGAGAATGTGCAGACTCCGCACAGGCAGTGACCCAGCGGGAAATCGAACCTGGGACCCTGGCGCTGTGAAGCCACAGTGCTATCCACTTATGCTATCGTGCTGCCCTACTCGAGGGGAAGTTCGGGGTTTGGGGCCAATGTGAAATTCTGTCCGATCAGTGTGCGCTCAGGCGGGAGTTCACCGCACACCTGCGCCTAGTCGCAACTACAAGTGCCATCGGGTCTGAGCATGACCCATTTGAACTTACGGATAGCACTGGCCGCGAGCTGAACATCCACCGCCGTGTGATGTGTCAACACATGGGTATCATCCAGCCGACTCCTCTGCCACCCAGCACGTCCTCGATACTGGTCACCCCGGGAGCCACAGTCCCTCCCTCCGCCAGCCACTCAAAATGGCATTGGTGGAGGTGCAGAATCCTGAGAAGCGGTTCACTGATGACAGCCACTACTCCAGAGGGGGACAGCTGCAATGCCAGGCGACCATGCTCCAGACTTTGATCCAGTCCTGGCAATAGACGGGTAACACCTACAAGGAGTTACAAAGACCCCTCATGTCTATGAACAGGGAGCTGCACGTCATAGTTCAGGCTCTGTATTTGGCAGAAAGAAATTCAGCGCCAGGGCATCATCTAGGAGGGGGCTGAACATAGAGATACAGCTGCAGGGTCTGAAGGCACAAGGTCACCACCTGGATTTGAAGGCACACGAGCGTCTGACCCCATCTCAAAGCGAGAAACTCAGAACCTCAGCAGTGACCCAGTCTTTTGTCCCAGAAGAACTGTATAAGCATTTTCTAGATTTTCATGACACACTCGGGGGGAAAGGGAGGGGTCAAAGGGATCAGCTGGCACCACAATATGGAGGCAATCAGCTGGTTTATGACCAGAACCCGACCCTGTAAGACAGCATTCAGAGCAGTCCTGTGTCTCAGGTGAACGGTGACCTTGGTTTCCAGTTCCTGCCAATTCACTGGCCAGGATTCCTCAGACCCTCAGACAGGCAAAGATGGTCAAGTAGAGAAAGCTAGTCATGCTCCAGGTGAAATGCCTGAGCTCCTCCAGGAGGGGTCCATCTGTCACGGACTGACCAGACCTCTGGGAATGGTGCATCAGGTCCCGGACCAGTGAATGTTATCATAAATGGTACGTCTCGGGACTGGTCAGGGTAAATCATGTCATCAAGCACGGCGCCAAGGCGAGAAGACATTGCCTTGGCAAAAATCTTACATAACCCATGCGGAGGAGGGAGATTGAGTGCCAGTTTTTCAGCAGGTGAAGATCCCCCTTTCTTGGGTAGCAAGACAATAATGGCAACCCCTCAGACGTGATACTCTCCCCTAGACTGCTGCTTAGTCGTTCTCCAGGTGTCCAAGATCACCCTGAAGAACTCTATGGTCAGTCCATCCAACCCTTGGACCTTGCCCCTGGAGAGGCTGTTGCGGGCACTGGTCAGCTTCCTCAGGCTAACAGGAACATTGGGCTTTCCGGTGCCCTCTGGACAACGTGTGGCAGGTCCCCCCACAAAACTCTGCAAGTGTCCTCGCCTGATGGATCTGGAGAGAAAATGGCAGTGTTAGAGGTTGTGGGCTTGGGCCCTGATGCCCTCTAGATCCGAGACTGGGGATCCATCATCAGCCAGCAGCGTAAGGAGCTGCTGATGGAACTGTGCTGTTTTTTCCAGCGAGTAGAAGGAGGAGGAGCCGCGGTCCAGATCCTTGAGGAACCAGATCCATGACCTTGCATACACGCTGCAGGACCCAACGAGTTGCAAATCCCTCAGCTTCTTATGGCAGCCGCAGGGCGGGGTCCTCATCGGGCTGATTGAGATGTGACTCCAGGTCAAGCACCTCCTACTCCAACTCCTCAATCCTGGATTTCCGCCTCTTTGTCGACGCTTTGCCATACTCCTGACAGAAGACATGGTAATGAGTCTTGCCCACATCCCCCCATAGCCCCAAGGAGGGGAACCACCCTGTTTCCTTCTCCAGCCGGCCCAGAAGCGACAAAATGCTTGTCCTTCATCAGCAGGTTGTTAAAGTGCCAGTATACGGACGCTGCCTGAGTGCAGAATGGAATGAGTTCCGCCCACAACAGATGGTGGTCTGAGCATGGAACCTACTGCACAGAAGACAAGGGAATGCAGGACATGTACACCTTCAAAACGTAAAGGGAGTTGATTCTGGACGCTCTGACTTCAGGCGACATATAGGTTAACAGGCTGGAGTTGGATGGCGATGTTGCCAGATATCCACCAAGTTGAGGGACCCAGAACTGGGTACTGAGGTGGTTTCTGGCCCCAATGATGCAGCACGAAACCTGCCATTCCCTTCTCCGCCACCCCCGCCGACGACAATGCATTCTCTCGCGCCGCTGGAGCTGAGGTGAGTGGTCACTTGCTCAAAGAAAGTAGCTTGCTGCTGGCCAGCCTGGTTAGTATAGACATTCACAAAGTGAAGCACCACAGCCCTCCTTGTGAACCATAAGGTGCAGTAATTGGCCTGGAACCATCTCCTTAGGACAGCCACAAGAGTGCCAACTGTCAATGGAGCAACAATATGTACTGCATGAGGACAGAGTGATGATTGATTGGCAAGACCATGAGTGTGTTGCCATGGAGAATGCACTAGGGAACAATTAACCGCCAAGCTTAACTGTCAAACCAGGCAGGTCAGTTCTGATTGGTCAAGGCATTGCCCCGGGGAATGAACCAGGGAATGTTTGTCTCCAATTTTTTGCTTAGTTGAGAAAAGCACAATGCTTGGACATGCTTCTTCCGTGTACAAATGGCAGGGCCCTGTGTGTGAATATATGTAGTTTCTAGCATGCGCAAGTGAGCTATACTGAAAGCCCAACTGATAAATCTTAAACTGATTGTCAATGTAAACCTTGGCACAATCATCCTCCTGATCTTCGTCCCAAAGTCATTTTTTAAAAAGGGTCAACGTGTTGATTTTAGGGTTTGTGTGGGCGGGGAAGGCCCCACGGGTCAAGAGGGCGTTTTTGGAATGGGAGCAAGGAGGAAGGGGGCTGGTGTTGCCGAATATAATGAATTATTACTGGGCAACTAACATCATTATGGTCAGGAAATGGGTAGTGGGGTGGATGGAAATTTCTGGAATTTGCCATTTTCTTTCTGGTTATGTTTGCAGAGAATTTGCAATTTCTTTGAGGTTACATCTGCAGTCAAATTGGAGATAAGGGGTGTGATTTGCCCCGAAAATGACGAAGTGTTATTTTGGACGGGTTTGATGGGTTATTTGCACCAAGTGGTTGGGTGGGATCCACCCACACTTTGGCCAGTTTATCACCATTAAATCCCACACTTAGAATTTTTTCTGCAGTAGGGCACTAAAGACGCTGGCAAGTCCGGCTCTCCGACATCGTGGTGCCATTTTTAAAGGTGCCCTTATCTCAAAGTGAGGTTGAGGGTCCCCCCCACCCTCCCACCCATGGATATCATGACCTCCACAGACATGGGCAACACCCCCAAACCTCAACCCCAGAGGGGCAATTTCCCACCTCCATCACTAAAGGTTTGCATGACCGCATCCCTCCCACCACCACTCGGGCATGAGGGTGACCCAGCCCCACACCCATCCATCCTTGTGGGTATTGGAGCATTGCCCCCCTCCCCACATAAACATAGCCTGCTATGGGGTCACTGAGGGTGCCCATACATTTAGGCACCCTCATTTCAGACCTCACCCCACTTAATAACACCCCATCACCATCCCACCCTTCATACCCCAAACCCATCCCACCTTTCATGGACATGGTCCCCTCAGGCCTCACCACTTGGCAGTGCACCTGGCACTCTGGCAGTGCCAACATGGCACCTGGGCACTGCCAGTTGTCACTGCAAGTATGCCAGGTTGGCACTGCTCAGGTGTCAAGGGCACTGCCCTGCCCTGTCCACAACCACCTAGGGGCCTCCAAAGGCCTCGAAGCCCTCCGGCATGGCCATCACATCTGGTGTCCATTTGTGGAGAGCAGTACTAATTTGTGCCGGCCTGATGCCTCAGCCATGCGGCCAATGTCTATCGGGAGCCAAGAGAATGTGGTCTCAACTGGGTTGCCCAGTGGTGACGTGATCCTGATCGCACTTTGGATAGTGGGTCCGATGTATTGCACTCAGCTCGGCGCCTGCTGCAGAACCAGTTTTGGGATTTGCCACTATGCACCCAGCACAATGGGATCAGCGCCAGGTGCAACAGGAAAATCGCCCCCTAGATATGCCGCATCAACCACGGTGTCAGATTTTGAGAAAATGTCTTGCATCAGACACCCCATATGCCTTATTTATACTGGAACCACAAAATACAGGTTTTCACATTTACATGATATGTTGATCTATAACACATCAATGTTAATAATTATAGGGGACTTCCGGTGGCGGCTATGAGGAAGTAAGTCGCGCATTTGGTGGCTCTCGCTCCGGTCAGACTTAGATAGATAGATAGACAAATACAGCACAGAACAGGCCCTTCGGCCCATGGTGTTGTGCCGAACTTTTGTCGTAGGTTAATCATAGAATTTTGGACACTAAGGGCAATTTATCATGACCAATCCACCCAACCTGCACATCTTTGGACTTTAACACCTTTCCCCCTGACTTTTTTGAACTTTTGAGCGCTGGAGTGAAAAACAATAGCACTCTAGATCTGAATCCATACAGAGTTGTATGGACTTAAGGAGCAGAAGGGAGCGAAAACAGGCGAAGAAGGGTCTGAACAAAGGTGGTGTGGAAGCTCAAGTGGGAGGAAAGATGGCTGATGAACGGACCATGGAACGGACGGTCCAGACAGCACTGGACAACATGCTGAAGGTCATGAAAGAGAGCTTCGCAGCACTGAAGCGGGATAATTTGGAACCGCTCCAGAAAGCGGTGGAGCGACTGGACCAGAGGCTGGACGCTCAGGATAAGACGGTCCAGGCACTGGAGAAGACAGTGGAAGAGCAGGTGGATTTCCAAACGGTAGCGGGCGTGGAAACTAGAAAGTTGAAGGAGCAACAATCAAGGCTGATGGACAGGCTGGAGGACCTGGAAAACCGGTCTCGCCGGCAGAATCTGAGAATCATTGGGCTCCCGGAGGGGGCCGAGGGAGTGGATGTCACGGTATATGTGGCAGACATGCTGCAAAAGCTGGTGGGGGATGATTTCTTCCTGCATCCGTTGGAGCTGGACAGGGCACACAGAGTGCAGGCGAGGCAGCCGCGAGGGGAGGGGGGCCCCCGGGCGATGGTGGTCAGGTTCCATAGGTTCGTGGACAAGGAGCGGGTTCTACAGTGGGCCAAGAGCACGAAGAGCTCATGGAACAACAGTGTCCTGCGCATCTACCAGGATCTGAGCCAGGGGGTAGCCAGAAGGAGGGCAGCCTACAGACAAATTAAAGAGATCCTGTTTAAAAAGGTCAAGTTTCGGTCTACTTTTCCCGGCAAGGCTTTGGGTCACATACCGGGAACAGCAACATTATTTTGACGACCCGGAGGAAGCGATGGACTTCGCTAAGGGGCATGGACTGGCGCTGAACCGAGGACCCATGGACTCAAGTTAGAGTGTATTAAGGGATGTTTGCATTTGTTTGCAGATTGCCCTTCGTGTTAGCGATGTTGTTCGGCATGCTCTTTTACTTAAAATTAGGGATATTCTTGTGTTTGTGTTTGCCTGTTTGAAAATTTTAAAGTTAAAGCCAAAGTTATAGTTAAAGTTTAAGTTATTGGGTGCTGGGGGGCTGTTCGGGTTCTTTTTGCTATTTTTCTGGGAATGTTGGGAGGGGGGGGTGGTAGCGCCCACCTCATTACACACTTTGAATTGCACTATTGTGGGGGCGAGCTTTGTTCTTAGTTTTCTCTGTTTCGGTCCCAGAGCGATTGCTCGAACAGGGTTGTTCCTGGGAGGTGGTGTTGATGGGTGGGTGGGCCGGGGGGGGGGGGGGGGGGGGGGGGGGGAACTGTAGGTGGGAAACATGGTGGCACCGGAGTTGAGAGCCACCAGGCTAGCTGCTTTGAGCTAGTCAACGGGAGTGAGGTGGGGGGTGTGCATGCAGCCAGTATAGGGCAGGGGTTGGGTTACAAGGGTTTGTTGCTGGGGCGGGGGGGGGGGGGGGGATGATCTGCTGACGAGGGAGGGAACTGAACCAGGTAACATGGAAGAGGTCGGGGGTGGGAGCTGCCAAGAGGCGGACCAGGGGAGACGTGGCACATGGGCAGGGGGTGGGCTCAAGAAGGGGGATGGCTGATCGGCGGGGGGGGGGGGGGCAGGGTACCCTCCAACCAGGCTGATCACCTGGAATGTTAGAGGATTAAGCGGGCCGGTCAAGAGGACACGTGTGTTCCCACACTTACGGGCTCTGAAGGTGGATGTAATGTCGCTGCAGGGGACACATTTGAAAGTGGCGGACCAGATTACATTACGGAAGGGCTGGGTTAGCCAGGTCTTCCATTCGGGGCTTGACGCTAAGACCAGAGGGTTTGCGATCATGATTAACAAACGGGTTAGATTTGAGGCGGACAGCACAGTTGAGGATGGGGGTGGTAGATTTCTCATGGTCCGGGGCAAGCTTGAGGGGGTGAGGGTGGTCCTAGTGAATGTTTACGCTCCAAACTGGGATGATGTAGATTTCATCAAAAGGCTGCTGGGAAAAATCCCCGACTTGGATTTGCACAAGTTGATTATGGGTGGGGACTTTAATACAGTCCTCGATCCCGACCTGGACCGGTTGTACTCCAGAACGGGCAGGGTCCCGGCAATGGCAAGGGAACTGAGAGGGTTCATGGAACAAATGGGGGGGTAGACCCCTGGAGAATCAGCCGGCCGACGGGGAAAGAAGTTCTCGTTCTATTCACATGTTCACAAGGTTTATTCTCGTATTGACTTCTTTATTATGAGTAGGAACTTTTTGGAGGGGGTGAGGGATACAGAATACTCGGCGATCACTATTTCAGACCATGCTCCGCATTGGGTCGACCTGCAGGTCTGCAAAGAAAGTTACCAGCGCCCACAATGGAGGTTAGAGTTGGGATTGTTGGTAGATGAGAGGGTGTGTGAGAGAGTGGGGAAATGCATGCAGGACAACCTGCAGGTCAACGATGCAGGGGAAGTCTCAGCAGCGGTGCTCTGGGAGGCGCTGAAGGCGGTGGTGAGAGGGGAACTGATCTCAATCCAAGCCCATAGGGACAGAACGGATAGGGCGGAGATGGACAGACTGGTGCAGGAGATGATACGGACGGATAGGGAATATACAGAGTCCCCGAGGGCAGAGCTACTGAGGGAACGACGGAGATTGCAGGCGGAGCTGGGGGCGCTATCCACTGGGAAGGCCGTGGAGCAACTCAGAAAGACCAGGGGCGCGGTGTACGAGTATGGGGAGAAAGCCAGCAGAATGCTTGCACAGCGACTTAGGAAGAGGGAGGCGGTCGGGGAAATAGGGACGGTAGTGGACGGGGCAGGGAACCGGGTTGGAGACCCGGCAGGATTGAACAGGGTATTCAGGGACTTTTACAGCAAGCTGTATACCTCGGAACCCCCCCCCATGGGGCCGGAGGGGATGAGGCCCTTCTTAGATGGGCTGACCTTCCCAAAGGTGGGCAGGGGGATGGTAGAGGGGCTGGGGGTTCCGATTAGAGCTGAAGTAATAGGGGGCCTGAAGGCCATGCAGTCGGGTAAAGCCCCGGGGCCGGACGGGTATCCAGTGGAGTTCTACAAAAAGTTCTCGGGTATATTGGGATCGGTGCTGGTTAGGATGTTTAACAAGGCGAGGGACAATGGGGTGCTACCCCTGACGATGTCGCAAGCCACCATCTCGCTGATATTAAAACGGGATAAAGATCCGGAAGCTTGTGGGTCCTATAGGCCAATCTCCCTGATTAATGTGAACGCTAAACTGCTGGCCAAGATCCTGGCGTCCAGAATCGAAGACTGCGTACCGGATGTGATTGTGGAGTACCAAATGGGGTTTAAGGGCAGGCAGCTGGTAGCCAATTGAAGAAGGCTACTCAATGTGATTATGATGCCCCCGGAGGGCAGAGACGTGGAGGTAGTGGTGGGAATGGATGCCGAAAAGGCTTTTGACCGGGTGGAGTGGGACTATTTATGGGAGGTGCTGGGATGGTTTGGGTTTGGAGAAGGCTTTGTGGACTGGGTTAAACTGCTACATCAGGCCCCGGAGGCTCATATAAGGACGAACAGGACATCTGAGTATTTTAGACTACACTGCGGGACAAGACAGGGATGCCCCCTCTCTCCACTGCTGTTTACGTTGCCCATAGAACCGCTGGCAATTGCTCTGAGAGCGGCAAGGGGATGGAAGGGAATGGTCCGGGGGGGGGATAAAACACAAGGTCTCGCTCTACGTGGATGAGCTGCTTTTGTATGTATCGGATCCAGTGGCAGGGATGGACGGGATTATGGAAATCCTCGGGGAATTTGGCCGGTTTTCGGGCTACAAGTTGAACATGGCAAAAAGTGAGATGTTTGTGGTGCAGGCGAGGGGTCAGGAGAATAGATCATAGAATTTACAGTGCAGAAGGAGGCCATTCGGCACATCGAGTCTGCACCGGCTCTTGGAAAGAGCACCCTACCCAAGTTCAACACCTCCACCCTATCCCAATAGCCCAGTAACCCCACCCAACACTAAGGGCAATTTTGGACACTAAGGGCAATTTAGCATGGCCAATCCACCTAACCCGCACATCTTTGGACTGTGAGGAAACCGGAGAACCTGGAGGAAACCCACGCACACACGGGGAGGAGGTGCAGACTCCACACAGACAGTGACCCAAGCCGGAATCGAACCTGGGACCCTGGAGCTGTGAAGCCATTGTGCTATCCACAATGCTACCGTGCTGAGGGAGCTACTATTTAGGCTGGTTGGGGAAAGTTTTAGGTATTTAGGGATACATGTGGCACGTGACTGGGGCAAGATGCACAAGTTGAACTTGTCTAGGCTGGTGGAGCAAATGAGGAGCGAGTTTCGGAGGTGGGATGTGCTCCCGCTGTCACTAGCGGGGAGAGTACAGACGGTGAAGATGACGATCCTCCCGAGATTCCTGTTTATTTTTCAGTGTCTCCCTATTTTCATTCCACGGTCCTTCTTTAGAAGAATCAATAAAATCATCCTGGGATTTGTTTGGGCGGGGAAGTCCCCGCAGGTAATGAGGGGGATGCTGGAATGGAACCGTAGCGAGGACGGACTGGCGTTGCCTAACCTCAGGAACTATACTGGGTGGCTAACATAGCCATGATAAGGAAATGGATGGTGGGTACGGGATCGGTTTGGGAGCGGGTGGAGACTGCTTCGTGCAGGGGCACTAGATTGGCAGCCGTGGTCACGGCTATCCTGCCGTTCCCGCCGGCCAGGTACTCCACCAGCCCTATAGTGGTGGCGGCTCTGCGGATTTGGGGGAAATGGAGGAAGCATGCGGGGGAAGTGGGAGCGTCGGTCTGGTCTCCAATATGTGACAAACACCGATTTGTTCCGGGGAAGATGGATGGCGTGGTGGAGGTGGGAAGGATTGGCGACTTGTTCCTGGAGGGAGCTTCGCGAACATGAGGGCGCTGGAGGAGAAGTTCGGGCTGGCGAGGGGGAATGACTTTCGGTACTTGCAGGTGCGTGATTTTGTACGTAGACAGGTCCCGTCCTTTCCACGCCTTCCACCAAGGGGGATCCAGGACAGGGTAGTTTCCAGGGGTGAGGTAGGAGAGGGGAGAGTCTCGGATATTTATAAGGAGCTTATGGGAGCGGAGGACACAGGGACCGAGGAACTGAAACTCAAGTGGGAAGAGGAGCTTGGTGGCGAGTTGGAGGGAGGCGTATGGGCAGACGCTCAGAGGAGGGTAAATGCAACCGTAACATGTGCCAGGCTCGGCCTGATTCAGTTCGAGGTAGTTCACCGGGCCCACATGACGGTGGCCCGGATGAGCAAATTCTTTGGGCTGGAGGACAAGTGCGCTAGATGTGGGGTTGGACCAGCGGACCATGTCCACATGTTCTGGGCGTGTCCAAAACTCAGGGGATACTGGCAGGGATTTGCAGATGTCATATCCCGGGTACTGAAAACAAGGGTGGCGATGAGTCCAGAGGTGGCGATTTTTGGTGTGTTGGAAGACCCGGGAGTACAGGAGGGGATAGAAGCCAACGTTGTGGCTTTTGCTTCCCTGATAGCCCGGCGACGAATACTGTTGGCCTGGAGGGACTCAAAGCCCCCAAAGAGCGAAGTATGGCTGTCAGACATGGCAAGCTTTCTCGGCTTGGAAAAAATCTAGTTCGCCTTCCGAGGATCACTATCGGGGTTCGCCCGGAGGTGGCAACCATTCATCGACTTAATCGCTGGGAACTAATCGCCATAAGGGGGGGGGGGGGGGGGGGGGGGGGGGGGGGGTAGAATAGTGTAGAGTAGGGGGGAAGACTAGGTGGGTCTATTTGCGAGAGAGGTATTGTTATTTGCACTATGTTTTTTGTAATTGGTATCTGCACACTAATGTATATTGTTACTGTTTACAATGCCAAAAAATACCTCAATAAAATTGTGTTACAAAGAAAGGTTATTATACACTTAATATAACTATGCTGTTTTATTGCTGTTTTTGTTGGCAGCTGGGTTTGCGTTAATTTACAAGTGTTAAAATGAAATCACATTGGAAGACAGTTTCAGAAGTGTTGCCAAAGGATTTGTCAGTCCATTTTAATCAGCACTTCCTCAAAGTGAAGGGGGTTTGTCAAGACGATTCTTCCCCATTTGAATCTCTGAATGAATTTATTTACTTCTGACATGAGACCTGCTTATGTGGGCGATGCTGTTGCTGATTTTTGGCTTATTTAACAGTTCACGGAAGCCAAATTATTACTTTTTGATATCTCTTCAGGTCTCTTCCTCCCTATTTTTCTGATACATTGGTGATGGTAACAGGACTATTTTTAGCTTGTGCACTGAATTGGTATGTTTCAATGATTTTACTTGCAATTTCTACTTTTTCTCAGCTTCACATCTCAAACTCCCTTCCTCAGTTTCTCTCTCCATTTTTGGCCGTAGACTGTTGACCACTATCTACTACAAACCTACTGACTTTCACAGCACGTTAATGATACTCCCTTCCATCATTCTCTCAGTTTCTCTGTTCTGATGATGCCACCTTCCATACAAGTGGTTCTGATACATCTACCTTTGTGCCCGACTGAGAATTTTCCTCCACTGTGATTGATAGGGCCCTTAACAATGTCCTTTCCATTTCTGTCAACCGCCTGCTCTTATTCTTTCCCCTTCCTCTCCTGATATGCTCCCTTCCCTGCTCTCCTCACATTCCAACTCATCCCATACCTCCAATTTCCATTCAACGAATTGTCCCCCACCATCTTCTGTGTGATACCACAGCCAAATACATTTCCCCCCCCACTCCCATTTCAGCATTCCAAAGAGTACATTCTTTCTAGAACATACTGGCCCACTCTTCAATTATCCTAAAGCCCCTTCCCAAAGTATATTTTGGTGCAAGTACAGGATATGTAAAAACTGCTCTTTTACCTCCTCCCTTCCCATTGTCCATGGTCCTAATCACTACTTCCACACAAAATAACAATTTATTACCTCCTCCACTGAAGGTGGGCAGAGGTAATGCTTTCATGTCTCAAAAACTAATGGATGGATTTAAGCAAAACTTGTAACACAAATAGGATATAGCCCAAAGAACTAATCATGTTTTGGCCAAGATATGGATCCAGATCCGAGGGGCAGGTTTCACCGTCCCGCCGTACCAGATTTTTGGTTCAGCACGCTGTCAGGATTCTCCATTTCGCAGGCTGGTCAATGGAGTTTCCCTTTGCGGAGCAGCCCCACCCTATTGGGAAACCCCAGGCAAAATGGAGCATCCCGATGGCGTAGTTTGCAGCCATTGATGTTGGTGTCTAAAGTTTATGCTTTGGTAAAAGGACATTTTGCTTAAAAAGAGTTGCGTAAGAGTTGGCTAACCGATAGAAGACAGAGTGGTGGTGGATGGCAAATATTCAGCCTGGAGCCCAGTTATCAGTGGCGTACCGCAGGGATCAGTTCTGGGTCCTCTGCTGTTTGTGATTTTCACTAATGACTTGGATGAGGGAGTTGAAGGGTGGGTCAGTAAATTTGCAGATGATACGAAGATTGGTGGAGTTGTGGATAGTGAGGAGGGCTGTTGTCGGCTTCAAAGAGACATAGATAGGATGCAGAGCTGGGCTGAGAAGTGGCAGATGGAGTTTAACCCTGACAAGTGTGAGGTTGTCCATTTTGGAAGGACAAATATGAATGCGGAATACAGGGTTAACGGTAGGGTTCTTGGCAATGTGGAGGAGCAGAGAGATCTTGGGGTCTATGTTCCTAGATCTTTGAAAGTTGCCACTCAAGTGGATAGAGCTGTGAAGAAGGCCTATGGTGTGCTAGTGTTCATTAGCAGAGGGATTGAATTTAAGAGCCGTGAGGTGAGGATGCAGCTGTACAAAACCTTGGTCAGGCCACATTTGGAGTAGTGTGTGCAGTTCTGGTCGCCTCATTTTAGGAAGGATGTGGAAGCTTTGGAAAAGGTGAAAAGGAGATTTACCAGGATGTTGCCTGGAATGGAGAGTAGGTCATATGAGGAAAGGTTGAGGGTGCTAGGCCTTTTCTCATTAGAACGGAGAAGGATGAGGGGTGACTTGATAGAGGTTTATAAGATGATCAGGGGAATAGATAGAGTAGACAGTCAGAGACTTTTTCCCCGGGTGGAACACACCATTACAAGGGGACATAAATTTTAGATAAATGGTGGAAGATATAGAGGGGATGTCAGAGGTAGGTTCTTTACCCAGAGAGTAGTGGGGGCATGGAATGCACTGCCTGTGGAAGTAGTTTAGTCGGAAACGTTAGGGACCTTCAAGCGGCTATTGGATAGGTACATGGATTACGGTAGAATAATGGAGTGTAGATTAACTTCTTCTTAAGGGCAGCACGGTAGCATTGTGGATAGCACAATTGCTTCACAGCTCCAGAGTCCCAAGTTCGATTTCGACTTGGGTCACTGTCTGTGTGGAGTCTGCAAATCCTCCCCGTGTGTGCGTGGGTTTTCTCCGGGTACTCCGGTTTCCTCCCACAGTCCAAAGATGTGCAGGTTGGGTGGATTGGCCATGAAAAATTGCCCTTAGTGTCCAAAATTCTATGATTAACCTAGGACAAAAGTTCGGCACAACATTGTGGGCCGAAGGGCCTGTTCTGTGCTGTATTTCTCTATCTATCTAATAAATTGCCAGAAAGGTGTGCCGGAGGCAAAGTCCCTGATGTCTTTCTCTTTTGTATAGAAAATAATTAAAGGGGCCTTCCTCTCTCGGCAGGCAGCTCAGTTCAGGAGCTGATGTGGGCATTTGTGCGTGTATATTTTATTGTTTAGAAATAACAAAACATTTCAGGATCTAGCTTCTGGAATGTTTTAAATGATCAGTTTACATTAGGAGATAGGGCAAATTGACTTTGTTTTTAAGTGTGTTGTGGGTTGTTGTATTTAGAATGTTGTTGATTGTTTTAGAAAGTTGTGGATTGTGCCACTTCATGCGGTGGAATTTATAACAAGTTGTCAAAATACAGAGTTTTCAGAGCAGGTTGTTGGATATGGCTTGGCCTGAAATCTTTTCAGTGATATGAATGTTTTTAAGATAAAAAGTTTCATTTTTAATTCTGCAGTTACAGACTATAGAAATAAATATGTATTGCGATGAACCGACTTTTGGGGAAATTGGAAGGATATAGAATTTTGGATATTCTTTCTTCTCATTTTGAACATCTGCAAGTTTAATTCTGGGGCTTTGAACAAGTTAATTAAAATAAACCACAGATCATCAGCTAGAAGTCCAGCAGGGACACCTGGTGGGAGAAGAGTTATTTTGGGGTCGATTAGCAGTGAGAACAGCGACGTGGGCGGAAAATGTGGTGAAAACAGAAACACGAGTCTCTCCGATTTCCAATTGTCAAGCCCTTCGCCAGTGGAGTGATGAGAAGTCTGCCTTGGAAGGCAGGGAACCTCATTTTCATACATTATAATATCATTAGCGAGTCCTCCCTCCAGGACTTCCTGAATATTCATTGATTGCTGGCTTCATGTCATGCCGGCACGAGTAACAATAGCTGTATAAAAATGAGAACCTGGCAACCTCCCTGCCGAAGGGGATGTCAGAGGTGAGCACACAGGTTGCCATTACTATCCAGGGTGCCAGTTGCAGCGGAAGGGACACTGGGGACCCAGATAAGTTAAACTTGGGGCGGAGGTGGTGTTCAATCTCAGCATCTCGGGGATCGAGTCACTCACAAGCCTTAATGTCTGTGCCCTCACTCTTCCCATGCAGCCTAGCCACTCATGGGATCCTACCCAGGCACCTTGCAGTAGCCCCCCAGTACCAGAAGGGCCACTAAGGCCCGTAATTTCCCATCACAGCTGTCTCCCACACCCTCCACCTTCCCAGAGACAGGCACCTCAGTGGGCACTTTAGTGAAAAGGCTCCTGGAACACTTCCTGGTGCGTACCACACACATGCTCCGTAGGAACTCCCAACGGGGTGGACAGTCGGGCTAACCCCGGGGACTACCTGCCATCATGACGGGTTTCTGGAATGGACAGTCCCATCAATAATGGAGATGCAATCGCAGAGCCAGAGACTGCATGAGACAAGGACAATTGGGAGATTATGGCTAGTACATAGAACATAGAACAGTACAGCACAGAACAGGCCCTTCGGCCCTCGATGTTGTGCCGAGCAATGATCACCCTACTCAAACTCACGTATCAACCCTATACCCGTAACCCAACAACTCCCCCTTAACCTTACTTTTTTTTAGGACACTACGGGCAATTTATCATGGCCAATCCACCTAACCCGCACATCTTTGGACTGTGGGAGGAAACCGGAGCACCCGGAGGAAACCCACGCACACACGGGGAGGACGTGCAGACTCCGCACAGTGACCCAGCCGGGAACCGAACCTGGGACCCTGGAGCTGTGAAGCATTGATGCTAACCACTATGCTACCGTGCTGCCCCAACAACTAGTACCTCAACAATTTCTACTCTTACTTCCCTCAGCAACCTAGGATGCATCCCATCTGGACCGGCTGATTAATCTACCTTAAGTATAGCCAGCCTTTCTAGTACCTTGACTTTATCTGTTTTTATCTCAAGCTGTATCCTGGTAACCTCCTTGTTTACCATAACCTTTTGAAGTACCTCAATTTTCGATCAGGGCATGTTTCAGCCTTTTAAATATTGAGTTTAATAATTTTAGATTATATTCACTGCTTTTTTCTTTGGACATCAATTCTGATATGGATTCTTGTCTTGCAATTTATACCTCCTTCTGTTTCTTAAATATTATTCAATTTACCTTGCACGATCATTCTTTTCTGTCATTTAATCTCTCCCATCCCATCACAGGTCTTTTCTCTTATTCTTTCTTCTCCCCACCCCTTTTCCCTTCCTTAAACCCGTTATATCTCCAACTTTTTCCAGTTTTGATGAAAAGTCATTAACTGTAACTCTTGGCAGATGCTGTCTGACCTGAGTATTTCCAAGATTTTCTATTTTTATTTTGAATCTTACTTATTGTAGATTAATGCTCATATTTACTCACACTATCTATTCCATTATTTTACGAGGTATGAAAATGTAATATTGGTAATCATATTTCTGCTTGGTGGTTTTCATATCAGAAGAGGTATGAACAAATAATTGGAAATGTGGTTTGTGCAAAGCTCATTTAAATCTGAAATTTGGATTTTGTGCCCTTCCCAAGTACTCACTTTAGTCTGCCTTGCCCACCTTAGGATCCCCTCACAATCCTGGTATCGGTGCAGCTTCGCAATGACTGCTCTCCCGCCTTGGGTTTCGGTCTGAGCGACCCGTGTGCTCTGTCGAGCTCTGGGGGTTGGGGAAGCTGTCTCTCCCGACTAGGTTGCCCATCATTTGGGTGACGTAGCCCATCAGGCCTCTGCCCTCAATACCTTCTGGCAGGCCCGCAATCCGAATGTTCCTTTGTCGGGACCGGTTTTCTTTATCCTCGGCTTTTCCCCTTGGTCTGCCACCAACCTTTTAACTTCTGCTTTCAGTGCAACAATCCTGTTGCTCTGGTTCATTGAGGCTTTCTCTAGGTCGGGGATTGTCCTTTCCTGTGCTTCTCCGTCTTCCCCAACCCGATCATCTTTTTTATGGTGACCATCGCCTTGGTCACTGCCACCTCCTGATCACCTCTTTCATGGCGGTCAGCTCCTTCATGAGGAAAGTCTTCTATCTGTCTCCAGGTGGTGGGTGGAGGAGGCTGATGCTTGGGTCGTCTCCCTCTCTCTTGGGTGGCCAGGACCCTCTCGCCTCCTGGGTCTGCCGGCTCGTCCGCCTGCTGCTTGTGGCTCTTTTCACCGCTTCTGCTGTCCCTTCGACCCCTTGAACTCCCATTTGCTGGCATTTTGGTGTTGATCCTTTCTTCTCACTGTTGAGGTTAATTTACCATTGACTTTTCAGGCAAAATTTGCCTAAAAGTGCCTATTTGGTTCTGGTCTGGAGGAGAGCCACCTGATGTCCGTTCTCTCCGCACATCACTGTCACCGGAAGTCCTATTTAATACTAGGGCCCACATGTATTAGTGTGAGGGGGTGCTGAGAGAGGTGAGGCAATTTATCTCATCTTGCGCTCCAGCAGCCTCCAGTCAGGTATGAAGAAAGAAGAATGACGATTAAGGAAACAGCACTTGATGACAATAAGCCCAAACAGAAGTCCATGACACTTGATTAGCATTATCTGTATGGGCTCAGAAGTCGACCACATGAAATTTAAATTCATTTTTATCAATTAAAATTAATTTTCCAAATAATTTGCAAATGAGCACTGATACCAGCACATCCTGCTGTTCTGATTTGGGGTTTCACCATCAGTGAGGCAAAATAGCCAAAAATGAACAGCCCTTTCCAAACCTTCAGGTCCATAAAATTTTACCAGGACGAGCCAATGAGTAAGAAATAGAAGAGAAATAGGACCAATTTTCCTGAACTCATCAGCCACAATTAGGAAATCCCTGACCGAATGTATTAGGTGTTGAATAATGTTGGATTTTAATTAACAGAATAAAAAGATGCATTTTGAAAAGTGTAAAATTTGCTTGAGTGGAAAGGTGAGGGGTAAGGTTTGGAAAATAGTAGGTTGTCAAACTGAGGAGACGATGTTTAATTTTGGCGGAGTTCAAATACTTGCTTTCTAAAGTTTGACAATATTGTGGAAGAACATTTATCCATCAACCAAAGGAGGATCCATATGATTTTAGGTTGGGGACTCCTGAGAAACACTCCTGCTTCACCACCTATATGTAATAACAGGGATCTATTGAACTGCTGCATAGTTACAGAGGGGAGTGGGAGGAGAATTTCTTGACCACGCTGTAGTGCTGCATGAGGCACTGGCTGACTCCAAGATATGATGGTGAAAATAGGGTATCAAAGATTAAGCAGTTCTCATGGATTCTGTTCACTTTTTATTATACAATAGTCCCTGAAACCACTTTAGATTTCAAAAAAGAGTTGTGAACCTATAAAGCAGACATCACATTTTACTGAGCAAAAATCTACCAAAACAAACACACTATGTTGCCTCATTCCTATGACCGAATTTGTAATTCTGGTTCTACACAATTCTCTAATTAGCCACTATATGAATGGATTAGATTTAAGTAACTGAATTAAAGGAAATAGTTAAAAGGTTGTGCTCAGTATTCCAGTGCTGTGTACCAATCACAGCATGATTTGCTGACTTAGTCAACCTCCAATAATTATTCAATTATCTTTCTACTTCCAGGTTCAGCATGGTTACTCTTTGCCAGATACTCCTTCAGTATAGTCCTCAAGTATTCCTGCAAGATGGTCATTATGTGTCTTGAATTTCCTTCTCTGGGAAGCTGGCTTTTTCCTCTTCTGAATACATGCCTACAGATAAATATACATATTTTAGAAACAACATCTGACAAACTGGATTTCTTTTCCTGTCAGCAAACAGCTGGAGAGCGCATTTGTCACCTTAAGAGATTAATATTGGCTATTTAAGGCTAGGGAACACAGATCGCTCTACATTTCTGAGCACAGACAAGTAGTGAGCAAGCACGACAAACACCAATATATTTAACAACAGCACAGGCAATGTGGTTATAGATGGTGAGCTTGGTCACTCATTACTGACACACAATGAAACCTGTCCTTGTAAAACAAGCTTATGATTTATTATAAAATAATATTTCTAATTTCAATCCCAAAGTGTTCAGAAACAGAGGGGCTCTGGGGACAGAGGGGTCAGTTGAGGTCATTTAGTAGTGAGAAGGTTTAAATGGAAATGTACTTACCACCTTCTTTGGTCCCGTCTCCTGCATTGAAGAAATCCCCTGTCTTTTCAAATACTCCTCAATCTTCTCTTCATCCATAGAATCCACTGGAATACTTCTCCAAAGCTTTTGAAATTCTGCATCAGAATAAATACTTCATTGTTATAATTAGAGGTTTTTAAATAAAACTGTGAATATAATTTATGCTTGGAATTAGTCTGTCTAAATGAAAACACATCATCAAAAAGGTAATAATGCCTGGATTGTTACCTGAGTAACATTGTTGCCCCTCCTGGATGAGGGTCAAAACTGATGCCTCACACAAACTACTTACAAAGATATTTTTGAATCAAGTTTACTATATTCGGATCAAATGTGTCACAGAGACTCTTACGCAGTTAATCATTGTCACACAGACTAATACTCAATAAGTGTCACACAGACTTTAACTCAATAAGTGATAACTGTTACTCAACTCACGAATAGAACTCAAACGTTACCCTAAGTAAAGCAGCTGGCCAAGCTATTCTCAAAGGATGTATAACTGGTCACCAAGCCCCTGACTCGGGGAATCTTTTGTGATGGCTATTCCTGGGGCTTTTGCTGATGAAGCTTTGAGTCCCCGTTTCTTTGTGTGACTGCCTCAAACTTGTTCCTCTCAACACCAGCTTACTTGAGCACCCACTCATTTGTCCACTTGGCCATCCATGGCACAAGTAATAGCCATCTGTATCCTTACTTTTCAAATGCTCTTATCTGAGCCTCATCACTCTTCTTGATGATCCAGCTTTCACAGCCATACATAGTCACCGGCCACACAAGGGGCAGGATTCTGTGGGAATCGGCAGGGCGGGCAACTCCGGTGCGAAGAAGTGGCATGAACCACTCCGGCGTCGGGCCGCCCCAAAGGTGCGGAACCCTCCACACCTTCAGGGGCTAGGCCGGCGCTGGAGTGGTTTGCGCCACGCCGGCTGGCACGGAAATGGCTTGGCACCACGTCAACCGGTGCCGAAGGGCCTCGCCGGCCGGTGCGAATTGGCTCAATGCGTGGGAGTGCCAGCACGTTCCGGTGTAGTGCCAGCGCATTCGCAGGGGGGTTCATCTCCGCATCGGCCATCACGGAGGTCCACAGCAGCCGATGCAGAGGAATAGAGTGCCCACGTGGCACGTGGATCGGTGGGCTCCGATCGATGGCCAGGCCACCGTGAGGCACCCCCCCAGGGCCAGATCCCACCCCCCGCCCCCCGAGGACCCTGAAGGCCACATGCGTAGCCAGGTCCCGCCAGGAAGTACCTGTTGTAATTTACGCCGGCGGGACAGGCCAAAAACAGGCAGCCACTCGGCCCAGAGAATTGCCAGGGGGGCCGCTGCTAGTGGCCGCTGACTGGCGCGGCGCGATTTCCGCCCCTGCCAAATCCCCGGTGCCGGAGAATTCGGCACCCGGCGGGGATGGGATTTGCCCCCGGCAACTCTCCAACCCGATGGTGGGTCGGAGAATCCCCGCCCAAGGACTTTCGGAAGACAAATTTACATCGTAATCGAGATGCTGTGGCTAACAACATTATGACCCTTGTTAAGTCTAACCAGAATTTTTGGGTACTCTGCATCTTATGGGATGAATGGCCTATGATAGTGGAAGGTTATCAACTTGTACAAGCTGAGCTCCATTAATCAGAACCTTACAGTGAAAGATCAGTCAAAGAATGATAGAGATCTAATTTCTTGTTGTCTCTTTGGGGATGGTGATGACTTCCTTGTTTGAACATCGATTCTGTCCAGAATTATCAGTGTTGAGGCAACATCTTTTAGCTGAATGTAAATATCCTGCTGTGTTCACACACTGTTTGCATTTCTAAAGAGATAGTTCCAAACAAGTGCATTTACGTAGCACTTTTAAAGTATTAAAATGTGTCAAGGTTCTTGACAAGCGTTAACAAAATTTGACTAAGCTACAGAAGGTCAAATGATCAAAAGCTTGGTCAATGCGGTAAGTCTTAAAAGGAATCACAAAAGAGAAAGTGATAGAGGTTTAGGGAGGAATTTCCAGAGCTTAAGAGCACCGATATTTGAAGGCATGACTACCAGTGGTAGAGTAATTAAAATTGGAAAGACATAGGAGGCCAAAGAAGTCGGGAGTAGTGAGGCCATGGAAAATTAAAAAAATTAGAATTTAAAAATCAAGACGCTGCTCAACATATGTTGTTAGGGAGCACAAGGGGGCTGGGTAAGAAGGACTGTGTGTCAGGGCAGGGTTTTGAATTACCTCAAGTTTACGGGGTCGGGGGGGTAAGACGTGGCGAGGATTGTCAAGTGTGCACTGGAATAGACAAGTCGAGAGGTAACAAAGACATGGATGAAGTTTGAACAGTAGGTAAGCGAAGGCAAAGAGGAGTTGGTCAATATTAAGGAGGTAGAAATAGGTGGTTTTAGAAATGGCACAGATATGGGTCAGAGGCTAACTCCAGGGTCAAATAGACCACCAATGTTCTGAACTGTCATGTCCAACCTCAGACAATTGTCAGGGAGTGAGATGGAGTCAGCAGTAAGAGAACAAATTTCTCATCGGGGCTGAAGGCAATGGCTTTTATTTTCCCCATATTTGGAGTAAATTTCTGCTGACCCAGTAGTGAATGTCTAACAAGTGGTCTGACAGCTTAAAGACAGTGGAGGGTTCATGAGAGGTGGAGGTGAGGTAGAGCTGGATGTCTTCAACTCGGATGCGGAAACTAATGCCATGGTAGCATTTAATGTGATATATCTCAGAGCGAGGGTCCATCCTGCTCAGGCCTCCGGTGGCTAATGGAGAGGTATGTAGGTGTCAAGGGTTTCTTCCATAGGAAGAAGGCCTGGTCAGTAAATTTGCCAGGGCCTGCTTTACTTGTCCAGCAAGCTGATCCCATTTACCTGTGTTCTGGGGCCTTCAGACTTGTTCCTGATCCCTCCCCTGTGCAGTACCAGCAGCAGCCATCGGTCCTAGTAGTTTCCGATTGGCCAGTGGCTCTCGAAGGCAGGACATCTTCCGGCATTGATGAAGCAGATGCCCGACGGGTTTTTGATTGCATTGGAACAATTAGGAACGGCTGTGGCTGGGTTGTCACCTGCTCTTTAGCTGGTGTTTGGGCTAATTACTACAGCTATTAAATCCAACCCTATGTTTTGAATCATGTTGCCAAGGGGAAGGATGTAGTAAGAATCAGGAAGGGTAAAGGGAAGACACACACCTGAGATAAAGGTGTGGGGGCAGGTAAATAAGCTATTGCATGCAATTTCTTGGCTGTAACTGAATAGATAAGAATGGAACCTAGTGAATGCAGTCCCAGCTAGATGGTGTAGTGGTTATAGGTCCACGTCAAAGGTTGCAGACAGATTAAGATAAGGAGAGGGATAATTTATCTTTGACAATCATATAGGATGTCATTTGTGACTTTGGTAAAGCTATTTTGTATCTACGGTGGGGAACAAAACCTGATTTGGGAGTATTTAAACATGAAATTCCAAGGGCAGAAGGACTATGGCAGAATTGAGAAATGGACTGAGAGCGGGTCGTGTACCGATGTGGCCTCATGTAACTTTATTTTTTCACTGCGTGTTGGTGTACGTACTAAATGAGTCGTCCTGTATATTTGGATAGGGGAAGAGTTGGGACTCTCATTTGCAATGATGGTTCTTTGGGGCTTGGGTGTATATGCGGGGGTTGTATGCAAAAGGGGATTTCTTGGTTTTCCTGTAACCGGGCAAGGGGGAAGGAGACCCAGGCGAGGGCCTCCACGCTGGCCGGTTTAAGCCGGCCACTGATCGGGAGTGAGGTGGAGGGAGGGGCTGCAGCCATTAGAGCCTGGTAGAATAGGTTTTGGTGAGCCAAGCCGGGGTGAAAAGTTGGGGGAAGGAACCGAGATTTGGGGGGGGGGGGGGGGGAGAGTTTACAAGAGGAAGTGGAGGGGAGGAGTCTGGGAGGAGGGTGGGGGAGAGAGAGTCTGGGAGGATGGGGGGGGGGGGGAAAGAAAGTCTGGGGGGGAAAGACAGTCGGGGGGGGGGGGGGGGGGAGAGAAGGGGATGAGGCCAAGATGAGATCAGCCATGATTGTATTGCATGGGTGAACAGGCTCGAGGGGCTGAATTGCCTACTCCTGCTGCTAGTTCTTATGAAAAGTTCTACTTACCTTCATCCATGGTGAACTGGCAGCTTTTGTCATTATAGAAGAGGATCTTCTTCTTATCTGGTCGCGTCACAAAAATAATTTGGTCCCCCAACACCTAGGAAGGTACATAACCCAAATTTCATTCATTTTTAACTTTCATGATACCTTTTCATAGAAAGCACAAAATATGTTGAAAACATAGATGTTAATATGGCCTATGTTTGCTTCAAATCTTCTTGTAGTGCTGGTTATATAGATGATATTGAACTATCCAGAGGAGCTGCTGAAATGGATCTTGAAGTGGTAGACTCCAGTTCCATGTTCAATTGCAGCAGAACATTACCAGTGATTGATTCTACAGATCAGCAGACTTCAAGGTTTTATGCACGTACAAAGGAGACAGAAAGCGAAGGTCTGTGACAGGGTGGATGGAGGCAAAAATTAACCGACAAAAGGGATGATGCTTACAAGGGAAAAGGAGATGGTGACTGTACACGTAAACAGACAAATTGGGTGTATCTGGAGGTGTGAATGACAAAGCAGAATCATTACCAACAACTGCCGTTCAAACATAAAATGACAAAAACAAATGGGACAGTGGTAAAGACCTGAAATTGTTGAACCCAATGTTGCAGTTGGAAGACCGTCAAGTACCTAATAAAAATACTAATCCTCACAGGTTGAAGGCGGAGGACAGAGCGATTAGGATGGGAAATAAAATTAAACTTGTACTCTTCTTATTTTTTTTTAAACAAAGTCCTACTCTAGAATTTATTACTTCTATTCATTTCTGAATTTTGGGGCTGAAATTTTATGGAGCCGCCAAGAATAGAAAACGTGGCTTGCTGAATTAGGCAGGATACAAAATTTTGATTTCCCAACGGTGAGTTCAGATGCAGAGAATAAGTCAGAGGTGTGTTTATGTCACTGCCAGGGCACGTGCTGCCCTGTGGCGGGTTACTACATTTTTATGCCATGAATACTCATTGGCATAAAACTTTTTTATTATTTTTTATAAAACAGTTTTCCTTGTTGAACTCATGGGAAGGGAGCAAGCGATTGGGAGCTTGCTGGACTGGAATACGTTGGGGATCAGGGGAGGGTGGAGCAGTGGGGTCGGGGCATAGAAGAGTGGAAAAGGAATCCAAGGGAGGGTAGAGGATGCAGTTGGGAGCACAGAAGGGGAAAAGACCTGGCACCCAGAGTGTGGCGGTAGAGATGCAAGGACAGTTAGACCGGGTGGGAAAATGAGAAACCTGAAAGCAGGGTTAGTAATGTCCACAGGTGGGTTCATCTCAGGGTGATGGATGGCAGAGGGAACATTCACAGTCTGGGGGTGTGGGGGGGGGGGGGGGGGGGGGGGGGTAGTTGATTTGGTATGGAGGCAATGTTTAAAAATATACCTTTATCGCTTTCTGTGCATTTGGTAGTCCTTCCTCTATATCGTCTAAGAGGATTCCTCCCAAACCTCGCTGATCATGCTTGTCCAAAAGCCTCAGAAGAGCCTTTTTATCTCTCAAATTGTACTTGGGTTTAAAGGCATATTTTCCATCTGTCACATCGATTTTTGGGTTGCTTAGCAATGCCTGAGGAAAAATAAAAAGATGCCATTGAAACATTTTCAGGGAAACACAAATTCCTACCAATGAATCTGCTACTTTGGAAAGCCAGGAAAAAGCAATTTTCTCAGGGCTTTAGTGATGTACTCGTAAAAGGGTTGGGAACCTGGAGTTAAGAGCTCAAAGTGGTAAATGTGCCAAGCTACAAGCAAGATTGTGTCAAACTGGTGATGTCCAAATAAGGGACTTGATATTTATTAAACCACTTTATTTATAAATACATATATACATTAATGGATGTCCATGGCACTGTTAATTGAGCACCATAACCATCAGGCTGCTGCATTATAATAGAGAAGCTTAGATGTACAGAAGGGTTGCCCCACTATTGGCTCTTCCTTCTCAACCAAAGCTAATCACGTGCTTTTCACCATCTAATTCACTATTCATCTCAAATTGTTCAATGGCTTCCTTCTGATTTTTAGGTGTCTGATGTTTTCGGGTTCCTGGAAAATGATCTCTGCCTTTCTGATTTTGATTGTTTATATGCATTGTTTTATTTACTTTTTTTCTTGCTTTGGCAAGGTCCCTCAGGGCAGACTGGTACAAAAGGTGAAGTCACACGGGATCAGGGGTGAGCTGGCAAGATGGATACAGAACTGACTAGGTCATAGAAGGCAGAGAGTATGAATGGAAGGGTGCTTTTCTGATTGGAGGGCTGTGACTAGTGGTGTTCCGCAGGGATCAGTGCTGGGACCTTTGCTGTTGTTCGTAGTATATACAAATGATTTGGTGGAAAATGTAACTGGTCTGATTAGTAAGTTTGCAGACGCCACAAAGGTTGGTGGAATTACGGATAGCGATGAGGACTGTCAGAGGATACAGCAGGATTTAGATTGTTTGGAGACTTGGGCGGAGAGATGCCAGATGGAGTTCAATCCGGACAAATGTGAGGTAATGCATTTTGGAAGGTCCAATGCAGGTAGGGAATAGGGAATATACAGTGAATGGTAGAACCCTCAAGAGTATTGACAGTCATAGAGATCTAGGTGTACAGATCCACAGGTCACTGAAAGGGGCCACACAGGTGGAGAAGGTAGTCAAGAAGGCATACGGCATGCTTGCCTTCATTGGCCAGGGCATTGAGTATAGAAATTGGCAAGTCATGTTGCAGCTGTATAGAACCTTAGTTAGGCCACACTTGGGAGTAGTGTTCAATTCTGGTCGCCACACTACCAGAAGGATGTGGAGGCTTTAGAGAGAGTGCAGAAGAGATTTACCAGGATGGAGGGCATTAGCTATGAGGGGAGATTGAATAAACTTGGTTTGTTCTCACTGGAACAAAGGAGGTGGAGGGGCGACCTGATAGAGGTCTACAAAATTATGAGGGGCATAGACAGAGTTGATAGAAGTTTTTCCCAGGGTAGAGAGGTTAATTACTAGGGGGCATAGGTTTATGGTGCGAGGGGCAAGGTTTAGAGGAGATGTACGAGGCATGTTTTTTTTTTTTACACAGTGGGTAGTGGGTGGTGGAAGCAGGGACGATAGTGACATTTAAGGGGCATCTTGACAAATACATGAATAGGATGGGAATAGAAGGATACGGACCCGGAAGTGTAGAAGATTTTAGTTTTGACGGGCAGCATGGTCGGCACAGGCTTGGAGGGCCGAAGGGCCTGTTCCTGTACTTTTCTTTGTTCTTTGTTTTTTTAGTATATCCAATTTTTGTGGTTTCTCTCCCTCTTCTTTCTTAGTAGGCAGCAGTTGGTGGGAGGTGAAAAAAAATGACGACTGGTGGGGGCACCTGCCAAGATGACTCTAACATAGGGATAGGTTTAGACCATTTCATCCCTTAAGCTTGTTCCACCGAGTCATGGTTGATCTGTGCCTGATTCCAGATATCTGCTTTTGCTTGGGGAGAAAGCAGGATTAGGATATAGAGTTGGATGATCAGTCACGATCGTGATAAATGGCGGAGCAGGCTTGAAGGGCCAAAAGGCCGTCTCCTGCTCCTATCTTCGGTGTATCTAGGTATGTTTCATATCCCAGAATACCTTTAGTTAACGGATACCTATCGATTTGAAATTAACAATGATCCAGTGTCAAATGTAATTTGTTAAAGGAAGATTCAAACTTCCACCACCCTTCACATGTAGAAATATTTTGTAATATCAATTGTGAAAAGTCAGCTCCAGTCCAAGACTCCCCAACCAGCAAAATTAATTTCTATCGCCCATCCATTCCCTTTAATATTTTGAAAACATCAATCACTCCTTAATCTTCCAAATCCCAGGGAATACAACCCTAATTTGTGTAACCTCTTCTAATTCAAATTTAGATATCACTATTGTAAATCAATGCTGCATTCACTCTTAAGGTTTCCTCTGGGTGTTCTGGTTTCCTCCCACAGTCCAAAGATGTGAAGGTTAGGTTTATTGGGCATCTTAAATCGCCCCTTAGTATCCAAAAGGTTAGGTGAGGTTACTGGGTCATGGGATAGGGTGGGGCTCTTTCAGAGGGTCGGTGCAGACTCTGTGGGCTGAATGGCCTCATTCTGCACTGTAGGGATTCTATATCCTAAGGTGCGATAGATACCCAGAACTTAACACAATACTTCAGGTGCAATCCAACCAGTGATCTGTAAAGCTGTAGCATGACTTCTACATCTATGTATTCAAATCCTCTAGCTAAAAGGCCAAGCCTTTTGATTATTTCCAGTACAGGCTCATGACATTTTAATGTTTACATGGTCCCCCAAGTCTCTCCAGACCTTCACTTTTCACTATTTAGGAAGTATTTGTACTATCTTTTTTAGGTCCAAATTAAGGCTGGTTTAGCTCAGTGTGTTAGACAGCTGTGATGCAGAACAAGGCCAGCAGCGCGGGTTCAATTCCCGTACCAGCTGAGAATGCTGAATTCTCCGTGTACCTGAACAGGTGCTGGAATGTGACGACTAGGAGCTTTTCACAGTAACGTCATTGTAGTGTTAAGGGCTGATTTAGCTCAGTGGGCTAGACAGCTGGTTTATGATGCAGACAAGGCCAGCAGCGCAGCGCAGGTTCATTTCCGTACCAGCTGAAAATTCTGAATTCTCCCTGTGTACCCGAACAGGCGCTGGAATGTGGCGACTAGGAGCTTTTCACAGTAACTTCATTGCAATATTAATGTAAGCCACCTGTGACAATAAAGATTATTTATTTAGTCATAATGACCCCCCCCCCCCCCCCCCCCCCCCCATTTGACTATATTGAAGTCCATTTGCCACAATTTTGTCCATTCACTTAATCTAGCATTAAGAGTGGGGAAGGACATTTTACCTTTGTCATCTAAACATGGCCTCTATACTCACATTGTGTCAGAGCAAATGCCATTGCTGGCCACATCTTTCTATCCCTTTCCATTCATATTCCCGCTTCCTCTCCAGATTTCCTTTGCATCTGATACTGAAAGAATCTTTCCCCTAAATCACCTCCAACAGCATTTTCAAATTACCAACTGTCCAGCCTTTGGCCCTCTATTCACGATACTCTTCCTGCAGCTACCAGTCAGGTCAATTGCACCAACATCTTTGATGATGTTCCCATAAAACTATTATCCACTATTCACTCTCACTTAGTCTGACAACTGGTTTAGCAATTTAACAGGTCTCGCTGGGCCACTTATAGCATCACCACTGGGTACGGCCCTCTGACAAAGCTGTTCATTGTTCTAGGATAATTCTGGAATGAAACGATAACCTGATTATTCTCTTCACTACAATCCTTTTTCCTTTTGCTTAAACCCCTCCTCTTTATCCCTCCAAATTTCACTTCCAACAGGTTTGTTATATGGTCTTCCACAACACTAAGAATGTGACATCCGTTCAACTGCAGCTATCGCCTCCCTGCCCAACACGCCAACTTCCCCTTTGGCTTTCCCCTCTCCAATCCTGAACTTGTAACATTCTCCAGGTTACTTAAGAACTTGGAGCTAGAGTAGGCAATTCAGTCCTGAGCCAGCTTCGCCATTAAATACAATCATAGCTGATCTCATCTCCACCTTCCTGCCCACTCTCCAACCCAGTGCTAATTAAAGCCTGGCTATTTCCTACTTAAATTTGTTTTGTGGTCTGGCGTCACTGCACTCTGGGTGGGTTATTGCACAGATTCACGACTCTTTGAGTGATGCAATTCCTCCTCATTCCGGTTTTAAAACTGGCATCCCGTAGCCGAAAACTATGGCCTCTTCCAAGTCCAACAAGGGGCAACATCCGCTCTACATCTACCTTGTCAAGCGCCTTTAGCATCTTATATAACAATTAGATCTCTTCTCTTTCTTCTAAACTCTAGCGAGTTAAGCCTAAACTGCTCAATTCCCTTCATAAGACAAGTCCTTCATCCCTGGATTCAATCTAGTGAACCTTCTCTCAACCACCTCTAATGCATTTACAGCCTTTCCCTAAGGGGACTAAACTGTGCACGGTACTCCAGATGCAGTCTCATCAATGCCCTATACAGATCCCTCTGCACAAAGCATTTTGATGTTTTTCCATTTAGATAATTTGCTTTTTATTCCTCTGACCAAAATGGATAACCCCACACTTATCCATGTTAATGTTGGCCCACTGATTTAACTTATCCATGTTAATTTGTAAATTTCGGATTTCCTCATTGCAACTTGCTTTCCCATCTATATTAGTGTCATCTGCAAATTTGGTTATAGTATATTCTATCTCTGTATCCAGTTCATTAATATAGATTGTAAATAGTTGGGGCCCATGGACCAAACCCTCTGGCACATCACTAGTTACAGTTTGCCAACCAGAAAAATACCATTTATCCCCACTCTCTGCTTTCTATTGGTTACGCAATCCTCCATCCAAGCTAATAGATTACCCCAAACACCGTGGCATCTTATCTTGTGTATTAAACTTTGGTGCAGCACCTTGTGAAATGCCTTCTGGAAGTCCAGATATGCTACATCTACAGGTCCCACATTATCCACTTTTCTTGTTACATCTTTGAAGAACTCTAGCAAATTAGTCGAGCACTATTTACCCTTCGTAAAACCATGTTGACTCTGATGGATTACGTTTTGACTTCCTCTCCCATCTTCCCTCGTTCCTTCTCTGAGCTAATCTAGCCCACGAGACAAGAACAAGAACACAAGAATTAGTAGGAGTATATCATTTGGCCCCTTGTGCCTGCTCTGCCATTTGATAAGATAAGGGCTGATTTGACTCGCCTCAACTCCACTTTCCTGCCAGTACCTCCATAACCCTTGGCTCCCTTGTCACTCAATTCAAAACGCATCTCCTGCTCCCTTTGACAAAGGGGAGGACAAAACTTCTGACCGTGTAACATCCCTTCCTGACCCATGTTGCATGGTATTGTTAATGGCTACCTCTGTGGGTGGCACAGCAGCACTGTGGTTAGCACTGTTGTTTCACAGTGCTGTCCCGTCCACCCGCGATCTAATCCCAATACTATGGTTGGGAAGTTTGGGGGGGGGGGGGGGGGGGGGGGGAGATACACTAGCCCCACCCACCTTTAGACCTATTACTGCTCACTTAAAGTTCTCAATCCACCTCCAGTGCCGTAATATGTTGGCCTGTTGAAGGTGAGAGGGAATACAATTTTATCACTGAAGTTGGTGAAAAGGCAGGAAGGAAGGTGGTACATCCTGTGCGCAGAGGCAGCCATCCTAAGATCATCTCCCCTCTCCACCTTTGTTCCTCCATGCCTGGACTCAAACCTGTGCCCCCAACTCCCTCCCTAGGCTGCTCGATCACTCTCCACCCAAATGATCCCAAGGCTTACCTGTATGCGGCATCCATGACACTTCTTCACTGGGCTGCTTACAGTCCCAGCTGCACCCACTACTGAGTTTTGGTAGTGCTATGCATGCAAGACTGTAATTAAATTAGATAGCAGCTCAAGAGAGCAGGACTTTCTTTCATTGAGGGGCAGACGTCCAACCCTCAGCATGTAAACAGACTCGCAGGATATATCATTCTGGGGAGGCCTTCTTCAAAGTTGTGCCATTTCTGACCAACTTTTATTCTGGGAGCGCTAGCAGTACATTTCTTCCCTCTTCTCTCTCCTCCCTCCTATTCCAAAAAATCCAGCCCTAGAATTTTAAGGGGTAAGCTAATTGAAATATTTAAGGTGACTAAAGGATTTGGTAGTTTTTCTCCAATATCTTTCCTCTGGTGGGAAGTCCAGAAGAAGTAGGAATAATATTAAAACTAGAGCTAGATCATTCAAGGGAGATGGCATGATGCACTTGTTCATCAAAGGGTAGAGGAAATTCAGAACCATACACCCAAAAACTATTACAAAAAGCTGAAAAGAGGTCAATAGATAAAGAAAGAATACTGAAGAAACTGGAATCTGAAATAAAACAATAAATGTTAGGAATATCAAGTGGGTCTGGCAGCATTTGCAGGAGAGAAACAGAGTCGATGTTCTTATGAATGGCATTGACCTGAAATGCTAACTCTTATTTCTCTCTTCACAGATGCTGTCAAATCTGCTGAGGATTTCCATCATTTTCTGAGACTACTTGATTAAAAAAATATATATTTTGGTGGAGGCATTTTCAAATAAATACATAACAAACAGGAAAACAAGAAACAATTGTGGCAACAGTAAACAGCCATGCATCCTTACATACTGTCCAAAAATCTCCCCCTCCAACTCTACCGCTGCCACCCCAGCGTCTGACCCCCCCCTTTTTAAACTTTTAACCCAAACCCCCATCCCAAACAGGAACTGAAACCTTCCCACCCCGCTGAAGACTCAATACTCCTTAAAAAGTCGATGAACAGCATCCGCCTAGAGGTGAACCCCTCCTCTGCACCTCTGATGGCGAACTTGTTCTTCTCGAAGTGCAGGAACACTGCCAAATTGCTCACCCCCACCTCTACACTTGGCGGCTCTGAGTCCCGCCAACACAACAGAATCAGGCTATCAGAGATGCAAAGGCCAATCTCTTCACACCTGCATCCCCAGATCCTCCAACAATTCAAATATTGCCATTCGGAGTTACTGTTACCCCCCCAAATCTTCGGCATTCTCTCTGCAAAGCCTGCCCAAAATCCCCCTAGCCTTGGACATGCCCAAAACATGTGGACGTGGTTTGCCGGCCTCCCCACACACCGCCCATACCTATCCTCCGCCCCTGGAAAGAGCCGACTCATCCTGGAAACTGTCATGTGGGCCTTGTGTACCACTTTGAACTGGATGAGACTCGAGTGTTGCGCACAACGAGGATGCATTAACCCTCTGTGAAGCCTCACTCCACACTCCAGCCCCAAAGCCCCACCCAGCTCTTCCTCCCACTTACGCCTGACCTCCTCCACTTGGCACTCACTCTCTTTAACAGCTCCCCACATGCACCCGAGACCTTGCCCTCTCCTATTTCCTTCTTGCACAGCAGTTTGTCCTGCAGCTTCGGGAGTGGCAGTGCTGTAAACAAAGCCACCTTCTTCCTCAAAGTCCCTAACCTGCAGATACGTGAACCAATTCCCCTTCGGCAACTGTAAGTCTCCTCCAGCTTCTCCAAGCCTGCAAACTTCCCTCCAACAAACAAATCCTTAAAATATTCCATCTCCGCCTGCTGCCACCCCGGAACCTCGCATCCAGCCCACTTGATGTTTATTTAGGCAAATGGATCGAGGGGTACAGAACCAAGGCTGGTCAATGATATTAAGATACAGTTCAGTCATGATCTAACTGAGTGGAAGAATAGAAAGGCCTACCCCCATTTTCAAACTCACTTCAGGGACTAGAGTACATATCGCAGCTGTCATTTCAATGCAGTTCTGAGGGAGGTGCTGTCGTTTGGATGAAAAGGGGGAGGCGGTGGTATAGTGGCACCGTCACTGGACCAGAGACCCAGAGTAATGCTCTGGCGACCCAGGTTCAAATTCAGTCAATGTAGATGGTGAAATTTGAATTCAATAAAAATCTGGAATTAAAAGTCTAATAATGACTATGAAACCATTGTCAATTGTCGTAAAAACCCATCTGGTTCACTAATGTCACCAATTAATGGGAAGGAAATCTGCAGTCCTTACCTGGCCTGGCCCACATGTGACTTCAGATCCATAGCAACGTGGTGGACTCTTAACTTGCACCTCAAGAGCAATTAGGGATGGGCAATAAATGCTGGCCCAGCCTGTAACATCCATGTCCCATGAACAAATAAAAAAAAACTTCAGACTCTGTCTGCCTTCTGAATTGAATGTAAAGGTTCCCATTGCCTGATTTGAAGCAAGGGCGTTCTCGAAATGTCTTAGCTAATATATATTCTTCAATCAGCATCACTAAAATAAATTAACTGATTATTGATCTGCTGATATTTGTGCACGATTTAATCATGCACAAATTGGCTGACGGATTTTTCTACATTATAACACGGTACTGAATTAACTGTAAAATGCTTTAGGCCATGAAAGACACAATATAAATTCAAGATTTTTTTTCTTTCTGCGCACTATGTTCAACTGTACATTTGGGTTAAGTGGTAGGGTTCCCATTCCTCCATCCATTCTTAAGTATTTCGTCAAATAATAACTATATAAATATCTCACCTCAGTCATCAACCATTGTTTCTGTCTCATACCGATATCCAGGAGTTTCGTCTCATCAAGAATTTCATCCAGTGTCAGTGGATGGGTATCTCCGCGCTGGTGGCGAGTCTGCATAAAAACGTAAAGGTTAAACTAGGTACAAGTGGATAGAAGCTGCAACATGAAAACAGACCACATGGCCCAACAAATCTGTGACAACACTTAGCCTTCATTGAGAAAATACTCCTGGCCACATCTACTTATGACTAATAACCCTTCGCCCATCTATCCAAACTCAGTTTGACTGCTGACATAGTTTCTACCTTAACCTTAACCACTAATCCTGGAAGTGAACTTTGAAGCCTCAACTATGTGGAAAGAAGTTCCCACTTGCTATGGGTTCTAAATATCTCACATTTAATCTTGGCACAATGGTCCCTTCGTTCTACATCCCTTAACACAAACCTCAGCTGATGGGAGGTCCCCACCATCACAGATTCCAGTTTTCATCCATTTTAATTCATTCCACAAGGTATGAAAAACAACCGAATGCCCTGGCCACAGTAAAGTCCATAAAGCCATGAAAATATCTGGTGTGGTGCAAAAAGGTGTGTATTCTATAACTAGCTACTGTGCAGTGTTACTGCAACACTAACATATTATTTGCTGTCCACAAAAAGAATAAATCCAAGCAAGGCAATTACTGACTATCCATCATCTCTAAATCACCAGCAAAATAACAGAAAGATTGAAGTTTACCTAGTAATATTCCAGTACAGACTTGATGGACCAATCAGCCTCCTTCTGTGCTGTGCTATTCTATTCTATAATCCTATCCTGCTGATCGAAACTCACTTCAGTTCCATCAAGACCATTTGGCTACAGACCTACAGTCTACGTCCAAATATAGAGCTGAATTCCAGAGGTGAGGAAAGGGCAATTGTCGTTGACATCAAGATGGTATTTGGCGAAGTATGGCGCAAAGGAGTCCCAGATAAACGGAAGTAAATGAAGCTTGGGAAGAATCTGATGTATCTGGCGTCCTAAAAGATGGTTGTGGTAAAGTTTCACAACATCATACAGGAGTCTCACAATAGCATCCAAGGTCCAATTACCTTCAGGTTTTTTCATCAATGACCTGCCTCCATCAAAAAGAACAGAAATAGTGAATTTGCTTGATGATTTGGATCTAAAGAGAGAGCTAAGACGAGCAAGGAGGGGACATGAGAAGTCTTTGGCAGGTAGGATCAAGAAAAACCCAAAAGCTTTCTATAGGTATGTCAGGAATAAAAGAATGACTAGGGTAAGAGTAGGGCCAGTCAAGGACAGTGGTGGGAAGTTGTGTGTGGAGGCTGAGGAGATAAGCGAGATACTAAATGAATACTTTTCGTCAGTATTCACTCAGGAAAAAGATAATATTGTGGAGGAGAATGCTGAGACCCAGGCTATTAGAATAGATGGCATTGAGGTGCGTAGGGAAGAAGTGTTGGCAATTCTGGACAAGGTGAAAATAGATAAGTCCCCGGGGCCTGATGGGATTTATCCTAGGATTCTCTGGGAAGCCAGGGAAGAGATTGCTGAGCCTTTGGCTTTGATTTTTATGTCATCATTGGCTACAGGAATAGTGCCAGAGGACTGGAGGATAGCAAAGTGGTCCCTTTGTTCAAGAAGGAGAGTAGAGATAACCCCGGTAACTATAGGCCGGTGAGCCTAACGTCTGTGGTGGGTAAAGTCTTGGAGAGGATTATAAAAGATACGCTTTATAATCATCTAGATAGGAATAATATGATTAGGGATAGTCAGCATGGTTTTGTGAAGGGTAGGTCATGCCTCACAAACCTTATCGAGTTCTTTGAGAAGGTGACTGAACAGGTGGACGAGGGTGGAGCAGTTGATGTGGTGTATATGGATTTCAGTAAAGCGTTTGATAAGGTTCCCCACGGTCGGCTTTTACAGAAAATACGGAGGCTGGGGATTGAGGGTGATTTAGAGATGTGGATCAGAAATTGGCTAGTTGAAAGAAGACAGAGTGGTGGTTGATGGGAAATGTTCAGAATGGAGTTCAGTTACGAGTGGCGTACCACAAGGATCTGTTTTGGGGCCGTTGCTGTTTGTCATTTTTATAAATGACCTAGAGGAGGGCGCAGAAGGATGGGTGAGTAAATTTGCAGACGACACTAAAGTCGGTGGAGTTGTAGACAGTGCGGAAGGATGTTGCAGGTTGATAGGGTTGTGAAGAAGGCCTATGGTGTGATGGCCTTTATTGGTAGAAGGATTGAGTTCCGGAGCCATGAAGTCATGTTGCAGTTGTACAAAACTCTAGTATGGCCGCATTTGGAGTATTGTGTACAGTTCTGGTCGCCTCATTATAGGAAGCACGTGGAAGCTTTGGAACGGGTGCAGAGGAGATTTACCAGGATGTTGCCTGGTATGGAGGGAAAATCTTATGAGGAAAGGCTGATGGACTTGAGGTTGTTTTCGTTAGAGAGAAGAAGGTTAAGAGGTGACTTAATAGAGGCATACAAAATGCTCAGAGGGTTAGATAGGGTGGACAGCGAGAGCCTTCTCCCGCGGATGGAGGTGGCTAGCACGAGGGGACATAGCCTTAAATTGAGGGGTAATAGATATAGGACAGAGGTCAGAGGTGGGTTTTTTACGCAAAGAGTGGTGAGGCCGTGGAATGCCCTACCTGCAACAGTAGTGAACTCGCCAACATTGAGGGCATTTAAAAGTTTATTGGATAAGCATATGGATGATAAGGGCATAGTGTAGGTTAGATGGCCTTTAGTTTTTTCCATGTCGGTGCAACATCGAGGGCCGAAGGGCCTGTACTGCGCTGTATCGTTCTATTGCAGAGTTTCCTTCCTTACTACCTGGTGGTGTTGTGTTACAGTTCACTTGAAGTCAGAGCTGATGTGACTGCACTTTTACACACATGTTGTAGTCTGGAGTTAAAAATAGTGATGATAGGAGCTCCAACATTCTTTCCATCACATCACAGACCAGGTATCTCTTCCACTCTCATCATTTTCTATTGGTGTGTATCAGAAGGATTTGCAGATTGATACTCAAACTGCAGAGTTATGAATGCACCTTCCTTGACCATCAGTTCCTGAGGAAGGTCTCGAAATATGGAGATTCTGGTTCAGTGGTAGGGACACCACAATTGCACCACACGATTCCTCTACGATCTACAAAACACATATTTGATTGCGATTAATGCTTTCCACTTTCCTGGATGCGTACAACTGCACAACATCCAGGAAACTTGACACCACCTTGGATAGGAGGTCCACAGGATTAGCACCTCAACCACCAGCTTAAATGTCCACTTCCTCAATCACCAGAATTCTATATACTACTAACACAATGTACTGCAACAAGACACCAAAGCTTCTTCTTGCCAGCATCTCAAAACCCATGAATTCTACCACCACCTACAAGGTCAGTGGCAACAGATGCATAGAAGGTCAATGGCAACAGGTGCATAAGAACATTATCAAGTTCCCCACCAAACTGCACACTATCCTAACTTGGACATATATAGCCATTTTGTTTTCACAACTGGGGAAAATTCTCGAACTCCTGACTTAACATCAATGTGAAGCACCTTACCACATAAACTGCAAAGGTTCAAGAAGGCAACCCATCACTTTCTCAAAGCTCTAGCTAAAAGGGTAAAGCTGCTGCAAATCAAACGCTGACCGAGAGCGCGAAGAGCCGGGGAGCGCGAAGAGCCGGGGAGCGCGAAGAGCCGGGGAGCGCGAAGAGCCGGGGAGCGCGAGAGCCAGAGAGCGCGAGAGCGATCCAGTCCAGAGAATCATCCTTTTGTTCCCGATGCAATCTGCACTATTTCTCAATGAATTTATCTTTCTTCAACAATTTGTCTAGTCTCAATCCTCCTCATTTGTATATTTCTTTGTTATGCTTTAAAGAGATAAGGTACGGAGGTGCCCACACTTGATTCTTTCAAACATGATGAGAGGTTTATTAAGAGGAGTTACTCATACAATCTAAGGGGCACAATTAATTAAATTCATAACATTCTTGAAAGCTTGTGTTAGGGATTTTTAGATAACTGTTTAATTATGATGCTTGCTGCAATGCAAAGTTAGCATCTGGATGCAAAATAGAAGTTACTTTAGGAATCATTCCATGGTTCAACAGTCTGTTAAGAAATTAGAACTGGATGAACAGCTTATTAACATTTTATCAGCAGGGCTTATCCTCAAGCATAAATAACATAACAGGCAAAAACAAAAAAGGATGGATACGAGATGTTTCGAGGGAGTTGTGGAACCGATCATGGGGAATGGCACAGGCTGAGATACGGGAAGATGATGTAAAGGATAGAATGTACATACAAAGGCTCTAAACATTCACAGAAGATGGATTAAAATATGGGAGGGCTTTAATTCTATAGTTTTGACAAAGAACTTGACATGCTATTAAAGAACAGCTTTCACAGGACAATTAAGTCCTGCCAATATAACACTAAAGGCTACTCCAAAAAGAAAATGAAGGATAGATTTTTGGGGGAAGCCATTGCAGCAGACAGTGAAGAGAAACACCCACGGGTGGAAATAGGCTGACTTTGATCTAAAACGCTTCGATATTTTGAGAAGCCATGAAGACATGATGCACTGAGGCAAAGACCAGCTGTTCGCACATGCCAGCCTGCCCGACCTGGACTTGATACTTGTCATAGTCGTATGCCTTTGCTGTGTAACTAGTGTGTTATATCCCATGTTAAACTCTGATCAAACTCAACATTCCTTCTCATATTGGTTACAGGCAATCCTGATTGATTAGATAATTGATGACAAATTGAGCTCAAATTAAAATATCAATAAATTGCCTTTCTTGAAAATTACTATTTACCGTTGGGACGGTAGGGACCCCCCAGTGTTCAATAACTTCCTGACTTCGGTTGACTGATTTTGTCACAACGATTCCGTAAGAAAGATTATATCATTCTTTTCCAGAGAATTATTAGCTTTGAGACATTTATTCTTGCATAGGATGCTAAAGCAAGTAATATCAAGCTAATTAGTTTAATTGTAGAATTTCCTGTTTGGTAACAAGCTACTAGTGTATATTTTCAGGAAATACTATTTAATACACTGTTTATTTTAATCCATCCTCATTGAGGATCATTTTTTTTTCATGGTTTTGTCCCACGTGCTGCACAAAGCAAGTTTTTTCTCTTGTTTGAGAAGAACAGAATTATTACTCTGTAACTCACTATGCCTTCTGAAACTTCACAACAAAATAAACGTTCCTCTAGTCCCCATCACCCTTGTTGTACTCATTAAAGTAACTGCAATTTAGGAACAAGAGTAAACTGTTTCAAACTTTGAAAAATAATGAATATAAAATGGGCAAATAAAATTGCTTGAAAAGAGAATTGCTAAAGAGAAAAAGGTACATAAATGGAAATTCTTGTGGTGTGTCACAGTTAACAAGATTGCTGTTAACAGTACAGTAAATGTCCCCCGCCACCCTCACCCCCACTCCACATGTTGCACCAGTGCGTTGCTAGATTACACAAATAGTTAAAGGCAACACAGCTCTTTATTCTCCCCTCTCCCTCACGAGTTGGAAAGCAGTCATAGAATCCCTACAATGCAGAAGGAGGCCATTTGGCCCACCAAGTCTGCAGAAACCCTCTGAAAGTGTACTGCACCCAAGCCCACTTCCCCGTCTTACCCCAATAACCCTTTAACCTAACCTACACATCTCTAGACACAGGACAATTTAGCACGGCCAATCCATCTAACCTGCACATCTTTGGCCTGTGGGGGGAAACTGGAGTACCCAGAGGAAACCCACGCAGACAAGGGAGAACGAGCAAACAGAGAGTCACCCAAGGCTGGAATTGAACCAGAGTCCCTGGTCCTGTGAGACAGCAGTGTTAACCACTGTGCCACCACACATTTTTGATTGCATGAATGGGAAAAGATTAAACATTTCTCAACAAATGTTGTTTACCAAGTTAATTCTGCTGAAAATAATTAATTGTTGCGCTACTAATGTACCACCTTTTTTTATAGAAAAAAGCATTTCAGGATGATTTGCAGATGTTTGACCAAATATAAACAGACATATAGACAAAAAAGGATATGAGAAGGAATAACCAAACGTTATTAAATGAGATGGGCTTTAAGAAGACGACAGGGAGATAAAGAAGCAAAGAGGTTTGGGAGGAAATTCCAGAGAACAGGGGCTTGTTAACTGAAGTCACAGTCATCAGTGTAGGTAGGGAGGCAAAGGGAGGGGGTGTGTAAGTAAGCAAAGTCAAAACAAGTCAGGGTAGCAGAAAGGGTTGTAAAACAGTGTGTAAAAGAAGAACAGAGATAGGTGTGTACATAAACTGACACAACAAAGAGGATAGAAACTAGAGCCTTGTGGGAATCCAATGCTGCTGGGTGCAAACAGAAGCCAGGGCTGGAGATTGTCATGAGAATGTCACTAAGAAATGTTTGTCTGCTCAAGTGGCTGCAGTGATGTCAGAGTGTGGGTGGAGCTGAGCTCTGGCTCGGCTTTTTATTTTCACTTTGAGGACCCCTGGGTGTGTCTGTGTTTTTTAGTTTTGTTTTAGTGTTGGAGCTGCAGCCAGCCAAAGAAGGTGTAATTTTGATCTCTGCCATCAAAAGACAATCTTTAGATTATTTGGTGAATTCAGAGTGATAACTGCTCTCAGAAGAGAATTTAAACCTGATGTGTTTCTCTAAAGAGGCGTCTTTTTGTCTTATAGATGTTACAAGGAAAGATTAAGAGTTACTTAGAAAGTACTGTATTCTTCGGGGGATTTATTGGTGTTGATAGTTGTTAAGATGTTTACTGTGGGTTTATAAAGTGTTACCTGATTTCATAAATAACATTATTTTAATTTAAAAGTACTGCAGAGTAGGCCCGTGTGTTTCCCCATAACCACAATCTGTTCAAAGTTGTGGATCAGGTGAACTCCATGATACACTTTGGGGCTCTCTAAACCCTGGCCCATAACAAGATTGTCTAGCTACAGTTCAATAGATAAGAGCGTAACCAATCAAGGGTAATTCCACTGAACTGGACAAAGGAAAGGCATTGGAGGCGAATGGTTGGTGCGACTGACCATGCAGAGGTCAACAAGGGAGAGTGCATCAGAGTCACACAGGATGTTTTTATGATTTTGGCCATTTTAAACCTATGACAGGGACCAAAAATATGATTGAAGTTATAGGTATATATTTGGGAGGTCACAATACATTTGGCAACTTTTGAGAAGGGAAGTAGCTTGTAAGGACGGAAGAACAGTTCGTTAGAGTTCCTCTGCCAAAATATTTTTGGTTACTTGATCAATTACGTTGTGTTGCAAGGGGACTGTCTACTTATAATCTTTTGATGTTGGCCGCCATTCACAAGTCCTCCAATAATAAAGTGGCCCATTCCAGGCCCCTGCAGCCTCGAGACAATATCCAGATTTGGGCTGACAAGTGACAAAAGCAAAACACTGCAGGTGCTGGAAATCTGAAATAAAAACAGAAAATGCTGGAAAAACTCAGCAGGTCTGACGGCATCTGTGGAGAAAGAAGCAGAGTTAATGTTTTGAGTCCAACATGACACTTTGGAACTTTATTTTACTTGGGCTGAAGTGGCAGGTGAACATCTGTGTTACAGAGTGCCAGGCAATGAACACCGTCCGACAGCGGTGGGGGTTACATGGATTGGGTAGATACGTGGGCTTGAGTAGGGTGCTCTTTGCAAGGGCCGGTGCAGACTCGATGGGCCCAATGGCCTCCTTCTGCAGGGTAAATTCTATGATCTATAAGAATTATGAGGCAATTTCTTTTTGACAAAATGGTCACCAATAACACCTTTTAAAGCAAAAGAAGGTTTCCCATGAAGGACCCATTTACAATGCCATCAGCATGGTTCACAGATGGGGGGGGGGAATTAACAGAGGCAGAGCACATGAATGGTCTTAAATAAATTTGTCCATGAACTTCATTTGTTTGTTCAAGGTAGGGATGGGGGGGGGGGGGGGGGGGGGGGGGGGAGAAGAGAAGTTTAAGATGATAAATTGATAGCAAAGAAAAGGCAGGGATTATCTTTGGCTCTCTACAATGATCAGCAGTTTTGTTAAAAAGCATGTAGTGTGCCAGGACTTCATATCCAGTGCACAACAGATCAAGTCTGTGCCCCTTAGAAGTGAGTGAGTTGAGATGCAAGCCATCCAACCAGCCTCCTGCACCAACCTCCCCGGACATGCGCCGGAAGGTGGTGACTAGGGGCTTTTCACAGTAACTTCATTTGAAGCCTACTTGTGACAATAAGGGATTTTCATTTCATTTTTATCCCGGGAGATTGATCAGAGTGAATATTTTGCTGGGGACAGGGACATCAAAGTTAGATGCAAGGGTGTGGTTCTGCAAATTGGTAGTTGCAAAAGTAATGAGGTGTCAGAAGTACCAAAGTTGAGGCAGTTAGGATTCAGAAGGTTCATTTGCAACTAATCTGGAGAAGACTTTACTCAGAGATAGACACAGGAACTTGGCAGCTGACAATTAATTTTTGTTCCCACTACCTCTACAAAAATGTGGAAACTTCAAAGTATTAATTGCCTATTTTGACTAAATTATGAAAGTTGATTACTGGTCCCAGTAGAAAGATATGAAAGTAAGTTACCTTCATGTAGTTAACTATTTTAGCAAGCACTCCAAACTTGTACCCAGCACTCCCTGGAAGCGCTCTATAGGCGAAAGATCCATTTTCTGTAAAAGAGGAGGGTAAATTATAAAACACTTTTTCAGGAAGATACAAAACAACTCCAGCATGCTTCTATGTTGCCGATTTCGAACCAAAACAAAAAATTCCTGCTGAGCTGTTGGGATTTTTTTTTGAAGTTTGGTAGTTTTCCTGGAGGATTCCTACATTTAAAAAAAAAAATTATTTCATGCCATCTGAGTATCACTGGCACGGCCGACATTTGTTGTCCATTCCGAATTACCCGAGACAGTGGTGGCAAGTTAGCTACATGAATCGCTGCAGTCCAGTAGGTATACCCAAGTATTGTTAGGAAGGGAATCGGTAACAGTGAAGGAACGGTGACATTGCTCCGAGTCAGTATGTGTGTGGCTTGGAGAGGAACTTGCTGTTAGTGGCGCTCCAACTGAGTCTGCCACTCTTGTCCTTCTAGGTGTTGGGACGTCACAGATTTGAAAGGTGTTGTTGAAGGAGCCACAGTAAATTGCCCCATTGCATCTTGCATTTGGTACACACTGCTGCCATTGCAGGGGGTCCAGGTACTTAGACATTTGTCATGAAAACGTGTAGAAAATCGCAGGTTCAATTCCGGCATTGTGGAGTTTGTACATTCTTCCGGTATCTGTGTGGGTTTCTTCCCACAGACCAAAGGTGTGGGGGTTAGGTACATTGGCCATGATAAATTGCCCTTTCGTGTCCAGGGATGTGCAGGTTGGGTACAGGGGTTAGACAGTGGAGTGGGCCTTAGGCAGAGTGCCCTTTCAAAGGGTCAGTGCAGACTCAATGGCCAAATGGTTTCCTTCTGCACTGTAGGGATTTTATGATTCTAAATAAATTAAAAGACCAATAATGGAATTCTGGACTTCCTAGCCAAAAGACGAGAATATAGATGGGTAGAATTAGTATCTCAGCTGACCAAAACACTTAAAACACACCTGGAGTACTGAGCGTGGCTCAAAAAATTTAGGAAGCACTGTCCACATGTGGTCTTGCCCGGCAGGACCTTGGTAGGCATCCATCCGGGACGGGGGGGGGGGGGGGGGGGGGGGTGCTGCCCCTGTGGCCTGGCCCGCGATCGGGGCCTACCGATAGGCGGGCCGGCCTCTCGGGCTGGGGGCCTCTTTTGTTCCGTGCATGCCCCTGTAGCCCTCCGCCATGTTGCATCGGGGCTGGCGCTGAGAGGGGAGCCACCACGCATTGGCGCCGGTCACACTGCACATGCGTGCCTTTGCGGCGGTCGCACTGCGCACGCGCAGACCTGCGGCGCCCATCTGACGCTAGTATCGGCAGCTGGAGCGGCGTGGGTCACTCCAGTGCCGTGCTGGCCTCCTGTAGGAGTCAGAATCACTGCTCCTAAGGGCATGAGCCTCAGGATCAGAGAATCCAGCCCAGGGTCCTGAATCTTAATAAAGAAAATTATCAGGGTGTGTGGCGCAAGTTGGCCATGGATCGGGAAACGTTACTTAAAGGGATATGGTGGATAGGCAATGGCAAACATTCAATGAGCGCATGGTTGAAAAACAACAAAATTGATACGGGAAAGGTGGCCAAACCATGGCTTACAAGGGAAATTAGAGAAAGTATTAGATCCAATGAAAAGGCATACAAATTGGCCAGAAAAAAAACAAACCTGAGGTTTGGGAGCAGTTTAGAATTCAGCAAAGAAGGATAAAGGGATTGTTTAAGGGGAAAAGAGAGTACGAGTAAGCTTGCGGAGAACATAAAAAACTGACCGTCAAAGTTACTGTAGGTACGTGAAGCGAAAAAGATTTGTGAAGACAAATGCTTTCAGTCAGAAACAGGGGAATTTATAATGGGGAACAAAAGAATGTCTGACCAACTAAATACATACTTTGGTTCTGTCTTCACAAAAGAGGACACAAGTAACATACCAGAAATGTTGGGGATGTAGGGTTTAAAGAAGGAGGAACTAAGAAGATCTGTATTAGTAGAGAAATGATGCTGGGAAAATTGATGGGATTAAAGGCATATAAATCCCTAGGGCTTGATTTATAATTTATATCCCAGAGTACTTAAGTAAGCGGCTGTAGAAGTAATGGATGCATTGGTGGTCATCTTCCAAGATTCTACTGACACAAAAAGTTTCTACAGATTGGAAGGTATCTAATGAAACCCTGCTATTTAAAAAGGGAGGTAAAGAGAAAACAGAGAATTAGACCAGTCGGTAGTGGGGAAAATTCTGGAGTCCGTTATCAAAGATTTTATAGCAGAGCAATTGGAAAACAGCAGCAGTCAGCATGGATTATCGAAAGGCAAAGCATGGTTGTCAAATTTACTGGAATTCTTCAAAGATGTAAGTAGTAAAGTTGATGAGAGGGAGCCAGTGGATGTAGTTTATTTGGACTTTGAGGAGGCTTTTGACAAAGTCTTCAGTAAGAGATTAGCTTGTAAAATTGATGCGCATAGGATGGGGGGGGGGGGGGGGGGGGGGAGTGTATGGAGATGGATAGAAGACACACAGGAAACAAATGTAGAAATAAACTGATCTCTTTCCGGATGGCAGGAAGTGACTGGTGGGGTACCACAGGCATTGGTGCTATGACCCCAGCTATTCACAATATATATTAATGATTTTAATGAGGGGACTAAATCTTATATCTCCAAATTTGCAGATAATACAAAGCTGAGTGGAAGGGTGAGCTGTGAGGAGGATGCAGAGATCCCTCAGTGCGATGTGGACAAGCTGAGTGAGTGGGCAAGTACATGGCAGATGCAGTATCATCATGTGAGGTTATCCACTTCCTGGTAGTAAAAACAGGAAGACTGATTATTTGATTAGGAGAGGGAATTAAGAAGGAATTAATTGGTGTCCTCATAAGCAAGTTGTTGAAGGTAAGCATGCACGTGCAGCAGGGGGTAAAGGAGGCAAATGGTATGTTGGCTTTCATAGCAAGAGGATTAGAGTACAGGATCAGGGATGTCTTGATGCAATTATACAAGACCTTGGAGGCCACACCTGGAATATTGTGTGCCGTTTCGGTTTCCTTGTCTGAGGAAGGGTGCTTTTGCTATAGAGGGAGTGCTTGGAAAGTTTATTGGACTGATTCCTGGGATGGAGGGACTGATATTAGGATTAAATTCACTGGAGGTCAGAAGAGTATGGGGGAATCCCATAGAAATCTAAAATTCTAACAGGACTAGACAGGGTAGATGCAGGAAGGATGTTCTCAACGGTGGGGTGTCCAAAACCAAGGATCATTGTCTAAAGACTGAGATACGGAGAAATTTATTCACCCAGTGAGGGGTAAGCCTGTGGAATTTGCTACCAGCTGAAGCAGTCGAGGCCAAAACGTTGTGTTTTCAAGAAGGTGCTAGATATAATTCTTTGGGCTTGTGAAGATCCCGGATAAGATAACATTTGTCAGGATACCAGACAACAACCCCAAATACATTCTTTAATTTTAAAACTATGAGGAAAGGATACTTTGCTCCAGGAGTGATTCCACTGACCCATGGGTATCTTTTATATTAAAACAAACTTCATTATCAACACAGTATTAAGCTACCGTAACATAATTGAAAATAGTTTACAATTAACGGTTAAGCAATTTTTAACAATAAAAGGAAACATTTTTCTTCTAACTCATACCTTCCGTATCTCCAATCAAGCAAAATCCATCACAGGCCAAAAGCCACTGGCAAATACTGTTAGCAAACGCAAGGGGCGGGATTCTCCGACCCCCCGCCGGGTTTTGGTGCCGGGGATGTCGTGGGGGCGGAAATCGCGCCGCGCTGGTCGGTGGCTGCTGGCATCACCCCCCCAACGATTCTCTAGCCCGTGTTGGGCCAAGTGTCCGCCCCTTTTTGTCCGGTCCCGCCGGCATACGTTACGACAGGTACTTGCGGGCAGGACCTGGCTCCGTGGGTGGCTTCCGAGGTCCTCAGGGGATCTGGCCCCAGGGGGTGCCACCATGGTGGCCTGGCCCGCGATCGGAGCGCACCCATCTGCAGGCGGGCCTGTGCCGTGGGGGCACTCTATTCCTCCGCGCCGGCTGCTGTAACAGTCCGCGATGGCCGGTGCGGAGATTAACCCCCCCGAGCATGCGCTGCGATGACGCCGGCCGGCGGAGGCCCTTCGACGCCAGTTGGCGTGGCGTCAAGCCCCTTCCGCGCCAGCCAGAGCGGTGCGGCGCAAACCTAGACCGTGACGGCCCAGCGCTGGAGTGGTTCACGCCACTCCTTCGCGCCAGAGTTGCCCGCCCTGCTGGTTTCCAAAGAATCCCACCCAAGGCTACTTGATGTACACTTGAACAGAGATTTGTTAGAAATAGAACATATATAGAACATAGAACAGTACAGCACAGAACAGGCCCTTCGTCCCTCGATGTTGTGCCGAGCAATGATCACCCTACTCAAACCCACGTATCCACCCTATACCCGTAACCCAACAACCCCCCCCCCCCTTTAACCTTACTTTTAAGGACACTAAGGGCAATTTAGCATGGCCAATCCACCTAACCCGCACATCTTTGGACTGTGGGAGGAAACCGGAGCACCCGGAGGAAACCCACGCACACACGGGGAGGACGTGCAGACTCCGCACAGACAGTGACCCAGCCGGGAACCGAACCTGGGACCCTGGAGCTGTGAAGCATTTATGCTAACCACCATGCTACCGTGCATGAAAAGAGAGAGATCCTGTCAGGAAACAACCTGCAGATTGTTGTCGGGGTCAGACTACTGCTTAACCTGACAGCCTTTTGCAAAATCTGCTGCTCAGGTCCAATCTCCCAGCAAAACTAAACTGCTTGCTGCAGACCTGGCTCCTCCCATTAATTACAATCTCTATCCCACTAACTGGGTTTATGACCATCTTTCTGAGGTTAATCACAACCTCTCAATTATCTGAACCCCAGGGACTTAATTGCATCTCCTGCAGACACAAAATCTGCCTGTATGTTAAACCAGGATTTAAAAAATATTACTGCAACAGTTATATATTTATATACACCTTAACCTAGGCACTTAATAATTTTACTGCAAGTCATATAATACAACTATATAAAAAATTCCAACATTCGTCACAGGACTAAAGAGATCAAGGGATATAGGGGGGCGGGAAAGTGGGAACAAGTTGGATGATCATCCATGACCATATCGAATGGCAGAGCAGGCTCGAAGGGCCAAATGGCTTACTACTGCTCATATTTTGTTATCTCACTGATTGGTTGAACAGACACGAGAGGACTAAAGGGCCTTTTCCAATGCTCAAGGAAAAGGGCCATACGATTTACGAACAAGATGGGTAGATGGAGTTAAGATACAGATCCACCGTAACCTAACTGAATGGCAGAACAGAACAGACACGAGAGGACTAAAGGGCCTTTTCCAATGCTCAAGGAAAAGGGCCATACGATTTACGGACAAGATGGGTAGATGGAGTTAAGATACAGATCCACCGTAACCTAACTGAATGGCAGAACAGTCTCAATGCCTACCACTGTTGGGAAGGGGGAGAAGCAAGTGAAAATTAATCAGAAGGCAGTGATGCACGAGAGGGCAGGACATGCCAGAAAGAGAGAAATACAAGAGGTGAAAAAGGCAAACAGAATACAGACAGAAAAGCAAAGAATAGGAATGCAAGTTGAGACATGGAAGGAACATACAACGCAAAAGCAGCAGAAATGGGTAGAAGATAAAGCTTACTAACCAGAATAAAGATATAATTAAAAAAAAACTTATTCAAGGTGCAAAAACATCAATACCAATGAATATATGTTATCGCTGGCCTATAGCAGACAAGTTCCACCTTCCTGTCTTCAGCAATAGGCTGAAAGGTTTACAGTGCTCATTACAGTATTTCCTGCCAGAAGAACATCTTACTGCTCCTCCTGCCAGAAAGGTACGTGTTTTCTTTTCAAATTCAGGATTTATTGAGAAGCCAGTAGATAGAAAGTATGGCATTTGACAAAGAGAAAGGTATTTAAGGAATCATTTGTTGAAGCTCCTGTGTCAGTATGAAATCTCCCTCAATACCTAAAATTTTTAAAAAGGCCTGTGGCGCCCTTCCATTTACTTATATGATTGGTAATTCCAAGATGAAGCATTGATTTTTAGCATCAGTGATTGACAGCATCATAAATAAGTGAACAAATGAATGATATTCACTTTTGAATTCCTATTGAGAGCAACAATCAGGAATTAAAGGGCTGGCTTGTAGCCTTTAAAAATGACAAACAGACTGTGTGAAATACTGCCGATTGGGTCCTGCAGCATAATCTGCAAGGCTGCTGAAATGGAAGGATGAACAAAGGCTGCAGACTGGGATTTGCAGTCACAAAATGATTGAATGCGAAATTACACTGCAAGGATTAGCATCCGAAAATTTAACACATTCTCATGTAATTTTTGCTAGTTTAATTGAGGTGTTAATCTATTTAAAATAAATTAGTTAAATATCTTGAATATCATGTGTTTATAAATAAAGGCAATAATGTCTTAAAATAAAGGCAATTGCATTTGTGCAAGGATATTTGTTGAGTATACCAAAGTCAGAGATCGGCACATTTTTGGATACCAAATTTAAGGGATAGGGAGATAGTGCATGGAGGTTTAGCTAAGGTGGCTTGGAGGTTTAGCTAAGGTGGAAGATCAACTATGATCCTACTGAATAGCAGGAACAGGCATGGAGGTTTAGCTAAGGTGGCTTGGAGGTTTAGCTAAGGTGGAAGATCAACTATGATCTTACTGAATATCAGGAACAGGCTTAGAATGGCCTATTCATGCTTCCATTTCCTATGGTCTAACATAGGTTTGCAAAAACACACCTGCAGAACATGCTTACTTTTTCTTAGTGCATGATGAAAATTTGTAGATATGTGATCAACTTTAAAAACCAAACGTTAAAGAAATATTTATGGCTTGATGTCTTGCAACTAAGTAAGCTCTTGCTCTAAAGACAAGTGTAGGAAATAAACAACGCCTAGAATTTACACTAAGCATTTATAAAATCACTGGTCAAGTCCCAGCTTGAGTAATTGTGAAGACCATATTTTGGTAAGAATATTAAAGCCTTGAGGAAGACACAGAGCAGATTAGAATGGCACCAAGGATACAATTATGGGGGTCCAGATAAGCTGGGTTTCTACTCTTTACAGCAGAGGCGGTTAAGCAGACGTTTAAATGGGATACTGAAAATCATGAACGATTTTGATTGGGCAAAGATGATATTTTTTCCTATGGCAGGAAATGGCAGCAACCAGAGGACACAGACTTGCGGTAATCGAAAGGGAAACCTGTGGATCCGGTGTACTTAGATTTCCAGAAGGCATCTGGCAAGTTTCCACAAAGTTTACTAGGAAAATTACAGTTCATGGTGGAGGGGTAACATATTAGCATGGATAGATGATCAGTTAGCTGAGAAAAAATAAAGAGTAGGGATAAATATTCTGTGTCAGGTTGACAAGATGTAATGAGTGGAGTGCCACAGGGATTACTGACGGGGTCTCAATTATTTACAATGACTTGGATGAAGGCACCAATTGCTAAATTTGCTGATGACACAAAGACATGCAGGAAAGTGAGTTGTGAACAGCGTACAAGGTTTCTGCAAAGGGACATAAAACGAGTGGTCAAAATTTGATGGATGGAGAATAATGTGGGAAAATATGAACTTGTCCACTTTGGCAGGAAGTAAAGAAAAGCAGCATACAGTATTATTTAAATGGAGACGGATTGCAGAACTTTTGAGGTACAGAGGGATTTGAGTGCTCTGGTGCATGAATCAAGAAAGGTTAATGTGCAAGTAGAGCAAGTGATTAGGAAAGCAAATAGAATGTTGTCATTTATTGCAAAGAGAAGGAATATCTAAAAGTAAGGATGTTTTGCTACACCTGTACAGGACATTGCTGGGATCACATTGAAGGATACTTTGGACAGTTTTGGTCTCTTTATTTAAGAAAGAATATAAAAACATTAGAAGCAATTCAGAGAAAGGTCATTTCACTAATACCCAAGATGGGAGTTATTTCCTGAGGAAAGGAAGGGCAGGCTGAGCCAATTGGAGTTTAGAAGAATGAGTGGTAACCTTATTGAAACACTTAAGATTCTGAGGTGATTTGACAGGATGGAAGCTGAAAGGGTGTTTCCCCTGGTGGGAGAGTAGAACTGGGGGACACGTTTTAAAAATAAGGGATCTCCCATTTAAGATGGAGATGAGGAGAATTATTTTTTCCCTCAGAGGGTTGTGAATCTTTGGAACTCTCATCCCCGAAAAGCAGTGGTAGCAGAGTCAATTAATATTTTTCAAACAGATTTTTGATTAACAAGAGAGTCAAAAGTTATTGGGGTAGGCAAAATGTGGAGTTTAATAATAATCATCTTTATTGTCACAAGTAGGCTTACACTGCAATAAAGTTACTGTGAAAAGCCCCTAGTCGCCACATGGGTTAGGTGGATTGGCCATGCTAAATTGCCTGTAGTGTCCTAAAAAAAGTAAGGTTAAGGGGGGGGGGGGGGGGGGGGGTTGTTGGGTTACGGGTATAGTGTGGATACGTGGATTTGGGTAGGGTGATCATTGCTCGGCACAACATTGAGGGCCGAAGGGCCTGTTCTATTCCGCCGCCTGTTCGGATACAGAGGGAGAGTTCAGAATGTCCAAATTACCTAACAGCACGCCTTTCGGGACTAGTGGGAGGAAACCGGAGCACCCGGAGGAAACAAACGCAGACATGGGGAGAACATGCAGACTCCGCACAGACAGTGACCCAGCCGGGAATCGAACCTGGGACCCTGGCGCTGTGAGGCCACAATGCTAACCACTATGCTACCATGCTGCCCCATGTTGAGGCCACAATTAGATCAGCCATGTTCTCATTGAACGATAGAGCAGACTCGAGGGGCTGAGTGGTCTAGTCTTGCTCCTACTTTGTTTGTTTGTGTATGTGACTAAATTTCCAAGATGAAGGTGTATCCTTGTTGTTCCTATCAAAACATACACTGAAATGTATTGGTCTATTCTCCCAGCTTGCAAGCTTAATAATGTTGTACTTTACCCTACTTTATTCAGTTATTCCCATCAATTCTATCTTTTCTGCTTCCAATGCAATAATCCAAATCAAATAAATTTTGGACAAGTGATCCCAGCACTCATCCCTGTGGAACAACTGTCACACTTTTCCAGTCTCGGGGCTACCCTGAATTGCTATTCTACGCAGTCATTCTTGTCCCACCTCAGGAATTCAGTTATTTAGTTCATACTTTGATCAAGACTGCAGAGGTCTGGAACAGAGTAGGACTGGAGGGACTGAGCAATGGTGGGCAGGTTATCAGTGAGAATACTACTTGTTTGCACTGTTGCCAATTCCATCACTTTGCTGACAATTAAAAGTCAGTTGACAGGACAGGTAATTGGCTGGGTTGCATTTGTTCCATTTCAACTTGACAGGACATAAACTGAACAATCTTTCACATCACTAGCTAGATGACAATATTGTTGTACTGGAAGAGCTTGGCTATTAGTAAAGCAAGTTCAGGAGCACAGGTTTCAGTTGGATTTGCTGTTGGTATCTGTAGTCTTTGCTTTACCGTGCACTCAGCCATTTTCTTGATAATAGATGAGACAAACCGAATTGACTGAAGACTGCCATCTGTGCTGGTAAAGACTTTAGGAGGAAGCCAAGAAAGATAACCCATCAGCACATCCAGCTGAAGATTGTTGTGAATACTTCAGCATAATCTTTTGAATTCACACGTTAGGCTCTGCTGTACTTGAGGAAGGAGTCTTCCACGAGGCTGCCACTCCCATTAGTTGTTTAATTATCCAACACCGTTTGAGATTGGATGCAACTAAACTGCAGAACGTTGATGATTTCTTAGCTCTCAAAATCATGCTGCGACAGCTATTTAGCATTCACGTAGTAATTTATTGGGTTAGCACCTCATCATCAGGTCTGTGCCTGATATGTTCTTCTACATCCCTCACTGAACTAGTGTTGGCCATCCGGTTTAATGCTCATGAAGGAGTGAGGGATTGGCAATGACCTAAAGTTACAGTATACAATAAGCAATAACTGTCACTACAGGTAATCCCACTATATTTTTATCTTTTAATAGGTCTACATTCCTGAACTGTAGAAGAGCTCGGATTATCCAATTTCAAACATGGCAGCGTGTAACTTTAGTCAAACTTGGTACCTGATCAACAATCCTACATCTACCGATCAAGACACTGAATTCCAAGTTCAGCAGATGCAGCTGTTTCATGACAGCTGGAAGATTGCTTTCTTTACCATTTTATTGCTGTTCGTTCTCACCATAATTAGCCTGGTTTTATTAGCATTTCTCCATGAGCTGCTTCCTTGTTGCGTTTGTGCAAAGAACAAAAGTGTAGACGGCCTGCAAAATGAACCCCATGCTACAAGAACTGTGTTGAATACCACAAAAAGACATAAAGTTGAAATGGTATAGAAAATGATTCATTATCTATCTATAAAACAAAATAAAATAAGTTTATTGAAAATGTATTGCCATTTGATGTCAAAAGGAATGAAAAAGTCTCGAGTCTTAGTATTAGTCTGTAAGTACTGGATAAAATAATCAGCATATTAACTTGGTTCACAGTCTTACTAGAAAAGGTGAATGGAATTAAAAGTCTCCAGACACAAAGTGGTAAAGACATTTTTATAGTGAGCTGATTCCAAAGTCTCATAGTTTAAAACGGGAGTACTAAGGTTTCTCTGCTATTAATACCTACACCGAGATTAAGATCCATTAATATTCGATGCAGTTAATTATAAGTGGGAAAGATTCAGGGAATAAGAAATAGATAATGCTACAAGTGTGCATAGGGTGGGAGAATATAGCAGTGGTGCCAAAAAAGGCAATGATGCATCAATGTACTTACATACTGATTGCATGTAGTTACAATGTGGCACTTAAAAAATTTGCATTTAGGAATGCATCAAAATTAACCATATAAAAAGTACAGCATAGGGCAGCACGATGGCACAGTGGTTAGCACTGCTGCCTCAGGGTGCCGAGGTCCCAGGTTCGATCCCGGTTCTGGGTCACTGTTCGTGTGGCGTTTGCACATTCTCCCTGTGTTTGCGTGGGTATTGCCACCACAACCCAAAGATGTGCAGGCTAGGTGGATTATAGATCATAGAATATACAGTGCAGAAGGAGGCCATTCAGCCCATCAAGTCTGCACCGGCTCTTTGAAAGAGCACCCTACTTAAGCCTACGCTTCCACCCTATCCCTGTAACCCACCTAACATTTTTGGACACCAAGGGCAATTTATCATGGCCAATCCACCTAACCTGAACATCTTTGGACTGTGGGAGGGAACCAGAGCACCCGGAGGAAACCCACGCAGACACGGGGAGAACGTGCAGACTCCGCACAGTTACCCAAGCCGGGAATTGAACCTAGACCCTAGAGTTAGCAACTGTGCTAACCACCGTGCTGCCCTCGCTAAATTGTCCCTTAATTGGAAAAAATGAATTGGGTAATCTAAATTTATTTTTAAAAGAAGTACAGCATACTATAAAACCTTTTAATTGTCTGGCACAGGTCTAGCCTGAGCAGTCAATGTGATATAGCTAGTTCGTAGGCACAGTGAATGTAATCGACAGGGTCAGTTTATTATCAGAGTATTAATTAGGTGCTTATCTCAAGTCTACATACTGTGAAAGATTATCCTAAAGATCCACCATTACTGACAATTAAAGAGATTCAAAGATAACAGCATTTTGAATTGGGACTAACCATCTTGAAATGTAGACAGGAGATTCAGGCAACCATAGAGGACCTGTGTGAATATCTAGATCTTTACTAATATTGGGCAATCCTAAAGATAGGAGTTCTGAAGGGAAAGGCAGACACCAGAGTTCTCCCAGATTCTTTAAAAAAATTTTTTTAGAGTACCTAATTATTTTTTTGCAATTAAAGGGCAATTTAGAGTGGCCAATCCACCCAGACTGCACATCTTTGGGTTGTGAGAATGAGACCCACGTAAACATGGGAAGAATGTGCAAACTCCACACGGACAGTGACCCGGGGCCAAGATCGAACCCAGGTCCTCAGTGCCATGAGGCAGCGGTGCTAACCACTGCGCCACCATGCCCATGAGTTGGCCCAAATACTCAAGATTAACTTCCTGGGTGTGCCTAGAAAGAACAGGTCGAAACTACAGTAGTACAAAAAGATTGTTTTCAATGGCAAAGATTCTGTTGGATGTCAGTGGAGATCCATATGGGAGAATAACAGATTGAAATAAATAACTTCAATGTAAAACATGCAAGGTGCTTTACAGGAGTTATAAAAGATCTGATAACAAGCAACACAATGGAATATTAGGGCAGAACTTGGTCAAGTAGGTAAGTTTTAAGGAACACCTTAAAAGAGGAAAGGTAGATAATTTGGAGGTTTAGGAGGGAATTCCCAGTCGTAAGGCTTTGACAGCCAAAGGCATGCCTGTCAACAGTGGAGTAATTTGTAAAAGACCAGAAATGGATTTGCACAAATATTTCACACAGCTGCAGGAGGTTACAAAGAAGCAATGGAAGAATATGGAAAAAAAGATAAGAATATTAAATTCAAGACTTTGCTTAACCAGGGCCCAAACTAGGTCAGTGGGTAAAGGATGAATAGAGCTTGGTGCAACTTGGACTAGGCAGCAGAGTTTTGGATGACTTCAACTTTACAGATTATGAAAGATGGGAGGTCAGCCAGAAAGGTAGATAGGAAAGTTATACCCAGGGGCTACAAAAACATCCATTAGAGTTTCAGCAGCAGATGAGCTGAATTGGGACAAAGAAACTCAGCAATGTTTCAGAGGCAAAAATAGGCATACTTTGTGATGGGCATAGATATGTTGGCAAATGCTCATCAAGATCAATAAGACACCAAGGCAATAGACAATTTGGTTCAGTCTCAGGCTGTTGCCAGAGAGAAGGATGAGCTAGAATGAATAAAGTTTGTGTCAAGGACCAAGGACATTGTCATAAATCTTCACAATATTTAATTGCAGGAAATTACTGTTCGCCCAGTCCTAGATGTCAGTCCCAGCATAATTTAGAAAATAGTGAAGAAGTTAGAAGTGGTGGTAAATTAGAGTTAGGTGTCATCAGTGTAAGTATTTTCAGATGATATTTCCAAGAGTCAACATGTAGATGAGAAATAGGATGGGTGCCAAAGACAGATACTTGTGTCAGCACCAGAGGTAACAGTGCAAGGGAAAGAAGAGGGCCATTGTAGGTAATTCTCTGACTACAAATGGATCGATGAGTGTGGAATCGGGCAAGCGTTGTTCTACCCAGCTCATCGGCAGAGGAGAGGCATTGACGAAGGAGGGGATGAAAGGCTGCAGACAGGTTGAGAAGGGTGAATTACCTCTGTTAAGGTAATTTGTGATTTTGATAAGAACAGCTTTGTTACGAAGGGCAGAAACCGGATTCAAATGTGGTGTTCGAGGGAAGAAAGATGTGAATTTTGCGAGGGAGCAGCACATTCCTGGTCTTTTGAGAGGAGGTTTGCTAGAGTCACTCGGGAGGATTAAAACTAGTATGGCAGGAGGTGGGAACCAGAGTGTTATCTTAGAAGGGGTAATAGCTGACGGGTAAATAGAGAACAAAAATACGAGAAAAACATCACCCTGTCTGTTCAAACGCAGTGGTTTGGTGTGTATCTGACTCAATGCCAGAAGTATAGCAGGTAAGGCAGGTGAATGGGATTTACCCCAGAATACTGAGGGAAGCAAGGGAGGAAATTGCTGGGGCCTTAACTGACATTTTTGTAACCCCATTGACTACAGGTGAGATCCCAGAGGACTGGAGAATAGTTAACGTGGTACCGCTGTTTAAGAAAAGGAGCAGGGAGAATCCTAGAAACTATAGGCCGGTGAGCCTCACATAGGCAGTAGGTAAATTATTGGAAAGATTTCTCAGGGACAGGATTTATACCCATCTGGAAACAAATGGACTCATTAGCGATAGACAGTATGGTTTTGTGAAGGGTAGGTCGTGCCTCACTAACTTGATCGAGTTTTTTGAGGCGGTAACAAAGATGATTGATGAGGGCAGTGGATGTTATTTACATGGACTTCAGTAAAGCCTTTGACAAGGTGCCTCATGGCAGATTGGTACAAAAGGTGAAGTTAAACGGGATCAGAGGCGAGGTTGCAAGATGGATACAGAACTAGCTTGGTCACAGAAGGCAAAGGGTAGCAGTAGAAGGGTGTTTTTCTGAATGGAAGATTGTGACTAGTGGTGTTCCACAGGGATCTGTTCTGGGGCCTCTGTTGTCACCAGGATTTGTGGAGTGGCTGATAGTATTGAGGATTGTCAGAGGATACAGTAGGACTTAGGTTGGAGACTTTGGCAGAGAAATGACAAATGGAGTTTGATCCAGACAAACGTGAGCTCATGCATTTTGTAGGTCTAACAGAGGGGAAATATACCATAAATGGCAAAACTCTTAGGAATACAGAAAATCGGAGAGATCTGTGCATGCAGGTCCACAGATCTTTGAAAGTGGCAATACAAGTGGACAAGGTAGTCAAGAAAGCATACAGTCATTGGACAGGGCATAGAGTATAAAAACAGACAAGTCATGCGACAGTTGTATAGAACCTTGGTAAGGCCACACTTGGAATATTGCACACAATTCTGGTCGCCACACTACCAGAAGGATGTGGAGGCTTTGGAGAGAGTGCAGAGGAGGTTTACCAAGACGTTGCCTGGCCTGGAGTGTGTTCGCTATGTGGAGAGGCTGAATAGACTCGGACTGTTTTCAATAGAATGACGAAGGTTGAGGGGTGATCTGATAGAGGTCGCCAAGATTATGAAGGGCATGGATAAGAGTGGATGGGCAGACACTCTTTCCCAGGGTGGAGAGGGCAGTCACCAGGGGGCATAGGTTTAAGGTCCGTGGGACAAAGTTTAGAGGAGATGTGGAAGGCAGGTTTTTTCATACAGAGGGTGGTGAGTGCCTGGAACGCATTGCCAGGGCAGGTTGTGGAAGCAGATACATTAATGGCATTCAAAAGGCATCTTGACAAATACATGGATAGGATGGGTATAGAGGGTTACGGCACTAAGTGCTGAGGGCTTTGGCCAAGGGTGGTATCATGACCCTCAGAGGCTTGGAGTGCCGAAGGGCCTGTTCCTGTGCTGTACTATTTTTTGAAAAGGAAATTTAATATGGGGAAGTAGTTTGCAAAGTCAGAGGGATTAAGAGTTGATGTTTTTGAGGAGAGGATGATGATGCCAGATTTGAAGGGGAGGAGGACAGTGCCAAGGAGAGAAAAGCATCAATAATATTGGAACCAGGGAAGGAAGCTGGGTGGTCAGTAGTTAAATTGGAATTAGGCTGAGTAAGGGGAAATGGATCGCATGGTCTTTAAAAAATTTAATGGGGATATAGGCATCGCTGGCTATGCCAGCTGTTATTGCTCCATCCAAAATCGCTCTCAAAAAGATGGGGGTATGCTGCCTTATTGAATTGCTGCAGTCCATAATATGTAGGTACACCCACAATGCTATTGTGGGTGCTGGTATGCTCCAGGATTTTGATTCAGCAACAATGAAGGAATGGGGATATAGCTCCAAGTCAGAATGGGATGCATGGCTGGAGGGGGAACTCTCATGTGGTGGCACTCCCAGGCAACTGCTGTCCTTGTCCTTCTAGATGCTAGCAGTCATAGGTTGTGAAGGAGCTGTCCAAGAAGTTTTGGTGAGTTCCTTCAGTGCATCCTGCAGATGGTACATATGCTGCCACTGTGCGTTGGTGGTGGAGGGAGTGAGTGTTTGTGAATGGGGTGCCAAACAAGTTGGCTGCTTTGTCCTGGATGGTGTCAAGGCACTTGTGTGGTGTGAATGTGACTTGCCACTTGTCTGCCCAAGCCTGGACATTGTCCAGATCTTGCTGCATTGGACACAGACTGCTTCATTATCTGAGGAATTGTGAATGGTGAACATTACACAATTATCAGTGAACATCCCCACTTCTGACCTCATGATTAAAGGAAGGTCATTGATGAAGCAGCTGAAGATGATAGGGCCTTGGACACTACCCTAAGGAACTTCTGCTGCGATGTCCTGTGGCCTTTAACGACCACAACCATAGAACATACAGTGCAGGAGGCCATTCGGCCCATTGAGTCTGCACCGACCCACTTAAACCCTCACTTCCACCCTATCCACATAACCCAATAACCCCTCCTAACCTTTTTGGTCACTAAGGGCAATTTATCATGGCCAATCCATCTAACCTGCACGTCTTTGGACTGTGGGAGGAAACCGGAGCACCCGGAGGAAACCCACGCAGACACGGGGAGAACGTGCAGGCTCCGCAGACAGTGACCCAGCGGGGAATCGAACCTGGGACTCTGGCGCTGTGAAGCCACAGTGTTATCCAATTAGGCTACCGTGCTGCCTTAACCATCTTCTTTTGTGCTAGATACGACTCCAACCAGCAGAGTTTCACCCCGATTCCCACTGACTGTAAATTTCTTGACACTACACACAGTCAAATGCTGCCTTGACGTCAACCACAGTCGCTCTCGCCTCACCTCTAGTGTTTAGCTCTTTTGTCCATGTTTGAACTAAGGCTGCAATGTATTTGAAACAAGGCTGCAATGAAGTCAAGAGCTGACTGAGCCGAGCAGAACCCTAACTAATCAGGCTGTTGCTAAGCAAGTACCACTCGATGGCACTGTTGATGGCCCTTTTTACCACTTTACTGATGATTGAGGATTGACAGATGGGATGGTAATTGGCTGAGTTGAATAGGTCCTGCTTTTTGTGTACAGGACACAGCTAAGCAATTTTCCACATTGCTGGGTAATGTCAATGTTGTAGCTGTATTCGAACAGTTTGGCTAGGGGCACAGCAAGTTATGGAGCATAAGTCTTCAGCACTATCGCCGGAATATTGTCAGGACCCATAGCTGTTGCACTATCCAGTGCTTTCAACCATTCCTTAATATCACGTGGAATTAATCAAATTGGTTGAAGCGGATATCTATAATGCTGGGGACCAGGTAAATGGAGAGTATTCCATAATCATCTCTGTCCTGGGAAATCAATGCAGGAAATCCTCAGAGTACTGTGCTAGGCCCAAACATCATCAGCTGCTTCCTTCTCTCCATTATAAGATCAGGAGTGGGGATGTTCGCTGATGATTATACAAATTCAGTATAATTCATGACCCCTCAGATACTAAAGCAACCTGCATTCACATGCAGCAAGACCTTGGATGGCATTCAGGCTTGGGCTGATAAGTGACAGGTAACATTTGCACCATATAAGCGCTAGGCAATGAAACTCCAGGCATTACCATCGCTGAATCCCCAACTGTCATAATCCTGGGAGGTTACCATAGAACTATAGAATGCCTGCAGTGCAGAAGGAGACCATTCGGCCCATCGTAGTCTGCACCGACCCTTCAAATGAGCATTCTATCCATGCCCACTCCTCCTATCCCCGTAACTCCATAACAAGCTGCACACCCTTGGAAACCAAGGACAATTTAGCACAGCCAATCCATGTAAACTGCGCGTATATGGACCGTGGGAGGAAACCCACGCAGACATGGGGAGAACGTGCAAACCCCACAGTCAATGACCCCAAGCTGGAATCGAACCCGGGTCCCTGGCACTAAGGCAGCAGTGCCAACCATTGTGCCACTTTGCCACCCTAGGTACCATTGACCAGAAACTGAACTGGAGCAGCCACAATACTACAAGAGCAGCACAAAGGCTGGGAATTTTGCAGAAAGCAATCCACCTCCCAATTCCCAAGGCCTGACCACCACCTATAAAGCACAAGTCAGGATTACAATGGAATACTCTCCACTGGCCTGGATGAGCGCAGCTCCAACAACAAGAAGTTCATTACCATCCAGGACAAAGCAGCTGGCTTAATTGAACCCCTTCCACCACCTTAAAACATTTACTCCCTTCACCACCAACACACAGTAGCAGCATTGTGTACTGGCTACAAGATGCACTGCAGCAACTCATCAAGGCTAATAGGAATGTACTTGTATACTCTACTTAGTTTTTATCCTTCTTGCCAATATGGACAATTTCACATTTGCCCACATTATATTCCATTTGCCAGATCTTTTGCCCACTCACTTAACCTATCTATACCCCTTTGTTACTTCCTTACGCCCGCTTCACAACTTACTTTTCTTTGTATCATCAGCAAATTTAGCAACCAGACCGTTGGTCCATTAATCAAAATTATTCATATAAATTGCAAAAAGTTGATGTCCCTGCACTGATCCCTCTGGCACACCACTCATTGCACCCTGCCAACCAAAAAGTGACCCATCGTGCCTACTGTTTCCTGTAAGCAAGCCAATCTTCTATTAATGCCAATATATTACTTTTATCTTCTACAATAACCAATTGGGGTGGCACCTCATCAAATGTATATCCACTGGTTGCTCGTTATCCACAACACGTTACTTCTTCAAAGAATGCTCAATAAATTGGTTAAACATGATTTCCCTCTCACAAACCACGTTGACTGCCTGATGGCCTTGAAGTTCTCCGAGTGCTCTATAACAGCTTTGACCATTGAAATCCGCCATGATTATTGTCACACCTTTTTGATAAGCCCCCATTATTTATGCCATTATACTCCATCCTACTGTATGGGTACTTTTAGTGGGCCTATTCAGCACTCCAAAAAGTGACTTCTTGCCTTTATAATTTCCAATCTCTAACCAAACAACTTCTCCTGGTTTTCAGAACCTAGATTATCCCACGTTATGCTAATACCACCATTAATTAAGTCACCCCCAAACTTTTCCTACCTTCCTAATGTCACGTATCTTTCAAAATTCATGTTCCAATGCATGTCATCCTGCAGCCATGTCTCTGCAATGACTATAAGATCATACTTATTAATTTCTAACTGCACCGTTCATCTGTTCGGTTTCAAATGTCATGCATTCAGATACAGAGCCTTCAGTTTTGTTCTTGTTATTCTTTTAATCTCCAGCCTCATCTGCTGATTAACTCTTAGGTTTGTACTTTCTATCCCTTCCTGTCACGGTCTATTTATCATTTCCCATATTAGTACCCTTCTCTCTTGCCTTCTCTCTACTCTTGATTTACCACATCTTCCCAAAATGGATCCCTTGCCCCCACTATTTAGTTTAAAATCCTCGCTATGCCCCTTGTTATGCAGCTTGCTAGAACACTGGTCCCAGCACAGTTCAGAACAGTTCAGGTGTAAACTATTCCAATGGTACAGCCTCCTTTCCCTAGTGCTGATGCCAGTGCCCCACAAACCGGAAACCACTTCTCCCATACCGGTCTTCGAATCACACATTCATCTCTCTAATCTTTTGCGCTATGCCAATTTGCTCATGGTTCAAGTTATTAATCCTGAGATTGCCACCTTGGAGGTTCTGCTTCTTAATTTAGTGTCTAGCTTCTCATATTGACCATGCAGAACCTTTTTTTCCGGCCTGTCTTTGGTACTTACACGGACCACAATGACTAGATGCTCTCCGTCCAACTGCAAGTTCCTCTCCAGCCCTGAACAGACGTTCCAAACTTTGGCATGGGACAGGTTAACACAGCCTCTGTGCTCTCATTCTCTGCTGCAGAGAACAGTGCCAATTCCCTTCACTATATTGTCCCTTACTACTACAACATTCCCTTTTGCTCCCTCCACTTGAATGGCTTCCTGTACTATGGTGCCATGTCCAGTCAAGGCATCCACCCTGCAGCCCCCATTTTCATCCAAGCAGAAAGAACCTCAAATCTGTCAGACAATTGCAAAGGCTGACACTCATGCCTTCTGGATTGCCTCACCTGCCTCATTCGCAATCACACCCTTCTGTCCCTGACCAGTGACTTTTCACAGAATCACAGAATAATACAGTGCAAAAGAGACCCTTTGGCCAATTGAGTCTGCACCGATGCATGAAAATATCTGACCTGCCTATCTAATCCTATTTGCCAGCACGTGGCCCATAGCCTTGAATGTTATGACATGCCAAGTGCTGATCCAGATCATCACTTTAAAAGGATGGGAGGTAACCCATCTCTACCATCCTCCCAGGCAGTTTTTCCTCAAATCCCCCCTAAACCTTCTGCCCCTGACCTTGAACTCATGTCCCCTCGTAACTGACCCTTCAACCTATAGGGAACAGCTGCTGCCTATACACCTTGTCCATGCCCCTCAGTTTCATACACCTCAATCAGGTCGCCCTTTTTAAAAGGGGTGTGACCACCTCCAGAGACAAAGTGTCCAGGTAACTTTGCTCCTACCTGATGCATTGCTGTGTCTGAAGCTCCGCCTCCAGCTCGATAACTCTGAGCTGAAGGAGCTTAAGCTACAAATACTTAATGTCGATGTGTTTACCTGGATCACACTGGCATCCAGGAGCCCCCATATGCTCCAGCCATGACACATCACCTATCCTGCTAACTTTATTGTTTTTATTAACTCGTTAATTATCTTCTTTTTATATATTTTATTATCCTTACCCCTATTCATATACTACTTCAAACTTTAGAAATAGAGTTAGCTTCTTCTTTCCCCCCCTCCCCCCCCCCCCCCTCCCCCCCCCATACAGCTTCTTCCCCCCATACAAAAGTAAGAGCTAATTCCTACAGGGTGCAAATGTTAGAAAAAACAAAGCAGCATCTCCTTCCTCTCGTTACACAGTCCACTGAGTCACCTAACTCCCAGCATCTGTAAGTTGCACTGAGCTGCCTATATTTATATGCTCTGAATCTGAAGAGTTAGCACAGCCCCAAGCACTGAAAATGACTTTTTAAAATGGACTTTCACAATTCGTTCTCATTAAAATCGCCTGCTGCTCTCGCTCCTTTGAGAGCACCTTCCAAACCTGCAACCTTTACAGAGGAACAGAGGCTGCCTCATGAAACCCTGGCTGGAATCTATACTGGCTGCAAAAGCACTCAAGTCAAAGCATAAACTGCTATTGCGATATAGACTTTGATACCCACTCCAAGTCTATGACTATGTAACACACATCCAGACACAGGTGATCAACTTTGCAGCAGGACAAAGGATGGACAAAAGAAGCCATCAGACTCCTTAATAAGCTGATGGCTGGTCAGACAAAGGGAGTTTCAGAGGACAATGGTCTTGATTGAACCACTATCGATAAACAGGAGTATCCTGTATTTCCCATCAGCCAACGGGGTCTGGCTAGGTCAATGACCGGTCATGGGCGTATACATATGACTCAATGCACACTTCCCAGTATAAGAAAGCAGCATTGAACAGATCTGGAGAGAGAAGCCGAGAGTTGCCCAGGCACAACAATCGCAAGAAGAGCCCTGGGTTTCAAACCCAGAGAAGACATCAACATCGAGTGATCGTAGCCTGCCAGCCTCCATTACTAAGTGTGGGTAACCTGAATCTCAGCTGAGAGTCGGAGTCCTATTTTCTCGAGTAGCAGAATTGTGAATAAAATTGCATTAAACTGAGAACCTGTTTTGTCCTTTGTTCATATCACAAATAAAGACACCTGGGTAAAACTTTTGAGTAAGTAAACTGGTTGCACGTTTCAGAGGTTTTAAAGGTACAATATATTCCTTCACTGTTACTGGGTCAAAATCCTGGAACTCTCTTTCTAACAACATATGGACTGCAGCATTTCAAGAGGGCAGCATACCATCAACTTCTCAAGGGAAATTAGGGATGGGCAATAAATGCTGGCTCAGCCAGAGACATCCACATACCATGAACCAATAACAAAAAAAACCCAAAATCATACTTCTGACTTGTGCCCAGAGATGGCATTGGGAGTCAGGAAGTGAGTTACAGCATTAATGTGGTTCATCCAGTTAATTTTGTGGTCATTAGTAACTGTCCTTCAGGTACTTACCAACTTTAGAAAGTCAATGACTAAATCAGCCGTCACCACTTATTCAGGGAGTGCATTCCATTCCATGGTCCCTTGCTGTGTAAAAACATTTTCCCCTCATGTCACTATTGTTTCTTTCACCAATCACCTTAAATCTCTCCCTTGACAAGGGATTCAGCAATGGCGATATGTCATGGAGTCGGGATTAGATATTCTCTTTTTGGAAATGGTTTTTAATTGTGCTTTGTGTGGCATAAATTTCATTTGCCACATCTCAGCTGAAGTCTCAGCTCAGGTCCTCCTGCACAGAAGTACAGACTGCTTCATTATCTGAGGAGTTGCAAATAGCACTGGTGCAATCATGGACAAACATCTGCATATTTGACATTCTAATGGAAGGACACCTAGCATACATTCTGTGCCTCTTGCTAATTAATCTCAGTGCTTCTTTCAAGTGGTGTTTCACAAGTATTACTTGTTAATCAGCTGAGGGAAGGCAGTAGGTGGTCATGAGCAAGAGGTTTCCGTATCCATTTTAAACCTAATAGCTTGAGACTTTATGGAGTCTGGAGGGAACATTGGGGTTTCCCAAGCTCTCTCATAACTGTATATTACTGTGCTTCCACACCATTGTGCTGCCACCTCTGGTGGTTCCATCTTGACAAAGGTATAACCATCCCTGGGTAGTTTCCGAATAATAAAATTGAGCATAAATACCTGCATAATTACTGCAAAAACAAACAGTGAAATAAATGAACTTCATTTTTGGCATTGCTATTCAGTATTTGGCCATTTTATACGTCTTAAAGCCCTTTTCACTAAACACTTCAATGATGCTTTTTACCAACCTATCATGCTTCTCAAAATAAATATGTATTTGCACATAATGCAATTTACCTGAATTTTGCTTTGAGGAACTTCCCTGGTCTGGTTTTAGCTTCTTCTTTTTGGAACTAGAAGAACCTGAAGATGTAGCGACTTTTCGTTTTTCTACAGCAGGAGTAGAAAGGGCACGCTTCTTAAACAGTTCTGTTTCTCTCAACAATGCTGGATCCATATCTATAATAGAAAGAACGGAATAGAGTTTATTTTAATATCTGTTTATAAACAACCCTAAAGTAAACATTTCAATTTAAAGAACACTAAAATCTTAATGTTAGCTTTGATAGCAAGCTTGTCAAGTGAGAAACAACAAGGTGCCGTTCAGTTCAATTCCCAGTTTGTCCCAAATTACATCTCAATCACAGTTTCTCAGGGAAAGGTAATGACTAGCATTCTCACAGCTGATGTATAGCCAAAGTGTCACCGAGATATTCCTTGCACTTCAATCTTTACTTGTTGACTAACAGCCCCCATCTTTCATCAATAATAAAAATGAATAACTTAGGCAAGGCACCAGGTGACCAGAACAAATGCCAATGCGGATCCATGTTTTAGGGTAGTTGAGTAAAACTGGCAGAGAGAAAAAGACGCACACAGCTTCATACACGCTGACAATACCAAGCTCTATCTCAGCATCATCAGGTGACTCCTCCACTGTTGTTAAATTATCAGGCTGCTGGTCAAATATCCAGTACTGGATGAGCAGACATTTCCTCCAATTAACTATCAGGACGACTGAAGGCATCTTGGGTCCCCATTCCAAACTGCTTTCCCTAGCTACTGACTGCATCCCTCTTCTGGCCAACTGCCCAAGACGAAATCAGACCTCACAACTTGGTACCACCTTGGCTGAGGTATGTTTCTCACACATCAGTGCGGAGGTCTCCTATTTCCACCTCTGTAACATTGTTAAGCTTCTCCTGTGCCTCAGCTCATCTCATGCTGAAACCCGCACTCATGCCTTTTTTAGCCTAGACTTATATGTTCCACCATTCTCCTGGCTTGGCTCCCACATAATAAACTTGAGGTCATCCAAAACTCTGCAGCCCAAGTCTTTACTAACTGATCTCTACCAACCCAGAGTCAAGCAACATCCTTAAAATTCTGATCCTTGTTTCTATGGCCTTGCCCTCTGTCTGTGAAATCTCCAATCCGAGAAATCCCGCACCTTGATCTGCCCCAATTTAAATTGCTCCATCATTAGTAGCCGTGTCTTCAACTGCCTAGGCCCTAGGACTCCTCTCCGAAACTCCTCTTCTTCATTCTTTAAGATGATCTTCAAAAACTACCCCTTTGATCAAAATTTAAACATTTAATCCAATATGAACCTCATGTGGTTCAGCGTACAGTTTTCTTTTATAAAACCCTATGAAGAGAAGAAGTTGGACTCGAGTTAAAAGACACTTAAGCTTTGAAGATGGGAGGTGGCGGTGGTTTGTAATTGTGTTCTGTTTTAAACAAGATTGTATTCAGTCTTGGGCGAGAGAGTGGGCTAGAGGGATGGTTGGAGGGTGCTTTGTTTAGTAGGTAGTGGACACATGGGGGGGGGGGGCTGAGGTAGCATTACCCTTCGGAGGACTGGCTTTTGTTTTAATTGAATGTATCTGTCCTGCTTTATGGTTATGTAAACGATTTCTGGAGAGCTGATGTTTACTTACTGGGGAATGTGATCCTGTAAATAGGGTTTTTTTGTGGGGAGAGGGGTTCGAACAATAAGGTGATTGTCTGATCGGCGCCAGGGGCAGGGGTCATCAGGGTCAGCATGGATCAGCTGACTCTCGGAAGCGTGGTGGGGGGGGTGAGTTAGTGTTGAGTTCGTGTTTGATTTGGGAGATTTGGTTTCTGCTCCTATGGGGGGGGGGGGGGGGGCTGCTTTGCTGGCAAGAGAGAAATTTTCTTCAGGGAATAAAACGAAGGTCAGGGGGGACTGCTGTTTAAGGGGGTGCGGGCTTGGGGCTGGCCTAAGAAAAGTGATGGCTAGTTGGCGGGGTGGGTGGGTGGGTGGTAGCCCCCCCCCCCCCCCCCCACCCCCCCCCCCCCCCCCCACCACCCCACCCCCCCCCCCCCCCCACCACCCCACCCCCCCCCCACCACCCCCCCACCACCCCCCCACCCTGATAACGTGGAACACGAGAGGTCTGAATGGGCCAGTGAAGAGAGCACGCGTGTTCGCGCATTTAAATGGACAAAAGGCAGACGTGGCAATGCTTCAGGAGACGCATCTAAAGGTCGCAGACCAGATGAGATTAAGGAAGGGTTGGGCTAATCAGGTGTTCCACTCAGGGCTGGACTCGAAGACCAGGGGGTGGCAATTTTGATCAGTAAGCGAGTGGCATTTGAGGCTGGGAGAATTGTGGCTGATAAAGGGGATAGGTATATAATGGCGAGTGGGAAGCTGGAGGGGGTCTGAGTGGTGCTCGTGATTTACCAGGATGTTGCCTGGTATGGAGGGCATTAGCTATGAGGAGCGGTTGAATAAACTTGGTTTGTTCTCACTGGAACGACTGAGGTTGAGGGGCGACTTGATAGAGGTCTACAAAATTATGAGCGGCATAGACAGAGTGGATAGTAAGAGGCTTTTCCCCAGGGTAGAGGGGTCAATTACGGGGGGCATAGGTTTAGGGTGTGAGGGGCAAAGTTTAGAGTAGATGTACGAGACAAGGTTTTTTTTTTTTACACAGGGGGTAGTGGGTGCTTGGAACTCACTGCCGGAGGAGGTGGTGGAAGCAGGGACGATAGTGACATTTAAGGGGCATCTTGACAAATACATGAATAGGATGGAAATAGAGGGATACGGACCCAGGAAGCGTAGAAGATTGTAGTTTAGTCGGGCAACATGGTCGGCACGGGCTTGGAGGGCCGAAGGGCCTGTTCCAGTGCTGTACTTTTCTTTGTTCTTTGTCTATGCTCCGAACTGGGACGACGTGGATTTTATGAGGCGCGTGCTGGGTAAAATCCCGGACCTTGAGTCACACAACTTGGTCATGGTGGGTGGGGGGGGGGGGGGGGGGGGGTTGGAAACTTCAATACGGTTACTGAACCTGAATTGGACCGCTCAAAATCCAGGACAGGGAAGAGGCCGGTGGGGGAAAAGGAGTTGAAGTGCTTTATGGAGCAGATGGGGGGTGTAGACCCCTGGAGGTTTACACAGCCGAGGGTAAAAGGGTTTTCCTTTTTCTCCCATGTCCACAAAGTTTATTCCCGTATTGATTTTTTTGTTCTGGGCAGGAGGTTGATCCCGAAGGTGGCGGGGACGGAATATTCAGCGATTACAGTCTCGGACCATGCCCTGCACTGGGTGGATTTGCGGCTTAGGGAGGAGAGAGGGCCGCGTCCACTGTGGAGACTGGATGTGGGGTTGTTAGCGGACGTGGTGGTCTGCAGGTAGGTAAATAAGAGTATCCAGAACTACCTGGAAACAAAAGACACGGGAAGTCCTGAAGGCAGTTGTCAGACGGGAACTAATATCGATCCGGTCTCAGAAAAAAGAGGGAAAGGGCGGAGAGGGGGAATTTGGTGGAGGAGGTACATCGGGTGGATAGGAAGTATGCGGAGGCCCAAGATGCGGGACTCCTGAGGGAGCGGCGCAAGCTTCAGGCGGAGTTTGAATTGTTGACCACAAGGAAAGCAGTTGAACAGCTGAGGAAGGCTAAGGGGGCAGTGTATGAGTATGGGGAGAAGGCGAGCAGGATGCTGGCACACCAGCTTAGAAAGAGAGGCGGCCAGGGAGATTGGGGGAGTAAAAAATAAGGAGGGTAACTTGGTCTTGGACCCAGAGGGGGTGAATGAAGTTTTTAAGGAATTCTACAGCAAACTATACGAGTCGGAACCCCCGGCGGGTGCGGAAGGGATGAGGCAATTCCTGGACCAGTTGAAGTTCCCGAGGGTGGAGGAGGGCCTAGTGGAGGAGCTGGGGGCCCCGATCGAGATAGAAGAAATTATTAAGGGGCTAGAGGGCATGCAGTCGGGCAAAGGTCCGGGGCCGTATGGCTTCTCGGTGGAATATTTAAAAAAAGAGAGATATTGAGCCCACTGCTGATGAGGACCTTCAATGAGGCGAGAGAGAAGAGAATCCTCCCCCCTATAATGTCACAGGCCTCGATCTCACCCATTCTTAAATGGGAGAAGGACCCTGAACAGTGGGGGTCTTACAGGCCAATCTCGTTACTAAATGTGGATGCCAAGCTATTGGCTAAGATCTTGGCTCCACGGATAGAGGATTGTGTCCCGGGGGTGATAGGGGAAGACCAGACTGGATTCGTTAACGGCAGGCAACTTAATGCCAATATGCGGAGGCTTTTAAATATTGTTATGATGCCCTTGGAAAGAGAGGAAGCAGAGGCTGTGGCAGCGATGGATGCAGAGAAAGCTTTCGATCGGGTGGAGTGGAAGTACCTGTGGGAGGCGCTAGATAGGGTGAACTTGGTGAGGGCTTTATCCGGTGGGTGCGACTGCTGTACCAGGCGTCTGTGGCAAGCGTGCGTACGAACCGGCTTAGGTCAGGATATTTCAAAACTGCACCAGGGAACGAGGCCAAGGGTGTCCCCTCTCCCAGTTATTATTTGCTCTAGCCATTGAGCTGCTGGCCATGGCGTTGAGAGCTTCAAGGAACTGGCAGGGGCTGGTCAGGGTTGGGGTGGAACACCGGGTCTCGTACTACGCGGATGATCTCCTCCTGTATACTTCGGACTCACTGGAAGGGATGGGGGAGGTCATGCGGATCTTGAGGGAATTTGGCAGTTTTTCAGGGTATGAATTGAACGTGGGGAAGAGTGGGTTGTTTGTGATCCAGGCTAAAGGGAAGGAGAAGAGACTGAGTGAGCTGTGAATGAGGAGGGTAGCGAAGAGCTTTCGTTACCTGGGAATACAGGTGGCCCGGAAGTGGGATTCGTTGCATAAGGTTAATCTGACCCGGCTGGTGAAACAAATGGAAGGATACTTTAAAAGATGGGACATGCTCCCGCTGTCACTGGCGGGGAGGGTACAGACCGTGAAAATGACCGTCCTCCCCAGGTTGCTATTTGTATTCCAGTGCCTTCCAATCTTCATCCCCGAGGCCTTTTTCAAGCAGGTGAATTTGTGTGGTCGAGTAAAACCCGCAAGTAAAGAGTGCTGATGGAATGCAGTCCGGGGGTGGGCTGGCGCTGCCGAACTTTTGCAACTACTACTGGGCGGCCAACATAGCCATGATCAGGAAGTGGGTGGTGGGGGAAGGTTCAGCATGGGAGTAGTTGGAGGCGGCATGTAAAGGCACCAGTTTGGGAATACTGGTAACGGCACCTCTGCCATTCTCATTGGCTTGTTACTCCACAAGTCCAGTGGTGGTGGTGGCACTGAAGATCTGGGGGCAGTGAAGGAGACACAAGGGGGTGGAAGGAGCATCGGTCTGGACCCCGATATGTAATAACCACAGGTTCCTACCGGGCAGGATGAATGCCGGGTTTCAGAGCTGGCAGAGGGCGGGTATCAAAAGAATGGGTGACTTGTTTATAGATGGGAGCTTTCCCAGCCTGCAGGCGCTGGAGGACAAATTTAAACTGCCGCCAGGGAACGGCTTTAGGTATCTACAAGCACGGGCTTTCCTGAGGAAACAGGTGGTGGCCTTCCCGCTCCTGCCGCCACGTGGGATACAGGATATAGTGGTTTCCGGTACTGGGTGGGGGAGGGGAAGGTGTCGGATATCTATCGGGACCTGTTGGAAGCGGAGGAAACCCCGGTGGAGGGGCTTAAAGGCAAATGGGAGGAGGAGTTAAGAGGAGAGTTAGAGCCGGGTCTGTGGGCGGAAGCCCTAAGTAGGGTCAATTCCTCCTCATTATGTGCCAGGCTCAGTTTAATCCAGTTTAAGGTGGTCCAGCGGGCACACATGACAGCGGTGAGGATGAGCAAGTTTTTCGGGGTAGAATGTGCGAGGTGTGCGGGAAACCCAGCAAACCATATTCATATATTTTGGGCATGCCCGAAACTTGGAGGGTTCTGGCAGGGGTTTGCCAAGGCAATGTCCAAGGTGCTAGGTACGCAGGTGGTGCAGAGTCCAGAGGTGGCGATCTTTGGTGTGTCAGAAGACCTGGGAGTTCAGGGAGTGAAAGAGGCCGACGTTCTGGCCTTTGCCTCCCGGTAGCCCGGAGACGGATCTTGTTAATGTGGAGGGACTCGAAACCCCCGAGTGTAGAGACCTGGGTCAGTGACATGGCTGGGTTTCTCAGCCTCGAGAAAATAAAAAGTTTGCCTTAAGAGGATCAATGCTAGGGTTCTCCCGGAGGTGGCATTCATTCGTCGTTTTCACCATGTTAATGTTTACTGTTCTTTTTCTGTTTTTGTTATAAAATTTTACAAATACTTCAATAAAAATATTTAAAAAAATAAAACTCTGAAGAGTCTTGGAAGGTTTTACTATGTTAAGGATACTATATAAATGAGGTTTTGGTTGTTCAATTATCATGACATCTTATTCCCCACCCCCCAATTAAGGACTATTAGGATTAATTTGCACTCTAGTGTCTTCATTTTTAAAACATTTATAACCTCTCAAAGAAACAATTATCTAATTGGAGATAAATGGGAAAAATAAACATTTAAATTATTTGTTTCAAGTGTACAAGTCCTATTAATAGGCACTGGGATTACAATTCAATTCTTCAGATCAATCTCCTTGTAGAGGGGACACCCTACCCCCTTAAAGAGAAAGTTCATATCCAGGGAGGTCATGGGAAATCATATTGTGCTGATCCCGGGATGTCCATTGGAGTACAACATCTGCCTTCAACTTCACTTTAAACATTTCTGGTCTTCCTTTCTTCCACTTTTTCTTCCTTTAATTCAGTGTTTGAAAGCTACTTCTTTGACAAACTTTTTGGTCATCAGCCCGAATCTCCTTACTTTCCTTGAAAAATATATATAATTTTTTCTTTTACAACCCTCCTGTGAAAGACGTTGGAATGTTTTGGTACTAAATAAATGAACAGAAGTCCAAACATTTTACCACTCTTATCGATGCTTTCTTGAAGCCCTGCTATCTTCCTCATTTGCAAATTTCAAAATTGCATCCCACAGCAAGTCAGTCATTAATGTATGTCAAAAAGTGGCCAAATGATGCTTTCCTTCAGTCTGTAAAACATTCACCACAACTGTTTTTATCCCTCAGCCAGTTTTATTTCTGTCTGAGACTCCCCTTTTTAACCCATGAGTTTCAATTTTCCTAACACAGAAAGTCCATATAAAATGTCTTGCAGGTAAAGAGCGTATTTCACAATCACACAACATCCCAAAACACTTTTATAGTATAGTAGTCACTATCGTAATGTAGAAAATGTGGCAACCAATTTGCATACAAACTCCGTAAACAGCAATGACCAGGGAATTTGTTGTGATGTTGATTGAGGGATAAATATTGGCCACTCCTTCAAAATAGTGCCATGTAACCTTTGATTTCCACCTAAGAAGGCAAATCCAAAAGACAGCACCTCTGACTGCGCAAATCTCCTTCAGTACTGCATGACATTAACTACATGTCTTCATTCAACCACATTGTTACTTCATCAAAAAAACTCAAATAAATGATTCAAACAGATTTTCTCACATATACCAGTCCATTCCTGCCTAAGTGACTATTTTTTCCTCTGATTTTTGCTTCTAAAGCTTCACCACCAACATTAAACTGACTGGCTTGTATTTGCCAGGTTTATCGACCCCTTTTTAGAACAAGGTTGGAAAGTTTGTAATCCTACAAATCCTTCTGGCATAGCTCCAGTATCCAGGAAGAACTGGAAGACTGAGCAATCTGACTCCACTTATAGGTCTTCATATTGGTCCTGAATCAGTCCAACCACACCACAGCCGTTTTACTATTAATAAGCCTATAGGTGGCTTTTTTTTTTAAAAAGAAGACTTTCTACAGCGCAGGAGGCCATTCAACCCATCGAGTGCACCGACTCTCTGAAAGAGCATCTCCTTGGGCCCACCCCGATAACTTGCACATTTTGGACAATGAGGGGCAATGTAGCATGGCCAAATCACCTAACCTGCACATCTTTGGACTGAGAGGAAACCAGAGCATCCGGTGGAAAGCCATGCAGACACTGGGAGAACATGCACATTCCACAGACACCTAAGCTGAAATTGAACCCGGGTCCCTGGCACTGTGAGGTAACAATGCTAACTGTGAGGCAGCAGTGCCAACCACTTGATTCCTTTATGTTGGCCACTAATCTCTGCTCAAAATGCTCACTTTTCTCATTTCCTATTTCACTGCCTCAACCTTTTATATACAGCCTGATTTACCCTTGCATTAGCAAACTGATGTTCACCGGAAGGCCTCTTTTTTGGCTTCACCTTACTCTCGAACTCTGATTGCCGAGGTGTTTTTGTAGCGGTTGAATACAACTGAATGGCTTGCTGGGCCATTTCAGAGGGCATTTAAGAGTTAACCACATTGCTGTGGGTCAGGAGTCACATGTAGGCCAGATTGCTGTGGGTCTGGAGTCACATGTCGGCCAGACCAGTTAAGGACGGCAGATTTCCTTCCCTAAAGGACATTAGTGAATCAGATGGGTCTTTATAACAGATGGGTCTTTATAACAATCGACAATGGTTTAATGGTCATCATTAGACTTTTAAAAAAAATTTAGTGTACCCAATTCATTTTTTCCAATTAAGGGGCAATTTAGTGTGGCCAATCCACCAACCCTGAACATTTTTGGGTTGTGGGGGTGAAACCCACGCAAACACAGGGAGAATGTGCAAACTCCACACGGACAGTGACCCAGAGCCGGAATTGAACTTGGGACCTCGGCGCCATGAGGCCACAGTGCTAACCCACTGCGCTGCCCATAATTAGACTTTTAATTCTAGATATTTTATGGAGTTTAAATTCCACCACCTGCCGTGAGATTCGAACTCGAGTCCCCAGATCATTATCCTGGGTCTCTGAGGATTACTAGTCCGGTGACAATACCACTATGCCACCGCCTCCCCAGTTATGGATGACAAACTCGCTTGTTAGCACAGACTATTAGTGCTCATGATACTGAGCTGCAGAACACTAATAAGAGGCTTGATTAAACAGAGGAGAGAATCCTGACTTGAAAATGCAACTGAGGTAGGCTTGCAATTCTTGGAAAAACCAGCTACATGGTACATCAGAATTCCTGGAGAATCTGGAGAACCTGAGGAAAAATGACCGTGTTGTTGGTTTTCTGGGAGTGACGGGTATGCTGCCTATTAAATTCTTTGCGAGCTGGCTGCCACATTTTCTTAAGCTAGATAGGAAAGCTGTGCACATTAAATTGAAAATGGCAGATTGAATCCTGTCTTTGAGGAGTCAGCAACCCCAGCCGTAATTATTCATTTTCATAACTTCAGAGACTGCCAAAGAGTATTGGAAGTGGCAAAGCGTGGTGGGATCTGGTTCTATAAGGGGAAAAGGGAGGTGACGAGGTGGCTCAGTGGTTAGCACTGCTGTCTCACAGCACCGAGAACCTGGGTTCGATTCCGGCTCCGGGTCACTGTCCGAGTGGAGTTTGCGCATTCTCCCAGTGTCTGCGTGGATTTCACCCCCAAAACCCAAAGATGTACAGGGTAGGTAGATTGGCCACACAAAATTGCCGCTTAATTGGAATTTTTTTTTAAAAACAGGGAAAAGGGTCTTTTTCTTCCAAGGTATCTCGGCAGCAATGCAACAGCAGCGTAGAGACTTCAATGAAATTAGAAAATTACTCAAGGCTGTTCAAGTGAATTACATCCTGCTTTATCCTGCGATACAGGAGGGTGGTATCTGACAATTCCATAAAGATATTCAACAATCTGGCTCAGACCTTGGCTTTTGTGAACACCATAGAAGGCAATATCTTGAGGTAACAGTTTGCAGATCACATTGAATGTTAAGAATACTTAAGAATCTCAGAGACTTCCATTTATCTTGAATGGAAACATTCTTCAATGTGCTGATTCTAGCTAAGAGGCGTGTGGTGTCAGTGGTATGGTAGTGCAGTTGTGCGACAGGTACCCGTCTTCTTATCCATACGTTTATGATGGTAATCTAAGATTTATGGTCTCCTTACTTTAATTGTGATAAATGTGAGTAGTGCCACTGCCGGAAGGTTGGCGCGTGCTTTAAGTCTTCAAGGGTGGGGTCAAAATGCAGGAGTTGCATTTGGATTCCATTTTCATTCTCAGGCATATATTTTCTCCTCTTCTCTGAGAAGTATCCTGTGTGTAATGAAGGAAAGATTGTAGGGATAGCCCTCCAGGTCCTCACATGTGCTGAGGAATGTCCCCTGAGAATTAATGTAATTGCAAATGTTATGTTTTTTTTGTTTTGGGGTTAAAGAATTGTTAACTGGATGCTGCAAAGGTACAGGCAGGTATCTGATCCAAGATGTTATATTATGTATATGGTGCCTCCAGTCGTATGGTATGACTGGAGATGGGAGAGTATGTTTTGGTGCATGTCCGAAAGTGTCGTCAAAACCTTATCCCATATTTTCTCTGGCTGATTGAGCAATGGCAGCAGCCATATTAAAAATTTGTTCCTGGGGAGTACATCATCTTATAAAGAGAAAAAAGATCTTGCCCTTCTTTAAAAAAGGAGAAAGTTGACAAAGTTCTGTTGCAAGAAACTCATTTAGATGACAAGGCGCACGCACTTAAGGTGCCCTAACTGGGACAGGTGTCGTGGCATAACAGTATCAATTAACAAAAATGTGCCTTTCGAAGTAGCGAATTGTGTTAAAAACAAAGGGGGTAGATATGAGATTGTCAAGGGACTTTTATAGAGGGAACATGTCTCGAATATGAATGTGCATGGTCCACCACCAAATGATTCCCCGATCTTTTTACTAAAGCCTTCATGGATTTTGCTGATTTGGCATCAGCTAATTCCTTTATAGGTGGGTACTTCAATTATCACCTTTATCCACGGAAAAACTCCAAGTAACGAGGACCCACCCCCCCTCACGTAACGAAAACCCCAACCCAATTCCCCCCCCCCCCCCCCCCCCTCCCCCTCCCCCTCCCCCCACCCAACAGGCAAGGGAACTAGCATCAGTTTGTGAGGAGGTGGAGTACTGGGATGTATGGAGAACACTATCATAAGGATGAAGAATTAACTTTTTTCTGCTCATCAATGTCATTCTAGAATTGACTATTTCTTCATGCCAAGCGCAATCCTGCACTTGGTGGCCTCCCCAATTCTAATCGGCAGTATAGTGGTCTCTCACTCCCTCCTCCTCCTCTTGCTCCCCTGGGAATATGATGCTATTGGTATTACTGAGACTTGGTTGAGGGAAGGCAGGACTGGCAACTGAATATCCCAGGGTATAGATGCTTCAGGAGGGATAGAGAGGGAGGTAGAAGGGGTGGAGGAGTTGCATTACTCGTCAGAGATGATATCATAGCTGTGATTAAGGAGGGCACGATGGAGGATTCGAGCACTGAGGCAATATGGGTGGAGCTGAGAAATAGGAAGGGGGCAGTAACATTGTTGGGACTTTACTACAGGCCTCCCAAAAGCGAGCATGAAGTAGAGGTACAAATATGCAGACAGATTATAGAAAAATGTAGGAACAATAGGGTGGTTGTGATGGGAGATTTTAACTTTCCCAACATTGAATGGGATTCGTGTAGTGTTGGAGGCGTAGATGGAGCAGAGTTTGTAAGGAGCATCCAGGAGAGTTTTTTAGAGCAGTATGTAAATAGTCCAACTCGGGAAGGGGCCATACTGGACCTGGTATTGGGGAATGATCCCGGCCAGGTGGTTGATGTTTCAGTCGGTGATTACTTTGGGAATAGTGATCACAATTCCGTAAGTTTTAGAATACTCATGGACAAGGACAAGAGGGGTCCGAAAGGAAGAGTACTAAATTGGGGAAAGGCAGAGTATAACAAAATTCGGCAGGAGCTAGGGAATGTGGATTGGAAGCAGCTGTTTAAGGGTAAATCCACATTTGAAATGTGGAAGTCTTTTAAGGAAAGGTTGATTTGAGTGCAGGACAGACACGTTCCTGTGAAAATGAAAGATAGAAATGGCAAGATTAGGGAACCATGGATGACGGGTGAAATTGTGAGACTAGCTAAGATGAAAAAGGAAGCATACATAGGATCGAGGCAACTCAAAACTGATGAAACTTTGGAGGAATATCGGGAAAGTAGGATGAATCTCAAACGCGCAATAAAGAGGGCTAAAAGGGGTCATGAAATATCTTTGGCTAACAGGGTTAAGGAAAATCCCAAAGCATTTTATTCGTATGTAAGGAGCAAGAGGGTAACTAGAGAAAGGATTGGCCCACTTAAAGACAAAAGAGGGAATTTATGCGTGGACTCAAAGGAAATGGGTGAGATTCTTAATGAGTACTTTGCATCGCTATTCACAAAGGAGAGGGACAAGATGGATGTTGAGACTAGGGATGGATGTTTAAATACTCTCGGTCATACGGAAGGGGGAAGTTTTGGGTATTCTGAAAGACATTAAGGCGGACAAGTCCCCAGGACCGGATGGGATCTATCCCAGGTTACTGAGGGAAGCGAGGGTCAAAATAGCTGGGGCCTTAACAGATATCTTTGCAGTATCCTTGAGCACGGGTGAGGTCCCGGAGGACTGGAGAATTGCTAATGTTGTCCCTTTGTTTAAGAAGGGTAGCAGGGATAATCCAGGGAATTATAGACCTGTGAGCTTGACGTCAGTGGTAGGCAAATTGTTGGAGAGGATACTGAGGGATAGGATCTATTCACATCTGGAAGAAAATAGACTTATCAGTGATAGGCAGCATGGTTTTGTGCAGGGAAGGTCATGTCTTACAAACCTAATAGAATTCTTTGAGGAAGTGACAAAGTTAATTGATGAGGGAAGGGCTGTAAATGTCGTATACATGGACTTTAGTAAGGCATTTGATAAGGTTTCCCATGGCAGGTTGATGGAAAAAGTGAAGTCGTATGGGGTTCAGGGTGTACTAGCTAGATGGATAAAGAACTGGCTGGGCAACAGGAGACAGAGAGTAGTGGTGGAAGGGAGTGTCTCAAAATGGAGATGGGTGACTAGTGGTGTTCCACAGGGGTCCGTGCTCGGACCACTGTTGTTTGTGATATACATAAATGACCTGGAGGAAGGTATAGGTGGTCTGATTAGCAAGTTTGCAGATGATACTAAGATTGGTGGAGTTGCAGATAGCGAGGAGGACTGTCAGAGAATACAACAAAATATAGATAGATTGGAGAGTTGGGCAGAGAAATGGCAGATGGAGTTCAATCCAGGCAAATGCGAGGTGATGCATTTTGGAAGATCAAATTCAAGAGCGGACTATATGGTCAATGGAAGGGTTTTGGGGAAAATTGATGTGCAGAGAGATCTGGGAGTTCAGGTCCATTGTACCCTGAAGGTGGCAACGCAGGTTGATAGAGTGGTCAAGAAGGCATACAGCATGCTTGCCTTAATCGGACGGGGTATTGAGTACAAGAGTTGGCAGGTCATGTTACAGTTGTATAGGACTTTGGTTCGGCCACATTTGGAATACTGCGTGCAGTTCTGGTCGCCACATTACCAGAAGGATGTGGATGCCTTGGAGAGGGTGCAGAGGAGGTTCACCAGGATGTTGCCTGGTATGGAGGGTGCTAGCTATGAAGAAAGGTTGAGTAGATTAGGATTGTTTTCTTTGGAAAGACGGAGGTTGAGGGGGGACCTGATTGAGGTCTACAAAATTATGAGAGGTATGGACAGGGTGGATAGCAACAAGCTTTTCCCAAGAGTGGGGGTGTCAGTTACAAGGGGTCACGATTTCAAGGTGAGAGGGGGAAAGTTTAAGGGAGATGTGCGTGGAAAGTTTTTTAGGCAGAGGGTGGTGGGTGCCTGGAACGCTTTACCAGTGGAGGTGGTAGAGGCAGGCACGATAGCATCATTTAAGACGCATCTAGACAGGTATATGAATGGGTGGGAACAGAGGGAAGTAGACTTTGGAAAATAGGAGACAGGTTTAGATAAAGGATCTGGATCGGCGCAGGCTGGGAGGGCCGAAGGGCCTGTTTCTGTGCTGTAATTCTCTTTATTCCCTGTGGGCTAGACTACAACAGAGGTTATCAAACAGAGGATATCAAACACAGCACTTTAGGGTTTGTTTTTACATGCCTTTTTGTATAAAACAGAGCAGCCTGGGGATGCATTGACATCTATGGAGCATTTCTTCTCGTAAACGCTCGGCAATTTCCGAGGCCCAAAGGTTGGTGGTCCTGAATGCTCCTATATCTGAAGGGAAGTGGCCCGTGAAGGAGCTCCAAGATGGCAAGGCCCCAGGCCTGAACTGAGAATCTTTTGTTTATTAAACGGTCAACAATAACAAAGATTTAAAATCAACTATGTAACATTCCATATATCACATGAACCATTAAAAAACAAGGAAAACATCACTGTTCCATATTTGTACAAAGCGACATCAACTCACTTTCACAAAAAACACAAACACACGGTCTCACGCCTCGCAGGTTCCTCAACAGAAACAGAGCATAGAACATGTGTTATCATGTCCAGAACCTGGTCACAGAAATGATCTGCCCATCTATGTATGATTTGTTCCACGTATCAATGTCATTCTCTGTCCAGGAGCAGCAGCTGTGCAGGTCCCCCCACACGGACCAATCTCACTGGAACCAAATGTGAATTTTACAGGGAATTAAATACTTGCTAATGGACCGGTGATTGGCATGTATAGTTACTCATGTGAAGCAGGTCTGCTGCCACAGACATTCAGGGAAGTGAATATTTCCTTAATACTGAAGGCAGGCAAGAATCATGAAGAATGCGCATGCTCTAGGGTATTTTCGCTCCTGAACGTGAATTCAAAATTGTCTGAAGCAGGGTTTTTCAAACTGCGGGTCAAAACCGATGGGTCACAGGCGGGTTCCTGATCATGGGAGAAACAGCGAATGCCCACGACCTGCTTTCAACTTGAGAATTCCGGCCGTGACTGACCTTTAAAAATAAACGATGGAGTCTTCCTGCCAGAAGCGGCGGCAAAGAGGTCATGCGCCCAGCACGTACACTGATATCATCGGCCCTCTACATCCGTACTTCGAGCGTGAAATCACGTAGGAGAGATTCCTCCATTTTGTAGCTACCAGCAAGCAAGCAACAGGACTATGACGAACAGAAGATGGATCATCTTGTAATAAGAGGGTCAAAGGCACAAATAGGCCAGGATCTCACGACTGAATCTGCTGAGAAAGCTGCTCAGGAGAGTCCACTGCAGGACAAAGCCGTGCTGGTGTGAGCTGTATACTGAACTCCAGGGCTTCTGGTAAATAACCCATTAAGGAGAAAATGAAATCGGGAACAAAGCAGTATATAAAGATGATTTCTAGAGGTATGGCTTTGTTAATTGTGCCAATACAATCAGGATGCAAAGACCATGTGTGCTATATGCAGAGAAATACTGGCAAATGGAAGTTTAAAACCCTTAAAACTTAATTGGCATTTGAAGACTAATAATGGCAAGTTCCCTTGTAGCTCAGATGCTCCATCCTGGGCAACATCCTGGTGAATCTCCTCTCTCCCGCCTCCAGTACAATCACCTCCTTTCCATAGTAAGGTGACGTTCTGTTATTATATTTAGCCTTTCCAGTATCTCCATATATTGTTCACAATTGGTGGCCAAAACCATATTCCATCTGGGGGGCTAACCAAGTTTTGATACAAGTTTAGCATAGAATTGAAAAATAAAGTTATTCCTCGAGGAATAAACAGCGCTTAGTTTACTTTTATGACCTTACTGACCTGCATCAGAACTTTTAACGATTTGTGTATTTGTACTTAAAGATCATTTTGCTCCTCTACTCCAATTAAATTATTTTCCAATTGATAGGTGACCCCTAAAACCTAACTAAATGAATATCTCACTTATCCAAGTTGAAATTTGTTTGGCAATTATAAATTAATTCTGCAAATTTATTAATGTTTTACTGTAAGATGTGGCCGTTCTCCTCAGCGTTGACCATCTCTACCAATTTGGTGTCATCCACAAATTCGTTAATTGTATTGTTGTTTCTCAAGCCTAAATTGTTCATATCATCAATAAGAGTAGATCAAGCCTCCATTTCCCATCTTCTGCCAATCAGATTGGCTACCCCATACTCCTACTCTCTGTCTTGCAACCAATTAACCATTCTGCTACTGATTGTGTGACCCTGCACAATCTGGCCTTATTCATTAGTCCATTATGTGTTACTTTATTGAAGGCTCTTAAAAAATCTAGACATGTGACAGCTATTGCGTTACCCTCGTCTACACTGTGATCCCTCGAAATAATTTAAATAGAGTAGTTAATAATAATAATCTTTATTGTCACAAGTAGGCTTACATTAACACTGCAATTAAGTTATAGTGAAAAGCCCCGAGTTGCCACATTCTGGCGCCTATTCGGGTACACAGCGGGAAAATTCAGAATGTCCAAATTACCTAACAGCATGTCTTTTGGGACTTGTGGGAGGAAACCGGATCACCCGGAGGAAACTCACGCAGACACGGGGAGAACGTGCAGACTCCACACAGACAGTGACCCAAGCCGGGAATCAAACCTGCGACCCTGGCACTGTGAAGCCATAGTGCTAACCACTATGCTACCGTGCTGTGCAGTCAAGCAAATATTTTTCAGAAATCCAGATGGTATTGAACGACAAAGCAGGCTCAATAGGGTGTATGGTCTCTTGATCCTACTTCTGATATTATGTACTTATATTTGACAAAATTTCACACTGCATATAGTAGGACCATCTTTAAAATAAAACTATTAAGCAGGCCAAATACAAAATCCTTTGGCAGTTAAACAAAGAGTTGTGTTCTCAATCACTACCTTCAGTTCACAAACTCAAAAAAAATCAAATATCTAACAGTAAGAAAACCACGATAAAGATACCTTAAACTTGCACGAAGTGTTACACCTTCCCACGCAGTCACAGGTGTAACACCTGCCCCTTTACCTCTTCCCCATCTAAGGCCCGGAGCACTCCTTCCAGGAGAAGCAGCAATTCAACTGCAATTCTTTCAATTTAGTCTACTGCATTTACTGCTCACATTGGGTGACTAAATGCAGACCAGGTGACCACTTGGCAGACCACCTTTGTTCAATCCACAAGCAGGACTTCTTGTCACTTGCTATTCCAATTCACCATCTCATGCTCACATTTCTGTCCTTGGCCTGCTACAACGAAGCCCACGCAAACAGAAGGCACTGCACCTCAGCTTCCAATTAGGCACTTTACAGCCTTCTGGACTTAACACTGAGTTTAGCGACCTCAGATTATAAACTCTGTCCTCCATTTCAATATATCCCACCCCCACCCCTTCCCACCCCTTGTTTTTGGAGAGTGCTGCTACCAGGTCTTGATGTCACTATTAACAGCAGTCTTAATCTTTAATTATAATTTAAGTCTCTCCTGAACTCCCATCCAAATTCCAGCAACCACAGTATTTTGCTTTTATTGAACTAATGTGTTGTGGTCTTTTCTCCTACTACATTCCTAAATATCAGGAGCCAAAATAAAATCCACAACACCAGTAAAGAATGAAGCTACGAGAATTTAGGTGCCTATACGCTGCTGCAAAATGAATTTCTCACCTTACGTGACCCATATATGACTCAATAAGGCAGGAAATAAAATGACAAGAGACTTAACTTCTTTGTTGCTCCTATCCGCCAGCAGAACATGGAAATTAGATGGCAAATCTTCACTACTGGTTTAATATATGATCACATAACCAAGTAGCACGGTGCCATTATTTACACGGAGTGTGCAAAAGGTTATCTGCGTTCTTTCTTCACGTGTCTTCCTATTTGGTTGAAAAAGGCCAGAGTGCAGCTGCACATTCCGAGTCACAACAATCAGACTGACTGACTGAATAACTACATCCCGCACGCAACCATTCCCCCAGTGCCTCGCTCAATCACCACAAGCGCTTTCCACCACTGAAAGCTCATTGTTTCTGCCCTATTCCCATTTCATTCCGTGTAAACCACCATCCCAGGCCTGTGATGCCTTGGACAGCACTGTGCCAGCCACCCGCCCGCCTTGATTGGGAGAGGGGTCGTTAAAACTCCGGCAGCAACAATGGGGAGCCCAATGAACACTGCAGACCCGGCCTTGGGCAAGATAAAGCGACTGGAAACTTGTAACCTGTGCCTGTACCTGCACACCGACAGCCTGGGACTCCGTCTCCGGGGCAACCCTCTGATCACCGATCACGTCGACCAATTGCCGCTCGCTATCGATTGTTTACGTCTTGGAGACTGCGCCGCCCCGCCCGGGCAGGCCAGTCCTTCTGCGCCTGCGCATCTGTTCAGTTTTGCACTGCGCCTGCGTCGTTGTCTTTAACCAGCTGCTGAAGGGCTGGGGAGACAGCTCCTCCTGCCGGCCGGGGGGCTGGGAGGAGCTATCTTTCAGATAAGACAAAGGCCACACGGACTCGAAACGTTAACTTTGTTTCTCTTTCCACAAATGCTGGTGGACCTGCTGCGTTTATCCGGCGTTTTCTGGTTTTATTTTTCAATTTCTGGCATCAGCAGTATTTTAAAAAAATCATTTTTATGGGATGTGGGCTTTGCTGGCTGGGGCAGCAATTGTTACCCATCCCTAATTGCCCTCCAGAAGATGGTGCTGAACTGTCTCCTTGAACCACTGTAGACCTTGAGGTGCAGGCAATCCTACTGTACTGTTAGAGAGGAAGTTCCAGGATTTTGACACAATGAAGGAACGACAATGTAGTTCCAGGTCAGGATGGTGAGTGACTTGAAGGAGAACTTCCAGGTGATGATGTTCCCATGTACCTGCTGCCCTTGTCCTTCTAGATGGTAATGATCGTGGATTCAAAGGTGCTGCCTAAGGAACCTTGGTGAGTTCCTGCAGTCTCCCTTGCAGATGGTACACAAGACTTCCACTGTTCATTGGTGGTGGAGGGAGTGAATGTGGAACGGGTGGCCATCAAGCAGGCTACTTTGTCCTGAGTGGTGTTGAGCTTCTTGAGTATTGTTGGAGCTGCACTCATCCAAGCAAGTGAGGAGTATTCCATCACACTCTTGACTTGTGCCTTGTTGGTTGTGGGCAGGCTTTGAGGAATCAGGAGGTGAGTTACTCACCACAGGATTCCTACCCTCTGACCTGCTCTGGTAGCCACAGTATTTATATGGCTAGTCCAGTTAGGTTTCTGGTCAAGGGTAACCCCCAGGGTATTTATAGTGGGGGATTCAGTGATGGTAATGTCATTGAATGTCAAGGGGCGATGGTTTCATTCTCTCTTATTGGAGATGGCCATTGTCTGACACTTGTGTGGCGCGACAGTTACTTGCCACTTGTCAGCCCACACCTGGATATTGTCCAGGTCTTTCTGCGTTTGCACCTGGACTTCTATGGTGTCTGAGGAGTTGGGAATGATGGTGAACATTGTGCAATCATCAACGAACATCCTTCCATCTGACCTTATGTTAGAAAGAAGGTCATTGATGAAGCAGCTGAAGATAATTGGGCCAGGACACAACTCTGAGGAACTCCTGCAATGATCTTCTGGGACTGAGATGACTGACCTTTATCAACCACAACCATATTCCTTTGTGCTAGGTATGACTCCAACCAGTGGAAAGTTTTCCCCCTGATGCCCATTGACTCCAGTTTCCCGAAGCCCCTTGATGTTATACTCAATCAAATGCTGCCTCGATGTCAAGGACAGTCACTCACCTCACCTCTGGAGTTCAGCTCTTTTGTCCACGTTTGAACCAAGGCTGTAATGAGGTCAGGAGCTGAGTGATCCATGCAGAATCCAAACTGAGTGTCAGTAAGCATGTTATTGCTACGTAAGTGCCGTTTGATAGTACTGTTGATGACTCCTTCCATCACTTTACTGATGATCGAGAGAACACTGATAGGGTGGTAATTGGCCGGGTTGGATTTGTCCTGCTTTCTATGTATAAGACATAACTGGCCAATTTTCCACAATGCTAGGTAGATGCCAGTGTTGTAGCCGTACTGGAATAGCTTGGCTAGGGGTACGGCACATTCTGGAGCACAAGTCTTTAGTACTATTGCTGGAATGTCAGGACCCATAGCCTTTGCAGTATCCAGTGCCTTCATCAGTTTCTTGATACATCTAGGGTGAATCAAATTGGCTGAAGACTGACATCTGTAATGCGGAGGACCTCTGGAGGAGACCAAGATGGATCATCCACTCTGCACTTCCGGCTGAAGATTATTGCAAATGCTTCAGCCTTGTCTTTTACACAGATGTGCTATGCTCCATCATTGAGAATGGGGATATTTAAGGAGCTTCCTCCTGCAGTGGGTTGTTTAATTGTCCACTGCCTTTCACAACTGGATGTGGCAGGACCACAGAACTTATATCTGATCCATTGGTTGTGGGATTGCTTAGCTTTGTCTATCACCTGCTGTTTATGTTGTTTGGCACGCAAGTAGTCCTGTGTTGCAACTTGACTCGGTTGACACCTAATTTTTCAGTATGCCTGGTATTGCTCCTGGCACGCCCTCCTACACTCTTCATTGATCAGCCGCACTGCTTTTATTTCAGACGTTAGCTGTCCATTCCCAAGAAGAGTCATATCGGGACTTGCACCGTTATTCTGCTTCCCTCTCTACAGAAGCTACCAGACCTGTTGAGTTTTTCCCCCAGCACTCTCTTACAGCAAGTTGCAGCTGATTTGAAACAACGGATGGGGGGGGGGGGTCACATGATGTGAGTGTGGGAGTGGCTGCATTTTTGCGAGCTCTGGCTCTGCTCTTTAAACCTGCTTTTTAACCCGTTTGTACATTTTTTTAATGGGCATACTTAATTTTTACTATGTTCCAAGAATCGTTGGTCAATATTTCAGCGCTATTGAGCTGTGTTATGGGCCAGGGTTTAGAGAACTCCAAAGTATATCATGGAGATCACCTGACCCACGACTTTTAATAGACTGTGGTATGGGGAGCACACGGCCCACTCTACAGGTGTGGTACAGCAGAAATCTAAAAGTAATTTTTAAAGCAAAACAGTGTTTATTCTATGAACTCAGTTAACCTTTTTAAAACATACAGTGAACACCTTAGCAACCATCAATTCAAATACAACCTCCAAAGAATACAACACTAAGTAATACTTAAACTTTCCTTTTAACATCCATAAGACAAAAACCCTTTTTGATGAAGCACATCAGGTTTAAATTCTCTACTGAGAGCAGTTATTGCTCTGAATTCACCAAATGATGTAAAGATAGTCTTTAGGTAGCAGAGAGATCAAAATTACACCTTCTTTGGCTGGCTGCAGCTCCAACACTAAGCTTTTCCTCAAAGTGAAACTAAAAAGCAGAGCCAGTGCTCAGCTCCACCCAAATTCTGACATCACTGCAGCCCCTTGAGCAGACAAACATTTCTTAAAGTGACATTCCCATGGCAGTTGAGACAAAATGCTGACATCCGCATTGCTTTTTGGCGGCTGGAAGAAGTTGGTGTGGGACCTCCTCATTAGTGGCGAGCTGCTTTTGGGAAGCTTCCCGCCCGGACGGTGCAGTCTGTTCTGACGATGATGGATGTTTGTGATGATGTTGATCTGTCCGATTGTCTCAGCTCTGCGAGTTGGAGGCGCACAAGGAGGTTCTTGGGACAGAGAAAGCACTGTCCTTGGTGGATCGAGGGAGCAGCATCAGAGCATCAGCTTTTAAACTCTTCAAGTATGCAAAAACTCTCACTCTCTTCACCGGTCTCTTAAACCCCCTCACGTTCCACGTCACCATTCCGACCAGACATCTTTCAGAAGCCCCCCCCCCGGCCCCTCCTATCGACTATCACCATTACCCCGGGCCTTGGCCTTGCCCATCCGGCCAGGTTCCCCCCCCATCCTTTTACCGTCAATTCCCTCCCCCTTCCCAGACTCCCCCCATCAACTTCCTCTTGCAAATACCTCACCAAGTATTGATCCTCTTCTCCCCCCCCCACTGTTCCACACCTCCGAGGACCATCGAAACCTGCTCGACCAGGTTCCAACCACCGTGGCCCATCCCCCCATTGTTACCCAGCCAACCTATGTTTGCTAGTGCGGTGACCCCTGACAGAGCCCTCCTCCTTCCCCACCCCCTCCTCAGTAACCCAGCCCCACGTGGCCAAATCCCACCTCCCTTAACTAAGAAACAATACAGAACCACAGCCATAAAAAGAAAAATTAAAACCCAAAATACATGTAAATCCCACCATTCAAGAGACAGAAACAAAACCCTAATTAAACAGAAGACCCTCAATAACAAAATACAATCTCAGTCCCCACCAACCAAGTTCAAATCCCAACTCTCATCTCAGTCCCAGTCCTTCAGCCTTAACGAACGCCTCCACCATCCTTCGAATTGTGAGTCACTCTCAGCTTCGCTGGTGGACCATTCCAAACCTCACTCTGCTGCCGTACAATGCTGACTTCACCAATGTGCCCTGACCAACTCGTGGCGGGAAGGTTGTACCCCCCTCCCCCATCAACTCAGCAAACATCTCACGGCGCTGAGGTCCCAGGTTCGATCCCAGCTCTGGGTCACATTTTCCCCGTGTTTGCGTGGATTTCGACCCCACAACCTAAAGGTGTGCAGGGTAGGTGGATTGGCCACGCTAAATTTCCCCTTAATTGGAAAAAAATTAATTGGGTACTCTAAATTAAAAAACTCAGCAAACATTTTTGCGAAGTACTCAGTTCGGCCTCGGTGCCCTCCACCCCCTCGGGCAGGCCAACGATTCTCATGCTTTGCCTCCTCGACCTGTTCTCCAGGTCTTATCCTACTCATCCTAGCCCCCAGCAATGCCAAGCCCCCTGCCAGTTCCCCTTGAAGACCATCTTCCGAATCCTAGCTACTTTCCTGCCCAAATAAAGGATAACATCTATATCTCAACTCCCCCAAAGAAGGATTTCAGCAGAAAAACCAGCAAACAGAAACCGTGGTAAAACGTTCTTCACTGACTGAATTAAGAACATAAGAACTAGGAGCAGGAGTAGGCCATCTGGCCCCTCGAGCCTGCTCCGCCATTCAATTAGATCATGGCTGATCTTTTGTGGACTCAGCTCCACTTTCCGGCCCGAACACCATAACCCTTAATCCCTTTATTCTTCAAAAAACTATCTATCTTTATCTTAAAAACATGTAATGAAGGAGCCTCAACTGCTTCACTGGGCAAGGAATTCCATAGATTCACAACCCTTTGGGTGAAGAAGTTCCTCCTAAACTCAGTCCTAAATCTACTTTCCCTTATTTTGAGGCTATGTCCCCTAGTTCTGCTGTCACCCGCCAGTGGAAACAACCTGCCCGCATCTATCCTATCTATTCCCTTCATAATTTTAAATGTTTCTATAAGATCCCCCCTCATCCTTCTAAATTCCAACGAGTACAGTCCCAGTCTACTCAACCTCTCCTCATAATCCAACCCCTTCAGCTCTGGGATTAACCTAGTGAATCTCCTCTGCACACCCTCCAGCGCCAGTACGTCCTTTCTCAAGTAAGGAGACCAAAACTGAACACAATACTCCAGGTGTGGCCGCACTAACACCTTATACAATTGCAACATAACCTCCCTAGTCTTAAACTCCATCCCTCTAGCAATGAAGGACAAAATTCCATTTGCCTTCTTAATCACCTGTTGCACTTGTAAACCAACCTTCTGTGACTCATGCACTAGCACACCCAAGTCTCTCTGAACAGCGGCATGCTTTAATATTTTATCGTTTAAATAATTCTGCCAGCCAAGGACAGAGGGAGACTATCTCACCTCCGCAAGTCTGTAAAATTAAACTGACAAAGCCAGGCCCAATCCTGAACTACCTGCACCCCAAATACCAAAAATGAGAACTATCCCTATCCCAAACCGTTCCAGCACCGCAAACAAATATCCCCATTCTACCCTATCAAAAGTCTTCTCGGCATCCAACTCCATAATAATTTCCCGCTCCCTGTCATGATAATGTCACTTTAAGAAATGTACCTTTAAGAAGTGGAGCTGCTCATGTTACTGGAGTGATGTCAGAGTGTGGATGGAGCTGAGCTCTACTTTTTAGTTTCAGTTTGAGAAAAAGCTTGGGTGAAGCTGTAGTTGATCTCTGCCATCCAAAGACTATCTATGGATCCTTTGGTGAACTCATAATTGTAAAAGGTCTCAGTATTGAATGTAAACCTAATGTGCTTCTGTTTGAAGGTTTGTTAAGTCTTTTGGACGTTAAAAGGACAGCTTACAGGGTTACTTAGTGTTGTATTCTTTGAAGGTTATCTTTGAATTAATGGTTACTAAGATATTCACTGTTTGTTTTAAAAAGGTTAACTCGAGTTCATAGAATAAACATTGTTTTGCTTTAAAAAAATACCTGTCCTTTTCTGCTGTACCACACCTGTAGAGTGGGCCGTGTGCTCCCCATACCACAATCTATTACAAGTTGTGGGTCAGGTGAACTCCATGATACACTTTGGGGTTCTCTAAACCCTGACCCATAACACTCCCTATCTTCTGGCGGGGCAACGCCACATTTAAAAGCCGCCGCACATTAGATGATAAATGCCTACCCTTCACAAACCCTGTCTGAGGGAGACACTTCTCCAACCTCAGCTCTAGAACCTTGGCCAAAATCCACGTTTAGTAAGGAAATCGGGTGGTATGACCCACACTCCACCGGATTCTTATCCTTTTTTAACAGAAGCAAGGTGGATGCTTGCATCATTGTCTCCAGAAGAAACCCCAGCGCTCCTCAAATATCTCCACCAATAACCACCAGTTGATCAGCAAACTTTTAATAAAATTCCACCGAGAACCCATCTGGCCTCGGCGCCTTGCAAGTCGCCCAATAGCTGCCCAGATCTCCCACCCCAACTGCTCCACCAACACTTCCTGATCCTCTATCTCCACCTTGGGACACTTCAACCCCTCTAGAAACTCTACCATATCCAACTCCTCCCCAGGTGATTCCGACCTATAAAGATTCTTATGGACGTCTCAAATTCCCCATTGACTTTATCCACCGCAGACACCAGTCCACCACCCGAATCCCAAATCTGAAGAATCTCTCAGGAAGCCGCCTGCCAGCTCAACACCTCAACTGGCCAGACAAGATGACTGGCCTTCTCCCCATATTCGTATATTAGCCCCCTCGAGTGCCACAACTGGCTTATCAGTGGATAATAGGTCAAACTACATCTGCAACTTCCTCTGACTAGCCAGGGGTTCTGGAGTAGGGTCACTCGAATACCTACCATCTACCCCAAGAACTTATCCACTAACCTTTGCCGGTCCTCCCTTGCCTCCCTATCCACATGCACCTTATGCAAGATTATCTCCCCTCTCACCACCGCCTTCAGGGTCTCCCGATGTACCGAGGGCAAAATCTCCCCACTTTTGATAAACCCCACATACTCATCAATCAGCTTCACAGAAATCCCAAATCCGCCAACAATCCCACATCCAAACTCCATGTCAGCCGCTGGTAAGACAATAATTATATCAATATTAATGGTTGGCAGCTTTCCACGGCCCACAGCCATCCGAGCAGAGTGGCGGCTAACCACTGTAAGTTAACAGTTGATTGACAGTTCAAAGAGGATCATTAAATGATTATTTGTCTTCGATATAGGGTCATGAATATAAATGTTTTTGTTTTGATAAGGGATTAAGTACTAGTGGGGCCTTTAAAGTGTTGAATGGGCTTTCTCACTTGAGAGTCTCTTCTAATATAGTGAAAGCTATAATTGATATTAGACCATTATTCGATTTCCTCAGAATGGCTCCTGATGCCTTCTCATTGTTGATACTGGGTGAGTTTGCATGTTGGATGGAAGGGAAAAGGTGCTGGGGTCATGGGTTGGCACATAACCTGACTAACCTAACTGCTCTTTGACTGATGACCATTTCAACTGCCTGTTTCATTTTTTTTAAATGTCTAGGCTAGATTCTCTGTCCTCCAGCCGTATGTTTCACGGCAGTATGCAGTTCACTGACAGCAGGATTCTCTACTCCCACTGCTTGTCAATTAGATTTTCCACTGGAAAGTCACATTTATTAAGTCTTATTTCTTAGTCTCAATGTCTTGATTGTTGTGAGCACCTGGGCACAGTCATCTGCATACAGAAGCTTTTTGATTAATGCCTCTGTTACGTTGGTGGAGGCCTGCACTCTGGAGAGATTGAAGAGTATATGTGCAGAGAATCCAATGTTGATGTATGGAGGCATGTTTTTGGTGGCTTCTTTGAGCATTGCAGCGAAGAAGTGAGTGAAGGGGTGGGGAGCCCTGCTCTATGTTGGTGGTTACTGAAAATGCATTGGACATCTTATCACAGGCACAAATACATCCAATCATGTCATCATGCAGTAGGTGCGGATTGTGACTTGTTTGGACATAATAGGTTTGGAATGCAAGTGTCATTGATCAGATCGACTCACCGTCAAAAGCTTTAAAGGTCTGGGCTCCCAACAGGTCTGAACAGGAACCAACAGATTTTTGGGACAACAAATCCCAAGTGCAGCTGTTTTAGTTATGATTTATCAGCAGTAACCCTTAAAACAAATGTTATACCCCTGATCTGATTTCAGATGTGGGGTGGGGATGGTGTGCAGTTTTCTGATTTTGGGGAAGTAGGAGGAGGTCATAACCAAGGGTTGAGGGAAGGGTGGGGGTCTGAAGTGGGAATGCAAGGATGATTAGGGGTCGGAGCTGTGGGAATATCAGAAAGGTCAGGGGCAGACAGGAAGGGTTGGTCAGGGTTGTGAAATCCCAGGGTGGCTGGATTAAGAGGATGTGCTAAATGAAGTAGGCTTATCCATCAGGTAAACAGAAAGATACTTCTTGGTCCAGGAGTCATAATCTCCTTTTTAAGTTGCCAGGTTTCCCAAAACCTGGCTGACTATTTCAAATAATGTTTAAATCTGAGACACACTATGTTGTATTTAAATAACCAACCAACATCTTGCCTCAATTAAAATTAGAAGTTTGGTGGGTTGGAGGTGACTTCCAGATTTTTAACATATTTAGATTCCACCCAACACAAATCCACTCATTTTTGGAAATTAAAACTTTCTCATGCCCCTAATCCACTTCAAAATAGGTAGCATTTAATTCAGAGGAAAATCTAGCCTACCATCGGGCAATATTTTAATTTGAAGTGTCGTCATTCAGACCTTCAGAAATAATCTATGTCGATGATTTATCAGACAATTACAGACAAAAGATTCATTTTTTTAGAATGGGATTAACTGAGAAATATGGAAAAACAAATGAGGACATGAAGGTGATTCAATGGCGGAGTTGAAAAGTTACTTAATTATTATACCTAATTTTCATCTCCATTTTATTGCAAAGGATATATTACTCACTTCAATAAATGCTTTTACATACATTGGTTAATTTATTGTAGCACATATTACTGCCTTTAAGTAAATATGTTTTTAACCAAATAAACACATTAATTCCTCCACACAGCCAGAATCTGGTTCTATTCAGCTTTTAATAGGAGTGGAGCTTCCTTTCACTGTTTTCTTCAGGTGATGATAATTAGGCAAGATCTTCATCAGAAAGTCCAGTTGCAGGGTTTGTGGCTGTTAATTAAAAAATATTACTGAATAGGTTTTCAAATACAGGATAACAGCTACGTTTCAGACCATTGCATCCCATCATGTGGATAAGTAGAAAAATTTAATTTCAATAAGAACAAAACTCATTAAACTGGTTGTGAATGCTCATTTCTTTTTGGTGTTGGTGGAATTGAGTAAAAGAACTTTTCCACACGTCACTATGAACCTATATACAGCATGAGACAAGTGTAAAGTTACAGTTATCTTGAAGTAGTCGAACATTGGTGTGGATTCACTATAGTGAATTTTGCTCTTGCATAATTTCAGCTTCCATTTTAACTACCTAACATACCAAACAGTGTGGAAACCTTCTACAACTATATCAAACTTTTCATCAGTGTCAATAAATTTCTGAGTTGAGCAAGTGTTTCAGAAGAATGCAAGCAGGAGGCCATGTAGTTTTGTGCCTGAAAGATGGTGTAAAGTCACAGAAAGTGACTGACAATGGAATTGAGAAAATGTAGACTAATCTGGGGGATAAACTCACTGCTCTTCTGCTCAAGAAACCATTAAAGGAAAGTGTGGTAATGCCTCAAGTGATCCCAGTTCCTGTGCCTGTAAAATCTGTTTGATTCCAAAAAAGATGGGAAATGTGAAAATGCATTGCTATTAACTAATATCATAGCTAATCTTCAACACCAATTACGATTCACATCTATTTTCTGTATTTGAGCTCATGCTGAATTGCATTTTATGACTGACACTTTTTGTTTTAGACTTTTCACTGTTTATTTACATTTTTTTTTCCAATTAAGGGGCAATTTAGCACAGCCAATCCACCTAGCCTGCACATCTTTGGGTTGTGGGGGTGAGACCCACGCAGACACAGGATAATGTGCAAATTCTACATGGACAGTGACCCAGGGCCAGGATTGAACCCGGGACCTCAGTGGCATGAGGAAATAGTGCTAAACACTGCACCACCGTGCCGCCCTGCACTATTCATTGACTATTCTTCAATCTGAGTTAGGAAATACCCAGTTGCCTGCTTGTCTTGTTCACACAGCACCTGGATGCCCTGCATTTTTCTTGGATCTTTGTTTGACAGGAATTTGCTGTGCAAAAACCCAAGACTGTCTTCCATTTTAAAGAATTCAAAGTCCTCTGTGGCAAATTGTGAAACTGAATTCAATATATACAACGGTAATTTGTGAGTAGCAACAGTAAGTAATATCGAAAGCTGTTAAATTATTGTAACAATCCAATTTAGTTTACATGTCCTTCTGGGAAGAGAGCTTGCTACCCTTAGCCCGTCTGGTCTAGAAATTACTCTAATCTCACATCACGGTGAATTTAATATCCTCAGGATAATCAGGTGAGCAATATGTACAGCCCTGCCACTGTTACTCACATCCCCACAACAAAACAAAACAAAAAAAATTGCGCATCTTGCATCTAAATCCCCTCATGACTGTCCATTCCTTATCTCTTTAAATTCTTCCAGCCATACAACCCTCCAAGATTCCTGCACTCTTGCAACACTCCCCTCCTGCATCTTCATTTCCAGCACTCCACTTTTGGCTGCTATTCTTTCAACTGCCTGGGCCTCGAGCTGTGGAATTTTCTTCCTCATCGATTCCATATCTCTTTTGCTCTCTCTTCCTTTAAGATGCTCTGTAAAACCTAATATTTTGACTATGCTTTTGGCCATCTGTCCTAATGTTGCTTATGTGGTTTGGTGTCAAATTTTGTTTTGAGTATGCTCCTATAAAGTGCCTTATAAAGTTCGACCATGTTGAAGCCTACTTGTGACAATAAGCAATTTTCATTTCATGTTGAAGACACTGCATAAATTCACACTGTTGTTGTAAACTATTACAAATCTCTCATTAGATTGCCATTCCTCAGCCCTCAGACTTTACCTGTGGCCGTTCTGACTGCACTCTTCGCATACAATCTATTCCGTAGATTACGGTGTTCTCAGGAACAACTTCACAGGAGTTTACTTGACAACATGCTCCAATAATGCAGCCACTGGTTAGCATCACATTTCGACCTATAAATGCTGAGACAGAAAAATACACAAGTTACAAATGTCTTAAACAAATAATAAGTGGTGGTTAAAGCAAAACCACTGAAATGAAATCTCAAAATTTACAATGTAATTCATGTTAATTTACGCAGGAAAAATATAATCGGGGCAACATCCATTTATGATGGACGATAGATACACTGTTAAAAATGAAAATGGAGTTGTCACTTAATATTAATATCTCAAGTAAGAAATTGGGATTGTTTGAGCTTGATTTTCGAGAGCTCTCAAGTGATACCTCCAATGTATATGAACACTTGTGGGGAAAATCATGCTGAATGCCATATTCAATATGGCCACTGGAGGCATGCAGAACAAGCAGACCATGATGACAACCACTGTGCAACTTTTTTCTCTCCACAGATGCCGCTAGATGCAGTTTTTCCAGCACTTTGTTTTTATTTCAAATTTCAAGCAGCCACAGTATTTTGCTTTAGTGTCATGACGACAATCTGTGCAATGCTAATTAGACGCCAGTGGGGGCATTTTGGTTCTCACTCTTCAGGCTAATGCCTTATTTTCTGAATGTGTCTCCACATTCCTTGGAAGTGCTATTCCTAAAGAACTGGTTCATTAGAACAAAACCTGATGATGTGACAACCAAGATCACCTCCATCAAAACATTTTTATACTATTCATGAACCTAGGGTAAGAGATTGTTGCAATATTTAAAGTGGTACAAATTTGGGGATGGATTTGTGATAATCCATTCAAATTTGGGACCAATTTGGGAAGTTGTTGTACACCAAAGGCAAGAGAGAAAGGTATTAATATGAGGAATGATAGGCTGTGACAGGAAAGGGCAGAGAACATAAATCTAAGAATAAATCAGCAGATGTTACAAAAATGATAAAAGGAGCAAACTAAATAATAATAATAATCTTCATTATTGTCACATCAACACTGCAAAATAGTTACTGTGAAAATCCCCTCGTTGCCACATTCCGGCACCTGTTCAGGTACACAGAGAGAGAATTCAGAATGCCCAATTCACCTAGCAAGTATGTCTTTTGGGACTTGTGGGAGGAAAGGAAACCCACGCAGACACGGGGAGAACGTGCAGACTCCACACAGACAGTGACCTAAATGGGAATCATCTCGGTATCTTGGCGCTGTGAAGCAACAATGCTAACCACTGTGCTACTGTGTTACCCTTTAGGCACTGTATCTGAATGCAAGTAGCATTCAAACCAACATGAACTGACAGCACGAATAAAAATAAATCAGTAAAAGCCGATAGCCATTACAGAGACATGGCTACAGGATGACATAGATTGGGACCTGAATATTGAAATGTACCTGGAATTTAGGAAGGACAGAAAGTTAGTATAGGGTGGAGGGTTGGTTTGGTTAATTAATTATGGTACTAGCACATTAGAGAGTGAAGACCAAAGTTCAAGAAACCAGGATGTTGAAGTGGTTGGGTTGAGATGAGAAATCCCAAGAAGTCATTTGTGGTACTGGCCCCCTAATTGTAACTAAACAGAGTATAAAGGAAGAGATAAAGGGAGTTTGTCAGAAAGAACAGCAATAATGAAGGGTAATGGTAATCTACATATAGACTGCAAAACTCAGATGAGCAAAGATAGCACAGATGAGTTAATAGAATGTTTTTGGGACAGTTTTTATAGACCAGTATCTTCTACAGCAGTATTTTTCAAAATGTGAGTTGTGACCCACAGGCAGTTCCTGGAGGGTCATGGAGTGACAGTTGCGCCGCTCCGGTGCTGGTCCTGAACGTGTGAAAAGCGCCCAATGGCTGGTACAGGCTTTTACATTGAGAATGGCGGATGCAGCCATCTTTTAAATAAAAATAAATTAGGCTGTGTGCAGTCTTCAGGCCAGAAACGGCAGCAGAGGTCACGTGCCTTGTACGTATACTTGACGTCAAGATCCCTCCATGTACGTGCTTTTGCCGCTAAATCACGAAGCAGAGTTGCTTCTATTTTCCAGCTACTGGCAAGAGGATTATGAAGCTGGATGTTTTTTTGAAGATAAGAGATGGCCAGAGATTCAAATAGGCAGTGCACCTACTATACAGGATCTGCTGGAGAAGGCTGTTCAAGAGAGTTCAGGGCAGGACTAGTGTTAGTGTTAGCTCTGTACAGAGCTCCAGGGCCTCTGGTTAACAACCTACAAATAAACGTAATTTGGGAAGCAGCATCAAGATGATTTCTTGAGGTATGGCTTTTAAAATTGTGCCAAAACGAATAAAGATGCAAAGTCGCCACGTCTTGCAGGGCGGCGGAGGGGAAGACGGCAACCGCGCATGCGCGGCTGACGTCATTAGGCGCGCCGGCCGCGTCATTCTCGGCGCGCCGGGCCTTGACGCCAGCGACAAGGCCCGGCGGCCGAGAATAACGGAGCGCCGCTCCTAGCCCCCCGGGTGGGGATGAATCAGGTGAGATGAGTGGCCTCCGAGGCCGTTGTGAAACTCGGCCGAGTTCACAACGGCCTTTTCTATTTTCCACGGGAGCGGAGAATTCCGCCCCATGTGTGTTAAATACCGGCAAATGAGAGGAGCAGTTTCACACCTTGAAAGAGAAGTGGTAGGTGAAAAATTCCTTTTGAGGTTGAGACCTTACAGTCAGTTATTAACTTACAGCTTGCTCCAAATTAAAAAGAAGTGACTAATGAGGTGATGCACTAGTTTTAATTTTCGAAAATTTCCTAGATTTGGGGAAGGTTTACTTAGATTGGAAAACAGTAAATATAGCTCTTTTATTTAAAAAGGGAGACAGAAAGCTTACAGGCTAGTTAGCTTAACATCTGTCATTGGGAAAATATTAGAAGCTATTATTAAAATGTTATGGCACGGCACGTAGAAAAATTCAAGATAATCTGACAAGAGTTAACATGATTTTTGAAAGGGAAATCATGTTTAACCAATTTATTGGCGTTTTTGAAGTAGTAATGTGCTGTGGATAAAAGGCTGGACTGATGGATGTACTGTATGTGCATTTCCAGAAGGTATTTGATAAGGCGCCACATCAAAGATTATTGCGGAAAATAAAAGTTCATGGTTAACGGTTTAGGGAGTCACATATTCTCATGGGTAGAAGATTGGTTAGCTACAGAAAACAGAGTAGGCACATAAATAGGTATTTTACTGGTTGCCAGGATGTGACAAGCGGTATGCCACTTGGGCTGGCTGGAGCCTCAACTTTTTACAATTTATATAAATTACTTGGATGAATGGACCAAAGTTGTTAAATTTGGCAGCGATGCAAACATAGGTAGGAAAGTAAGTTGTGAAGAGAACATAAGGAGGCTACAAAGGGAAATTGATAGGTTAAGGTTAATGTGAAATTGTCCATTTAGCAGGAAGAATAAAGAAGATGCACATTAATAATAATCTTTATTAGTGTCACAAGTAGACTTACATTAACACTGCAATGAAGTTACTATGAAAATCCCCTAGTCGCCACACTCCGGCGCCTGTTCAGGTACACTGAGGCAGAATTCAGAATGTTCAATTCACCTAACAAGCACGTCTTTCAGGATTTGTGGGAGGAAACCAGAGCACCCTGGGGAAACCCATGAGACACGGGGAAAATGTGCAAACTTCGCATAGATAGTGACCTAAGCTGGGAATCGAACCCGGGTTCCTGGCACTGTGAACCAACAGTGCTAATACTGAGACTTCAGAGCTGAGATTCAGAGGGATCTGGGTGCCTACAGTGCGTGAAAGGCAAAAGGCTAGTATACAGGTACAGCAAATGATTAGGAATCATTAGCTAATGGACTGTTCTTATTATTGTGAATAGAAAAGGAGGTTATGCTTCAGTCTGACCACACCTGGAGTACTATGTACAGTATTGATCTCCCTTTTTAAGGAAGAATGTAAATGTGTTTGCAGTTCAGAGAAGATTTACGAGACTAATACCAGGAATGGGCGGGTTGTCTTATGGGGAAAAAGTTGGGCTGGCTAAGTTTGTATCCGTTGGAGTTTAGAAAAGTAAGAGGTGACTTGATTGAAATTTGTAAGATCCTGAGGGATACTGCCCAGGTCTTGTTGCATTTGCACGAGGATTGCTTCAGTGTGTGAGGAGTTGCGAATGGTGCTGAACATTGTGCAATCATCAGCGAACATCCCGACATCTGACCTTGCATTGGAAGGAAGGTCATTGATGAATCAGCTAAGATAGGTGGGCCTAGAACACTACCCTGAGGAACTCCTGCAGTGATGTCCTGGGACTGAGATGACCGACCTCCAACAACCACAACCATCTTACTTTATGCGAGGTATGACTCAAACCAGTGGAGAGTTTTCCCCCTGATTCCCATTGACCCCATTTATAGTCTCACCTATCTAGCTTAATGGGCATTCTTTTATCCACACTACTCTTTTTATATATTTATGGAAACTTCCATTGTAGCTCTTCAATGGTTCCAAATTTCTTCTGATATTTCTTTTTGAATCTCAATACTTTCTTTACATCCCTTTGTAACTCTATTCAATATCCATATTTCTTCATAATTTTTCTATCCTTTATAAATATCAGTCTCGAATATCTGACAACCTTTAACACTCATCTTATAGTCAGGTTCTCAAAATGATTATTACATCATATTCTTTAAGCTAAATTTGTGCCTCTTTTAATTTGTTCATGGCATGTTGGCATTGCTGGCTAGGTCAGCATCTATTGCTCATCCCTCGAGAATGTGTTGATGAATCACCTGCAGTCCATGTAGGTACACCTACAGTGCTGTTAGTGGCACATACTTTATTTAATATACAACAGGAATTCTTATTTGGATCACTGTCCTACCCATATATCCTGATGGTGTATTTTTTAGACTTTTAGATCTGTCACAGTTTTATAAATGGCAAGTCCATTCCAGAGGTGATCTCAGTTATACTTTTCAGCAAAGACATTTGTCTCATGATTTTTTATTTATCTACACTCCATAACTTTCTCTTACATTTCATAGTTTCTAAACTCAAAACATTACAGTGCTCCCTAATCATTCAACTTTCAAGATTCTGTTTCTGTGAAGATTTTTTAAAATTCTGCTTGAGGTTCAGACTTCATCTTACATTCAGCTGCCTGATTTAAATCAATGTTCAGAGAATTTCAATGGGACACGAGAGATGGGAGCATTTGCACTGAAAGAGCATTTTAATCCCCTTGGTTCTGCCTCCAGCAGCTGAGTATATGTATATGCAAGTATGAGTGAGGTGTTCTGATGGGGCCGATCAATGGACTAATCAATTGACGAGCATCAACAACAGGACTGTTTGATTCCCATCAATCCAGATTTCCACTGATCACTTATTTACATGTAAAGATCTTTGAGCATAATTGAGAATTTGAACACTAATTCATGTATTCAAAGTGCAATTGTGTTTTGTTTTCATGATACTTCAAAATGATCAGAAATTAAAAATAGCAGGGCGGTGGAGTTAAGACTAGGATGAGATCAGCCTTGATCGATGGGTCAAATGGTCTAATTCTGCTCCTATATCTTATGAACTTATAAAGATATTTTTGTGACCACTGATAAATCTTACTATAAACCTTTTGATCAGACAGTTTCAGTTTTTTTTAAAAAAAGAGCCTTTTAAAAAAGCGCTACTTACCTTTAGATTCAATTACATTGTTATCGCCAATCTTCAAAGCTTCAAAGCCTGGTAAGAACAGTTAAAGAAAACAAATCTTTCGCTGACTTTATCATTTTGATCTTTCCCTTCCTCAGATGACTAAACATCCTGAGGAAAAGTCCGCAGTATCTTACAAATTTTTCTCACAACTCTCCTTAACTTCCATCAGCTCTTGGACACAGGTGAAATTCTAGTACCTACCTGCTGCCGTAGTTGAAATGAACTGACTTGATACAGACCAGCTATAAAAATTAAAACTCTCCTAATCTGTACTGTTATCACAGTGAGCTACCAGGAAGTCCAAATTTACTAAATATCTGAAATTGTAATGAGGTATTACCACTAGAGTCATGTAGTTCCGCACAGGAATTCCTAAATAGGAGTTATCCAGACTTATGGTTTAAACAAAAAGTAATAACCTTGTCCTTACTATTTAAAAATATAATTGGTTAATGTATGAGCAAATGAAAAATTAATGTACTCACGTATTGAAATAATTAATGAAGTCAGAAATCAAAGAAAATCAAAAAATATTTGGCCAAGAGAAACAAAACCTAATTTATTGGGAATTTATGAATTAAATAGGTCTCTGGATACCTTCCATCCAAAGTATCTCATCCAAAATATATGGGGCAGGATTCTCCAATTCTGGGGCTATGTCCTCACGCCGGCATGGGAACGGTGGCATTTTACACCAGGAAAACTGGCGCAAAACGGCCACTGATTCCCAGTTTTGCTGGGGGCTAGCAGGAAGGCAGCGTAGAGCACCAGTCTAGCTGCCGATACGCCCAGAGAATTGCCGGGTCCGCGCAACGTCCCCCCTTTGGCCGCTCGCGAGCCCCAGACCACCCCCCACCCCCCCACCATCCCAACAGTGACCCCAGCCCCGAATAATGTCCCCAACTGCCCGCGGATCAGCCCTCCCCCGACAGCGGCGGTGCTGGACTGAGACCACTGGACTCTGGTGAGTCCACATGCGACCGACGCCGTCGGGAACTCGGCCGGTCGGGGGCAGAGCATCGGGGGTGGGCCTCAGGCAAAGTCCTGAGGCTGTTGATACATGGCGTAGCGTACTCTCCGAGCAAGGTGCTTTGGAGGGGCGGAGCATCGCGAAGGTGGCGCCGCCCCCGATTCCGTTGGGAATTTTAATTGTCCGGCTGGTCGCCGAATGGGATTTCGCCGTCAGCAACCGGAGAATCCAACCCATGGATTAGGCTGGTACGAAATTTTCAGCATTATATTATTTCCAGTTAGCTGTATTTTAAAATCAAAGCATCAAAGCAATATAACCATCTCTATTTTAGTATAAAGGGTACATTTTTTTTCCTGCAAATACTGGATTAGTTCATGTAGAAGGCTAAAGTGTAATTGCAAGGGTGCATTTGAAATTATTTGGTAGAAGGCATAGATCATCTGGTGAAAAATGAGAGAAACTAACTTAACACAGAAGTCCTGCATTATGAGTTTACTCTCGTGTACAAGCTAACCTTGTTTAGATGTTATTAAAATTCTATGAGCGAAATGTGACAGAATGTGTTTAAAGTTTAGGGCAATTTAAGAAGAAAAGCAGGTTTCATCAAAGGATCTGTATAAAGAACTAGTTTGGTTCGGAGACAATTAGTTTGATCTTCTGCAGAGTGGCAATCAGAGTTGGACGGCCAGTCTGCCCCTATTTTTGTCTATGATTTTTTTTCCATTCTACCTTGCCTGACCCTCAGCCTCCGGCTGGGCAACATTTGGGCAGCACAGCGTGTTCCCGGGCCCTAGCAAGGGCTGCAGAGTTGGATGTAAGGAAGCCACACACACTTTTTTGCAGCACCAGCTGCCATAGCCGAGTAAGTTAAAGGTCCAGCCAAGTTGGAAGGGAGAGGAGGAGAGTGTATTTGGGCCTCCGGGTGGGGGTGAGGGGGGACCTGGGGAGGGGAGTGAGCTCCGTGGCTACATAGAAGCATACATAGAAAATAGAAGGATGAGGCCATTCGGCCCTTCGAACCTGATCTGCCATTCATTATCATCATGCCTGATCATCAAGTTCAATATCTTGATCTAGCCTCCTATCCCTTGATCCCTTTAGCCCCAAGAGCTATATCCAACTCCTTCTTGAAGTTGCACAGATTCACCACTCTCTGGATGAAGACATTTCTACTCACCTCAGTGCCTTCTCCTCAAACTATGGCCCCTGGTTCTTAACTCCTCCACCATTGGGAACATTCTTTCTGAATCTAGACTGTCTAATCCAAATTTTGTACGTTTCTATGAGATCCTCCCTCGCTCTTCTAAAGTCCAATGAATATAATCCTAACCGATTTAGTCTCTCCTCATGACAGTCCCGCTATCCCAGGAATCAGCCTGGTAAATCATCACTGCACTCCCTCTATAGCAAGAACATCCATCCTCAGATAAGGACACCAAAATTGCACACAATACTCCAAGTATGGCCTCACCAATGCCCTATACAATTGCAGTAAAACATCACTATTCCGATACTCAAATCCTCTCCCTATGAAAGCCAACATACCACCTGCCCTCTCTACTGCCTGCTGTACCTGCTTGGTTACTTTCAGCGAGTGCAGTCTCTTTATGCCCTCCTCATAGTTTACATTCCCAATCTAGATTTGTATCATTAACAAGCATAGATTACTTTTAATCTCTTTATCTCAATCAGACTTGTCCAACCTTTGGTGGGGCCACATTTCAAAGTTTTTTTCACTCAAGGGGAATGTCGTGGATGTGTCTGTATGGATTTGAAAAATGTCTAAGTACCACATAAAAGTCTGGTTAAAAATATTCAGGCTCATGGAATGGGAAGGTTTGCGCCAACTAAATTGGTCAGTCCTAAGACCACTGCTTAAATATATGAGACTTGGAATATTAGAATATGGTAACATTTCAAAATTTGCCAATGATACTGAACTTGGAGTGGCAACCAGTGAGAATGACACTAATCAATTGCAACAGGACATAAATAGGCTAGCAGAATGGGCAGACAAGTGGCAGGTAGAATTAATATAGAGAAGTGTGAGGTAATGTCTTTTGGTAGAAGGGATAAGGAGGCACCATAGGCTTAATGGTACAGTTTTAATACAGGAACAAAGTGATCTGGGGGCACATTGTGTACAGATCTTTGAAGATGGCAGGATATATTGAGGGAATAGTTCGAAAAACATTTGAGATCTTGGACTTCATAGAGTATGGAGTACAAATGTTCTGTTGAATCTTTAGTTCCTCAGGGTATGAGCATAGGGAGAAGGCCAGCCACCTCTTTATTCAACAATTAAGGTGCAGGAAGCTGAGGGGGAGATTGTTCAGGTTAGGGATTTGGAGGGTAGGTTGGTCTCTGCCCTAAAGAAAGTGATTGGAGTGTTAAGGGCCTTTTATGAGAGGTTGTATAGGTCGGAGCCTCCGGAGGACAAACAAGGGATGTCAGAGTTCCTGCAAAGGTTCGGTGTTTCCCAAGGTGGGGGAAGAATTGCTGGAGGTGCCACTGGACCTGGAGGAGATTCAGATAGTGTTGAAGCACATGCAAGCAGGGAAGACACCAGGGCCAGATGGGTTCCCAGTGGAATTTTAGAAGAGGTTTTCGGATCAGTTGGGTCCGTTGTTGCTGGGCATATTTAGGGACTCTTTGGCACGGGGCAGAGACGATGGGGCAGGTGTCCATCGCGCTGGTCCTGAAAAAGGATAAGGACCCCACAGAGTGTGGGTTGTACCGCCTGATCTCTCTGTTAAATGGAGATGCCAAGTTATTGGCATTAAGGTTGGAGCCTTGCCTTCTGGAGGTAGTAGGGGAAGATCAGACAGCGTTTGTGAAGGGGCTGAAGTTGTCGTTGAATGTGTGGCAGCTGTGGTGCTTACCCCTGCAGCCGACAGTACTGGAGATAGTTGTATGATTTTAATTCAATCCTAATGAACGGGATGCACTCAGCGGGTGGGATTTTCCAGTCCCATCCACCACTGGGAACACTCAGTCCCACCCATAGTGAATAGACTTTTGGCTGGCCCCCTGCATCCCCCGAGGTGGGTCCCGCCACAACAGGGTTTAGAATTATGGCCAGTATTTGACTAGTGTATAGAAGCAACATGACAATAACCGAGCTAAAAGCAAAAATAACTTTGTGAACTTGCTGGAAGTAACATCGATATTAAATAAAGTAGGCTATATTTCACTAGATTACAGTAGACAAATATCTTAAACTAATACAACTACAGTATGTATGGAAATAGATATCACATCAGGAACAATTCCGGATTTTCCTTCTGTTCCAAGATTATTATGGTTTGACACTGAAGATAAAATCCAATGGGGAAATTTAATTCTTTAAGATTACCAACTGTTATGTTAATTTCATCATAAAAATATATAGCACAGAAGGAGGTCATTTGGCCCATCATGCCTGTGCAAGATAGTAAATGAGTGCAGGTGGTTGGCATTATATGGAGATTCACTTTTGGCCCTATAAAGTGACACAAACTGAAATGATGGTGGTTGGGTTAGAATACATATGATTGTAAAGTATGACTCTGAACAAATTATTATAAAAGAGTGTAAAGATTGTCTCCAGTTCTATCCTTTACAGCTGACTTTCTGGAATATTGATACTTGATATTCCAATAGCAAATTCCATTGATAATTATTTTCAAGAAAGGATACGACATCCAACTTCAAATACATTGTTTGTTCCAATAGTCATAACTTTAGGTTCAATGTCTTCTTTTTGAGGCATGAGATTTTCTGGATAGCTGGAAGATACAACAAATAATCATTTTTATAAAACTAGAAAGTATGTGATGTATGTAATGTATTGCTCAAAAGAAAATTCCAATTTTCATTTCATTCATGCATCTTCAACACAGAAACTGTTCCAGGCACTTATGCGGGGTGGCAAAGAGGAAAATTAAATGAAAAAGTTACATGAGCAGATGCTGAGGCATCATATCAGAGATAGGAAGAGCGTTTGAAAGTTCTGTTTAAAAGTTAGGGTTTAAGTTGCAGACACAAGTGGGGGTGTTTGGGATGCACAAAACAGCTGAAAGTGGTGCAAGCACAAGAAGTGAGAATCAGAGGGCAAAGGTGAAGGAAGTTGCAGAGATACTGGTGCTGCAAAACTATGGAAAATTTTGAAAATGCCAACATGGATTTAGAATGTAATGGCTGAGGAAAAGCTGGCGAATCAACAAAAACAAAGGTGATGGTGAGTTGAGCAATACATGACAAGATAGGAGTACCACAATATTTAATTTATGTACCGCATAACATTTTATATTCTATTAAAAGTGTGGCACATAAATCCAAATCATGCTTACTTCTTATCACACTTTGTTGGTAACATTTTGGTAAGGTTAAGGGGGGGGTTGTTGGGTTACGGGTATAGGGTGGATACGTGGGTTTGAGTAGGGTGATCATGGCTCGGCACAACATTGAGGGCCGAAGGGCCTGTTCTGTGCTGTACTGTTCTATTTCACTGTTAAACACCAAGCAGAAAGTGAGCATATATGAGCATAAGGCCCAAGGGACAACTAACTAGATTTTAGATAGGACGGACCATAATAGGATTCTCATTTAAAAAAAGGCAATGAACGGGCAAAATTTTGTACTAATTCATTGAAGCATCAAATTTGAAAGCAAGGTGGTGATATTGGGCGCGATTCTCCAGTCGGGGTGCACTCAATGGAGAGCACAACGCTGCCGGAGAATGTCGGGGGAGGTTTCCAGCGAGCCTCCCGACAGGCTCCACACATCACGAGATTCTCTGGAATCCCGCAAGATGTCAGAGTTAGTACCCCGCCCCAAATGGGCGGGACCAAATGACGCTCACGGAAGTAGGTCTTAAACCTACTTAAGACCTACCTGCCCAGGATCAACTGGCCTCCCTCGATTCTTAAGTCTCCCCAGGAAGGCTGCAGCTGGGCCCTGTTCAGTGTTGGTCCACATAAAAGTGGACCAGGCAGAATAGCACCCGGGAGGGGGGGTGGGGTGTGTCTCCTGGGCCATCGGACACTCCTGGGTGGCCAAGGTAAATGCAGAGTGGCCCCCTGGCCCTGCTGGCACCTTGGCATTGCCAAGCCAGTAGGAGCACTGCCTGCGTGCCAGGATGGCAGTGCAAGGGTGTCCAAGTGCCAGGATGGTACTGCCAAAGGTCAAGGAGCGAGGGGGGGGGGGGGCATGCCAATGAAATGAGGGTGGAAGGGGAGTTTGAAGGGTGAGGGAGTGCAGGGCAGATAAGTAGGGGCCTCCGAGAGGTTGGGTGGAGGATGGTGGGGATTCTAGAAGGGAGGGGGTGCTATAACAGGGTTTGGGGGGCCTGAAGAGGTAGGAACCCCAGGGACCCCATAGCGGGGTATCCTCACTTCGGGGGTGTAGGGCAGTGTCCATGTGTGTGGGGGGGGTGACATTTCCCATAGGTGTGGGGTCCCATAATCTAAAGATAGAGGCACCCTTACAAAATGGCCGCCCGATCTCAGAGTTCAGCTCCCCAGTGGGGAGTGGCTAAACCGGTGGGAAGCACCCCAGGCCCAAAAATGTGACAAGTGTCATTGAATAACGGTGGGGACCCCCCCTGTAAAGCCTGCCACAAAGTAACCCCTACTATTAAGCAACTTAACAGTCCCCGAACAAATGTTTCCTCTAAAATTTAGTGGTTGTGCAGGCCCTTTCCTTCCCCAGTACCTGGTCCCAAAGGCCTGCGTGGGTATTGCTGGACCCTGAGCCAATGTAGGTCAGCATAAACAGGGAGGATGAGTGAATGGGACTTGGCACAAGTAAGGACAGTGGCAACCAAGTTTTTGGTGAGCTCAAGTTTAAGTAGAATGGAAGATGAGAGGTTGGTTGAAGAGCACTGGAACAGTTGAATCTATAGTTAATAATGGCAGGGATGAGTATTTCAACAGCAGATGAGCTGAGGCAGGGAGAGCAAGAGCAACGTCACAGAAGGGAATGTGCAGTGGGCAGGAGATACTGGGAGCCGGTGGCAGCTTAACCCAACTCAGCCTCCTGACATCATCTGAGCCTGAAGGAAGACGCAAATGATTCAATTTCTGCTTTTATTTTGAGTAGGCAGTGTTGATTCTGAAGTGGGGTCATGGTTGGAAATTCATCTCGAGTGTCAAACAGGACAATAAGGTTGCCAATGATCTGTGGAATTTGTGGCAGGGACCAAAAATATGGTTTCAGTCTTCCCAATATTTTGAGGAAATTTCTGCTCATAGGAATATAGGACTAAGGAGCAGGAGTTAGGCAAGTTGAGCCTGCTCCACTATTCAGTAAGACCATGGTTGATCTGGGATGCCACATCCCACAAATTAATTAAAAAAATATATATATTTCTTCTCATTTCCATCTTAAACAATAGACCTCTTATTATTAAACTGTGTCGCTAGTTCTAGTCTCTCCAACAAATGGAAACATCCTCCTGTATCTTTATCAAATCCTTCAGGATGTTCAATAAGATCACCTTTCATTCTTCTATACTCTAATTAATATCAGCCTAACCTTTTCAACCTTTCTTCAGAAGATAAGCCCCTCATTCCAGGGGTATCGGTCAAGTGAACCTTCAATTATACACTTTTTTAAAATAAGGAGACCAAAAATGGTAGACAGTATTCCAGATGTCTGAACATGGCCCGGTAAAGCTGCAAAAAAAAAAAGAGTCCCTATACATTCCATTTACCTTGCAATAAATGCCAACATTCCATTTCCCTTCCTAATCACTTACTGTGCCTGCATGCTAACGTTTCGTAATTCATGGACCAGGACACCCAGATCTCTCTTGCACACAAAGTGCTACAATCGCTCTCCATATAATTAGCATACATTTTTTCTTTCTTCCTGCTAAAGTGGACAAGCTCACATTTTCTCACATTATACTCCACCTGCCAATTTTTTGCCTACTTACTTAACCTGCCCTATCCCTATGCAGACCCTCTACCTCCTCTTAACAACTTACATTCCTAACTATCATGGTGGCATCAGCAAATTAAGCTACCATACATTCGGTCCCTTCATCCAAATCACTGATATACCAAATCACTGATATAGATTGGAAACAGATGGGGCCTCAGCGTTTATCCCTGTGGTACTCCACTTTTACAGCTTGTAAACCCGAAAAAGACCATTTACCCATACTCTCTGCTTGCTGGTAGCTAACCAATCCTTTATCCATGCAAATACGTTACCCCCTTATTTTGTGTTGTACCCTTTGATGTGGCACCTTATCAAATTTCTTCTGGAAATCCAAGTACACCGTTTCTGCAGATTCCACTTTAACCACCTTGGCTAGTATTTTCTGAAAAACCTCTAATAAATTAGTTAAACACTATTTCCCCTTCACAAACCCATATTGTCTGATGAAATTATGATTTTCTACGTATCCTGTTCAACTTCCTTAATAATTGATTCTAGCAATTTCCCATGTCAGATGTTAGGCTAACTGGCCTGTAGTTCCCTGCTTTCTGTCTCCCATTTTCTTGAATAAAGGTGTTGCAGTAGCTATTTTCCAATCCACTAAGATTTTGGAAGATTGTAACAAATGCAGCCACTAACTCTGCAACCAATCTCTGCAATCCAAAATTGGCTCAGTGGCAGGAGGTGATGTTTGAAGGTCGTTTACAGGAAGCCTATGTTCAGTGGTGTACCGCCGGAATTGATGTTGGGTTCCTTGCTGTTTGTTGTGCACATTAATGATCTAGATGTGAAAGTAGGATGTATGATCATAAGTTTTCGGATGACTTGAACATTGACCAGATGGGCTGGTCAGATGGGCAGAACGATAGCAAATGGAATTTAACCCTGAAAAGTTTGAGGTGATGGAATTTGGGGGGGGGGGGGGGGTACTAACAAGGCAAGGGAATACACAATGAATGGCAGGATGCTAGGAAATACAGAGGACCAGAGGGATCCTGGGGTGCATGTCCATTGATCCCTGAAGGCAGCAGGACAGGTAGATAGGTATTAATAAGGCATATGGGATACTTACATTCTATGCCTCAGCTAATAAAGGCAAGAGCAGGGAGGTTATGTTAGAACTGTAAAAAACGCTCGTAGACCACAGCTAGAGTACTGTGTGCCGTTCTGGTCACCACACTATAGGAAGGATGTGACTGCACTACAGAGGGTGCAGAAGAGATTAACCAGGATGGTGCCTCGGCTGAAGCGTTTCAGATATGAAGAGAGGCTGGTTAGGGTGGTGTTGTTTTCCTTAGGACAGAGAAGGCTGAGGGGGGCACCTGATTTGAGATGTACAAAAATTATGGGGGACATAAGAGTATATAAGAAGGAATGTTTAGGGGCGGCAAGGTGGAGCATTGGTTAGCACTGCTGCCGCACGGCGCTGAGGACCCAGGTCGATTCCGGCCCAAGGTCACTATCCGTGTGGAGTTTGCACATTCTCCCTGTGCCTGTGTGAGTCTCACCCCCACAACCCAAAGATGTGCAGTCGGTGGATTGGTCACACTAAATTGCCCCTTAATTGGATTTTTTTTAAGGGGGGGGGGGTCAATAACCAGGGAAGTATAGATTTAAGGTAAAGGGCAGGCAATTTAGTGGGGATTTGAGGAAAATTCTTCTCACCCAGAGGGTGGTGGGAATCTGAAACACACTGCCTGAAAAGGTGGTTGAGGGAGGAACCCTCCCAACATTTAAGATGCATTTAGATGGGGACTTGAGACCCCATCGCATACAAGGCTACGGACCAAGTATGAGAAAACAGGATTAGAATGGATAGGTGCTGGATGGCTGGCACAGACATGTTAGGCCGATCGGCCACTTTCTGTTCCGTAAAATTCTATGACTCGAATTCTTTAAGGTCCTAGATGCAGGCCATCTGATCCTCAGGACTTGCCAGTATTATCACTACTAATCCAGTATTGCATGTCAGACAAGTGGAATTTCAATAATTTGTTTGTTCCAAGTAATATATAAGCACTAAAAACCCCGATAGCTCCGGGGAAATACTCAGGGAGTCCGGTAACAATAGCTTCATTGAAAATCTGGAGGCAGTTTCACCAACACTTCGGGTTGGGGGCAGGGTCAAGGGAAATGCCAATTCGGGGGAACCACAGATTTGAGCCAGGGAGGTGGGATAGAAATTTCCGGAAATGGGAAGAGAAGGGGATTAGGAAGCTAAAAGATTTGTTTCTTAGGGGTCGGTTTGCAGGATTAAAGGAGCTGGAAGCAAAATATGGGCTGGAGCAGGGAGAAATGTTTAGATACATGCAGGTTTGAGATTTTGCCAGAAAGGAGATACAGAGCTTCCCGGAGGAACCGGCCTCCAAATTACTGGAGGAGGTGCTGACGACAAGGGGACTGGAGAAGGGGGTAGTGTCAGCGGTGTACGGAGCTATTTTGGAAGAGGATAAGGCACCACTGGAAGGGATCAAAGCAAAGTTGGAGGAAGAGTTGGGAGAGGTCAATTACTCTATCAGATCCCTCTCATCCTTCTAAACTCCAGCAAGTATAAGCCCAAACTGTTTAATCTCTCTCAAAAGTCAACCCTTTCATCCCTAGAATCAATCTGGTGAGCTTCCTCTGAACTGTCTCCAATGCCGCCACATCCTTCCTCAAATAAGGAGACCAAAACTGGACACAATACTCCAGATGTGGTCTCACCAACATTCTATACAATTGCAACAACACCTCTCTACTTTTCTACTCCAATCCTTTGCAATAAACGCTAACATTCCATTTGCCATTTAATTACATGCTGTACCTGCATACCGACTTTCTGCGATTCATGAACAAAAACACCCAGATCCCTGTGCACAGGAGCATTTTGAATCTGCTTTCCATTAGATAATTTGCCTGACTATTTTTTCCAGCCAAAATGGATAACCTCATTTATCTATTTATCTGCCAAATTTTGGCCCAATCTCCTAGCCTATCTATTTCCGTCTGTGATATCTTTACATCCTCTTCACTGTCTACTTTCCCACCTATTTTAGTATCATCTGCGAATTTTGCTATGTTGCACCCTGTCCCTGCTTGCAGATCATTTATACAGATTGTAAACATTTGAGATCCCTGCGGCACCCTGCTAGTTACAGTTCACCAGCCAGAGAAAGACCCATTTATCCCGACCCTCTGCTTTCTGTTAGTCAGCCAATCCTCAATCCAATTTAGTGGAGGGTAAGTCTTGCCTCACAAATTTGATTGAATTCTTTGAGAAGGTAACTAAGTGTGTAGATGAAGGTAGAGCAGTTGATGTTGTATACATGGATTTTAGTAAGGCATTCGATAAAGTTCCCCATGGTCGGCTCATGAAGAAAGTAAGGTGGTGTGGGATAGAGGGAAATTTGGCCAATTGGATAAGTAACTGGCTATCACATAGAAGGGTGGTGGTGGATGGAAAATTTTCAGACTGGAGACCAGTTACCAGCGGTGTATCACAGGGATCAGTGCTGGGTCCTCTGCTATTTGTAATTTTTATCAATGACTTGGAGGAGGGGCCTGAAGGGTGGGTCAGTAAATTTGCTGATGACACCAAGATTGGTGGAGTAGTGGATGAGGTGGAGGGCTGTTGTAGACTGCAACAGGTAGGCTTTAGGATGCAGAGCTGGGCCGCAAAAATGGCAGATGGAGTTTTACCCTGATAAGTGCGAGGTGATTCATTTTGGTAGAAAAAATTTGAATGCGGATTACACGGTCAACGGCAGTGTTCTGAGTAATGTGGAGGAACAGAGAGATCTTGGGGTTCACGTCTACAGATCTCTGAAGGTTGCCACTCAAGTGGATAGAGCCGTGAAGAAGGCCTATAGTGTGTTAGCGTTTATTAACAGGGGGCTTGAGTTTAAGAGCCGCGGGGTTCCCACATGGAGGGAAAGGAGAGGAGTGAGAGGGAGAGGTTGGTGGGGGAGATGGTAAGGGTATCAGGAGGTACGCAGAGGTCCCCGAGGTATGACTGCCCAAGGAGCGATGAAGCCTCCAGGCCGAGTTCGACCTGTTGACTACCAAGAAGGCGGAGGTACAGTGGAGGAAGGCGCAAGGGGCGGTGTATGAATACGGGGAGAAGGCTAGCCGGATGTTGGCGCACCAGCTTCGGAAGCGGGAGGCAGCGAGGGAGATCGGGGGAGTTAGAGATAAAGGGGGGAACACGGCGAGGAGTGCGGTGGGAATAAACGGGGTATTTAGAGACTTTCATGAGGGGCTGTATAGGTCGGAGCCCCCGACGGAGATGGGGGGGATGCGCCGGTTTCTGGACCGGCTGAGGTTCCAGAGCGTAGAGGAGGGGCAGGTGGCGGGGCTTCGGGCACCGGTAGGGCTGGAGGAACTGGCTAAGGGACTGGGGAGTATGCAGGCGGAGAAGGCACCTGGGCCAGATGGGTTCCCGGTGGAATTTTACAGGAAGTATATGGACCTACTGGGCCCTCATTGAGGCGAGGGGGGGGGGGGGGGGGGGGGGGGGTGCCCTACCCCCGACGATGTCTAGGGCGCTGATCTCGAAGCAGGACAAGGACCCCCTACAGTGTGGGTTGTATAGGCCAATCTCGCTCCTCAATGTGGATGCGAAACTGTTAGCGAAGGTGTTGGCTACTAGAATTGAGGACTGTGTCCCACGGGTCATCCACAAGGACCAGACGGGTTTCGTGAAAGGAAGGCAGCTAAACACCAACGTGCGGAGGCTCCTAAATGTAATCATGATGCCGGCAGTGGAGTGGGAGGCGGAGATAGTGGCGGCTATGGATGCTAGAAGGCCTTTGATAGGGTGGAGTGAGGGTACCTGTGGGAGGTATTGAGGAGGTTCGGGGAGGGGTTCGTCAGTTGGGTGAGGTTACTATACGAAGCCCCGATGGCGAGTGTGGCCATGAATCGGAGGAGGTCGGAATACTTTCGGCTGTACCAGGGGACGAGGCAAGGGTGCCCCCTATTCCCCCTGCTATTTGCGTTGCCAATTGAGCCTTTGGCGATGGCTTTGAGGGAGTCCAGGAACTGGAGGGGGTTGGTGCGGGGGTTGGGGGGGGGGGGCACCGGGTATCGCTGTATGCCGACGATCTGTTATTGTATGTGGCGGACCCGGTGGGGGGGATTCCGGAGGTGATGCGGATCCTCAGGGAGTTTGCGACTTCTCCGGGTATAAGCTGGGCAGCACGGTAGCATAGTGGTTAGCACAAATGCTTCACAGCTCCAGGGTCCCAGGTTCGATTCCCGGCTTGGGTCACTGTCTGTGTGGAGTCTGCACGTTCTCCCTGTGTGTGCGTGGGTTTCCTCCGGGTGCTCCGGTTTCCTCCCACAGTCCAAAGATGTGCAGGTTAGGTGGATTGGCCATGCCAAATTGCCCTTAGGGTCCAAATTGCCCTTTGTGTGAGGTTGGGTTATGGGGATAGGGTGGAGGTATGGGCTTGGGTCGGGTGCTCTTTCCAAGAGCCGGTGCAGACTCGATGGGCCAAATGGCCTCCTTCTGCACTGTAAATTCTATGAAAAGCTCAACTTGGGGAAGAGCGAGCTGTTCATAGTACACCCAGGGGGCCAGGGAAAGGGGATAGATGAGCTTCCTCTGAAAAGGGCGGAAAGGAGTTTTAGGTACTGTTGTTGAAAATACGGAAAAATGTGTCATTTGAAACATGGAAGTCTGGCAATATCTGGTCTAAGAGAAACATGAGAGGATACAGGGAAAGATCCCACGAAGGGTTAATAGCAGCTGTAAAGAGCAGGATTATAAAATGCAGATTATTTCTCTCAAGCAGGCTTAGCAAACAAACACAGGATTCTTGTATTAGACTAAAAACAACGGTTCACACGTTCATTGAAAGTAACTATCCTAGGAAGCATCAGGAAAAGCATGGATGAGAGTTTCAATTGAATTAAATGACGAATGTTTAAAACAGGCAGGTCTTTCAAGTCATAACCAAGTGTATTTTAGGATACAGCTAAAAGCAATGGTTCACACCTTCATTGAAATTAACTCTCTTAGTAAACAACTGGAAAGGAAAGGATAATGTTCAGTTGAATTTGGTGTCAATTCTAGGTGTGTAATTCTACTAACACTAAGTAAATTAAAGAAAATTGGAGACAACCTGTTATGAGAAACATAATTTAAAGTCAAAATCAAAGGCAGTCATGAGCAGGGGACAATTGGAAAATAAAACTATTGAAATGACAGGAATTAAAAGTAACACTTCTTGAAACCAAAGCATTTTGAATATCACAAAGGAACTTTGAACGTCACAAAGGACAATGTAATCAGATCGGAGAGGTGAGGCCATGCCCAAAATGAATACTTAGTTGTATTAGAATGTTTAGATCAAAGATACTTTTTACAATCGAAGTGAAATAAGTTAATTTACAATAAGGTCATAAAAACTAAATAACTACTTGAAAGAGAATATAAACCCAGAGCAGAAGCCTGATACAATTTAAGGTTCTGCACAGGGCGCACATGACTGGGGCAAGGCTGAGTCGGTTTTTTGGGTTAGAGGACAGGTGTGTGAGGTGTTCGGGGTGCCCGGCAAATCACTCCTACATGTTCTGGGCGTGCCCAGCACTGGATGAATTCTGGAGGGGCGTTGCGAGGACGGTGTCGAAGGTGGTGAACACCCGGGTTAAGCCGAGCTGGGGGCTCGCAATATTTGGGGTATCGGACGAGCCGGGAGTGCAGGAGGTGAAAGAGGCCAGCATTCTGGCCTTTGTGTCCCTGGTAGCCCGGCGGAGGATTCTGTTGCAGTGGAAGGATGCGAGCCCCCCATGTGTGGAAGCCTGGATCAGTGACATGGCAGGGTTTATTAATTAGAGAAGTTAAAATTTGCCTTAAGAGGATCTGTGCAAGGGTTCTTCAAGTGGAGGCAACTGTTCCTAGACTTTCTAGTGGAGCTTTAGGAGATGGTCAGCAGCAGCAGCAGCCCGGGGGGGGGGGGGGGGGGGGGGGGTATTTTGTGTTTTCTATTGTATTATCGTTTAATAGGGGGCAGGTAGCATGGGGGAATTTGTGATATAGCTATAATCTGTTTATTTATGCGTTTTTTTTGTTGTTTCTCTTATTTTTGTAAGGGGGGGATTGTTTGTTTGTTTGGGTTATTGTTGGGTTATGCTGCAACTGTACACGACCCCGGTGAGACCACATTTGGAGTATTGTGTGCAGTTCTGGTCACCTCACTACAGGAAGGATGTGGAAGCATTGGAAAGGGTGCAAAGGAGATTTACCAGGATGCTGTCTGGTTTGCAGGATAGGTCTTATGAGGAAAGGTTGAGGGAGCTTTTCTCTTTGGAGCGGATGAGGATGAGAGGTGACTTAATAGAGGTTTATAAGATGATGAGGGGGATAGATTGCGTGGACGTTCAGAGACTATTTCCTCGGGTGGATGTAGCTGTTATAAGGCGGCATAACTATAAGGTTCAGGGTGGGAGATATAGGAGAGATGTCCGAGGTAGGTTCTTTACTCAGAGTGGTTAGGGTGGGGAATGGACTGCCTGCTGTGATAGCGGAGTCGGACACTTTAGGAACTTTCAAGCGGTTATTGGATAGGCACATGGAGCACACCAGAATGACAGTTAGTGGGATAGTTTGATCTTGGTTTCGGACAATGCTCGGCACAACATCGAGGGCCGAAGGGCCTGTTCTGTGCTGTACTGTTCTATGTTCTAATCTAGGTCATAGAGGAGGGGGCCTGGTGTGAGGTGCTCCGGAGAGTAAATGCCTCCATCTCATATGCGAGGTTGGGGCTGATACAGCTGAAGGTGGTATACTGAGCATACCTCACGAGGGTGAGGATGAGTCGATTCTTTGAAGGAGTAGAAGATGTGTGTGAGCGTTGCGAGGGGGGGGGGGGGGCGCTAATCACGTTCATATGTTTTGGTCCTGTCCAAAGCTAGAGGAGTACTGGAAAGAGGTTTTTAGGGTCATTTCCAAGGTGGTGCATGTGAAACTGGACCCGGGTCCCCGGGAGGCCATATTCGGGGTGTCTGACCAGCCAGGGTTGGAAACGGATGCAGAGGCAGATATCGTAGCCTTCGTCTTGTTGATCGCCCAAAGGCGGATCCTGTTGGGATGGAGAGCAGCCTCTCCACCCTGTGCCCTGGCGTGACGGGGGGACCTGTTGGAATTCTTGAGTCTGGAGAAGGTTAAGTTTGAACTGAGGGGAAGTACGGAGGGGTTCTACAAGTCATGTGCATCATTCATTATGCACTTTCAAGAACTGGATAACATCGAACATTAGTTTGGGGGGCTTAGTGTATTCAGGGTGACTATGGATAATCCCTGATTCCTTTTTGTCATTTGTTTATGTAAACAAGCGGGCTAATGTTTGGGGGTTGGTGGTAGGATGGGATCGTTGTTATTGTTATGGGGATTGGCTGCTGATTATTGTTGGTGGGTGTAACTTTGGGAGAAAATGTGAAAGAGGAGAATAAAAATATTTATTAGAAAAAAGTACTAAAAGAACAAAATTATCATAATTATTTTCTGTTACACCTCAAATATCTTTATTTAGGAATACTCATTACACATTTATTCATCTGCCTACCTGTTTGTAATGAGGGCTTGTTCTTCAATCAAGTTTCCTTCACCAATGATGATTGGTCCTGCTTCTGCAATAATGCGAGCTTTTGGGTGCACTACTGTTCTCGGTCCTAAATATAAAAAAAGAACTGCATTAACAGTTTTCACCCGTACTCAGCACAGCAACAGTATACAGATGCAAATACATTAGTCACAATAATGTGGTGTATGAGAACATAGAATTGCTAAAAACTAAATCACTCTGCATTAACTGCTGCAGCTAAGTATGCCATTCTATGAAAAAATAAACTGGATTTACCAATTAATTTATGCTCAAAGGTTAAAGTATTGAAGCAGTTAACAGAACCATAGCAGAAGATTTGAAGTGCTGCTCTAATTTACTTGATCTAATCATTATCTGAAAGCACATTAATTTTCACAACACTCTACTCTACCTCATCAATACCTTTCGCGACTCCTCCATTGTTGCTAAATTAGCAGACTTTTCATCCAACATCCAGAACTGGATGAGCAGAAATTTCTTCCAATTAAATATTGGGAAAACTGATGCCTGATGTTTTTGGTTCTTGTTCCAAATTCGGTCCCTAACTACTGACTTCATCTCTCTCCATGAGAACAGCCCGAGATTAAACTAGTCTGTACATAATCTTGTCATCATGTTTGACCTGGAAGTGAGCTTCAATCACAAATTCACACTATCACGACAGCCGCCTATTTCTACCACTGTGTACATCGCCGATCTCAACTCATTTGCTGCTGAAACCCTCATTCATACTTTTCCACCTTCAAACGTGAATATTCCAGTGCATTTCTGGCTGACCTCCCACATTGTACTCTCTGTAACTTGAAGACAACCAAAATTCTGTTACCTATGCCTTAACTCTCATCAAATCCCGTTCCCTTATCACCCCTTGTTTGTGGACTTATACTGTTGCTGGTCAAGAAACATCTTGATTTAAAACTCCCATCCTTGCTTTCAACTCCATCCATGGCCTTGCTCCTCCAAACCTCTGTAATCTCCTCAGCCCCATAACCCTGCATGATATCTGCTCTCATCCAGTTCTTACCTTTTGAGAATCCCAGATTTTAAATACTTTGTCATTGGTGGAGGTGCCTTCAGTCATCTTGGTCCGAAGCTCTGGAATTTCTTCCCTATATCTCTCTAGTTCTCAGTCTTGCTTGCTCCCTTTAAGGTCCCCCTGGAAACTGCTTTGACAAACCTTTTGGTCACCTGACCCAATATCTCCTTGTGTGGCTCTGTATCATATTTTGTTTCACAATGTTCCTGTGAAGCACCTGGGGATGTTTTATTACACTATAGATGCTATGTAAGTTGTTGATATTATAGTAAGTTGTTTGATGGAACAATTCAGGAGGTCTTTGAGCAGAACAAGGAATTAATGTTTGGATGCTGCTGGAAAAAAATTCAACACACTGTGTATTTCACACAAATCTAATTTATTTGACCTTTAGCCAGACTATTAGCCCCTGTAAATGAGCTGGAATTGTGATCAGCAGAAAGAGACCCAAATGAACATAGTTCAGTCCTGAATGTGAGTAACAGCAAAATCCAATCACTGTGGTTATTTGTGGCCTCGTTGGTGTCTCAGCAGGTGGGATGAAGTGATGAAGCGTTTTTGGTTAATTTCTAATTTCCAGCACTCGCACTTTTTTGCTTTCTGTTAGAAGTTGTTTGTTTCCCTGAATTTGCACATACATTAGTTTGATCTGAAAGATCTATTTGGTCTACTGTTTGGTTTTTTAAATAAACAATGAAATGGCTTGGGATATGCACCATAACAACAATGGACTTCTAGACGGGAGGTGAGAGTGGCATCCTTGTAATCAAAGACAACATTAATTATCTTGCAAAATGGGCATGCAATTGGCAAATTAACTTCAATAGATAGATTTGGTAAAGGAAAATAGTGCCATAACATTTAATTTGTATAGCCAGTGACCAAATTCATGTCTCCCTCATTTTCTAAAGGTGGCTCCCACCAATGCACCTAAAGACACATACTGCAGTGATATGCAGATTTATTTAGCTGACTATCCTTTAAGTTATACAACGCATGGAAAATGTGTCCAAATGAGGGAGAGGAGGAGGGGTATATAGAAATACAGATACACAATACATCAGGAATGTAGATGTACAATTCATTCCAAGTACTAATGAACAATTATAAAGCCACAAAACAAAGCACTGAGGTTAATCTGGTCTTCAGCTTCTTAAAAAGGATAGAGGCAAGGGGCAAAAAAAAACTGCAATGATATCAGAACTGAGAAGTTATACCCATTTCCACACTAAAACTAATTTTTCAGGGCCAAAGAGGTTGTTCCTAGTAATAACTATGCAATAAAAAAAACTCGGTTACGCCTGACTGAACATGACTTGTGATCGGTAATTAGCTTAAGTTCGCACCATGACAGTGATCTTATTGACAAGCCAATTACATTGGCGAAGAAAATAACTTTGAAGACCATGAAGAGTAGAGCAACACCAACAACGTCCAGATTTCTAACTTTAGGTGCACCAGAAGTTGCTGCCAGTTTTACATAGTGATAACGGAGAACACCGATAGCCTCACCATTATGGCACGGTAGTGATTAGCACTGCTGGCTCACAGCGCTGCAGATCCATAATCAATTCCAGCCTTGGGTGACTGTTTGGAGTGTGTACGTTCTCCAGTGTCTGCTTTGGTTTCCTCCGGGTGCTCCGGTTTCCTCCCACAGTCCAAAGATGTGCAGGTTAGGTGGGGTTTTGGGGAGAGAAGGGGAGAGTTGGCCTGTGGGGTGCTCTTTCAGAGGGTTGGTGCAGATTCAAAGGGCTGAATGGCCTCCTTCTGCACTGTAGGGATTCTATGGAGCCTATCTATGGATTATGAGCACAGCAAAATCTGGTCCAACAGGTTTACAAATTGTTTTAGGGTTCAAATTAATGTTACCCGTTAACAGTCACATACCTTTCCTTGCTTCACATATTAAGCTTTCACAATTATTTCTTATACTCTCTATAATATTCCTGATAATCAACTGAATCTTTCTATTTGTCAGAAACTTCCTTTTCTGCTTTATTACAGCATTTCTTTTCTTTGTCACCAAGGACACATTAGTTTTGAATGCTCTACCTTTCTGCTGAATGGATTACGTCAAGTTTGTGTCCAAACTCCCTCTTCTCTGAATGCTCTCCATTGCTCCATTACTATTTTATTCTGCAAAGGCCAGTTGTACATTTTAGCTTTGATAGTTTCTGGTTGTTTTCCATAATTCCTTTAAATAGAATAATGTTGCAGTCAGTTAGCTCAGTGATGATCTAATGGACTACAATCCCCCTGCCCTACTTTATTTCCAGGTACTAGGTCCAACTTGGTTTCCTTCCTTGTTGGACTGGGACCATATTGATCCAGAATGATCTCCTCATAAATGTCAAACATTTCTTCCTGTTATATATAACAAGTTGCAATCTTATACTGCCCTAAATGAAGTAAAACTTCCCAAAGTACAGGAGTGGAATCAGACATAAATTGACACTAAGCAAGTAAGGTGCAACTGAGAAGAATCAAAAGCTTGAACAAAGCTGGAAACTGAAGGCAGCATATTAAATAGAGGACACAGAGTGCAGAGAGGTTTAAGAAGGGAATTCCGGAGCTTAGCACCTGGACGACTAGAAGGTATGGCAGCCAATTTTGAGACAAAAGAAATAGAGGATGTACAAGAGGCCAGAGGTGGAGGAACACAGGACTTATGGAGAGTTGTAGGGCTGGAGGCTACATAGGGAAGGGCGAGGCCATAGCCACAGAGGGGTTTGAAGACAAGGGTGAATATTTTAAAATCGAGACTTTGGAAAACCAGATGCCAATGTAGGTGCAGTCAGAAATGGTAGCATAGTGGTTATAGCATTAGTAATACAGAGGTCTGGATTAATATGAGAGCCTGCCAGCCCACTGCGCTCCCTGTGGCTCTCACGCTGCCACTTCTGTGCTTGGTCTACTGCACTGTTCGAGTTAAGCTCAAATTAAGCTTGGGGAACTGCTCCTGATCATCAGATACTTTAAAACTGTCCGGACTCAAAATTGAGTTCAACAATTTCAGACCATAATCTGTGCTACATTTTGTTTTTTGTCTTATTTTAGTTTTTTCTTTCAGTTGAAATGAAAATGAAATGAAAATCGCTTATTGTCACGAGTAGGCTTCAATGAAGTTACTGTGAAAAGCCCCTAGTCGCCACATTCCGGCGCCTGTCCGGGGAGGCTGGTACGGGAGTTAGCAGCCCAACAACTATACGTACACCTTTTGTGTTTTAGTTTCTGTTCTAGGAATATAGGATTTAAGAGCAGGATTTAATACCATTCAGCCCTTTGAACCTGCTCCGCCATTCAATGGCTGATCTGGTTGTGATCTCAACTCCACTTTACCATCTGTGCTCCACCCTCCCACCACAATGATGCTCGTGTTCCTTGTCTATCAAAAGTCTGTCTAATTTTGTCTTGAATAAATTCAATGATCCAGTCTCTCTAATTTCTGGGAAGAGAATTCCACAGACTAGTGACCCTCTGTGAACGCACCAGCATACAAATTCGGAGTAGTAGGCCACTCAGCCCATCTCCTGCCTGTTCCAACATTCAATAAGATCTTGGTTGATCTGATTTTAACCTCAACACCACATTTTCACTTACCCCGATAACTTTTCACCCTCCTTCTCTTCAAGAATCTATCTACCTCTGCCTTAAAAGTATCCAAAGTCTCTGCTTCCATCCACTTTTAAGGAAAATATTTCTAAAGACTCATGACCCTCAGAAAACATTTCTCCTCATCTCTGCCTTATAAGCAATTATCACCTAGTTCTAGATTCTCCGACAAGAGGAGAATCCGACAATCTTTTTGCATTCTTGTCAAGACCCCTCAGGATCTTTCATATTTAAATCATGTCACTTCTTACTCTTCTACATTCCAGCGGATACAAACCTAGTCTGTTCAGCCTTTCCTCATGAGACAACTTACCTGTTCCAGGTATTAGTCCAGTAAACCTTCTCTGAACTGCTTCCAATGCATGTGTACCTTGCCTTAAACAAGGAAACCGATACCGTACACGGTACTCCAGATGTGGCCTCACCAATGCCCTGTATAACTGAAGCATAACCTTCCTACTTTTGGATTAAATTCCCCTGGGAAATTGTAACATCCTATTGGTTTTCCTAGTTATTTGCTGTACTTGTGGCACAGTGGTTAGCAATGCTGCCTCACAGTTCCAGGGACTCAGGTTCTATACTGGCCTTGGGTGACTGTGTGGAGTTTGCACATTCTCCTTGTGTTTTGTGTGTTTCCTCAGGGTGTTGCGGTTTCCTCCACAGTCTAAAGATGGGCAGGTTAAGTGGGTTGGCTATGCTAAATTGCCCCTTAGTGTCCAAAATGTACAGGTTAGGTGGGGTTACAGGGATGGGATGGGGGAGTGGGCCTATGTAGAATTCTCTTTCAGAGGGTCGGTACAGACTCGATGGACCAAAAGGCCTCCTTCTGTACTGTAGGGATTCTATGATACCTGCTTACTAACCTTTTGCAATTCATGAACTATGATATTCAGCTCCTTCTGCATCTCAGATCTCTGCAATCTCTCTTATTTAGATAATACACTTCTCTATTATTCTTTCTGTCAAAATGGACAATTTCACATTTTCCACATTATACTCCATTTGCCAAATCTTTGCCCACTCACCTAACCTATTAATGTCCTTTTGTAACCTCCTTATGTCCGAGCACTGAACTTTCATTGTTCTCTATTTATTCTCCAGTTTCCCCAAGTTCAACTTGCCCATCAAAACACCTTGTGTCCCTCGACCCTTTTCCCACGAAACTGCTGACTACTATCCAACTACCCTTCTGAGATTCCTGGTTAGCTGACAGTTAACTGTTCTCGCCCTCTCTTTCAAATCTGCTGACACAAACCCTTCCTCAAAAAAATCCCTAAAAACCAGCTCTTGAAAATGACTTCCCTTTGTTTTCCAGAGTAGTTGAGCATGCCTCCCAAATTCATGTTTAGCCTACTTTGAACTCCGTCTGAAGCCATCTAGCCAGTCAAATTTCTATCCCTGCCATTGTACTGAAATGGCTGTCAAAGTCACAAATAACATACTTTGCAACTGTGACAGAGGTAAACTATTCTGCCACATCCTGGTTGCAGCTTCTGGCACAGTTGACCATGCCATTCTCCTCCAAAGCCTTGCCACCTACATCAGCTGGGTGGATTGTCCTTGCCTCATTTCACTCTAATCTTTCTAATCTCAGCTAAAGAATCACCTGAAATAGCTTCTCTTCCCACTTTGCACCAATATCTCTGTTGTCCTCAAGGTTCTATCCTTGACATCCTCCTACTTCTGATCTACATGTTGCCCTTGGCGATGTTATCCAAAAACACCGTCTGTTTACTTTGATGATACTCAGCTCCAGATCACCGCTATCTCTCTCGACTCTTCCACTGTCTCTAAATTATCAAACGGCTTGCCCAACATCCAGTACTGACTGAGCAGAAATTTCTTTCAATTATATAATGCAGTGATCAAACTCATTGCATTTGGTCCCCGCTACAAACTCTGTTTGTAGCCTTAGGCAAAACCGTAGGCACCAACTCCATCCCTCTCCCAAGCAAATGTCAAAGGCTAAACCAAATTGTTCACAACTGGTGACATATCTGACCTGAAGTTTTACATCAGTCTACAGAGCCATGCAACACCTCCCTAACATTGCCCCATTCTGCCCTGCCTCTGCTGCTGGAAACCTCATCTGTGCCTTTGCTATGGCTAGACTTGATTATTCCAAGAAACTCTTACTGGCTTTCCCCATTTTCCTCTGCATACACAAGTCATCCAAAATTCTGCTTCCGTTGTTCTTATCCACACCAAGTTCCATTCACCCATCATCTCTTTGGTCACCTCCTTCCAAGACCTCAACCCTCTCTATCTATGCAACCTATTCTCACCTCACACCCTGAAATATCTGCACTCCTCTAATTCCGGCTTCTTGAGTATCACCAATTTTAATCATTGCACCAATGGTGGCTACACCTTCAACTGGGGGCAGAAATATGATGGACTAGCCCAGATATTTGTGAGTGCTTGAAGCCTTTAGGACCATAGGAACATTGGGGCTGGAGTAGGCCAATCGGCCTCTCGGGCCTGCTGTTATTTAACTAGATCATGGCTGACAATCTAACTCAATGTCATCTTCGCACGCTATTCCCTTAATGTCACCAGTATCTAGAAATCTATCCCACCTCCGCTTTGAACCCTCTCAATGACTGAGCCTCCATAGCCCTCTGGGGTAGAGAATTCCAAACACTTACCACCCTCCGACTGAAGAAATTGTTTCTCAACTCAATCCTAAATGGCCTACCTCTTATTCTGAGACGCTATCCCCCTAGTTCTGGATCCCCCCCCCTCAACCATGGAATGCATTCTTCCAATATCTACCCCATACGAATTTTGTACATCTCAATGAGGTCATGGCTCATTTTTTTAAATGCTAGAGAATAAAGGCCCAGTCTCCTCAATCTGTCCTCATAGGACAAATCCGCCATCCGAGATCCCAGAGATTGGTCTGGTGAACCATCATTGGACTCCCTTTGTGGCCAGTATATCCTTCCTTAGGTAAGGAGTCCAAAACTGCATTCCAGGTGTGGTCTGACCAAAGCTCTATACAACTGTAGCAAGACTTCCTTATTCCTGGACTCAAATCCCCTTCGCAATAAAGGCCAACAAACCATTTGCCTTCTGAATTGCTTGCTGAACCTGTATGTTAGCTTTCACTGACTTAAGATCAAGAACGCCCAGTCCTCCTTGGACATTTTTCAACGTTATATTCCTTCTTGGCCATTCACTTAGTGTGTCTAAATGTTCCTGGAACCTCTTTGCATCCTACTTACAACTCACATTCCCACCAAATTTTGTGTCATCAGCAAACTGTGAAATGCTACATTTGGTTCCCACATCTAAATCATTGATAATGTGAAAAATGATAAACTAGATTTTAGTACACAAATGTAAATAAGTTATATATGAAAAGTGATTTTGAATTTTGTTTAGTCTTGCTTCAAACATATAAATCTATAGAATACAACTGAGAGTGATTTGATTAATTCATATTATAAATGCTAACTTATAATGAGTCAGAATGATAGAATTCTCACAGCACAGAAGGAGGCCATTTGGCTTAGTGTGTCCATGCTGGCTCTCAACAAAAGCAGTTCAACTAGCCCCACTTTCCCAGCCCTTTCCCCATAGTCCTGAAAATTTACCAAATATTGCCGTTATTTATTTTGTTAATTATCTTACATTAATGTCCTCTGGCAATTCCAGCCAATGGAAACAGTTTTTATTTTGCCTAGAACCCTTATGATTTTGAACACCTTTTCTCCAAGGAGAACAACTCCAGCTTTTACAATCTACCCACATAAGCAAAATCCCTCATCCCTGGAAATCCCTCATCCCTGGAATGTTTCTCGTAAATCTTCTCTGCATCCTCTTTAAAATCTTCACATCCTTCCTAAAGTGTGGTGCCCAGAATTAGACAGAAAACTCCAGTTGAGGACAAACCAGACCTCTAATTCAAAATCATTTAATTAAAATTATCCGTTAATTTAATTATTTCAAGCAATAATTTCCCACTTTGCAAATTTGAAACTATTTGATGATTCAATTTTTTGTTCTTTTGCAGCAATAAATATGGTTATCACACAGCCTCTGGAGGAGCAAGGCAACACGGACAACACATTCTGACGTTCACATTTATCTGTACGTGCAGTCACTGGAAGTTGCTGTCTGTCTTTCACTTTCATGATGGTGGATGGTATTAGCCTCACTTATTTTTAGAACAGGATCTAGTCCATAGCATCATAGCAAATTAGTTAATGTGCACAGGAATTAAGCACTATGCATTCATATTTATATACTGTTACTGATATATTAGTTCAATACGCTGATAGTTTTATTTCATACTGGGTTCTTTTTTTGGTCCAATGATCTCTAAAAAAAGATTGGCCTTTTGTGCCAATATGTCCCATTCATTGACAGCTTCTGACTTATTAAGACTGAAATTACCAGAAGCAAGCATTAAATTATCCCTAAAATCACGAATCATATATTGGAACATTACTTACCTATTGTTACATCACCCTTTATTTCACTTTCAACACAGACAACAGCTCCAGCTGCAATTTTAACACTGGACAAAGAAAGATTTTATTAGTGAAGAATACATAGTGTGATTGAACAAGATAAATATAAGTTCAACATCATCCAGGTAAATAGTGAATTATACCAATTATGGAACTGCTCAATAATATTGGCTATTATACAATCACTAACGAATAGCACGTGTTAATTTTCCCCCCCACTTATTTTGTCTCGAAAACAATTCTGTTATTATAGTTTAATGTGTGCAAAAGGGACAAATGGCAGATGTTGTAGCTACTACAACACCCGTGGAACAGTGCTTGCGGAAGGAGAACAGACCCCACAAATGATGGAAAAGGGGACCAGGGTGTAGCAGAGGGAAATGCTGAAGAGAAAGTAGATAATTCTCAGTTTGGAGACGGTTGAGAGTTACACAAGAACACGGATAACAGTATTAAACAATTTTAACTATCCTGAGGGGACTAGAATAAAGTTACTCCTATGTAGTCAAAGTGGGAAACACTTCCTACATCCTAGAAGGGATAATTTAGAACAGTCAATCCCCCCCCTCCCCCCCCCCCCCCCTCCAGACTACTTAATCGCATCCTCCCACTATCTGGCTACTTGCAGTCTGCTCCCTCACTGCTTCTGTTCACCAGTATCCCGGCTACCATAGCAATTCCCACCCAGAGATCAACCCAAAGGCTTCCATCGATATCGCCCAAACTGCCCCTTCCCCAAAATGCCTTCCCACCACTATCCTTTGGAAAGACCCTGTCGAGGCCCTCTCCCTGAACCCTCACCCTTCCCCACCAACAGGAGAAAGACACTCAGAACTCAAAACCACCTCCCCATCGACCATAATAAAATACCAAACAAGGCCAACATGTGCAAAACAACAAACACTGTACAAACATATCAAAAAAACAAGAACATTCCCACCATTATCCCTCCAAACCATGCTCCTTAATAAAGTAATTTGCCTCCTCAGGTGTGGTAAAATAGCGTTCCTTCCCCTTAAAAGTCACCCAGAGTTTGGATGGATACAACACCCCAAACTGGACCTTGTTCTGAAAAAGCTTTGACCCGGTTAAAACCCGCCCACCGCTTGGCCATGTTGGCCCCAATATCCTGATATATTCAGATCAGCTGATCCTACCACTTGTAGTCTCTCATTGTCCTCGCCAATCTCAGAATCTTCTCCTGGAACTTATGCATTTGGACTATCACCGCCTGCGGTGGCTCCCCAGCTCCCGGCCTCTGCCTTAGCGATCAGTGTGTCCGGCCCACCTCTGCGGTTCTCTCGCAGACCACTCATCAACCAGCTTCGCAAACATATTTGAAACGTAGACTGTGGCACTCGTTCCCTCCGCCCCTTCCGTCCGGTAGGCCTACGATTCGTAAACTCTGCCATCTGGAACGATTCTCATGATTGCCCACCTTTGGCTTCAATTCCTTACAAGCCATTCCCAATATCGCCACCACGGTCTCCAACTCCACAATCCGATCACTGTGATCCGTTACCATCCTTTCAACCTCATGGATCGTCGCACCTTGCGATTCCAGGCGCTTTTCAACCCACTCTAAAGTCCGGCAAAGAGGGGCAACTGCTCGCTGCTCCCGTAATCGCCTTGGACCAGTGCTCTTCCACCTTTAGCCAATGTTGCCAAAGCTCCCCCTTAATCAACATCAACTACTCCACAGGCAGTGGGGTGGATGGTGACTCCACCATGCTTTCTGTTACTGTGCCATGCAGATCCTCCACCTCTGGAGCCACTGCCTTATTCGATCTCTGACAGGCGCGGTAACCCAACGACATTCCACTTCGGAGGGGAATTCAACTCCCACCACTTATTTTTCACAATCGTCAATAAAAGGGCCATTAACCAGGCAAAAAGGGCTGAAACCAAAGCCTCCACAGCTCATGGCCATTATCAGAAGACCCAGAAAGTAGATTACCGCAGAGGGATTGCAGCAAATGTTCACCAGACATGTTCTGGGGATGGCAAGACTATTCTATGAAGAACGATTGGGAAAATTGGGTCTGTATTCTCCAGAGTGTCAAAAAATGAGAGGTGATCTCATTGAAACCTACAAAATACCTAAAAAACAGACAAGGTAGTTTTAGATATGTCCCTTGTTTAGGGAGTCTAGAATGAGGGGGCACAATTTGTAAAATGTGGGAGATGCCACTTAGAACTGAGATGAGCAGAAATTTCTTTACACAGAGGGCTCTGAGTCTTTGGAATTTGTTACTCCTGAAAGTTGTCATTTTATATGTTCAAAGCAGAGATTGATAGATTTCTCAATAATGTAAAGGGTAATGGAGATAGTGGGTGTAAAGACTTTGAAGTGTCCAATCAGTCATGATAGTATTAAATGACATGCATGCTCGATGGGCCTATGGTTCCTATGAGAGGTAGTATAATAACAAAACTTGTACTTATATATCACCTTTAAAGCAACAAAATGTTTCAACAAACGTCACAAAGTATCTTAAAGCAAAATGACAACAAGGACATGAAATGAAAATGAAAATCGCTTATTGTCACGAGTAGGCTTCAAATGAAGTTACTGTGAAAAGCCCCTAGTCGCCACATTCCGGCGCCTGTTCGGGGAGGCTGCTACGGGAATCGAACCGTGCTGCTGGCTTGCCTTGGTCTGCTTTCAAAGCCAGCGATTAGCCCTGTGAGCTAAACAGCCCCTTATGTTAGTACATGTTAGTACAATGATCAAAAGCTTAGCCAAATTTGTAGGTTTTAAGGAGTGTCTTAAGGAAAGAGACATAACAAGGCAGAGGGGTTTAGGGTTGGGATTACAGAGCATAGGGCCTTGGTTGCTCAGGCACAGCCACCAAGTACCAAGTCCTAAAAAGTTAACTCTGTTTCTCGTCACAGATGCTGCCAGATCTGCTGAGTTTTTCCAGCAGTTTGTTTTCGAAAGTAATTATACTGCCCATGAGGCACTGTTATTCTTGAAACATGTAAGGTGCTATATAAATGCAAGTTCTTCTAAGGCAACATTTCTGTACTTTGCGCCTTCCTTCCGGTCAGAGTAGCAGTGTTGGGGCATCTGTACTCCAATAGTTTTTCGCTGATAAAACCCTCTTCCCCACCACAAGCCAAGCCGACCCCCTCTCCCTTCCTCCTGGTCCTGCTCCATCCCTCACTCCAACCCACACCCCCATCCATCCCCCACTCCAACCCACACCCCCCACTCCAACCCACACCCCCCACTCCAACCCATACCCTCACTCCCACCCCCCACTCAAACCCACACCCCCATCCCCCACTCCAACCCACACCCCCATCCCCCACTCCAACCCACACCCCCCCAACCCAACCCCATCCCCCTCTCCAACCCCATCCCCCTCTCCAACCCACACCCCCATCCCAACCCCATCCCCCTCTCCAACCCACACCCCCATCCCCCTCTCCAACCCACACCCCCATCCCAACCCACACCCCCATCCCCCACCCCCACCCACACCCCCATCCCCCACCCCCACCCCCATCCCCACCCCCATCCCCCATCCCCCATCCCCACCCCCCATCCCCCATCCCCACCCCCCATCCACACCCCCATCCCCCATCCCCACATCCCCACCCCCATCCCCACATCCCCACCCCCATCCCCACATCCCCACCCCCATCCCCACATCCCCACCCCCATCCCCACATCCCCAACCCCATCCCCACATCCCCACCCCCATCCCCCATACCCACCCCCATCCCCCATCCCCACCCCCCATCCCCACCCCCATCCCCCATCCCCACCCACACCCCCATCCCCCATCCCCACCCACACCCCCATCCCCCATCCCCACCCACACCCCCATCCCCCATCCCCACCCACACCCCCATCCCCACCCACACCCCCATCCCCCCTCCCCCATCCCCACCCACACCCCCACATCCCCACCCCCATCCCCATCCACACCCCCACCCACACCCCCATCCCCATCCACACCCCCATCCCCACCCACACCCCCATCCCCACCCACACCCCCATCCCCATCCCCACCCACACCCCCATCCCCATCCCCACCCACACCCCCATCCCCATCCCCACCCACACCCCCATCCCCCATCCCCACCCACACCCCCATCCCCCTGATGCCAAACAAAAATGACATTTAAACACAGTAATACTTAATCATCTTAAGGTTTCCTGGAAACAGTTCACTCTGCATACTTCTCTGGGGATTCAGACCTGGAACCCTTTTGTCTTATTTACCTTTTCTGGGTTGGTTTTCCCGTCACAATCTCCATCTTGACACTCGGCAGTGTAAGCGCGCCTGCGCACCAATCTCGAACCGGCACCACAGTGCACCGGTACGCCTGCGCATCAACCGGCACCACAGTGCCGGGAGGAGTTGGGAACACTGGCTGGCACTGACGCGCCTGCGCATTTGCCGGGAGGAGTTGTGAACACTGGCTCAGCACAGATGCGCCTGCGCATTTGCCGAGAGGAGTGGGGAACACTGGCTCGGCACTGACGCGCCTGCGCTGCCGGGAGGAGTTGGGAACACTGGCTCAGCACTGACGCGCCTGCGCTGCCGGGAGGGGTCGGGAATACTGGCTCGGCACTGATGGGAGGAGTCGGGAATACTGGCTCGGCACTGATGCGCCTGCGCATTTGCCGGGAGGAGTTGGGAACAGTCGCTCAGCGGTGACTCGCGCGCCAGGGTACCAACGGTACCCCGGTCTGCCGGGAGGAGTCAGTACGCGTGCTAGTGCTGAAGTTTAGTTGGAAGCGTGTTTTGTCCAAACCCAGGAAACGTTCTGTGGTGAGAAGACAAATATAGGAAAGGCAATTTGGCTAATTTTTAGTATACAATTCAAAAAAAGAGCCTACACCCCTCTTGTTGCAGGTTTTAATCGTTTCCGAAATGAATTTTCGATAGGCAGACAGTTAGCAAAGCCTGGGATAGGACAGGTTCGTCAGGATGTTACCAGGAATGAGAGACTTCAATAATATGGAGAAGCTGGAATTGTTCTTTAGAGCAGAGAAGGTGAGAAATAGAGAAATTCAAATTATTTAAGTTCCTCCACGTTTTCTGATAAAGTGTTCCAGTGTACTAATTGAATAATGCCACAGACTCCACCGGTTTTAAACAAACAACAACTTTACTATACAAGGTCTGAAAGATAAAGTAATCTTGTATTCTAACATTCAGGGTAAATATGAGGTACAAGGAAATTAACAAGCCAACTGTGTTCGAACAGACCACATTGCCTGGTAAATGACAGATTTGGGGCCTCACAGTAGCATGGTGGTTAGCATCAATGCTTCACAGCTCCAGGGTCCCAGGTTCGATTCCCGGCTGGGTCACTGTCTGTGTGGAGTCTGCACGTCCTCCCCGTGTGTGCGTGGGTTTCCTCCGGGTGCTCCGGTTTCCTCCCACAGTCCAAAGATGTGCGGGTTAGGTGGATTGGCCATGCTAAATTGCCCGTAGTGTAAGGTTAATGGGGGGATTGTTGGGTTACGGGTATACGGGTTACGTGGGTTTAAGTAGGGTGAACATTGCTCGGCACAACATCGAGGGCCGAAGGGCCTGTACTGTTCTATGTTCTATCTATGGGTCTAAAATGGATTTCTCACCAAAGCACTCAGATGTTAGTCACACTGTGAGTCAAACAATCTCATTGAAACTTTGTCTCTCTCACTCGGGTTTCCTATCTTCACCTTCAAAGACCTTTCCCCCATGAGATTTTCCCCACAAGCCGCTCCAACTTGAATGCCTTCCAACAATGGGCGACATTGCACATCTTTTCTCCACAAGAAATTTTCCCCACAAGCCACTCCAACTTGAATGCCTTCAAAAATGGCCCACATTACACCGTTTCAATCCCGCCTTCTGAGATTCATTTTCCCAAGTACTCTCAAGCACCAAGTTACAAGCATAACTTAAGATTTTCATTCGTGCTAAGCAGAACACTATGGGCAGGATTCTCCCATTCGGCGGCAGAGTGTCCACGCTGTCAGAAATGCCTTCGTGTTTCACGACGGAGTGAACGGGCCATTGGGAGTACTGATTCTGGCCCCTATAGGCGGCCAGCATAGCGCTGGAGCGGTTCCACGCCGCTCCAGCCTCCCATCCCGGTGCGAACTGTGTGGGATCCGCGCATGCGCAGTGGCGCCGGCGTCAACGAGGTCATGCGCAGTGGCGCTGGCGCCAACCCACGCATGCGCGGTGGCCTCTGTCAACGCACCGGCCCTGACGCAACATGGCGCGGGGGTTATGGAGCCGGCGTGTAACAAAATAGGCCCGGGGAGCGAGAGGCCAGCCCGCCGATCGGTGGACTCCCGATTGCAGGCCAGGCCCCATCGGAGGCCCCCCACCCCCCACAGGCAGCAGCCCGACCCTGCGTGCAGATTTCCTGTCAGCTGCGACCAGGAGTGGAGGGCGCCGGCGGGACTCTGCCTTTTTAGAGCGGCGGCCCGGCCGCGTAGAACGCCCTGCGACCGGCGCCGTGCCAAATGCGCCCGCCACAATTGCGCCGATTCTCCGCTCTGTGGGGAATCGCGTGCCAGCGTGAGAGCGCCATGGCGCAGTTGCGGGGATTCTCCGGCCCGGCGCGGGGCTGGGAGTATCCCGCCCATTTACTCCAAAGAATCACCTTAGACCCAAAGCCGACAGCATGGAGTTCCTGATATTTGGCTGCTTACTTGGATCTTCAGGGCCCCTCTTGAGCCCTCTTCAATTATTAGGGGTTTTCCTAAGCCCGTTTCACTAAAGTCTGCTTCTCTTAATCTTTTCGTAATTAGAGACTGTTTCTCCTTAACTCAGGTGGGACTTGTCTCTTGTCCCTGCCTCTGAGCCACTTCTTGGGACCTTTGCTATGTCTCTCTCCCTGCTTGGAACCTTTTGTTGTCCCCCTCCCTTTCCTTTACCATAGTGCTCTGCACCTGGCCACCTGACCTGGGTTCTCAGAACCTTTTTTTCCAGGCACATGTGCCTGTCTTGGATTGAAGAATGTGAAATAACCAAACCGCTCATGTGCAACCAGTTCCTGGCTGGAGAACGTACAGGAGGCCACCGGTTAATCGGGAATTGTAGTTCTTGACCTCCAAGGCAAGCTTGAGTTTCTTCACAATATAAAATAAAATTTTTACAACATAGATTTTTGTATTTATATAATGCATTATTATATATTGATATGCAAACTTCAATAATTAGACATTAGATGTTACAATATTGCTTTATTGCTGCTGTCATGGGAATGTTCCTTTAAGAAATGTTTGTCTGCTCAAGTGGCTGCAATGCTGTCAGAGTGTTGGTGGAGCTGAGCTCTGGCTCTGCTTTTTAGTTTTGCTTTGAGGAAAAGCTTGGGTGTGTCTGTTTTTTGGTTTCTTTTTAGTGTTGGAGCTGAAGCTAGCCGAAGAAGGTGTAATTTTGATCTCTCTGCAAACTAAAGACTGTCTCAAGATCATTTGGTGAATTCAGAGTGATAACTGCTCTCAGTAGAGAATTTAAACCTGATGTGCTTCTGTAAAAAGGATTTCTGTCGTATGGATGTTAAACGGAAAGTTTAAGGATTACTTAGTGTTGTATTCTTTGGGGGTTGTATTTGAATTGATGGTTGCCAAGATGTTCACTGTATGTTTTAAAAAGATTAACTGAGTTCATAGAATAAACATTGTTTTGCTTTCAAAATTACTTTACAATTTCTGCTGCACCATACCTGAAAAGTGGGCCGTGTGCTCCCATATCACAATCTAGTAAAAGTCGTGGCTCAGGTGATCTCCATGATACACTTTGGGGTTCTCTAAACCATGGCCCATAACACTGATTTCTTTTTGCTGGTGTCAGGGGGTCATGATTCCTTTGTGTGATGTGGAAATTTCTAGAAAGGCCAGCATTTGTTTCCCAACCCAACCCTGGGAAGGTCATGGTGGCCGGGATTCTCCCATCCTTCGCCGGGTCGGAGAATCGCCAGAGGGCGCGCGATTCCCGCCCCGCCGCTCCGACGCCAGGACTTTGATACTCTGACCCGGGAAAAACCTTGCCAATGGGAATTGCGCCCCGCGGCTCACAGAATTGGTGTCACGTGCTGGTCCCTGGGCCTGCTGCGAAACTCCGGCCCTTGTGGGCCAAAATCAAACATCCTTTTAAATGGCGTTAACCAGACGTGCTGGCTGACACCGATGAAGGAGGAGGTAGGGTCCGTCGTGGGGGGCTGCCACAGATGTAGAGACGGCACGGCTGTGGCTGGGGGGGTTGCAGTTGTCGGGGCGGATGCCCCCCAGGGCCGAAGGTGCGGGGTGGTGTCGGGTTGGTGGCGGTGGTGGGGGGGCAGAGTGCCGGGGAGGGGTTCTGGGCGGGGTGGGGTGGGGTGTGCTGGGAAGGGGGTCTGCTGGTAGGGGATGGCTGAGAGTGCTGGGGGGGCGGGGTATTGCCGGGGAAGGAGGGTCTGCGGGGTGGGAGTGCTGGGGAAGGGGACTCAGGGGTAGGAGGGAGAGTGCCGGGGTTGGGGGGAGGGGTTTGCATGGCTAGGTGCCAGTGGCAACCATACAGCCCATGGCACCTGGCTGCGGAGGGGGTTATGTACAATGATGATATGTCGTCTACCCCCACCCACTGCAGACCATTATGTTTGGCCATCACCCAGCGATGTTGGCCGCTGTGGCGGAGGCCGCTGCCCTGCACGAAGCCCTATGGGAGTTGGAGCAGGGACGTGCCAGGGACGCGGCAGAGGCTGCCGAAGGGGAGCGTGCCACAGAAGGGCAGGTGGCAGCTGACCAGGCTGGAGAGCCGCCCGCCCAACAGGACGAGAAGGAGGAGGAGGAGGCGGTGCCACGGCAACGGAGGCACCTGATGAGGCCCCGTGTGTACCGGCGCCGCATATCCTACCCAGACCTCACGGACAGGGCATGCAGGAGGAGACTCTGGATGAGCCGGGAAACCGGCGCCCATATCTGCCACGTGATGGCACTCCTAGCACCGCGTGGGACTGGGGGTGGACACCCTCTCCCTGTGGCCGTCAAGGTGACGGGGGCCCTGAACTTCTACGCGACGGGGTCGTTCCAGTTGCAGAGTGGGGACCTGTCCGGCATCTCCCAGGCATCGGTGCACAAGTACTTTGTCGTTCTTGTTGTTGTCATTCTTGTTCTTCTTGTCGTGCTTGTTGTTTCTGTTTTTGTTGTTTTCGTCGTTGTTCCTCATTGGACCCAAAGTCCGGAGTTCCCTGGGGTGTGTGCCCTGTCCGTCCGTCCCCCGTGTTTGGGTGTCCTGTCCATCCGCCCCCTGTGTCTGGGTGTACTGTCCATCTGTCTCTTGTGTCTGGGTGTCCTGTCCATCTGTCCCCTGTGTCTGGGTGTCCTGTCCGTCCGTGTCTTGTGTCTGGGTGTCCTGTCCTTCCAACCCATGTGTCTGGGTGTCTTATCCGTCCATCCCCTGTGTCTCGGTGTCTGGCGTTTGTGTGTCCTATGTGCCGTTGTCATCGGTGTGGGTCCCCATGTCATGGTGTCTTGAGTCGACTGGGATGGGGGGCTGTTGGTGTGGCTGCCCTCCCCATCGCTGGATGAGTCCCTACAGCGTTGCCGCACTGGCACTGGACGGGGGCGGCGTACGCCTGATGGCCCGGGTCGATCCCTGGCTTGTGGTCGCCCCGGCACTGGATGGGGGCGGCGAACGCCTGATGGCCCGGTGGGTCCCTGGCTTGTGATCGCCTTCGCACGGCCTGGGGACGGTCTGCATCCGCAGGGACGGGCGGATCGCTGTGTGGTCCTGCAATACATAATACAGCATGCATGGTTTGACACGGAGACGGGGCTGAGGGGGTGGTGGGAGTAGGGGGGGATGGGAGGAGGGGTGGGTGGGAGGAGGGGGGTTGGGGGGATGGGAGGAGGAGGGGGAGAGGGGTGGGAGGAGAAGGGGGAGGAAGGGCGGAGAAGGCAGTAGAGGGTCTCATTTGGTGGTGCGCCCCCGATCTCTGCATCCGCAATCTCCCGGTCCTCAGGTCCGCCTGCGAGGACCAGGGCCTTCTGTTCATGAACGGTGAGGGGGCGCAATTCAGGTGGACCCCCTCCGATCCTGGCACACTTCCGGTTGTTATTGGCGTGCTTGGGGACGGGGGGGGGGGGGGGGGTCAACAGTGTTAGGCGGACACACACTTGCAGCCCAGCGGTTGGGTGTATGTTGGCATAGGTTCACAGGCCATCCTGCTAATGCAGCTTTCATGGGTGGGTGCAGCCATGTGGATCTCAGCTAGGGCTGTACTGCCAATCATGCGGGGGGGGGGGGGGGGGCGGGGATGGTGTCACATGTGTGGGGGTTTGGGGGAGTTGATGCCATGGGCACAGTGAGGGGGGGGTACTCACCCTGGCTGCCCTGACTAGGTCATTGACTTTCTTGTGGCACTCGCTGCCTGTCCTGGCTGTTATGGCTACGGTGCTGACAGCTTCTGCCACCCACCGGCCGGTGTTGGCTGCGACCCTGCAGCCGTGTCTGGGGTACAGGGCCTTCCTCCTCTGCTCCATGGCGTCCAGGAGCGCCTCGATATCCCGGTCCTGGAATCTCGGCGCTGTGCGGCTGCCGGCCAGCTTCCCGCATTGACCTGTGTCTCTGCTGGTGGCGGCTTTTTAACAACGAAGCGGCGCGACGTCAATTGGAACATCCTGGGCGGGATTCTCTGTAGACCAATGTGGAAATCGGGAAATGTGATTGGGTAGAGCGTCGTTTTGACGCCTAAAACGCGGCGGGCATCGACTTCATGTCAAATCGCAATTCACTTGCGCCTTGGAATGCATGTACAGTAAACACCGTTGGCATATCATCAATGGGCCCGACCTAGTATTCTCCGGGGCCACTGCAATTCTCTGCCTCCGATGGGTTGAATTCCCGACGGCGTGGTTCATGTGTGCTTTAAAGATTGTGGAACCGGCGTCGTGGCTGATGAGGGAGAGAGAGGAGGTAGGACATGGGAGGTGCGACCGTGGGCTGCCGGGCTGGACACTGGCTGTGGTGGGGGGGTGATGGGCGAACGGGTCATGTGGCCGGGATGACCCCCCCCCCCCCCCCACCCCCCACAGGACTGTGGTGGTGTCCAGGCAAGGAATGCCATTAACACGGCCTGCAAGGCAGCCATCTTGCTGTGCAGTATTAGCCTTTGGCTGTTATTGAGCAAAGAGTCAAGAGTTCCGCTCCTTTTCCCAAACACCTTTATTTTTCCTTGAACATACTCTGTACCAAAACGCTATCACCACATCACATGCCTCAAAGACCACCTGCAGCCTCTTTACATATCAATTATTGGATACTTAGCATCAACGCGACATCTAATTGGAATGTTTCTTAACCCATTTCTTAACAGTCTCCCCTTCCTAGGATAAAAAATTAATTTGGTGAAAACGAACTCCAAGAAACTCAAAAATACATGCAGTTTCCTCCCCTTTTTTCATTCCATTTTTTTCTTAAGGAAAAAATACAAACAGTCACAGAAACATTAACATTATCGAAAAGTTTCTGTGAACTAGCCCCTCTTTTTTTTAAAGCAATCAGACAATTGATTGCTACTGTCAACCCATTTAACTTTGCTATCTCCCCTTTGTCGAACATCTGCTTCAAACCTGCAATGTCTATCCTTAACCTTTTCTTATTGACTCATTTTGTAGAGTGCACATTTTCCCAAAGGGATTTATTGTCAATGTGCCACTGAATGGGTATGTTACCCAACTCCCCTAATCCCAAAATGTCTGTCAATATCTTAGATATATAAAAGGCCATATCCACAGTCTCTACAAGACTTAACGTCTCAGCAGTCAAAGTGCTTTTGACCACTCTCCTTATTTTCTTTGTTTCCCACACAAGAGGGCAACACTTACCATTGTTCCCCAAAAGGAAAATTATAAAACCACCTGCGCTTGAAACCCCATCACATAAATTTGCATAGGACGCATCACTATAAACTGAGTTTCAAGTGCCTAAGATCACCTAAAACCGGGAACCTCAAAACACACTCCTGCATTTTTAGTTTGACCAACGCTTTATTTGCTCTTATTATGTCTTCCACTTTAGGATCATTCATTTTTGTACCCAACTCTTAAGACATTAAACTAACATCCGGTCCAGTCTGTCCACCTAACCAATTCAGTTGCCCAATTAAACTTTGCAGTTGCTCTTTTTCCATCTTTGAAACCACTGCGTCTTTTTGTGAAACCCGGCCACGACTAATTGCTATTGGGCTGTGCTTTCCAAATAAGATTGCTGACTTAAAGTTGTCCCTAACTTTGTCTGTCCGATTTCCAGTCCAATATATTTAAATGCACCAGAAGCCTGACTTCCAACCCTGAATTCTTTCCTCAACCCAGAGATTACAATAGCTTCTAAATCACTAGTCCCACCCCACAAAAAATCATCGACATGCATCATGAAGATACCAGAAAGATTTCCTTTCTAGTGCCAGTAAAACATTGCCAGATCTGCTTTCAACTGGCAACAGCCTAACTTTAACAAAACTGACCTTACCGAAAAATCCCAGACTCTAGACGCATCATTTAATCCATATACACATTTGTTCAACTTCCAGAATACCTCTTTAGGAGGACGGAGATAAGATGTCTCTGTGAAGCTGATGCCCCTGCAAAGAGGGCAGCTTTTATATCTATAGTTTTGCATTTCATAGAGCCAAGAAGATCTTTAAAATAACCTTTCCTACCTTAGGTGAATCTACCCTTAAATCCTGATCTTCTACGTTTTCTTCAAATCCCCTTGCCACAAGCCCGGCCGTTGCCTTATAAGTTCCATCCTGAAGAACTTTTTCCGTGCAAATATATCTGTGGGATAGTGCTCTTTGTCCCCTATCCGGTACTTCCGTTTATGCCACAAATTCACTCCAACTATACAGTTCTTGCTGTTTGGCATCTTTGATAACCTTTTCATCTAATTTATTGGAAACCACCAAAATCTCACTGTGGTGAATGTAATATATATGATATGATAATTCACACTGTCTTTGTAAGCGCAGTAGCGTTATCCAACCACTAGGGGGAGTAGCTCTGGGAGTACTTAGGAACTTGTACTGGGCTCCACCCTTGGCCCCGCCCACGACTCCTCCCCCTAGTGCTGCTGTATAAATACCCTTGTCCAGAGTCAGCCTGAGTTCACTAAGTGTTCATCAACGGGTAACAGGCTGGCTCGGAAGTAAGTCGATTAAAGCCTAGATTCATATCGTAAACACGTGTCTGGTGAATTGATGGTTCCATCAATTTAATCGACTTAAGAACAGTAAAGATCGATCATGGAATCGGCCCTCAAGCCTAGACGCCTGGAACTCGACCCACAGGATGCAGAGGCTAAAGAAATCTTCTCCCACTGGATCCGGTGCTTCAAGGCGTACCTAGCAGAAGCGAGCACAGCCGAAACGACAGAGGATCAGAAGTTCTACTGCACGCGAGGGTGAGCCACAGAATCTCTACGCAACTAAACTCGGCCAGTTCATATACTGCAGCGCTAGCGGTTCTCGATAAAATTTATGTAAGGCCTATTAATGAAGTTTACGCTCGCCATGTGTTCACGACTCACCGCCAGCGGCCTACAGAATTACTCGCCGAATTTCTAAGGGAACTGAATAATTTGTCCAATGACTGTAATTATCAAGCGGTTACCGCTGCTGAACACAGGGAACTTGCTGTACGCGATGTTTTTGTAGCGGGCCTCAGGTCTAACTATGTGCGCCAACGATTGCTGGAAAAGGGGGCCCAGGACTTAGAAACGACTGTGGCAGCTGCTACCACGATGGAGGTCTCCTTCCGCAGCCTTAACTCGTTCCCCGCGGACTCCGCGACCCAATCATGGGCCCCCGACCAGCGACTCCCCCAGGCCTGTGCCACGCGGCTGCCCAGCCACGATGCCGCCCCAGCCAGCCACTATGCTGCTCCAGCCTGCCATTTCTGCGGCCAGAACCAGCACCCGCGGCAGCACTGCCCGGCCCGCAACGCGACCTGCAGCATCTGCGGGCGAAAAGGCCGTTACGCAAGAGTCTGCCTCGCTAAATACCAGCTTCCAACTCCCCAACGACTCAAAGTAATCACTCCCCTGACTCGCAGGCCCGCGGGGCTCGAAACGCTGTGGCCTATGCCTCGACTCTGCCCCCTCGAGCCACGTGTGACCCATGGGGGCCGCCATCTTGGAAAACCTCCACCACGCGGCCGGCCACGTGCGACTCATGGGCGCCGCCATCTTGGACGCCATCTTCCTCGCCGCCCGCCACGTGCGATCCACGGGCCGATCGGCAACTCCGCGCTCAGACAACTCAGCGGAAGAATACGACTATGAACTCAGAGGGCAGTCATCACGGGGCCACTCCAGCACAGCTGATCGAGCCGCCGACTACCCGCAACTCAGCGCGGTCACCCTGGACCAAAGAATCTACGAAACTCGATGGCAGAGGTCCATATCAACGGGTACAGAACGCCATGCCTCTTCGACTCCGAGAGCACTGAGAGCTTCATACATCCAGACCTGGTAAGACGCTGTTCGCTTCCTGTTTTCCCCGTGCAGCAAACTATCTCGCTCGCTTCAGGCTCCCACTCGGTCCAGATCCAGGGGCGCACCGCCGCGACACTCCACTACATTTTGCCCGAACTCTGCGCGCCACTCTTATTAGGCCTAGACTTCCAATGTAACCTCAAGAGCCTCACCCTCAGTTTCGGAGGGCCCCTGCCCCCACTCACAATCTGCAGCCTTGCTACGCTGCGAATTACCCCCCCTCCTCTCTTCGCCAATCTCACAAAGGACTGTAAACCCGTAGCCACTCGTAGCAGGCGGTATAGCCTGCATGATAGGGTATTTATCAGAGCAGAGATCCGAAGGCTACTCAGTGAGGGGGTTATAGAGGCCAGCAATAGTCCCTGGAGAGCTCAGGTGGTGGTCGTTAAGACCGGGGAAAAATTCCGTATGGTGGTCGACTGCAGTCAGACCATAAATAGATTTACGCTCCTCGACGCGTATCCCCTCCCCAGGATTGGGGATCCTCACAGCTCCAGGGTCCCAGGTTCAATTCCCGGCTGGGTCACTGTCTGTGCGGAGTCTGCACGTCCTCCCCGTGTGTGCGTGGGTTTCCTCCGGGTGCTCCGGTTTCCTCCCACGGTTGTTGGGTTACGGGTATATGGTGGATACGTGGGTTTGAGTAGGGTGATCATTGCTCGGCACAACATCGAGGGCCGAAGGGCCTGTTCTGTGCTGTACTGTTCTATGTTCTATGATTGCAGACATGGTAAACCAGATCGCCCAGTACCGGCTCTTTTCCACGGTGGATCTGAAGTCTGCATACCACCAGCTCCCAATCCGCCCGGAGCACCGCCACTACACGGCATTCAAGGCCGATGGCTGCCTCTTCCATTTCCTCCGGGTCCCTTTCGGCGTCACTAATGGGGTCTCGGTGTTCCAACGAGCAATGGACCGAATGGTGGACCAGTACGGGCTGCGGGCCACGTTTCCGTACTTGGACAATGTCACCATCTGCGGCTATGACCAGCAGGACCACGACGCCAACCTCCACCGTTTTCTCCAGACGGCACAGAAACTGAATCTCACGTACAACAAGGAGAAATGCGTTTTCCGCACAACCAGACTAGCCATCCTCGGTTATGTCGTGGAAAACGGAGTCCTGGGCCCAGACCCGGACCGTATGCGCCTCCTCTTAGAACTCCCCCTCCCTCTTTGCCCCAAGGCCCTCAAACGGTGCTTGGGCTTCTTCTCCTACTACGCTCAGTGGGTCCCTCAATATGCGGACAAAGCCCACCCACTCTTTAGGGCCTCACGATTTCCCCTGTCAGCCGAGGCACGCCAGGCCTTCGACGGCATCAAGGAGGACATCGCCAAAGAGGTCATGCGGGCGGTGGATGAATCCACTCCATTTCAGGTAGAGAGCGACGCCTCAGAGGTAGCTCTTGCAGCCACGTTAAACCAGGCAGGGAGACCAGTCGCATTTTTCTCCCGTACCCTCTCCGCTTCAGAACTCCGACACTCCTCAGTCGAGAAAGAAGCACAAGCCATCGTGGAGGCTATTCGTTACTGGAGGCACTACCTCACAGGTAGGAGGTTCACCCTCATCACCGACCGAAGATCGGTTGCCTTCATGTTTGACAACTCACAAAGGGGCAAAATTAAAAACGACAAAATTCTGAGGTGGAGGATCGACCTCTCCACCTACAATTATGATATCAAATATCGACCCGGGAAGCTCAACGAGCCTCCGGATGCCCTATCCCGCAGGACATGCGCCAGCGCGCAGATCAACCGATTAAAAATCATCCACAATGACCTCTGCCACCCGGGGGGTCACCCAGCTCGCCCACTACATCAGGGCCCGAAACCTGTCTTTCTCCAACGAGGAGGTAAAAGCGGTCACCAGGGACTGTCCGATCTGTGCGGAGTGCAAACCGCACTTCTATAGACCAGACAGGGCCCACCTGGTCAAGGCTTCTAGGCCCTTTGAACGCCTCGCGATTGATTTCAAAGGGCCACTCCCCTCAACTAACAAGAACGTTTACTTTTTAAACGTCGTAGACGAGTTCTCCCGTTTCCCATTTGCTATCCCGTGCCCCGACATGACCTCCCACACAGTCATTAGGGCCCTGCATAGCATCTTCACCCTGTTTGGTTTCCCCAGCTACGTACACAGCGACCGGGGTTCGTCCTTCATTTAAAAAAAAATAATTTTTATTGGAATTTTTTGAAAAATATATATCAACAAAACAATAATAACAATAAACACCCCCCGGCACCCGTAACAACGCATATAACAAACCTCCCCCCCCCACCCCAATAAACAACAGAATAAATTAACAATAAGCAAATTAACTTAAACACTATCCCCCTAAACCCCCCCCCGCCGCCTTTTCCCCCCCTCCCCCCCGGTTGCTGCTGCTGCTAACCTAGTACCTTATCGTTGAGCCAGAAAGTCGAGGAAAGGCTGCCACCTCCTAAAGAACTCTTGTACCGACCCCCTCAGGGTGAACTTGACCCTCTCCAACCTAATGAATCCCGCCATGTCATTAATCCAGGTCTCCACATTAATCGGAGGTCTCGCATCTTTCCACTGCAGCAAGATCCTCCGCCGGGCTACTAGGGACGCAAAGGCCAAGACATCGGCCTCTTTCGCCTCCGTCACTTCCGGCTCCACCCCAACCCCAAAGATCGCGAGTCCCCAGCCTGGCTTGACCCTGGATCCCACCACCCTCGACACCGTCCCCGCCACCCCCTTCCAGAACTCCTCCAGTGCCGGGCATGTCCAGAACATATGGGCATGGTTCGCTGGACTCCCCGAACACCTGACGCACCTGTCTTCGCCCCCAAAGAATCTACTCATCCTAGACCCGGACATGTGGGCCCGGTGTAGCACCTTGAACTGGATGAGACTAAGCCTCGCACATGAAGAGGAGGGGTTCACCCTCTCCAGGGCGTCCGCCCATGTCCCCTCCTCAATCTGCTCCCCCAGCTCTACCTCCCACTTAGCCTTCAGCTCCTCTACCGACGCCTCCCCCACCTCCTGCATTACCTGGTAGATGTCAGACACCTTCCCATCCCCGACCCATACCCCCGAAAGCACCCTATCCCTTACCCTCCGCGGGGGCAGCAAAGGGAACCCAAAGGGTTGCCTAGCAAACGCCTTGACCTGAAGGTACCTGAACATATTCCCCGGGGGGAGCTCAAACTTCTCCTCCAGTTCACCAAGGCTCGCGAACCTCCCTCAATAAACAGGTCTCCCAACTTCCTAATGCCCGTCCTGTGCCACCCCAAGAACCCGCCATCCATGTTCCCTGGGACAAACCGGTGGTTCCCCCGCAGCGGGGCCTCCACCGAGCCCCCCACTTCCCCCCTGTGTCGCCTCCACTGCCCCCAAATTTTTAGGGTGGCCGCCACCACCAAGCTCGTGGTGTACTTTGTTGGAGGGAGCGGCAACGGAGCCGTTACCAGTGCCTTCAGGCTCGTGCCTCCGCAGGACGCCATCTCCATCCTTTTCCATGCTGCCCCCTCCCCCTCCATTACCCACTTGCGTACCATCGAGACATTAGCCGCCCAATAGTACCCAGAGAGGTTGGGCAGCGCCAGCCCCCCTCTATCCCTGCCCCGCTCCAAAAAGACCCTCCTTACCCTCGGAGTCCCATGCGCCCAAACAAATCCCAGAATGCTGCTGTTCACCCTCCTAAAAAAGGCCCTCGGAACGAAAATGGGGAGGCACTGAAACAAAAACAAAAACCTCGGGAGCACCGTCATTTTAACGGACTGTACTCTACCCGCCAACGACAACGGCAGCATATCCCACCTTTTAAATTCCTCCTCCATCTGCTCCACCAACCTAGTAAAATTGAGCTTGTGCAGAGTCCCCCAGCTCCTAGCCAGCTGAACCCCCAGGTTCCTAAAACTCCTCACTCTTGCCCAGGTTCAATTTATATCCTGAGAAACTCCCGAACTCAGCAAGAATCTCCATCACCTCCGGCATTCCCCTCACCGGGTCTGCTACACAACAGCAAGTCGTCCGCATACAGCGACACTCGGTGCTCCTCCTCACCTCGCACCAAACCACTCCACCTCCTCGACTCCCTGAGAGCCATGGCAAGAGGCTCTATTGCCAGCACAAAAAGCAAGGGGGACAGGGGGCACCCCTGCCTCGTCCCACGGTGGAGCCTGAAGTACTCGGACCTCCTCCCATTTGTCGCTACACTCGCCATCGGGGCCTCGTACAGCAACCTCACCCATTTAATAAACCCCACCCCAAACCCGAACCTCTCCAACACCTCCCACAAGTACCCCCACTCAACCCTGTCAAAGGCCTTCTCCGCATCCAATGCCACCACAATCTCCGCCTCTCCTTCTGCTGCCGGCATCATTATCACATTTAGCAGCCTTCACACGTTAGTGTTCAGCTGCCTCCCCTTCACAAAACCCGTCTGATCTTCATGTATCACCCCCGGCACACAGTCCTCTATTCTAGTGGCCAAGATCTTCGCCAGCAACTTGGCGTTTACATTCAGCAGTGAAATAGGCCTGTATGAACCGCACTGCAAGGGGTCCTTATCACGCTTCAGGATCAGGGAGATTAGTGCCCGAGACATCGTCGTGGGCAGAACACCCCCCTCCCATGCCTCGTTAAAGGTCCTGACCAACAGGGGGCCCAGCAGGTCCGCATATTTCTTATAAAATTCAACTGGGAACCCATCCGGTCCCGGCGCCTTCCCCGACTGCATGTGGCCAATCCCACTGACCAGCTCCTCCAACTCGATCGACGTCCCCAGTCCCTCCACCTGCTCCTCCTGCACCCTTGGAAATCGGAGCCTGTCCAAAAAATTTTCCATTCCCCCTCCCACCGCCGGCGGCTCCGACCGGTACTGTTCCCTATATAAGTCCCTAAAGACCTCATTGACCTCTGCCCCATGCCGCACCATATTCCCATCTCTATCCTTCACTCCACCAATCTCTCTAGCCGCGTCCCGCTTACGCAGCTGGTGCTCCAGCATCCTGCTCGCCTTCTCTCCATACTCATAGACCGCTCCCTGCGCCTTCCTCCACTGTGTCTCCGCCTTTCTGGTGGTCAATAAATCAAACTTGGCCTGCAAGCTACGCCGTTCCCCCAGCAATCCCTCCTCTGGGGCCTCCGCGTACCTCCTATCTACACTCAACAGCTCCTCCACCAGTCTCTCCCTCTCGCTCCTCTCCCCCCTCTCCCTATGGGCTCGGATGGAGATCAGCTCCCCCCTAATCACTGCCTTCAGAGCCTCCCACACCATCCCCACCTGGACCTCCCCAGTATCATTGACCTCGAGGTACCTCTTGAGACATCCACGAACCCTCCTACACACCTCCTCATCAGCCAACAACCCCACATCCAGACGCCAAAGCGGGCACTGGTCCCGCGCCTCCCCCATCTCCAGATCCACCCAATGTGGAGCATGGTCCGAAATCGCGATGGCCGAATATTCGGCCTCCTCCACTCTCGGGACCAGTCCCCTGCTCAAAACAAAGAAATCAGTGCGGGAATAAACCCTGTGCACATGGGAGAAAAAGGAGTACTCCCGAGCCCTCGGCCTCCCGAACCTCCAGGGATCCACTCCTCCCATCTGGTCCATAAATCCCCTCAATACCTTGGCCGCCGCTGGCCTCCTGCCTGTCCTTGAACTAGAACGATCCAGTAGGGGATCCAGCACCGTATTGAAGTCCTCCTCCATGATCAAGCCCCCCACCTCCAGGCCAGGAATGCGGCCCAACATACGCCTCATGAAACCAACATCATCCCAATTTGGGGCGTACACATTAACCAACACCACCCTCTCCCCCTGCAGCTTACTGCTCACCATCACATATCTGCCGCCACTATCAGCCACAACCTCAGACGCCTCAAACGCCACCCTCTTCCCCACCAGGATTGCCACCCCCCAGTTCTTCAAGTTGAGCCCTGAGTGGAAAACCTGCCCCACCCACCCCTTCCTCAGACGGACCTGGTCCGCCACCTTCAGGTGTGTCTCCTGGAGCATGGCCACGTCCGCCTTCAGCCCCTTCAGATGTGAGAACACCCGGGCCCGCTTAACCGGCCCATTCAACCCCCTCACGTTCCACGTAATCAGCCGGATCAGGGGGCACCCTGCCCCCCTCCCCCGTCGACTAGCCATAACCCATCGACTGCTCGCCCCTGGCCGTCACCCATTCGCCCCGTTTCCCACGGCGATAGAACCTCACCCCGACCCCCCCCGAACTCCTCCCTGGCCAATCCAGCAGCAACCCGGTATCCCCCCCAGGCTAGGACCCCTCCTAGCCGTGACTCTCCCTCCACTGTGCTCCCGTGAGCCAGCTGACTTCTGCTGACGCCAGCAGCTCCCGCTCTAACTCCGACCCCTCCCGATATGAGGTCCCCCCTCCTCCCCTGCATCAGCTCCTGGGCACCGCTTCAGCACGGGAAACCCGGTCTAATAACCACGCCCCTCGCCACCAGCTACACCCCCTCGTCCCGCAGCGCGGGAAACCAGAGAAAAGCCCGCGCTTTCACACTGCCCCAGCCCACCAACACAGCTCCCATACCGCAGTCCCAGCCCAATCACCAACTCCGTATAAACAAAGACACAGATCAACCACAAACCCCAGTACCCCCCCCCCTTAGAACACAGAACCATAACCCACATCGTCCGAAAGCGAGAGAAAAAACAAAAACAAACAGAATAACCCGCTACAGCATAAACAATGATACATGAATAGAATAGAAAAACTCCCACAGCCCCCAATCTCTAGTTCGAGTCCAGCTTTTCAGCCTGCACAAAGGCCCACGCTTCCTCCGGGGACTCAAAGTAGTGATGCCGGTCCTTGTAGGTGACCCACAAGCGCACAGGCGGCAACATGCCGAACTTCACCTGCTTTCCATGGAGCACCGCCTTCGTCCGGTTAAACCCGGCTCTCCGCTTGGCCACCTCTGCACTCCAGTCCTGGTAGATACGCACTACCGAATTCTCCCACTTACTACTCTTCACCTTCTTGGCCCATCGGAGAACACACTCCCGGTCACTGAACCGATGGAACCACACCAGCACCGCCCGCGGGGGTTCATTCGCCTTAGGCCGCCTGGCCAGCACTCTATGGGCCCCCTCCAGCTCCAGGGGCAGATTGAAGGATCCTGCCCCCACCAGCGAGTTCAACATCACGGCCACATAGGCCAGCAGGTCCGACCCCTCCAGCCCCTCCTCAGGGCCCAGGATCCGCAGGTTCTTCCTCCGTGACCGAAGCTCCATCTCCTCGACACGATCTTGCTACTTTTTATGAAGTGCCTCGTGTATCTCCACCTTCCCCACGAGGACCGAAACTTCCTCCTCGCGCTCAGAGGCCTGCTGCTGCAACTCAAGTATTGCTGCACCCTGGGTTGTCTGCGTCTCTAGCAGCTTACTCGTCGTCACCTTCAGGGATTCCAACAACTCCCCTTTCAGCTCCGTGAAATAGCGCAGAAGGGCCGCCTGCTGCTCCTCAGCCCGCTGCCTCAACTCCTCAGGGGCTCCACCGGCCGCCATTTTGTCCACCTTCCCCCGCTTTTCCAGGGGAGCTGCTGCCGTTTTTCTCCTCGCCCCACTGCGAGTCCGAACCATAAATCCCGGGGGTTTTTGCTCCAGACCCCTTTATCCACCGGGAATGGTCGAATCAGCGCCGTTTGGGGCCCTTAAAAGAGCCCACAAGTCCTATTAAAGCGGGAGCTGCCGAACGTGCAGCGTAGCTCCGCATAGCCGCAACTGGAAGTCCGGGTTCATCCTTCATGAGCGACGAGCTGCATCAGTACCTGCTCGACAAGGGCATTGCCTCGAGCAGGACTACCAGCTACAACCCCAGGGGGAACGGTCAGGTGGAGAGGGAGAACGCGACGGTCTGGAAGACCGTCCTACTGACCCTCCGGTCTAGAAAGCTCCAAGTCTCCCAGTGGCAGGAAGTCCTCCCAGACGCGCTCCACGCTATTAGGTCCCTTTTGTGCGCGGCGACCAATCAAACCCCTCATGAGAGGCTCTTCATTTTTTCCAGGGGCACTACCACGGGGGTCTCACTTCCGGCATGGCTGAGGACGCCGGGTACTTCTGAGGAAACATGTCAGGGCGCACAAAACCGACCTTGTTGAAAAGGTGCGCCTGCTCCACTCCAACCCCCAGTACGCATTCGTCGAGTTCCCTGACGGCCGTCAGGACACGGTATCCCTCCGGGATCTGGCACCCGCCGGATCCAGCGCCCCCTCTACCCCCATAGAAGGACCTCTCACCCTACACCCTATGCTGCCGCCCCCTTGCGCGCCCGAGCCCACAAGCTCGCTTCACCAGTTCCGCGCCCCCGCGCCGGCCAGTCCCCTGCGCCCCCAGTCCCCGGTCGAACCAGGAGAGTATGAAGCTCGGATACAACCCTCCCTGGAGTCCGCCATCGTACCCCAGCACACAACACCCATCCAGCCACCGCAAGAGGCTGCAACCCCGGTGCTCCGCAGATCACAGTGGACAATTCGACCACCGGAGAGACTGACGTTGTAGGCCACCACCCCCGCCGGACTTGATTTTTTTTGCAGGGGCTGAATGTGGTGAATGTAATATATATGATATGATAATTCACACTGTCTTTGTAAGCACAGTAGCGTTATCCAACCACTAGGGGGAGTAGCGCTGGGAGTACTCAGGAACTTGTACTGGGCTCCACCCTTGGCTCCGCCCACGCCTCCTCCCTCTAGTGCTGCTGTATAAATACCCTTGTCCAGAGTCAGCCTGAGTTCACTAAGAGTTCATCAACGAGTAACAGGCTGGCTCTGAAGTAAGTCGATTAAAGCCTAGATTCATATTGGAAACACGTGTCTGGTGAATTGATGGTTCCATCACTTATGTGCATGTGATGCTGCCTGGTTTGGAGGATAGGTCTTATGAGGAAAGGTTGAGGGAGCTAGAGCTTTTCTCTTTGGAGCGGAGGAGGATGAGAGGCGACTTAATAGATGTTTATAAGATGATGAGGGGGATAGATAGAGTGGACGTTCAGAGACTATTTCCTCGGGTGGATGTAGCTGTTTCAAGGGGGCAAAACTATAAGGTTCAGGGTGGGAGATATAGGAGGGATGTCCGAGGTAGGTTCTTTACTCAGAGAGTGGTTAGGGTGTGGAATGGACTGCTTGCTGTGGTAGTGGAGTCGGACACTTTAGGAACGTTCAAGCGGTTATTGGATAGGCACATGGAGCACACCAGAATGACAGGGCGTGGGATAGCTTGATCTTGGTTCGGACAATGCGCGGCATAACATCGAGGGCCGAAGGGCCTGTTTTGTGCTGTACTGTTCTATGTTCTATGTGGGCTTCTACTCCTAGTAGCATTCGTAGTCTTACCCATGTTCCGAGACCTTTATAAACTACGTCCCCTCTCCCACCTGGTATCTCGTTCTGTACTGCTACTGCTTTATCTTTCCCTTCTTCTGTGGGATGACCTTTCAGTAGTTTTCGACCTTTTCCTGTGAACCTGTTAACTATCCGATGTACTATCTGAACTGACAATGCGTTTCTGTGCCCTCCATTTTTGAACTTTGTGTACCCAATCCATTGTCTTGACACCCTACCTTGTATGCTGTACATTCAACCAGTGTTTTTACTTTCCAGTCGCCTTCCGTGCTCTACTAATAACAGTTGCATCCGTCCATTGACTAGACCCTTCAGGCAAGTATGTCACTTTTGGCAATTGTCCTTTCGGTAAAATGGCCTGTTCTAATTTATCAGAAGTATTGTGTTCCTCTACAGAAACCCTGTCTAGATCAGTTAACTGGTCCTCATAGTTCTGTAACTGATACCAGATGACACTGGTTCTTCATCATGTCTGTCTGCTCTGTCTAAATTTGAAATTTGTAACCTGTACCCACTATCCTTGATGCATGTATCCGAACATACTGATTGCCATGTTGCATAATAGTTGTATTGCCATCCATGCCTATGATCTTCCCTGGGCCTTTCCATTCATTAAAATTGTCTCTCTTATAGTATACTATGTCTCCTTGCTGAAAAACGGTATTTGATGGCCGTACATTATGCTTTAAAGCTCTGCATCGAAAAAAGCTTTTCTACTGCTATGTAAAGCATTTAAATGCTCAACAAAGGCAGAGCTAATTGTAGTCCTTTCCCAAGCTGGTGGCTGGTCATCCAAAATGGACTGATATCTGGATGTGTTGGGTACTCTGGATCTGTGGAGACTGTGTTTACCTTAGCAGTAACACATACAGGCTACCAACACTTGAAATAGTACAACACTATTTTATTAAGCTAGGAACTGTTGAACATACTTTCACTGTGGGTCGACACTATATTAGATTAAACTGAAGACCTATGCCTATCCTAAACAGTCTATACTATCAGCACATGGCAAAGATCTGTGCTACAAGCTGTGAGCTCTGTCCTTCTCAGAGGCTGCATCCCGAATGAGCGGGAAAACTAGTGCCGTCTGTCTATATAGTGAGTGTGCTCTAACTGGTGATTGGCTGCTGTGTTGTGTGTGTTGATTGGTCTTGCAGTGTGTCAATCAGTGTGTGTCTGCACCATTATGTACTGATGTGTATATTATGACTTGGGCCACTTCTGGAGGGGCGTTCCAGTATGATGCTGAGAGAGTCACCTGCATCGTGGTAGCCTACTGCGTCCTCCACAATAACACGCAGAAGAGGGGTGATGTGCTGGAGGAGGAGGATGAACATCAGCCCTTGACCGACAAGGTGGATGTGGGGGAGGGAGAGTGTGGGTAGGACATGGGGACCAGGCAGGCACAGGAGGCCACACGACGTGTGCGGCAGGGTCACTGTGCACGGGATGCTCTGATTGTCTCTGGGGGTGGGGGCGGGGAATTCGCCACGGACACCGCATCCCACCCCCACCTTCCCCCCCCACCGCAGTCTCCCCCCTGCCTGCAAACCACCCCCCCCCCCCCCCCTCCCGTGATACATACCTGCCGCACTACGAGGTGTGGGCCCTGGATTGGCAGTAACAGCAGGTCTGGTCCATGGGATGGAGGATAATGACAACTCGCTCTGCTGCATGAAAACACAGCAGTTAAAATTCTTGCTTGATCATGAGGAAAACTGTGGAGGTATTTACAAAACAAAAGCGTTCAATCAAAATTTTACCTTATATTATCTCTTGAACCCTAAGCAGGAGAGCAGCATGATGCTATGACAGGAAACAAGAAGGACCCGGAAATCTGCTGCTGAAACATTGCGACCCTTAACTCCATGATCCTTCTGACACCCGCCCGTGACCCACTTGTGGGTCACAACCTGCACTTTGAAAAACACTGCTTTGAAGACTCTGTCATTCCCTGCCTGTCCCCTGGTGGCTCCGACCTATAAAGCCTCTCATAGAATGCTCAAAATACCCCATTCACCTTATCTGGGGCAGAGACCAGCCTACCCTTTGAATCCCTAACCTGAATGATCCCCCTAAGCAGCCTCCTGTTGCCTTAGTTTGTGAGCCAAGAGACAGCTGGCCTTCCCCTCATACTTGTACACTATCACCTGCAAATGCCTCAGCTGGCGCACTGTCCTGTCCTTAGACAGCAGGTCAAACTGCATTTGCAGCTTTTTCCTGCGTGCCAATAGTTCTGGAGTTGGGCCGCACGCATACCCGCAGTCCCCAGGATTTCATCCACTAACTTCCGTTTCTGTTGCTCCTTCTACGCCTCCTCATCCACGTGTGCCTTGTAAAATATGATCACCCCATTAATCACTGCATTCAACGCCTCCCACAGAGTAGAGGGCAAGATCGTCCCATTCTTGTTGAAATCGCATATTCCTTTATGGTTCTAGACACCTTCCCACAGAACCCAATATCCGATAAAAGCCTTATTAAAGGTTGCACGTCTCTTTGCCAGCTTGGTCCCAATGTCCTGATAGATTCACAATGCCTGCCTGTCCCAGTCAAAGTTGCGGTTCTCATGTGCCCACTCCAGGACCTGCTCCTTCCTCTGGAAACTATGAAAGCGGATACTCACTTCCCACTGTGGCTCATTTGGCTGTGGCTTCTGCTGGAGGGCCCAATAGGCTCCATTCAACTCCGGAGGGGCGAACATCACCCCCCCCCCCACCCCTCACCCCATCCTCCCAGCCAAGAAAACATCTCCAAGAAGTACTCGGTTGGCTTCGAGCTCTCTACTCTCATCCTGAGATTCAGCCGCCTTAACCTTTTCTCCAGATTTTCGTTTGCCCTCAGACTCTTGTTACTCTCCCCCATGAGCAGCAACTCCGCTTCCAACAAGACAAACTGCCCGTCATGCTGCAACAAAGCCTCCACGCCCTTCAACATCTTGCCTTGCTCTTTTGCAGCCTTCAAGGTCTTACCCAGCTGCTCTCAGATTGGGCCCATAGCCTCCTCTAAAGGAGTTTTCCATCCCTTTACCTTGCTGCTCAAACTGCCTGTTCATCTGCTTCTCAAATCTTTCTAGTTCCTACGCCATCATCACAGCTAGCGTGTCTACTGTAATGGCGTGGCCATCTCTGCCATCTTCTCTCCTTCAGATTCCTTTGTCAGACTGGGTTTTCTTCCCAGTAGCCTTTGTCGTCTCAACTTGTGACATAACTCCGTCGAGTAAATGTTCCCTAGATCAGCCAACTGGGTTTGGACAGTAAAATACCCTGGAAAACGGGCAAAATGGATCAAAAAACAAAGACCCTAGCGGGAGCCATCTTTCATGTGATTGCCCTCACATGACCTCACCGTAGGTCCAGCTTAACTTTTCATGTAAGAGCCAGAAGCCGAGTGGGTGCGTGCGGAGGAGGCCTCCTGCATGGGGACCTCCCTCCGGGCCCTCGCCACGGCAGCACTCCCATCCCCACCCAAAAAACACTCCAGCAGCCCAGTGGTGACAGCCACCCTCCAATCCTGGAACCAACTGCGGCAGCAATTTGGCCTGAACAAAATGTCGGACAAGGCTCCCATCTGCAACAACCATAGGTTCAAACCAGCACTGACTGACGCCACCTTCAAAAGGTGGAGACAGGACGGGGGGACACTGACAGTCAGGGACAGGATCGCAACACTGGACGAACTGACAGAGAAATTTCAGCTAGCTGGGGGGAACGAGCTATGGTACCTGCAGCTCAAAAACTTCCTACGAAAGGAGACAAGGACGTACCCACAACCGCCACGACAGACACTACTGGAAGACCTACTGGACGCAAGTATCCTAGAGAAAGGGAACTGTAGTGACATGTATGGCCGACTGGTAGATAGGGACGACACCGTACTGGACGCAACAAGAAGGAAATGGGAGGATGACCTGGGGATGGAGATAGGGTGGGGACTCTGGAGCGAAGCACTGCATAGGGTCAACTCCACCTCCACGTGCGCAAGGCTCAGCCTGACGCAACTAAAAGTGGTACATAGAGCCCACTTAACGAGAAACCGTATGAGTAGGTTCTTCCCGGAGGTGGAGGACAGATGTGAGCGGTGCCAAAGAGGCCCGGCCAACCACGCCCACATGTTCTGGTCTTGCCCCAGACTTGTGGAGTACTGGACAGCCTTCTTCGAGGCTATGTCCAAAGTGGTGGGGGTGAGGGTGGAGCCATGCCCGATAGTGGCGGTCTTCGGGGTTTCAGACCAGCCAGATCTATTCCTGGGGAGGAGGGCGGACGCCCTTGCCTTTGCCTCCCTGATCGCCCGCCGTAGAATCCTGTTTGGCTGGCGGTCAGCAGCACCGCCCAGAGCTGCAGACTGGCTGTCCGACCTCTCGGATTCTCTCCAAATGGAGAAAATCAAATTCGCCATCCGAGGGTCGGACGACGGCTTTCACAGAACGTGGGAGCCATTCATGCAATTGTTCCGGGACCTGTTTGTGGCCAACGTACAAGAGGAAGAATAGTCGGGGGAAGGTAGCCGGCGGGGAGGGGGGGGGGGGCTACGGGCTCGTTACGGGGGTTTGATGGCTAGCTAAGGCCCAAAACCAAACTAAATAAATGCCAATAAACATGTTGGGGAATGTAAAATATGTATGCCGGCAAAGAGGGGGAGGCCACAGTTATTACTACGAAGATGCTCACCTGTAAATATATATGTTAATTTTTGCGTGTTTTTTTTTCTCTCTCTAACAATTTGTAATTTGTTCAATATAAAACATGAAAACTGAATAAAAAACATTTATAAAAAAAACTTTTCATGTAAGTTATGACAATCTTCTGTATTCTGCCCCACTCTACCTCCGTGTCTTACTGTACTGCAGGTAGCGAGCCCTGCAGCCTGACTCCTTGCTCAGATTGCCGGTTTAAAATCTGTATGGATTGGTGTGCAAGGACACCAAGTCATGTTGTATGTTCCCACATTCTTCATCCATGCCTGATAACCTTCGATTCCCTTTCCGAACAAGAATCTATCTACCTTAAAAATATCAGTACGCCACTAGTCATCGCCTTCCACACTGAAAAAGACCCATTTATTCCTCCTCTCTGTTTCCTGTTGACTAAGTAATTCTCAATCCATGCTAGTTTATTACCCAAAGTCCCATGCACTTACACTTTGTTCATTAACCTCTTCTGTGGGACTTAATCAAAAACTTTCTGAAAATTCAAAGTACACCACATCCACTGGGTTTTCCCTCACCTACTGTTACAACCGGTCCCCATATCTTTTAAATTCCAAATGAGATGCCCCGAATTGTAATGCTCCCTAGGTGAGGAGGGATGAACTGACTCCTTTTCTTTATTCAACCTCCTCGGTTGGTGGCAACAAGATTACTTCAAAAAGGATCCCGTCCCTTGCAAATACCTTTTCTCAATTCCAATATATTTATGTTTTAAAAGGAACCAATTTAACCAGGCTTTCTTGAGTTAAAGAAAGAGTGAGTTTGTTAACAACAAAATGTGAGGAATGTAATAACACACCCACATACATTCACACAGATTAGAAATGAGAATTGAGTTTAAAACTAAGAAAGAAAATTATATACAAAAGTCTTTGACTTATCCATGAGGAGTTGATGGTGAAATGCCGCGGCTGTTCAGATTCATGATTCCAGTAGTGCTGACCAGCAGTTGAATAATTGGTTTTGAGATTCAAGCGTCCTGTAGTTTAGCTGAAAGGTTTTCCTGTGTCCTTTCAGCTGTGGCTTTGTTGACTTGCCTTCCTTTAGCAATTCGAGAGAGTTACCTGCAAGTCTTTGTTTTTTTAAATTCTTAACATGGGATGTGGGTGTCGCTGGCTGGACTAGCATTTATTGCCCATCCCTAATTGCCCTTGGACAGAGTGGCTTGCTAGACTGTTTCAGAGGTCACTTGAGAGCCAACCACATTGCTGTGGGTATGGAGTCACATGTAGGTCAGACCAGGTAAGGATAGAAGATTTCCTTCTCAAAAAGGACATCAGATGAACCAGATAGGCTTTTGCGATAATTGACAATCGTTTCATGTTCATCGTTAGACTTTTAATTCCAGATTTTTATTGGATTTGAACCCATGTCCCCTGAGCATTACGCTGGGTCGTTGGATTACTAGTCTAGTGATAACTACACTACACCACTGAGGAGTAGATGGTGAAATTCCTCGGCTGTTGATATTCATGATTCCAGTTGTGTTGACTTCGGCAGTTGCATAGTTGTTTTTGAGATTCGAGCAGTTGGTTTCAAGACCCGTGCTACTGTCTTTCCTCTTGTGACACTCCCAGCACTAGTCATCACTGACCAAGTTTTGCAGCTGACTTTTATTCCAGTCTTTATATATTCCTGGTAGGGGGAAATCGACAAACCAGTCTGGGACTTATTTGCAGGATATAATTCCTACTGAGATGATAATCAGCTTCCACTATCTCCTCAGCAGTTGGCAGTTATTTTCTGTATGGCTTTTGTGCCTGTGATGTGTTGTGGTCTTGAAACCTTGAAACAATATTCCATTGTCTCGCTCAATATCACGTACTGGAATTCAGACAGTGATGGAAGTTACGTTCCCCAAATTTACATCCTATATCTAATTCAGCTGTCTTTGGCTTGTCCGTCCACTTTTAAAACCACAGTGTTTACTTAAAGTTCAGTATGCCCGTACATAATTTTTGGTTTTTCTCAACATCTTGACACTATTCTAATAGTAACGTCCTCACAAAATTCCAGTAGGTTTTTCAAACATGGGGCGAAATTCTCCGACCTCCCGCAGGGTCGGAGAATCGCCCGGGGCAGGCGTAAATCCCGTCCCGCCGTGGCCGGAATTCTCCGCCACCCGGGAATCGGCGGGAGCGGGAATCATGCCGTGCCGATTGGTGTGGCCCCCGCGGCGATTCTCCGGCCCACAATGGGCCGAAGTCCCGCCGCTGTCAGGCCTCTCCCGCCGACGTGGTTTCAACCACCTCTGGTGGCGGCGGGATTGGCGCCGCGAGCGGGCCCCCGAGGTTCTGGGGGGGGGGCGCGGGGCGATCGGACCCCAGGGGTGCCCCCACGGTAGCCTGGTCCGCAATCGGGGCCCATCGATCGGCGGGCGGGCCAGTGCCGTGGGGGCACTCTTTTTCTTCCGCCGTCGCCACGGCCTCCACCATGGCAGCGGTGGAAAAGACACCCCCTACCGCGCATGCGCCGGTGGTGACGTCAGCGGCCGCTGACGCACCGTCACATGCGCGAACTGGCGAAGGCCTTTCGGCCAGCCCTGACGCGGGCTGGCGGGCGTCAAAGGCCGTTGGCGCCGGTTTTGGCACCAGTTGGCGTGGCGCCAACCACTCCGGCGCCTTTGTGGAGGCCCGACACCGGATTGGTTGGCTCCACTCCGCTATGCCGGGACCCCCCGCCCCGCCGGGTAGGGGAGAATCCCGCCCCACATGGTGCGGTGATAGAAATCTAGCTTTTAATATATAATAAGTTTAAAGGAAGAAATGGTTCAGAATCAAAATGGTTTATTCAGAATTAAAATGGTTCATTAAGGCCACACAGTTCAAAGAGACAAATAGTGAAAACTGCTGAATAGCATGAGAATGATCAGATTAAAACTCGAGGCAGACACATTTGTTAGTATGTAAATCTGGGTAACGTTCCTAGTTCAGTTTTCATGAGAACTGATAAAGTGTGGTGGGAACGGGATGTCACAGTCACACCATACCAAAATGTGATGGACAGCTATTTCTATCGAATAAAATGAGCTATAATTACTATGACCCAATCACAGACAGAAAGGGGACAGAACATTAACGGTAGCAATTACCTTAAAAATAGATGCCGGTTTGAACAATTTGTTCCGGAATTATCTTACTTCATTTCTTTAACTATTTCCTGCGCTTTGCTCTGAAAGCTGCCATTTTGTCTATTTTCAACTTCTCTGTATTGTGTATTTTAATTTGAAAAAATCATCAAGAACTGTAATTTGCATTGAATTCAATTCAGTCATCTGTATTTGCTTGGACAAAACAAACTTTTAAAAACTCTGTATTTGCAAGCAAACTGACGCAATCAAGAGACATTTGAAAACTGACTGAATAAAGCTACAATTTACTTCACGCATGAAGCTCAGTTTTAAGTTCTGTTGAGTGATATATAGTGCGGCGACACATAAGATATATTAACCAAAGTACAGATCTATCAGATGGGATTCTCCCTTTCGGGGACTAAGTTCCCACACGCCGGAAAACGAACGAGAATCACTCCGGACTTTTTCCTCAAAAGTCCAGGGTGATTCCGTTTTCCAGAGGTCAAGCAGGGCCCCGGCGGGCGTCCCGCACCTCTGGCTGCTGGCGCGGCCCTGCTGTCCCGACCGCACGGCCACGCATGCACATGGCGGCCGCAAGCGGGTCCATGCATGCGTGTGGCGGCACACTTCGGCGCGGGTGCCGTCGACATGGCGGAGCCACACAGCAGGCCCGCGCGGAGTAAGGTAGATCCCTCCCAATCACAATGGCCCGCCGATCGGTGGCCCCCGATCGCGGGCCTGGCCACCGCTGAGGCCCCACCTGGAATCAGATTACCCTGCCCCCCACCAGGACCGCCACCGCGGCCACGGGTCCAAGCTCCCGACGGGTGGTACCAGATGTGAACCACATCGGCGGGAACTCGGCCAGTCGACTGCAGAGAATCGCCTCGGGGGCCTTTTCCAATGGCCCCCAACCGGCGCTGCGTCGACCGCGCGACTGGCGGTTCCGCGGAGAATCGCGGAAGTGCCATCGCGCTGGATTTCCGGCGTGAACGGCTATTCTCCGCCCCCACACCAGGCGTGATTCCGGCATTGGGGGTCGGAGAATCCTGCCCATGATTTTCCTTTTGTTTCATACATCCATGTTGACTTTGTCTAATCCCATTGATATTTTCTAAGTGTCCTGTTATCACATTCTTTATCATAGACACTAGCATTTTACCTTCTACTGATGTTAGGCTAACCGATCTGTAATTCCATGTTTTCTCCCTCCCTCGTTTTTAAATAGCTGGGTTACAGTTGCCATTCCATCTGCTGCGGCTGTTCCAGAAACTGCTGAATTTTGGAAGATGACAACCAAAGCATCCACAATTTCTGTGGCACCTCCTTAAGTACCCTGGGATTACCAGGTCCTGGGGATTTATTGGCTTTCAGTCCATTAATTTATCCAGCACTTGTTTTACTAATACTAATTTCCTTAATTTCCTTCCTCTCATTAGACCCTTGCATTTCTGGGAAGTTATGTGTTGTACGAAAGTAGTTGTTTAATTGCTGCGTCATTTCCTTGTTCTCCATTTTCAATTCTCCCGTTTTGGACTGTATGGGACTTTTGGCTTCACTAATCATTTTCTTTATACATACTGATAGAAGCTTTTACAGTCCACTTTTATGTTATTTGCAAGTTTATCCTCATACTCTAATTTTTCTCTCTTAATCAATCTCTTGGTCCACCTTTGCTGAATTCTAAACTGCTCCCAATCTTCAGGCGTGCTACTTTTTCGAGCAATTTTATATGACACCTCTTTCGATCTAATTCTTTTAAAATTAAAAATAAATAAATTTAGAGTACCCAATTAAATTTTTCCAATTAAGGGGCAATTTAGCGTGACCAATCCACCTACCCTATACATCTTTGGATTGTGGGGGCGAAACCCACGCAAACACGAAGAGAATGTGCAAACCCCACACGGACAGTGACCCAGAGCCGGGATCGAACCTGGGACCTCAGCACCGTGAGGCAGCAATGCTAAACACTGCGCCACCGTGTTGCACTCCTTTCAATCTAATTCTAGCCTTAATTTCTTTTGTTAGCCATGATTGGGCCACTTTGCCTGTTGTGTTTTTGCACCAGCAAGTAATGTCTCACTGTTGGTAGGATTTCGCAAGGCCAACTGTCCTGTCTTGAGACAATTCACACCTCTTTAACCTGGGATTACCCCTCTCTCTGGATTTGTAAAGACTTAATGACCTGCAAATGCCCTCATTCAAAGCATTGTCTTGCATCTTTGACTTTGTCTATATATATGTTTCTGGAACCTACCTCTTCATTCACCTGAGGAAGGAGCAATGTTCAGAAAGCTAGTGTTTGAAACAAACCTGTTGGACTTTAACCTGATGTTGTAAGACTTCTTACCATGCTCACCCCAGTCCATCGCCGGCATCTCCACATCATGGCTTCCCTTGTAATTGTTCAAGAAGGCAGTTCACTACCACCTTCTCAAGGGTAATTAGGGATAGAACATAGAACAGTACAGCACAGAACAGGCCCTTCGGCCCTCGATGTTGTGCCGAACAATGATCACCCTACTTAAACCCACGTAACCCGTATACCCATAACCCAACAATCCCCCCATTAACCTTACACTACGGGCAATTTAGCATGGCCAATCCACCTAACCCGCACATCTTTGGACTGTGGGAGGAAACCGGAGCACCCGGAGGAAACCCACGCACACACGGGGAGGACGTGCAGACTCCACACAGATAGTGACCCAGCCGAGAATCGAACCTGGGACCCTGGAGCTGTGAAGCATTGATGCTAACCACCATGCTACCGTGAGGCCAAATGATGAGCACTAAATTCTGGCCAGCAAGCGACACCCATGTCCTGTGAACAAATAAATAAAAGAAAATGTGGTCCAGTGTCAAATTTTTGTTTGTTAACACTCTTGTGAAGTGCCTTGGGACAAGGTACCATATAAATACATGCAAGTTGATGATGTTGGATTTGCTAAAAGCTAATTGCATTTGACCATCTTTGATGAGGTAACAGATTTGATGAGGATAGTGCAGTTGATGTTGTGAATGTAGACTTTCAAAAGGCGTTTGACAATATACCACATAATAGACTTGATGACAAAATTAAAGTCAATGGGAGTAAAGGGACTGTAGCAGCATGGAAACAAATTTGGTTAAGGGACGGAAAATAGTCAATACTCATGAATGGCGGCCTCTCATACTGGAGGAACATTTGCATCCCCACCCACATGTTCTCTCTGTTGTTTTTTGTTGTTGTACAGAGCCTGTTCATTTCAATGCAAAGTACATTTACATTCATTGTGTGGTCAGGCACACATATTGGCGGGAATTCTGTTTATTTTTTAACTGCCGGCTCCACTGTTGGCTTTGCCCGCCATATTTTCTGAAACATATTTTATAAAGATGATGGAAGTGTGTCCCACTGAGGAATTGAACAAACGGATGTGATACAAAATGGGATCATTAGTTAGGATAATGTAGAAGATAGACCCGGGTATAGGAGCCAGAGAGTAGGGTAATGAGCTTATCAGGGAATGAACAAAGGAACTGAGCAAAGCATGGCCAGGAAGGGGGGAGGGGAAGTTGCTAGGATGAGAATGCTGAGTGAGCAAGGGCAGGGAATCAATATGGGAATCTTGCATTCATTACTGGAGTCTTAATGCCCTGTGAGCTTTATAGTGGTGGTATCTTGTCTGGTGATTGGCTGTTCTGTGTTGTGTGTTCATTGGTCATCATATGTGTCAATCACTGCCTGTCTGCATCTCATTATATACATGAGTGGATATTATAACATCTCCCCCCCCATTTTTAAAAAATAAGTTATGAAACATGAGGTATATACATGCCTGACTATGTACAATCGGTGAGTTAACGAACATATATACTTGGGAAGGTGTCTATCGTGCAGATACAGAGCAAAGTGAACAAAATTTACAAAAGTAAAGTCTATAGATTCAGTCTTTGAGGCGGGCGCCGAATTTTGGTCGATCGCCTTGACAATTTAAATTAAGTTCTTTACCCGTCAGTCTGGTCTCAATAAAACTCGAGAGGGATCTGTAGGTATTAATTATTTTTAAACAACTTGCAAGGCTGACCCGCTTTATAGAGATTCATAACACATACAGTCTCCTGAAGCTCCCAGAACCAACTGAGACCGAGGACAAAGAGATCTCTATACATATCATTCAAATGGCATCAAGTTTCACATACAAGATTCCCATAGGTCATTCTATACACTTCCTGACCTGGCCATATATCCTGATTGGCTTACTTCGCATTCCTCAACCCTGGCCTCTTGTTACCCAGCATTCTTTTCACCATCCTCTGCACGAGGCACCCCTCCCCCCTTTCTGGCCATGCTTCGCACAATTCCTTCCAGGTGGTCCCGAATGCAATCCATAAATTTAGTGATGTTAGCGGTTAGGTCTTGAACTCCCATGATACACTTGCCCTGCACTATGGCGCATACCCCACCCTCACGGGCCAGAAGATCGTCAAGAGCATACCGATTCTGCATGGCCACCAACCGCAGTTGAGACAATTCCTTGGTTATTGCCCCGAGGGCTCCCAAGGTTTCGTTTCCCAGGATGGTAAGGCCACGAATGAAATAATTCTTATCGCTGACCGCCAAGGAACCCCCCCACACGACCCAGTGTCAAGACGCTCAGAATTCCCCATCCGGCTGAGTGGCCCAGGTTGGGTGCTAGAACCTGAGGTTTTTTCCAGTTCTCGCAGAATTCGGCTGAGACTGCCTGGCATGCCAACTGATTGTGCAGTATCCACACAGAGGGGCAGGGGACTGTGGTGGGGACTAGAGTCCTGATAGCAATTCGGCGGGGAAATGGGGGTGACAAAACATTGGTCGCTGTGCCATTAAAAAGAAAGTAGTATCCTTGCTCCGTGTACAGGCTAGCATCACAATCAGTATATCGGTTGAGCAGGGATCCCCCAGTAGCCCAGTTTATCCAGCTTTGGAATGCCCATTCGGGCCTCCTAGCAATGCGGAAAGCCCTAGTCCCAACAGTGATGTGAGAGACATTCGCCCAGCCACAAAGGAGCTGAAGGCCGGCGTTCAATGGAACGCAGGTGGTGTTGTAACAGACGCATTGGCCGGACGTCTGAGTGACATGACACCTCCTGTCCGTACAAGTGGGGAACAGACATGTTATATTTGTTTCCACCTCGACCAGAAAACAGCCGTACCCCTCACTGCTAAAACAATTCTCGTACGACCGGGAGTCTCTATTGGGAGTGAAGTGGCTAGGTATATACGCCCTCCACCGTTGAAGCTTATCATAATGTGAGTGGGAATTATCCCGAGGAAGGGGAAGGCAAATAGCCGGTGGTGCTGAACCCGGATCGTAAGGAAGAATGACTTGCTCGGGCGGTGGCTCGGAACGCAGAAAATGAACCACCGTTTGGGGAGTGCCCCAAAGCGGTGAAACAGAAAATAACCTAGACACCGATGCGGGGTTCGGGTAGCAGACAACCCGTCCCTGGCCATACATGCGGTGGTAGATCTGGTAGAAGAGATTCATACTGCCCAGGTTTCCCTCATTCTGGGTCCTAAATGAAGTAAGTATATCACCTGATAAACTACGTTCTAGTTGTACCCCCCTTCTCACACGCTCCGTCCTCTCTCTAGTCCTCCTCTCTCTCCGACAACCTCTTCCTACCCTCTCCGCACGGTCTGACTTTACCTTTATGGCACCAATCTTAACACATCCAAAATCAAATTTACATGTACTCCAAAAACAAGGCAATGTCCATGCAATGTTCCCTTCCCATCGCCGGGACCGGTGCAATTGCTTCATGAGTCCTGCATTGTCCGTTAACCTGATGACCTTCCATGAGTCAATACCATGTCCTCGTATATGGGGGCAGCGGAGAACGTCACCTCTGCATAAGTGAAATGTCCTTGTAGTTTGGTTGGGGTTACAGATATAGATGATATTCCCCTTTTCCATGTCCGCCACCAATGTCACTCCAAGGGAGGTGAGGCTGAAGATTGCACAAGTGCCCCGTACCCAACCCATCATGCTCCACGCCTGTAAAACAGCGTTGGGGAAGGGAGGCAGATTAGTGACCGACGTTTTTACAGTGGTGGAGGTGGACCCAAGCACTCCGTCCCTCCACTTTAACTGCAGTCGGGGTGGTAAGGAGAACTTGGAAGGGCCCCTCCCATCGTGGCTCCAACCCTTTCCGAGTCCAATTTTTGACCATGACATAACTTCTAGGCTGCACTGAAAGCGAGCTATGTAATGGGGACGGTGACGGGTGAGCTGCTCAGACCTGGCCATGGAGCTCCTTGAGGACCTTAGTGAGGGCTAGAACATAGGTAGTCATTTCTTCAGTCATATGGTGAAACTGGACCAGTCTGGGAACATGCAGGTTCCAGGGAGTTCTAAGGGGCTTTGCATAAAGGATCTCGGCAGGAGAGAGCCGGGCAGGTCCCGCAGGTGTAACCCGCAGCTGGAAGCGGGCAACGGGGAGCAACTTAAGCCATGTTAACCCCCTGTCCCCTCGCAATTTAGCCAATTTAGTTTTGAGGGTCTGATTGTGTCTCTCAACCAACCCGGCCACCTGCGGTCTGTATGCACAGTGTAACTGCTGGCGTATGCCCAACTGGGAGCTGAACTCCTTGTGAATCTGTCCAATAAAATGAGGCCCATTATCAGAACTTAACTGAGCTGGTATGCCGTACCGGGGAATGATTTCCCGCATCAGAATCTTAACCACAGTAGCAGCTGTTGCCATAAATGTGGTGGTATTGTAACAAAATCGGCTGTGCCTTCTTTTCCCGTGACTGTGGCTGTAATCTTGACTGGCCATTCGGTCCCAATTAACAGCTGGTGCAGTGAATGTTCAATGTCTAACGCCCACCACTGGGGTGTGATAGAAATATAGCACTGTTGTCTCATCCTCCATGATTGAACCGTTATCCCTTCGTCTCCGCACTCTAGCTGTAGCTGGAAGATACACAGTAAACCTCGGGCCAACAAGTTACAGTCCAATCCAGTAGTTACCACAAACTGATGATCTGTCGACTTATTCTCATAAGTGACTGTCACAGGTTAAGAAATAGGATACTCACACACCTGTCCTTGGAACCCCGACAAATGCTGGGTGTGGTCGGATAATGGTAGTTGAAGTTCTGATTGCACAGAAGACATGGCTGCTCCAGTGTCGATTACAAATGGGTAATGTTGATCTCCTATCTGCAGAGAGATAATAGGTTCCCTGTCCGATTGGAGAGTCCTTATGACTAAATTAGCTAGTCAATCTCGTGTTGGGAAAGGGTTTGCCTGGGAAAAGTCGGTGTACCTCATCTGTCCTCCCCTCGGTGGGTACCCCCTCCTTTCGATCGGGTAGTCTCCTTCTGCTGCCCGTCTTTTAAAGGGGCATTCCTGATGCCAGTGATCTGTACGGCCACAATTAAAACATGCATTGTTCCCTCTATATCTGCCCCGTCCTCTTTTCCCAGTAGACCAATGGCCCCTCAGAGGGGGCGGCAGTTGTAAAGTTGTTGGTGCATACAGTGGGCCATAAAGATGGGCTGAGGGTGCATTCGGGTGGGTTTGATATCCTCCCCCTTGTTGATCCGCCCACCCAAAGTCACAATATTGGGGTTCCAGCTGGTAAGCCACTATATCTGCCGCTGGTTGGGGTCTCAGATCATCCTTTTTCATCACATACTCAGTCTTAATCTTTGTAACTGAGCCTCCTTCCTGGCCTACACCCTCCTTCCAATAAAATCTGACTGCCCAGGCCATCTGGGAAGGGTCATCCTCTGTCCAATTCATTTTATTACATTTCACGACAGTAGCCACGGAAGGTGGTAGGCAATGCATTAACATAGCACAATATTGAGGGGAATTTTGGTACAGCAAGTCGCCTGACTGCCCACGGTAGATTTCATTAAAGCGTTCCAGAAATTCCTCTGGCTCCTCAGTCTTTTTAGGTTTGAGGTCTAAGATAGCAGAGATGTTTATGGGCTTTTGAAATGTGGCATTCAGCGCATTCAGGATTTGTGCCCGTCTATCATCATCCAAGGCATGGGCTTGCTGAAGTGAGGCGTGGCAAGCATAATTCAAGTGGTTGAGGTGACTGCGGTACTCTGCTGGGGTTAAAACCTGCTGGACTAGGGCCCAGATGTCCCTAGAATCAGCTTGATAAACTGAGATGGTAGTTCTCAGATAGTCCACAAAAGCAGCAGGAGATTTCTTCCTGTCTGGGATTGCAGCCAGAATAGCCATCATCTCACTGGGTCTCCATGGGAGATAAACGTCTATCGTGGGCTGGGCTGCTGCTGTAGCAGCATCAGGGTTGGGTATTTTCCGAAACGGCAACTGTCTCAGAGTCTCACTAGGGGGTGCTTTAGCGGATTCCTCTGGCTCTTCAAAGACTTCGACGTCCTTCTCTTCCGATAGGGGGGGGGGCTCCGGCTCCTCAGAACAATTCCCGTCCTCACCCCGTGTTCTCAGATTTTTCTGTCCTATCATATTGGCCTTAAGGGATCTAGGTGGTATGCGTAATTGTTTCTGCATAGGATCAGGCCCCTCTCCCATTGTTCGAGATCGGGTCCTAGAGCTAACCGGGCTTGTGGAACGGAGCTCCCCTTCTCTAACAGACGGTGAAGGTGCAGAAATAGGTCCCAAACTATCAACTGAAGGGACTGGAGAGGCTGATATCAATGCCTCCGGAACTATAATGTGATCAGCCAAAAGGGGCGGTATAACTGCCGCAGCCTGTGAGACTGAATCTAAAAGGGCTGGAGAGGCTGGCATGATTTGAATCTGGGAAGCAATGACTGGATATAAATTATGATACCCTGGTGGCTCTGGAATTAGTGCAGGCAATGCCACTGGTGCCGTCGGGACTCTACCCGACATGGTCCAATTCTCTGGGTCATCGTCTACCTCTGTCAATGCAAGGCCAGCCATTGAACGACATAGCCCATTTTTTTTACTCGAGTCTGCCCTGTTAGGTATCTCCCTCTCTTTACTTGCGCGCTTTTTGAATGCACACTCCTTTTTCAAGATCTACAGAGTTTTCTGGTTCCACCCTTCACTAATTGGAATCCCCATTTTAAGGGCATTTTCTTGCCAACTTGATAACATGATCTTATCCCTCTCCTCTTGACAATATTGTCTCCATAATCCAATTAACTCTTTGGCTTTCATACTTTGGTTCTTTTTCCAGATTTCACCCTGAATTTTCTTAAGGATGTGCAGATCTTTAGTGCCCCCTAGTGGCCATTCATCACCCAATTTCTTCCTTAAAGTTGCTGACATTTTTCTAAAATCTCTCGCTTTATCTGGATAAATATCACATAATATTTGCAATGAACTGCTTGGATCACTCATGTTATCCCAGCAATTCCCCAAAATCTCGAACTAGTCCTCAAGACTGCATTGTTCACCACTACAGTCCAAGGATACAATTTCAGCTTAATCAATTATAGTTTCCAAAACACACGTGGAACTGAACTATCTTTCCGATACCCCATCAATTCCGCAATCAACCCTTAACTGAACTATCACTATGATATCACACCAGTCTTCCTCAACCCTCAGTCGTACCTACATCGACTGGATTTTAAAATTTTCTAATCCCCAGACTGACCTTTGATTTTGTCGAGGCGATCTTTCCGGACCAACCGCGAGTGACCAGACTAATCAGACCATGAGAAAAGGGGAAAATCAACGTGGTCATTTTCCAGCTACTCACATTGTGGGCCCATTTCCTCTTTCCTTGTCCAACATCAGTCTAATTCTGATTTCGCAGCTGGCCGGTGATCGTCTGGAGAAGTCCCGAGTTTTCGGCACCAAATGACAAATTAAGTTCTTTACCCGTTAGCCTGGTCTCAATAAAACTCAAGAGGAATCTGTAGGTATGGTATTATTTATTTTTAAACAACTTGCAAGGCTGACCCGCTCTATAGAGATTCAGAACACATACAGTCTCCTGAAGCTCCCAGAACCAAGTGAGACCAAGGACAAAGATATCTCTATACATATCACTCAAATGGAATCAAGATTCACATACAAGATTCCCATAGGTCATCCTATACACCTCCTGACCTGGCCATATATCCTGATTGGCTCACATCACATTCCTCAACCCTGGGCCTCTTGTTACCCAGCATTCTTTTCACCATCCTCTGCACGATTTTCACCCTCCCCCCTTTCTGGCCATGCTTCGCTCAATTCCTTTGTTCTTTGCCTGCTAACTCACTACAGTCAGACCGGCTCTATCCTCTCCATCATTCTAACTAATTATCCTATTTCATATCACATTCGTTTGTTCAATTCCTCAGCCGCAGAGGTGGAGCAGGAGACGCTGGCACTTGGACAGGCGGGATTGCTGGCATTGCGGCGGTGTCGTGGACAGACGGGATCAATGACAGATCGGTGTCCTCGTGGCAGGAAACGTCCGGAGGAGGCACGATAGCCGACGAAGCAATGCGGTTAGGCGGTGGGCAGGGAACTCCCCGCAGCGCCCTCCTGTTGCGCCGGAGAATGGAGCCGTCAGCCATTTGAGCAATGAAAGCCCTTGGGGCGGCCTTCCTGATAACAACAGCTGGGGCCGACCAACCTCCCTCAGGCAACTGGACGCGAACAACATCTGCGGGAGCCAGCACGGGCAGATCCATGCGTGAGCATCATACGCGATCTTCTGCTGGTCCCTGGACCGATGCACCTTTTGCAGCACCGTGAGGTGGTCAAGGTCTGGAATGTGAATGGCTGGAACAGTCGTCCTCAAGTTGCGGTTCATGAGCATCTACGCCGGAGACAAACCAGTCGACAGAGGGGCCGCCCTCTAGGCCAGCAGCGCCAAGTTGAAATCGGATGCTGAGTCTGTAGCCTTGCACAACAACCGCTTGATGATATGGACCCCTTTTTCAGACTTCCCGTTTGATTGCGGGTAATGGGGACTGGAAGTGATGTGTCTGAAGTTGTAGGATCGTGCAAAATCAGACCACTCCTGGCTGTAAAAACACGGACCGTTGTCACTCATTACTGTGAGTGGTATCCCATGCCTGGCAAACGTCTAGTTGCAGGCTTTGATGACGGACCTAAACGTGAGGACCGACAATTTCACCACCTCCGGGTAGCTGGAGATGTAGTTGACCAGGAGCACGTAATCACGCCCATCGGCGTGAAAGAGGTCTACCCCCACTTTAGACCACGGAGAGGTCACAAGCTCGTGCTGTTGCAGTGTTTCTCTGGCCTGAGCCAGTTGAAACTTCTGGCAGGTCGGGTAGTTGAGGACCCTGTTAGCAATGTCCTGGTTGATACCCGGCCAATAAACCACTTCCCGAGCTCTGCGTCGATATTTTTCGACCCCAAGGTGACCCTAATGGATCTGCCCGAGCACCATAGCTCGCATGCTTTGAGGAATGACAACCCTGTCCAGTTTAAGAAGGATTCCCTCAATGTCCGTCAACTCGTCCTTTACGTTAAAGAACTGGGGACACTGCCCCTTTTGCCAGCCATGGGCGTGGTGTTGCATCACGCGCTGCAGTAGAGGATCCTTGGCAGTTTCTTAATGTATTTGGACCACACATTCATCAGTGGCTGGTAAGTTGCTGGCACACAAACTGCACCTGTGCCTCTATGTGGCAGATGAAGTCGCCCTGTTCACACGGCGTAGTGATGGATCTGAATAGGGCATCTGCGATGATCAGCTCCTTACCCGGTGTGTAGACGAGTTCGAAGTCATAACGGCGGAGACGAAGAAGAATGCACTGTAGCCGAGGCGTCATGTCATTTAGATCCTTCTGGATTATGTGGACTAAAGGCCTATGGTCTGTTTCCACCGTGAACTTCGGCAGGCCATATATACGTAGTCATAAAACTTGATTATTCCGGTCAGGAGACCCAAGCACTCCTTCTCGATCTGGGCATACTGTTGCTCGGTTGGCGTCATGGCCCTGGATGCATATGCCACTGGAGCCCAGGACGAGGAGTCATCTCGCTGGAGGAGCACCGCCCCAATGCCGTCCTGGCTAGCGTCCGTAGATATCTTGGTGTCCCTAGTTGGGTCAAAGAACACCAGTACTGGGGCTGTGGTGAGCTGCGCCTTTAGCTCGAGCCACTCCTTTTCATGTGCGGGTAGCCACTGGAACATTGTTGACTTCTTTACGAGATGCCGGAGGGCCGTGGTGTGGGCTGCCAAATTGGGAATGAATTTCCCGAGAAAATTCCGAGGAAGCGGAGGACCGCCTTCTTGTCCGCCGTTGATCGCCAGCACCTTGTCGGCATCAGGTTGTACCCCGTGTTGTGAAATGTGGTCACCCAGAAACTTGATAGCGGATTGACCAAACGAGCATTTGGCCCTGTTGAGCTGGAGGCCATTTTCGTGAATCCGCTGAAAGACCTGTCGGAGGCGGGCAGTGTGATCCTCGGGCATTGTGGACCAGACAATCACGTCGTCCACATAGACTCGCACCCCCTCAATGCCGTCCATCATTTGCTCCATGATGCGATGAAATACTTCGGAAGCTGATATGATACCGAAGGGCATGCGGTTGTAGCAATAGCGTCCGAACGGAGTGTTAAACGTGCACAGCTTCCGACTGGACTCGTCCAGCTGTATTTCCCAGAAACCCCGGGAGGCGTCCAGCTTGGTGAAGAATCTGACATGCGCCATCTCACTGGTCAGCTCTTCACGCTTCGGAATCGGGTTGTGCTCCCGCATGATATTGCGGTTCAGGTCTTTGGGATCAATGCAAATGCGAGTTCACCAGAGGGTTTTTTGATGCAGACCATGGAGCTGACCCAGTCTGTTGGTTCCGTGACCCTTGAGATGATGCCCTGGTCTTGGAGGTCTTGCAGCTGCTTTTTTAGGTGGTCCTTGAGAGGAGCCAGCATCCGGCGTGGTGCATGAATCACTGGGGTGGCGTTTGGCTTTAGCAGAATTTTATAGCGATATGGGAGCATGCCCATTCCATCAAACACGTTGTGGTATTGCGTGAGGATGTCGTCTATATCGGCCTGGAGATTCACATCGGCCGAGGTAGTCGCTGGAGTCGAGGACATGGTGTGGACTCGCTGGACCAGATTCAGGAGCTTGCAGGCACGAGCACCGAGCAGGGACACCCTGTCAGAATCGTAAGGTTGCCTTGAATTCCTTGTGAGATACCCCGAGCTGACACGATCCACTGGCAGCTATGGCATTGCCATTGTAGACGAGGAGTTGACATGCTGGTGGAAGAATGCTTGGTCGGTCACGGATGCTGTCAAAATCTGACTGCGATATGAGGTTCGCAGACGTGCCGGTGTCCAGTTTAAATCGGATGCGAGCCTGGTTGACTGTGAGGATAGAACACCACTCATCGTCGGGATCCACACTGAGGATCGAAAGGCGGGTTGCCGGTGCAGTGGGGACCAGCTCGCGTGTGGTTATGATGCCCACCTGATGTGGAGATTCAAAGCAATCACCATCGGGATCCGTTGGGCTGTCGGGATCAGTATCCTGCATGTCTTGTTGTACCGAACAGATACTTCTGCGCCATATCTGGGACCGCTGGCTGATAATCGGTGGAGCGGACCTGCAGCAGGCCGTGTAATGGCCAGGCTTCCCACACTATAGGCATCGCCGTCCTTTGGCTGGACATTGCCGCTTTAAATGGGCGGAGCCACAATTCGGACACGTCATAATGCTGACGTCAGCGCGTTCCGTGCACCAACGCGCATGCGCAGTGCGGTCAGTCGACGTACGCACCTGCGCATTAGGGTTGTCGGCCTCGTCTTCCACCCGGCTGTGGCGCGCATGCGTCGTGACCCGGGAAAAGCGTGCGAAACGGCCACTCTCTTTGATGCTCAGGCCTTGCATTTTTTCAAAGGCCTGCACCCGTTCTGCCTCGTGGGAGGCCAGTTTTGCATTTTTCGCTGCCCTGATGTGGGAGTAACGATTCTTGGCATGCTCATGGACCACGCATGTCTCAAAAGCGACAGAGAGAGTTAGCTGTTCTATTTTAAGGAGCTGCTGCCGAAGGGAATCGGAGTGGACCCCAAAAACGATCTGATCCCGGATCATGGAATCTGCCGCTGAGCTGTAACTGCATGACTGCGCCAGGATGTGGAGCTGGGTCAGGAAGGACTGAAAAGGTTCATCCTTACCCTGAAGTCTCTGTTGGAAGATGTACCATTCAAAGCTCTCATTCACTTTAATGTCGCAGTGGCTGTCGAATTTCAGCAGGGCCGTTTTAAACTTCGTCTTGTCTTCGCCATCGGCAAACGTAAGCGAGTTGTAGATATGGATGGCATGATCCCCCGCGGTCAAGAGAAATAGCGCGATCTTACTTGCATCTGATGCTGCCTCATGGTCAGAAGCCTCGATATACAGGAGGAACGTTTGTTTGAAGATCTTCCAATTGGCGGCGAGGTTGCCGGAGATGCGGAGCTGCGGAGGAGGCTGGATGTTTTCCATGTCGCTGGATGGCCGCTTTCTGGTTGTTGCAGATTTACTTGAGGTAGGTTCGGCAGGATTAATAGCACCCTGGTACCATGATGTGTTAGGCGGGTTGGTTTGACGTTGACTGCAACTGGATGCAGGGAAGCTAGAAACAAACGTCTAACACCAGAGATGATCCAACACGGTTTTATTTAAACTATAAATGGCTGTACATGTTCAGCTGTGGGTTGACACTTTACTAATCCTACTGACGACCTCTTACTGGTTTGACCAGACTTACTATCTACCACATGGCAATAGTGTCCACTGACTTGTGCACTCTGACTGTCTCAGTGTCTGGGTCCCGAAAAGAACGGGAGTCTTAATGCTCTGTGGGCTTTATAGTGGTGGTGTCTTGTCTGGTGATTGATTGTTCTGTGTTGTGTGTTCATTGGTCATCCTATGTGTCAATCACTGCCTGTCTGCATCTCATTATGTACATGAGTGGATATTATGACAACACCCTAATATTTGTTCACCCATCCTGTGAAGGTAATTAAGTTTTATGACTTGTGATTGTTAGCCCGGTTCCCACAGAACTAACCATCAATCCTATGTGTTGGCTATATTTCCCATCATACCGAGCCAAAACTCTGATAATTACTCTTGTTGACTATTTAAGCTATTAATGCTCATAGCTACATTTATCTACTTCAAATCAGTTAATGTTCATCTTAGTATTAATAACAAATTATTACAATTACCCGCTTCAGATCACTCAGGGCACACTTCCTGTTTTTGCCAAGGCAAAGCTGAGTTTCAAGCCTCGCATCCCATCTATTGCCAAGGCTGTTTACTTCTAATTTTAAAACACTGTCAGCCATACCGTTATCTTATTCTGAGACCTTGAAAATCTTTGCCTTTGCCTTTGTCACATCTGGAGTCAAAGGCAAGGTTGAAATTGCTCTTTCAGTCTCCCCTTCTACATTCTCCACCCCATCCCGTTCATCATTGCAGCAGATTCTCCAGACATTATGAAAGTGTTCTTTACAACTCCCACTGAGAGTCATAAGTACACGAGAATTAGGAGCAGGAGTGGGCCATTAGGCCCATTATTAAAGATGTTATGGCAGGGCATTTTGAAAATTCAAGGTAATCAGACAGGGTCAACATGGTTTTGTGAAAGGAACATCATGTTTAATCAATTTATTGAAGTCTTTTGAAGAAGTCCCATTTGCTGTGGATAATGGGGAACTGATGGATGTACTGTACTTAGATTTCCAGAAAGCATTTGATAAGGTGCCTCATCAAAGGTTATTGCATAAAATAATAGCTCATGGTTTGGAGGATAATGTAGTGACATGGATTGAAGTTTGGCTAGCTATCATGAAACAAAAAGTTGGCATAAATGGATCTTTTTATTTTTTGCAGGATGTGACAAGAGGTTTGCCACGGATCTGCTGGGGCTTCAATTCTTAAAAATATATATAAATGACTTGGTGAAGGGACTGAAGGCATGGATGCTAAATTCGCTGATGACACAAAGTTAGATAGGAAAGTAAATTGCGGAGAGAATGTAAGGAGGCTACAAAAAGACATTGGTTAAGTTAGTGGGAAAAAATCTGGCAAATGGAGTACAATGTGGTCAAATGTGAAATAGTCCATTTTGGCAGGAAGAATGATAAAGAAACTTGCTATCTAAATGGTGAGAGATTGCAGAGCTCTGAGGCACAGAAGGTTCTGAGTGTCCTGGCGCATGAATCACAAAAGGCTAGTATACAGATCCAGCAAGTTATTAGGAAAGCTAATGGAATGTTTTAATTTATTGTGAGGGGAATTGGTTACAAAATTAGTGAGGTTATGCTTCAGTTGTACAGGGCACTGGTGAGACCACATCTGGAGTATTGTGTACTGTATTGGTCTCCTTATTTAAGAAAAGATCTAAATGTGTTAGAAGCAGTTCAGACAAGGTATACTCTACTAATATCAAGAATGGGGGAGTGTCATTTAAGGAAAGGTTGGAGGTTAGGTTTGTATCCACTACACGTTAGAAGAGTAAGAGACAACTAGACTTTGGGGCGGCACTGTAGCACAGTGGTTAGCACTGTGGCTTCACAGCACCAGAGTCCCAGGTACGATTCCCGGCTTGGGTCACTGTCTGTGCGAAGTCTGCACATTCTCCCCGTGTGTGCGTGGGTTTCCTCCAGGTGCTCGAGGGTCTGAATCGTCTACTCCTGCTCCGAATTCATATGTTTGTATGCATGTTCATGTACTCTTTCTTAAGTAAGGAGATCAAAACTGTATAAAGCACTCCAGATGTGGTCTTGCTAAGGTACTGTACAGTTTTAGCAACATTTCCCTACATTTATACTTGGTTACCCTTGCAATAACCACCAACGTGCCATCTGCAATCTTAATCACTGTTGTGCCTGTATATTAACTCTCTGTGATTCGTGTATCAGGATACTCAGATCCCTCTGTACCCATCCCAATAACGTGTTGTTTTTCTAGTCTTCCTGCCAAAATGGTCAAGTTCACATTTTCCCGGTTAAAATCTGCCACTCACTTGATCTAAACCTCCTATTTATTCGTTCATGGGACCTGGGCATCACAGGCTGTGCCAGCATTTATTGCCCATCCCTAATTGCCCTTGAGAACATAAGAACATAAGAACTAGGAGCAGGAGTAGGCCATCTGGCCCCTCGAGCCTGCTCCGCCACTCAATGAGATCATGGCTGATCTTTTGTGGACTCAGCTCCACTTTCCGGCCCGAACATCATAACCCTTAATCCCTTTATTCTTCAAAAAACTATCTATCGTTACCTTAAAAACATGTAATGAAGGAGCCTCAACTGCTTCACTGGGCAAGGAATTCCATAGATTCACAGTCCTAAATCTACTTCCCCTTATTTTGAGGCTATGTCCCCTAGTTCTGCTTTCACCCGCCAGTGGAAACAACCTGCCTGCGCATCTATCCTATCTATTCCCTTCATAATTTTAAATGTTTCTATAGGATCCCCCCTCATCCTTCTAAATTCCAATGAGTACAGTCCCAGTCTACTCAACCTCTCCTCATAATCCAACCCCTTCAGCTCTGGGATTAACCTAGTGAATCTCCTCTGCACACCCTCCAGTGCCAGTACGTCCTTTCTCAACTAAGGTGACCAAAACTGAACACAATACTCCAGGTGTGGCCTCACTAACACCTTATACAATTGCAACATAACCTCCCTAGTCTTAAACTCCATCCCTCTAGCAATGAAGGACAAAATTCCATTTGAGGAAGCAGTTAAGAGTCAATCACATTGCCGTGTATCTGCAGTCATATTTAGGCCAGACCACGTAAGGACGGTAGATTTCCTTCCGTAAAGCCCAGTAGTGATCCAGATGTTTTTTTATGACAATTGACAATGGTTTCATGGTCATCATTAGACTTTTTAATTCCAGATTTTTATAGAGTTCAAATTTCACCATCTGCAGTGGTGGGATTTGAACCTGGGTCCCCAGCATTGCTCTGGGTTTACTGGTTTACTAGTCCAGCGACAATACCATTACTCCACCACCACCTCCCCAGGTCTATGTTCTCTTGACAACTCGGCCTACATACAAACATACAAAATAGGAGCAGAATAAAGCCATGTAGCCCCTCGAGCCTGCTCCACGATTCAATAAGATCATGGCTGGTCTGTTTGTGTTTCGAATTCCACATTCCCATCTACCCCCAATAATGTTTAATTCCTTTGCATAACAAGGATCTATCTAATATATGTAAAATACTGCAGATGCTGGAATCTGAAGCAACAGAGGATGCGGGAAAAATCAGTCGGTCTGGCAGCATCTGTAAGGAGAGAAAGCAGAGTTAATGTTTGATATTTCAGCAACAACACATGCAATGGGGCCAATAAGGAGGCCAGGTTTGTGATAAATTTGCCAAATTTTACAAGGCCCAAAAAAGACAGTAGCTCATTGCCATTCCGCGGGGTGCGAACTCCCTTGATAGACTGGACTTAATCCTTGATCGGGTATGGCACAGTACTGTCCACGCGGTATATGAGGTAGATCACTACCATGGCACAGAAAACACGTTAACTTTTTTTCAATCAAAGGGTGGCATGTGGTGCAATGGCTAGCACTGGGATTACAGTGCTGAGGTCCCAGGTTTGATCCCGGCCCTGGGGCACTGTCCGTGTGGAGTTTGCACATTCTCCCTGTGCCTGCGTGGGTTTCACCCCCGCAACCCAAAGATATGCAGGTTAGGTGGATTGGCCACACTAAATTGCCCCTTAATTGGTTAAATAAAAATGGGTACTCGAAATTTATAAAATAAAAAAAACAACTTTGTTTGAATCAGGCGCCCACACGGACAAACAGGCAGAGATTTGCTAGGTGCTGCTGTTCTGTGGAACCGGTAACAAGAACATCATCTAAGTAGACGGCCACTTTGGGCAAGCCTGTTTTCCATCACTCACTGAAATATCGCGAGGGCCGACAAAACTCCAAATGGAGGGCAGGTATATTCGAACAATCCCCAATGTGTATTTATCATGGCAAATTTTCTAACCTCCTGGTCGAGCTCCACCTGTAGGTACATGTGATTCATGTCTAGCTTTGTAAACCTACAGCCCACAGCCAACCGAGCATATAGATCCTCGCCCCGGGGCATCAGGTAGTGATCCAATTGTGAAGCCATGTTTACGGTAACTTGAAATCCCCACACAGCCGGAAGTTTTATCAGGTTTCATCACTGGCACCACAGGCTCAGCCCATTCCACAAACTGCACGGGTCGAATACCCCAGATTTTGTGAGCGTTGCAGTTCTGTGTCCACTTAGGAAGTAGTGCATACGGAACCGACCTTGCCCGGAAGTACCGGGGCTAAGCAGCAGGATTGAGAGAGCTCATTCGGGAAATTTGTTGCCAATCAAATTAAAGGACTCTCAAACAGTCTCATCCTAGGATATTTGGACCCGGACCATGTACAACCACCAGGGGCAGGCAGGCCGTCTGTTGTCCATACGTTACCTGCATCATGGGCGTCCCCACAATTTCAACGGTGGGCCCCACGATTTTCAATGGTTCCTCTGTAAAGATGGCCAATTGAGCCTTGGTATCCCGCAAGATCAGCAGCATGATTCCCGTAAGAAGCGCCGAAACGGCGGTGATCTACAATGGAGATGGTAGCACCCGTATCCATCTCCATTGGTACTGGGTGTCCATTACTGGGCAAACATCCCAGTTCTGGAGAACATGGTGGGAAACAGGTGGTTCAATATTATGGAACCATAGAGAAGCTTTCTCATGCCACGTTATCTCTTAAAACTTGATAGACAGACATTTCGTCGAATTAGATAAATTATAATTATTTTAACCCAATCACAGTCAGAAAGGAGACAGAGCCTCAAAAAGATTATGATTTCCTTAAGAGATTGGGAGAAAACCTTTGTTCGCTCTCTCTGAAGTCATCTGTACCCTAACCATTGAAACCTATTCTCACTTGTCTTTGCAAACAGCTATTTTCTTTCGTTTCATTTTTGTAGTGTGCATTTTGATCTGAAGAAATTACCACAAACTGAATTGTATTTTGAATTTAACTCAACCATCTGTATTTGCTTCGGACAAACAACTTTCTAGATTCTGTATTCGCATAAAATTTGACTTGATCAGTAGACTTTAAAACTGACATAAATAAAGCTATACTTTACTTCACCCAAGAAGCTCAGTCTCGAGTTCTGTAAGATTAATATATAGTGTGATGACACATAAATATATTAACAAAGTACAGATCCATCAATTGGCGTAGTCAGCAAATGGTAGAGGGGAAAGATGAAGTCGGGCAAATGGAGGAAAAACGGAGCAGCCCGAAGGCATACCGTGCCGAAGAGGCCCCCAAAAAACCACAGACCGAAGACTGGGAACCGTGCCGGGTACGAGGTGTCAATTCGTAGGCTAAGTGGCCAGACGACAGATTTGCAGACCGAACGATCGGCAGACTTCACTCTGAACATCAACTGAGGTAAGACATTGACTTTGCCTCATTTCGAGCTGCAACGGTGCGCGGAACTTCCCCTACCGACAAAAGAACCTTAGAAGAAAAGGCTGAGATATTGTGTGTTGAAAGTGTGTGTTACAAGTACTTTAGTCAGTCATTTATCGGAAGAGTTAAAAGCGACGAGAGTACATAGTCCCCACTGCTTCTAAGTTGTACGGAAGAATTGTGGGGGACGATATTCTTACCAAAGCCCCCATTGCTTTCAGGGGTGTAGCGGAGCTTCCCACAACTGTAAAGGGCGGCCGAGCTCCACCAGATGTGTCTAGTGAAAATATATTCAATGATATCAAAGCTACTATCCATCAGCGTTATAATTTGTTTGCAGCAAATAAGGAGATTGAATTGAAATACAACATTACTAACGGCCACTGGTCCTTTGAAGATATTAGGAAAGTTTGGGGTATAATTACTCGTATGAAAAATAAGGAGCGTATTAGATGGTCTCTTGTGGTCATGTAACAGCTCCGTAAGCGACAGAAAACAGTCCTCCAAACAGATCACGATACTACACTTTATTTTGCCAAAGATCAATTCCAGACAGTTTCTGCGCTATTGCAAGATTCAAATGCTAAACTCGATCAAGCTAAAGCCTTTTTATTTTATCAGAATAGTGAGCTCCATAAACATGTTAGTGAGCTTCAAAAGTAGAACACCGAGTTTCAGAATGTCATCAGTGATATTCAAAATAAAAATACAGACCTTCAGAATAAAAATTCCGATCTTCAGAATGTTAACAGCAATGTTCAAACAAAAAATACCGAGCTTCAGAATATAAATAGCGATTTTCAAAAGAAAAATGCTGAGCTTTACAGTGAAATTACTGACCTTCAAAAGAAAAGTTCTGACTCGGACTCCACAGTTCGACAATTAACATCACAATATGATGATTTACTTTCCCACACTGAAGGGCTCCAAAAGGAAAATACCCAATTCCTGAGAGAGAATTGTACTTTGGACACTAAAATGTCTGACTTGGAGACTAAAATGTCTGACTTAAAAACTCAGTACAAATTGTTGAGCAAAGATTTGAAAACTTTGAGAGTGGCAGCCGCATACAATGCGAATACTGCCGGCCAATACACCCCGCAAATTCCGATTAAAAAACATCCCGAAATCGTTATCACTACACGAGGCGCCAAACAAAGGAAGCTAGTGAGCTCGGACGAGGATAGTGACGGAAGTGACGCACATAGTGACAGCGGAAGCGACGTTCCTAGCGCCTGGCCTACTGTAATCCAACTTGCCCCATTGCATACCAAACGAATTAAAGTTGAAGTGACAGAGACGACTGATAACATTGTACTGGTCACTAGCTCTCAGTATGTCTGACATTAGGTTCATGATCCGGCTGACCCCGATAAGATTGATCGATGGTCCAAAGAACTCCCACATCCTAAAAGGGGATCAACTGCAGCGTTTACAGCATATTTACAGTTTACATTCGCTAGATGGTGCACAGGTCCTGTCTGTGATGGTTGGTTCCGCGATAGTAAATTACTCGCGACAGAGGTTCGGAGAGGCCTGGACGACGATTTACAAAATCTAGAAGGGGGATGGCAGGCAATTAAAGAATGGTTATTAACATTCAACCGACCTAAGACTGATTGGCCAAAATAACAGGCTGTCTTCAGAAAAATATAGAGGATCTGCAGGACTATGAGGAAAGGTTTAGAACAATTTGGAAGGAGCACTCAGGAATGGTACTCCAGAAAGGTCAGCGGAATTGGGATGAGAGTACCTTAGGACCGTTTAAAACCGCTTTTGTCTATGGTTTAAGGCCCAAACTGTATAAAGTTTTAAACCTGGTCCTTCCTGACTGGGGAAGCACGGTAGCATGGTGGTTAGCATAAATGCTTCACAGCTCCAGGGTCCCAGGTTCGATTCCCGGCTGGGTCACTGTCTGTGCGGAGTCTGCACGTCCTCCCCGTGTGTGCGTGGGTTTCCTCCGGGTGCTCCGGTTTCCTCCCACAATCCAAAGATGTGCGGGTTAGGTGGATTGGCCATGCTAAATTGCCCGTAGTGTCCTAAAATGTAAGGTTAAGGAGGGGTTGTTGGGTTATGGGTATAGGGTGGATACGTGGGTTTGAGTAGGGTGATCATTGCTCGGCACAACATCGAGGGCCGAAGGGCCTGTTCTGTGCTGTACTGTTCTATTCTATAGTGGGTACTACCTAAAGGGCTTTAATAGAACGATGTATTCAAATTGAATGCGGATTGGCAGTTAAAATCCGTGACAACCCATAGGCCCAGTCTGAAGCAGCAGCAGGTGCGAGTGTCGCAGCGACCCCAGCAGTAATTACTACTCCTCCTCCGGTAACACCAACCCCAGCTCCTTGCTCCATTAAAGGATTAAAGAAAAACAGGTCAATGTAATTTTTGCAGAAGAGAAGGCCATTGGGCAAATAAATGTCATATCAGACTACAGGGGACACAGGGAAAAGACTACAACATTGTCCCGTTTTACAGGGAACCACCCCATGACTTATACTATCAAGAACCACCCCGCGACTATTATAGGGATCAGCCCCGAAACACGTATTACAACGATATGTTCAGGGAACAACATAGACCCTGCCCACGTTCACCACATAGAGACGACTTTGATGATGGTGACGCATTGAACAACAGGTTTTCCAGATTAACCCCATATCACAAGAGAACACTACTTGAGAGGCCAAAAAACTACTGTACCCCACTCTCAGTGAGCCCATTCGTACAGCGTTACACGCTTTAATTGAAACTAAATTGCATAAAATTTGACTTGATCAGTAGACTTTAAAACTAACATAAATAAAGCTATACTTGACTTCACCCAAGAAGCTCAGTCTCGAGTTCTGTAAGATTAATATATAGTGCGGCAACACATAAATATATTAACAAAGTACAGATCCATCACCGACGCTCGCAGTCGGAAAGTTGGGCTCAGATCTTCACCTTCTTGTCTTTTCTCTGACAGCTTCTCTCTCTCCTCGACCCACACAACCTGAAAAGTTAAACTCTGTTTCATTTCACAAATGCTGCCAGACCTGCTGGATGTTTCCAGCATCCTTTAAAAAAAAAAATTGTTTCCAGCACCTGCAGTATTTATTTTTGTACTACTCATCAGATGACCCAGAGCAACCAGCCCAACGCATAGCAACCACTCCCCTTTTGGGCCCACAGTAATTGGTGCATCCGTCCCTAGCAATAGTTCTTGTGCCACTCAGACATCAGCCCAGATGACGGTCCCTTGTCCATCACAGTCCCATGGCGCTCCTACGTTGGACACCAGTGTCATGTTCCTTGGACATGGCCCTTGGTCTCTCAGCCACCCCGCCCAGATGATGTGCTGATGTTATTTTGATACTTAGGCTGGATGGGACTTAGAGATTCATGAGAATGGTTCCTGGAATGAGGAACATAAGTGATGAAAATAGATGGGAGAAATCAGGATCGTTTTCCTTAGAGAAAAGAAGCCTTAAAGGAGATTTGATGAGGTATTTAAAATCATGAGTAGTAGATGGGGAGAAACTGTTCCCACTTGTGAAAAGATTGGGAACAAGAGGGCAGACATTTAAAGTAATTTGGAAAAGAGGCAATAATGATATGAGGAAAATCTTCTTCAATCAGTGGATGGTTAAGGTCTGGAATGCTCTGCCTGAGAATGCGGTAGAGGCAGATTCAACTGAAGCATTCGAAAGGGAATTGGACCTATCTGAAAAGAAAGAAAGAATCACCAGAGTTATGGAGATAAGGAGGGAGAATGGAACGAGGTGAGTTGCTGGTTTGGAGAGCCAGTGCAGACATGATGGGCCAAAATGCCCTCCTGCACTGTACAAATTCTGTGATTTCAGAAATCCCGACACAAACATCAACACCAACAGGCAGGAAGGGCAGGTTAAGTCAAAGATTCACAAGAATCATAACAGAACTGAGAGATTAATCTATCAGCAAATACTGAACATGTGGGGCTGTTATCCCCCAGAAAAGAGAAGAGTAAGAGGTAACAATATAGGTCTTTAAAATTATGAAACGGTTTGAAGGGGTTATACTAGGCTTGTCCAACCTACTACAGAAAGGTAGAATTGCCAGATTTGCTAGGAGCAACTTGTTCCTCCAATCATAGGCCATTTCACTCCCATGCTTGCTGCTGATAGGCTCATCAGTGAGACTGCAAGTGAGTCTAAATGGCAATCTATGTCAGTGGGTTTGCGAATGAATGTTTGCATGAGTCTGTAAATTAATGAGTCTGTTTGTGAGTGAGCAAGAACCCTGAGGGGGGAGTGAGTCAGACGCACAAAGACCCTTCTTCTCCTCCTTCCTCTCAAAAACCTATCGAGAAAACAGCCCAGGAGAGGAAGAATACTCAGGCTGAAATGCAACCTGCTTGTGACCCCAGATTTTGTCTGAATTTCATAGAAGCTAGCTCGCTATCAGAGCCAAATGCAAGGTCAGTGTTATTTCAATCCCAACAATTAACTCGGCCCTGGTCCTTACTCCCTTCCCTGTTTTCCTCTTGCCACTGTCCATAAACAGAAGGTGTTTTGAATTAGTTTTTATTTAGAATAAACAGTGGAGTATTTTCCCAACCGCTTGGCTTTTGTGTGATCCAATGTTACTAATAATGCCACCGCAAACGGAGTTCTTTTTTAGAAAATATTTTTATTCTCCTTTTTTACATTTTCTCCCAAAATTTACACCCAACGAATGCAATTGCAATGTCAATCCCCACATCAATGACAACAATCCCATCCTCCCACCAAACCCCCAAACATTAGCCTGCATGTTAACATAAACAAATAACAAAAAGGAATCAGGAATCACCCAGGCAAAAATTAACATATACAGTCTCCCTCCCCCAACTCTCCCAACTCCCCCCCCACTAATGTTCGATGTAATCCAATTCTTGAAAGTGCATAATTAACAACGCCCATGAATTGTAGAAACCCTCCATCCTTCCTCTTAGTTCAAATTTGACCTTCTCAAGAGTCAAGAATTCTAGCAGGTTCCCCCGCCACGCCAGGGCACAGGGTGGAGAGGTTGACCTCCATCCCAACAGGATCCGCCTTCAGGTGATTAATGAGGCGAAGGCTACAACATCTGCCTCCGCACTTGTTTCCAACCCTGGCTGGTCCGAAACCCCGAACATGGCCTCCCGAGGGCCTGGGTCCAGTTTCACATACACACTTTAGAGATTACTCTAAAAACCTCCTTCCAGTAATCCTCCAGCTTTGGACAGGACCAAAACATATGAACGTGGACAGGACCAAAACATATGAACGTGGTTCAATCCTGCAAACCAACCCTCAAGAAACAAATTCTTTAGTGACCGCAAACTGAGTTAGGATTAACTTGGAAGGCCAGTGTATGTTTGAAAATCTAAATCCATGAAAAAGAGTGTTCACAGCTCCCCACTCCGCATTCATACAGTAAAAGAAGGGATAGAGGAAAGGAGGTTAACTGTACAAGGACCACAGAAAAAATGAATTCTTGTTCAACTTAGATCCACAGTCCTAAAGTCAGAGTTGAACATCTTTCACCTATGCATGGAGATCACTATTGTAGGGTTCACCTTTTCGAGTGGCATTGATGTTGTAAGATGAATCAGGCATGGGATCTGAGGAGACCAGTTATAGGAATGCCATTTGCATTTGATAAGCCAACCTTGCAAGCGGAGTCAGTGGGTCTGTTGAGACAATGGCTTCTCGAACACCAGATCCTTTCAACTCTGTGTGGATAAGCCATTATCAGTCCAGTAAACAAAGCTAAATTTCCAGACACAAGATAAAATTATTTTGTTGAAGTCACTGTGGAAAAGGAAGACTCAAGGTTCTGATCAGTTTATTACCTTTCTGAGTTGTGTAACCAATCTGTTCTTTGACATCCAACTGGCAGGCCACACAGGCATGCTCTGCCCAGGTTGGACCACTGGCCCAGCTAACCTGACTCGACTGGAAGATCTTTTATCCTGGAGCTAAGAAACAGTAAGTGGCAGCAAACATTTATAGGGGTTGTTTATGGGCCACCAAAGAGTGTAATGTAGGGCATGGTATAAACCAGAAGATTAGAGATACATTTGTTATGGGCCAGGGTTTAGAAAACTCCAAAGTATATCGTGGAGTTCACCTGACTTATAACTGTTTATAGATTTTGGTTATGAGGAGCACAGGGGTCTACCTTTCAGGTGTTATTCAACAGAGGCCTTAAGCACTTTTAATCAAATTCAATTAACATTTTTATAGACACACACAGTAAGCATTTTTATCAACTACAAACATAAATACCCCACACAGCTACAGTACTCTATATATAACCCTTAATAACTTTCCGTAACTGCTTAAATTAAGTAACACCATCCATAAACCAGAAAACCCTTTTACCAAAACAGTAGGTTTGAATTCCTTCCAGAAAACAGTTATCACTGTTAAATTATCAAGTGATCTGGAGACACCTTTTAACATGTAGAGAGAGAGACACACACAAGATTTTTCTGTCTGAATCCAGCTTCCAAAATGTGCAAACAAAAGTAAAATTCAGAGCCACAGCCAGCTCCCAACTCAAAAATTAAACTAAAAACCCAGAGCCACAGCCCAGCTCCACCCACACTATGACATCACTGAAGCCATTTGATAATACAAAACTTTTCTTAAAGGGGCACTCCCATGACACATTTAACAAGGCTAATGCAATAATCAGGGGGAATGTCAATATATACATGTAAACTGGGAAAATCGTATTAGCATCAATGCTGTGGAGGACAAATTTTGAGATAGTTTTCTCGTTAAATATGTTGAGGAACCAACTAGATCTGATGTTGTACGATGTGAAAAGGCTAATTAATAATGTCGTTGTAAAGGAGTCTTTACGAAAGAATGACCAAATTGTGATTGAATTTTACATTAAGTTTGAAAGTGATGTAGTTAATTCTGAAATGAGGGTCTGATTGCTAAACAAAGGAAAGTACAAACGTAAGAGGGGCAAATGGACTGTGACAGAAACAACATTAAAAGGTATGATGGTAGAGAGGTAATAGCATTTAAAGAATTAATATATGGTTTACAGCAAATTTACATTCCTTTGAGGTACATAAATTCAGCAGGAAATCCAACCGTGGTTAACAAGCGTTAACCAAGTTAAGAATTGTGTTAGATCAAAGGAAGAGGGATATAAGGTTGTAAAAAAATTTAGACTGAGATCGGGAGCATTTTAAAATTCAACAAAGGAGTCCCAAGACACTGATAAAGAAAGAGAAAATAGAATATGAAAGTAAATCAGTGAAAATCCTGAAACTGGACTGTAAAAGTTTTTATAGACATTTAAAAACAATCAGCAAAGTCAATTATGGGCCCGGTACAGGAAGAGACAGGAGAATTTGTAACAGAGGAAAGGACAAAAAAGTAATATAAAACTAGAGAACCAAGGGATTAGTGAGAATGATGAACTGAAGAAAATCAATATTAGTGAAAATGTTGTACTGGAGAAATTAAAGGACTGAAAGTTGACAAACCAATTAGCGACATCTCAGCGTGTTGAAAGAGGTGGCTGTAGCAATAATGCATGCATTTTCTAAATTCTGAAGTTTCCTGCAGATTGGAATGTAACAAATTAACCCCATTATTTCACTATTTAAGAATGGAGGGGAGAGAAAATGGGGAACTACAGACCTATTAATCTGATATCAGTATTGGGGAAAATGCTAGTATCTGTTATAAAGCATGTGAGAACTGGACATTTAGAAAATAATAGTAGGATTGAGCAGGTTCAACATGGACTTATGAAACCTATTAGAGTTTTCAAGGAAGTAACTAGCAGAATAGATCAGGGAACTGGTGGATGTGATGTATTTGAATTTTCAGAAGGTTTTCAATAAGATCCTACACAAGAGATAAGTAAGCAAAATTAGTGCACATGGGATTGTGGGTCATATACTGGCATGGATGGAAAATTGGTTACCATAGAATTTACAGTGCAGAAGGAGGCCATTCGGCCATTGAGTCTGCTGGCCCTTGGAAAGATCACCCTACTTAAGCCCATGCCTCCACCTCATCCACGTAACCTAGTAACCCCACCTACCCTTGATAATAATCTTTATTATTGTCACAAGTAGGCTTACATAAAGTTACTGTGAAAATCCCCGGGTTGCCACAGGCAAGTTGAACGAGATTTGCAGTTAGCTGGTGTCCATGGACATAGGACAAAGCCTTTTTTTTGAAGAAGAGATTTTACAACTTAAGACAAAGAATAGATGAACTGGATTTTAATAAAAGTCTGAAAGCCAACAGCACTGTTGTTTGAATTTGGAACAATTCTGGGATGTAGAACCGTAATGTAATTTAGCAAGCTATGTTAAAAAAAAGATGTAATTTAAGACAAAGAACGAGCAATCAAAATATTACTGCCTGGAATCAAATGGAAATGTTTGATTTCTACTTTAAACATGAAGATATGGCAGATAAGGAAGATAAACATGGGCAGCACTGTAGCACAGTGGTTAGCACTGTGGCTTCACAGCTCCACGGTCTCAGGTTTGATTCCCGGCTGGGTCACTGTCTGTGCAGAGTCTGCACGTTCTTCCCATGTCTGCGTGGGTTTCCTCCGGGTGCTCCGGTTTCCTCCCACAAGTCCCAAAAGACATGCTGTTAGGTAATTTGGACATTCTGAATTCTCCCAATGTTTACCCGAACAGGCAACGGAATGTGGCGACTAGGGGCTTTTCATAGTAACTTCATTGCAATGTAAGCCTACTTGTGACAATAAAGCTTTAAAGAAAAATATGTTTTATTGGACTGCAAATTTCTCCAGGGCTCATGGTTGGGACAGGATTAAGTAATTGAGGGTAGAAAATTGAGACAGGAAATGGGAATTGGAATATTGGGTGCAATTCAATGGAATGTTTCAATTCGGCATTAATATGAAGAGTAAAGTCCAGAGGAGGCTAGTATATCAAGCACCTTGGGCGCGATTCTCCGCTCCCCACGCCAGGTGGGAGAATCGCGGGAGGGCTCCCCGACAAATTTCATGCCCCCCTGGCGCCCCCCACGATCCCCCCCCCCCCCCCGCTCGGTAGGATCGCCGCTCGCCGTTTTTCACGGCGAACGGCGATTCTCTGACCCGGATGGGCCGAGCGGCCTGCCGTTCGCGACCGTTTCACGACGGCGGCAATCACACCTGGTCGCTGCCATCCTGAAACGGGAGTGAGAAGCCCGTTTGTGGCTTGTAGGTGGCCTAGCAAGGAAAGAGCACCACGACTGTGCTCGGGAGGGGACAGGCATGCGATCGGTGCACACCGATCGTCGGGCCGGCATCCAAATCGGACACACTATTTCCCCTCCGCCGCCCAGTAAGATCATGCCGCCACGTCTTGCGGGGCGGCTGAGGGGAAAGACGACCACCGCGCATCATGCGCGGGTTCGTGCCGTCAGCGCCATGACGTCAGCCGCGCATGTGCGGGTTGGAGCTGGCCATCCTGCGCATGTGCGGCTGACATCATTAAGCGCGGCAGCCGCATCATTCTTGGCGTGACGCCCCCGCGGCCGAGAGTTACGGAGTGCCGCTCCTAGCCCCGCCGGGAGGGGAGAATAGGGGGCGAGGAGCGGCCTCCGAGGCCGTCGTGAAACTCGGCCGAGTTCACGGCGGCCCTCCCGATTTTCCCCGGGAGCGGAGAATTCCGCCCAAGATCTTTTTAGGAATGGCATATGTGGTGTGCGCATAGACATTTAATTAATTTGATGGACATTAGTGAATTTTAAGTAATGAACAATGCTTGGATAACAAATCATGTTCTAAGTATCAGATAGTTGTTTGAATAAACCAGAAAGCCTCAGCTGAGAATTAGAACCAATGAGAGCAATGATGTGGACAGTGTTAAAGCCACATCATTGTGGCTGTGAAGCCAAAACTATTGTTTGCTCCAAACTACCCACCTTTCAGAACAGCGACCACGACACAACCCTGCCATGGCAATCTCTGCCGGACGTGCCAGAACATCGACATGGGTACACCATTACACGTGAGAACACCACCCACATGGTAGGCGGTACATACTCGTGCGACTCTGCCAACATTGCCTACCTCATACGCTGCAGGAAAGGATGTCCCGAAGCGTGGTACATTGACGAGACCATGCAGAAGCTGCAACAACGAATGAACGGACATCGTGCGACAATCGCCAGGCAGGAATGTTCCCTTCCAGTCGGGGAACACTTCAGCAGTCAAGGGCATTCAGCCTCTGATCTTTGGGTAAATGTTCTCCGAGGAAGCCTTCAGGACGTGCGACAACACAGAATCGCTGAGCAGAAACTTATAGCCAAATTCCGCACACTGAGTACGGCCTCAACAGGGACCTTGGATTCATGTCGCATTACATTCACCACCATCATCTGGCCTGGGTTTGCGAAATCCTACCAACTGTCCTGGCTTGAGACAATTCACACCTCTTTAACCTGGGGGTTACCCCTATCTCTGGATCTGGAAAGACTTTATTACCTGTAAATGCTCGCATTCAGAGTATCGTCTTGCATCTTTGACTTTGTCTATGTATCTAGAACCTACCTCTTCATTCACCTGAGGAAGGAGCAGTGCTCCGAAAGTTAGTGATTTGAAACAAACCTGTTGGACTTTAACCTGGTGTTTTAAGACTTCTTACAATGAGAGTAAATAAGGGGTTAAGACCATAGATATGGATTCCCTTGAAAGTAAGACCTTGCAGACGAGGTTTCGTTCTTGAATTCGAGCATTCCTGAGTTCTTGAATCATCTGTCTGTTTGTGTTTAAATTAATTTCTTTATCCTTTTATGTTTGACGCTTTTTGCTATGTTCTGACCAGTTTATGTATTATTTTGATCTAAGTTTTCAATTTAATTTTGTGCAAATGTATTCAGTGAATTATTGAAAAATAAAGAGTGTTTTGGATACCTCTTTAACCGGACTGAGTACCTTATCCTGAGTAGAGATAAGAAGATCTTACAAGACCAAATATAAGGATAGAGTCTTATAACAAGAGACAGACCGTTTAAGATTGAGATGTGAAGCAAGTTCTTCATTCAGAGGGAGGTGAATCTTCGGAATTCTCCACCTCAGAGGGCTGTGGAGGCTCAGTCATGGAATATATTGAAGACCCAGTTCAATAGATTCTAGAGAGATGGGGAGAATGGGGGAAAATGCCATTGAGGTACAAGATCAGCTACGATCTAATTGAATTGTGCAGCAAAATTCATCGGCTGAATGGCCTACACCTGCTCTTCATTCCTATGTTCCTCTCCTGAAGCTGCTGAGTAATACATCCCATCTACACTGTATGCCCTTTGGCATCCAAACTTAGGGAAGTCTTTTCTGGATGACATCTTACAAAGAAGTAATAATGTATAACTGTTGCAGGTCTTCAAGCCATGGGCTCCAGTCTCTCGGGCAAGTTACAAGGGTGGTAAGCAGGTGTCCTCTCGTGATCCAGCGAGTCAGGAGGAGGGATGGAATATTTGAGGGTAATGTACATTGTTATTTCCTTTGTAACCTGCCCTGATACAGGCTCTGAATGTAAATATAGAGAATATTGAATAACACAGATTGTGGTCCCAAGTTCATAGAATCCCTGCAGTGCAGAAGAAGGCCATTCAATTAATCGAGTCTGCACCAACCCTTTGAAAAACCACTCTACCCCTGTAACCCCATAACCTAACCTGTACGTTCCTGAACATTAAGGGGCAATTTATCATGGCCAATCCACCTAACCTTCACATCTATGGACTGTGGGAAGAAACTGGAGCACTCAGAGGAAACCCACGCAGAAACGGTGAGAACGTACAAATGCCACACAGACAGTCAGCCAAGGCCGGAATTGAATCCGGGTCCCTGGCGTGAGGCAGCAGTGCCTCATGAACACATAATATTTGCATCAGCTAGACAATGGCTTCCTTACCCACATGTAAATGGAAGCAAATCCACTTAACTACAAACCAAATATCTAAATTCACTCACCTCTGATAACATAATATTACTCCCAATGCAGCTCACCAGCCTCCACTCTCTCCACTATAAGATGGGTGTGGATTCCAGTTCCGCTGCAGAGATATAACCCTGTAATCAAGGCTGACACTTCCTCGTGACAGTACTGAGGGAACCCCCGCCCTTCAAAGCAGATATATTTTGTTACCATCCCCATTGAGTTCTGTAAAACAAAATAATTAAATTTACTGAACGAGCCCCAAAATGAAGAAATTATTAGCCAAGATTTCACATTTTTGTAACATATACTCTAATGCGAATCAATCAGCATAAATTAAAAAAATTAACAGGCAAATCATATATGAACTGTAATTACATGTAGCCTTTGTTATTGTTGTTCTGTATCACGGAGTTAGACAGTAGGCCACTCTGCCTGTCTGGTCTCAGTTTCAGCCACACAATTCTTCCAATTAGAATTCCAGGCTCTTTCCATCAAGATCTTAACTCCATCAGCAGTAGCTTTGTCATAAACAGGGTTCTGCTCATGCAATTGTCCCTACATTTGAAGAACCTTTTCCACTCTAGTCCCCATCATTTGTGCCAGCATGGATCTACTAGGACCACCTTAAACGTTGCATGGTATGGACGATTCTGGGCATTCAATCACTCAAAAGTGAAAGAAACAGCAGCAGCAGTCCTAAACGTGCTTTCCCACTGCTCAGGGATCAAGCTGTTTGACTTGACTTGTTGACTGCCTCTCCTCTCTCCAGCTGTTTATTTTCTTTTATGCCTCTGGCTGCCACATGGCCTTTCTGTTTTAACTTGCTTCCTGTTAGTCCTGCTTCCAGGCCAAAGGTTGCCGAGTCACATGAGCCAATATTTTTTGTGGTATAAAAAGGGTTAATAGTGTCATAGTTAATATACATCATTAGTGATATTAGGTCACTTGTCACTGGAACTCAGAGAAAATTGGTTCTGGAAGGAGTTTGTGCTTATCTAACCCTACATGTAGTTAATAAATGTTTGGCAGTACTTGGCCTTTAAAAAAAAATTTCGAGTACCCAATTCATTTTTTCCAATTAAGGGGCAATTTAGCGTGGCCAATCCACCTAGCCTGCACATCTTTGGGTTGTGGGGGTGAAACATGGGGAGAATGTGTAAACTCCACACGGACAGTGACTCAGGGCCGGGATTGAACCTGGGACCTTGGCGCCGCGAGGCAGCAGCGCTAGCCTCTGCGCCACCGTGCTGCCCCCTTGGCCTTTTTTTCAGTCGGTTATATTGAACACATCATGGAACAACTTAAGACTTCATGGTGGCAGTTGTAAATCAACAAAATAGCAATTAAACTGACAATGGTGGGAAAATGAAAACCATCAAATATACAGCAGCCAGGGAACAACTGCAGGAGAGAATCAGAAGGATAAGGGCCAAAGGAATCCAAAGAGAGGCAGTAACAGACTTTGGAAAAGGTCCTACATTGACACAAGTCCTTTAACCATGTGGAAGACCCCGACCAGTACAGTGGGCTAAACAGCTGGCTTGTAATGCAGAACAATGCCAGCAGCGCGGGTTCAATTCCCGTACCAGCCTCCCCGAGCAGCGCCGGAATGTGGCGACTAGGGGCTTTTCACAGTAACTTCATTGAAGCCTACTTGTGACAATAAGCTATTATTATTATTGGGAAAACTGGCTTTACAGATTCAACAAGTGTAGGATCATTTCAGGGTTGTCATAGAAGCCTGATGAGAACTAGCCAGAATGTTCCTCTATCCCATTAGCAGCAGCGCAGACAGCATTTAAGACAGGGTGTTAATGAGGACTCAGAAACCTGTGAAGATTTTTGATGCACCATCAATTGGACACGAGACGAAGATGAGATCCAAACGATAGGCTTTAATGCACAAGATGTGTGCCCGGCAGCAGACATACAGAAGAATGGCCGATTGCCGGGAAGCACGGGTTCTTATATCCCGCCTTGTAGGCGGAGCTGCCTACCTCTCAGCCAATCGGCTGAGAGGCACAATGGGCAGCGAGTCCTCTGCACCAATAGCAGCTCACTTCCAAGGTACCGTAATACCCCTAGTCATACTACCACAATTTTATTAAGGCCTTTGGTTCATATTTCCGTCTTCAGGAGAATATTATTATAGATAGTGCGAGATTTAACAGGAATGCGAAGGAATCCGGAGAAAGTATTGACTTTTTCATTTATGACCTGTATCATTTGACTGATAATTGTGAGTATAGAGTTCTTGAGGATGAACGCACCCGCGACCATATTGTGGTGGGAGTGCCTAATGAAGCCTTATCTGGTTTTCTGCAGTCCAGGGAAAGCTATAGAAGCAAAACCAAATTTTAATCCAGGGTGATAGGGAGCCTTTGTGGAATCAGACTACTTAATCAGTCCAGTTTGTGTAAGCACTAGAGATACCAGCACATCCATTAAAAAGCAGACCCAGAATGGCTGCCTCCGATATCCAGTACTCCTATTGTGACATGAGAAAACCCTTTTGGTGCAAAGACAGGTCTCCCTCCCCCATAAATGCAGCATGTCATTTCCTGCAGAAGGCGGGGTAATTTTAAGGAGACTAATCAGATCAAGCAGTATATCGGCAATAAAAGATACAACGGAACAGAAAGTGCCATGAAGTTGCAAAATCCAAGGGGGCCTTTTGGAGTGTAATGGTCAATGGTTACAAAGCTAATTTAAAATTAGACACTAGAGCAGGAGTGCCAATTCTTTCTGTTATAATACAATGGCTGAAGTCTAGGTTTCTCCAACCATCTACCATTCAACTCCTTGGTCCGAAGACATTCCACTGAAGGTGCAAGGGCAGATAATTACCACACTTCATTACAAGGGAAGAGTAATACAGAAATTCTTTGTTATCAAAAATAAAGAGTGCTCACTACTGAGCCAGAGAGCCTGCTCATATTTACTACTTATTTACAAGATGGAAGAGCTGAACAACCAGTTCAAAATTCAAGAGGAACTTCTGAAACTTTTCAAATGCCTCGGGAAGCTCCAAATGGCTTACCATATTACTTTAAAATAAAAAGCCAAGCCAATATTTTTTTTACACCAAGGAAAGTCCAACATCCACTGTTGAAAAAGGTGAACAAGAGATTGACTTCAAGCTACACCCATGGGCTGATAACGCCAGTACACAACACACATGGTACTCAGGCTTGGGTACTGGCACCATGCCTCACAGAACATTTATGTGGGCCTCCCATAGTTCAACAAGGGATGTCCACCCATGGCATTTGTTGACCAAAGCTTAGCAAAGCTCGCGAAAGCTCGGTCTTCACTAGACTGAATACAAAAAGTGGCTTCTGGCAACTCCCATTAGACGAGGAGTCCAGGCTGCTAACGACATTCATCACACCCTTTGGCCAGGATGACTTTAATCATCTGATGGCCTGCATTCGATGGTCTTAAAATAAATGGTTGCAGAATTAATGGATGCATTGGTTGTAATCTTCCAAATATCCTCGACTTGGGAAAGATCCCAGCAGATTGGAAAATGGTAAATATATAACCTTGTTCAAAAAAGGAAGGAGTCAGAAAATAACAAACTATAGATGCCTGTCATTGTGAAAATGCCAGAATCCCTTATAATGAGGTAGTAGCAGGATATTTTGAAAATCATAATGCAATCAGCATGGTTTTGTGAAAGGGAAAATGTGTTTGACCAATTTATTAGAGTTCTTTGAGGATGTAATGAGGCGGGTGGATTAAAGTGAACCAGTAGATGTGTATTTGGATTTCCAAAAAGGCACCTGAAAAGGTGCCACATAAATGATTACTACACAAGATAGGAGCTTATGGCATTGGTGGGGTGCGATGGGGGGCTGGGGGTGGAGGTGACATATTAGCATGGATAGAGGATGATTAACTCACCTTATCTCAAATGTTTTTTCTGTATGATCTTCAGGATGGCAAACTATAACTAATGGAATACCACAGGGATCAAAACTGGGACCTCAACCATTTACAATTTATATTAATGACTTGGATGAAGGAGCTGACTGTACTGTAGCCAATTTTGCTGATGTTACAAAGATAGGTAGGAAAATAAGTTATGAGGAGGATACAAAGAGCCTGTAAAAGGATATAGACAGGTTAAGTAGGTGAGCAAAAGATAGAATATAATGTGAACTTGTTAATTTTGACAGGAATAATAGAAAAGCAAAATATTATTTAAATGGAGAGAGACTACTGAAAGCTGCAATAAAGCAGAACATGGGTGTTCTTCTACATGCTTCACAAAACATCAGCATGTAGGTACAGCATATAATTAGGAAGGCAAATAGAATCTTGACCTTTATTGCAAGGTTGTGATGAATGGTATTGGTGTAACTGCTGTAACTGTACCTTGCCTTTAATACATTGGCCCTTTAAGACCGGGCTTGGAACCCTGGGGGACTCCGCCTCCGGCTCCGCCCCCAGGAAACTGTATATAAGGTGATGCTTACTGGGCAGCATGCTGTGAGCACACTTCTCGACAGCTGTCCGGTTCTCTGGTAATTAAAGCCTTTGAATTACCACTCTTCTCTCCTGAGTCGTAACTGAGGGTATCTCAATTTAATTACCAGAAACATCAAGATGGACAGCGCTCTAAAGCCGGAGAAACTCAACCTAGACGCTCGGTCGCCGGAGGCCCCAGAAATGTTTAAATATTGGCTCCGGTGTTTTGAGGCCTATCTAAATTCTTCAGAGACCGAAGTCGACGGCGCTCGCAAGCTGAGCTTACTACATGCCCGGGTGGGCCACCGACTCTCCTCCGTGATCGAGAACGCTACGACATACGAAACTGCGATCGAAATACTAAAGAAACGCTTCGTAAAGCCGATTAACGAGGTACACGCCAGACATTTGCTCTCGACCTGCCGCCAGCGCTCCAGGGAAACTCTAGACGAATATGTGGAGAGACTCACTGCGCTCGCGAGGAACTGCAATCATAAAGAAGTGACGGCAGAAGTCCACATGAACTTACATATTCGTGATGCTTTCGTGTCCGGTATCAGGTCCTCGTACATCTAGCAGTGGCTCCTAGAAGACGGGGCAAAGGACCTCCAAGGCACGGTAACGCTCGCCTCTTCTCTAGAAACGGCCCACCGTAACCTCTGTACATACTCCGCGGACCTGGCGAACCCCTCTCGATCCCCTCCAGACTCGGCCACGCTACAGGCACGCGGCGATCCGGGGGCTCCCCATGCTATTTCTGTGGGCAAGGCCAGCACACACGTCAGCGTTGCCCGGCCCACTCCGCGATCTGCAACAACTGTGGGAAGAAGGGGCACTTCGCAAAAGTCTGCCTGGCTGGGCCCAAAGGCCACAAACAAAAGTCTCACCAGGCCCAGAAATCAAGCTCCCGGCCTCACAGGCCCCGCAACGCGGCTGCGCGGCGGCCGGACACGCCTACATCCGACGCGTCATCGACCTCGTGCGAATCATGGTGGCGGCCATCTTGGCGGCGGCCATCTTCGAATCCCGTCACGTGCGACCGACGGTGGCGGCCATTTTGTGACTCCCGGCGGCCATTTTGTGAGTCTGACTCAACCGAGGACTCTGACTACCCGCAACTAGCAGCGATCACGCTCGATCAATCGCAGCTGAAGCACCTGCGGAACTCAATAATGCGGGTACAAATCAACGGCCACGTCACTCCCTGCCTATTCGACTCCGGGAGCACGGACAGCTTTATTCATCCGGACACGGTAAGGCGCTGCTCCCTGTGCACCCACCCCACCTCCCAAACTATCGCCCTCGCTTCGGGGTCCCATTCGGTCCAAATCACGGGGTATTGTGTCACGGACCTCGCGATTCAAGGTGAACACACCCGCTTTAAACTTTACATCCTCCCTCACCTCTGCGCCCCCCTGCTGCTCGGTCTGGACTTTCAGTGCAGCCACCGGAGCCTGACACTGAAGTTCGGCGGACCCCTGCCCCCACTCACAGTATGCAGCCTGGCGACACTCAAAGTTGCGCCACCCCGCCTCTTCGCGAACCTCACTCCCGACTGTCAGCCCGTCGCCACCAGGAGTCGGCGGTAAAGTGCCCAAGACATGACCTTCATCAAGTTAGAGGTTCAGCAGCTACTAAAAGAGGGGGTCATAGAGGCCAGCAACAGCCCTTGGAGGGCTCAAGTATTGATAGTCCGCTCCGGGGAAAAGCAACGAATGGTAGTGGATTATAGCCAGACCATAAACCGCTTTACGCAACTCGATGCGTACCCACTTCCCCGCATAGCGGAAATGGTGAATCGCCCAGTATCGGGTATTTTCCACGGTCGACCTAAAATCGGCCTATCATCAACTCCCTATCCGTCCAGAGGACCGCCCCTACACGGCGTTCGAAGCAGCCGGTCAGCTGTTTCACTTTCTCAGGGTCCCTTTTGGTGTCACAAACGGAGTCTCCGTTTTCCAAAGAGCGATGGATCAAATGGTGGACCTTCATTACGGGCTACCTTCCCATACTTGGACAACGTCACCATCTGCGGCCATGACCAGCAGGACCACGACGCAAACCTGAGGAAGTTCCTCCAGACTGCCCGGGCCCTCAACCTCACATATAACAAACAGAAATGCGTGTTCCACACAACCTGGCTAGCCATCCTCGGCTACGTTGTAGAAAAGGGGGTCCTAGGCCCAGACCCCGACCGCATGCGTCCCCTTAAGGAACTCCCCCTCCCCCGTAGCCTCAAGGCACTCAAACGGTGCTTGGGGCTCTTCTCCTATTACGCCCAGTGGGTCCCCAGATATGCGGACAAAGCCCGACCACTCATTAAGACCACGGTTTTTCCCCTGACGGCTGAGGCCCAGTCGGCTTTCAGCCGTATCACGGCGCACATCATCAAGGCCACCATGCACGCGGTGGACGAAACCATTCCCTTCCAGGTAGAAAGCGACGCATCAGACGTCGCCCTGGCTGCTACCCTCAACCAGGCGGGCAGACCAGTAGCGTTCTTCTCCCGAACCCTCACCGCCTCGGAAATTCGGCACTCTGCAGTCATGAAGGAGGCACAAGCCATAGTGGAGGCCGTGCGGCAGTGGAGGCACTACCTAGCCGGTAGGAGGTTCACCCTCGTCACCGACCAACGGTCGGTTGCCTTTATGCTTGATAACGCACAACGGGGCAAAATAAAGAATGACAAAAATCTGAGGTGGAGAATAGAGCTTTCCACCTATACGTACTATATTAAATATCGCCCGGGGAAGCTCAACGTGTCCCCGGATGCCCTGTCCCACGGCACGTGCGCCAACGCGCAAAAAGACCGCCTGAGATCCATCCACGATGACCTCTGTCACCCGGGGGTCACCCGTCTTGTCCATTTCATCAAGTCCCTCAACCTACCTTACTCCACAGAGGAGGTCAAGGCCATGACCAAGGCATGCCAGATCTGTGCGGAGTACAAACCGCACTTCTATCGACCAGACAGGGCTCGCCTGATAAAGGCTTCTAGGCCCTTTGAGCGACTAAGTGTGGACTTCAAAAGGCCCCTCCCGTCCACAAACCGCAACATCTATTTCCTCACCATTATCGATGAGTTCCCCCGCTTCCCTTTTGCTGTCCCCTGCCCCGATACGACCTCGGACTCCGTGATCAAGGCACTGCACAGCATCTTCACACTGTTTAGTTTCCCCGCTTATATCCACAGAGACCGGGGTACATCGTTCATGAGCGATGAGCTGCATCGGTATCTGCTCAGCAAGGGCATCGCCTCGAGCAGAACGACAAGCTGTAACCCGCGGGGAAACGGGCAGGTGGAGAGGGAGAACGCGACAGTTTGGAAGGCTGTCCTTCTAGCCCTACGGTCAAGGAGTCTCCCAATCGCCCGCTGGCAGGAGGTTCTACCCGATGCCCTACATTCCATTAGGTCGCTCCTCTGTATGGCCACGAACGAGACCCCTCACAACCGTTTGTTTGTCTTCCCCAGGAAGTCCACCTCTGGGGTCTCGCTTCCACGTTGGCTGACGACTCCAGGACCAGTCCTACTCCGGAGACACGTGAGGAGCCATAAAACAGATCCGATAGTCGAGAGGGTCCAATTGCTACACGCAAACCCTCAATACGCCTACGTCGAGCACCCCGATGGCAGTCAGGACACCGTCTCCCTGCGAGACTTGGCACCCGCTGGCTCTCCCGCTGACCCCACTGGTTTCCCCACCGACCCCCCCCCCCTACTGACGCTCCCCTTGCTGCACCAACTGCCGACCCCGACAGTGCCCCCCCCCCATAGTGCCCCCTTCCCCCCAGCTGGCGCCGGCACCAATCACCCTAGTCACCCCGGATACCCCTCCTGCTCCAAAGCGGGCAAAGGCTCAGTCAACCGTGCTCCCGGATATACCACCACCAAAACCAACCGTATCCACGGCACCACCACCGGAGCGGAGAAGGTCAGCACGGACAATAAGACCACCCAAAAGACTGAACTTATAACTCCACTTCACCCCCGACGGACTATGTGTTTTTTTTAAACAGGGGGTGAATGTGATGAATGGTATCGGTATAACTGCTGTAACTGTACCTTGCCTTTAATACATTGGCCCGTTAAGACCGGGCTTGGAACCCTGGGGGACTCCACCTCTGGCTCCGCCCCCAGGAAACTGTATATAAGGTGATGCTTACTGGGCAGCATGCTGTGAGCACACTTCTCGGCAGCTGTCCGGTTCTCTGGTAATTAAAGCCTTTGAATTACCAATCTTCTCTCCTGAGTCCTAATTGAGGGTATCTCAAAGGTTAATGGAATATAAAAGTAGGGAAGGCTTGCTCCAATTGTACAGGACATTAATGAGAACACAGACGCGATTCAGCACCCCCTGGTCCAGAGCCGGGCTCAAAAGGTGATTTGCGCGAGAGCCCCAAATTGGACTCTGCGCCAGGCTGATCGCGAGTCACCCGAGCCAGGATGCCAGGGGCACTGCCAAAGTGCCAGGATGGCAGTGCCTCAGTGTCAGGTTGACACTGCTCGGGATTGGGCCCAGGGGGGCCTTGCCAAGTAGAGGGGGGGGGAGTTCCCGGGGGCCTCCCCAAGGTTGGGGGTTTAAGTCAAAAAAGCAGATGGGCCTGAAGGTGGGGGGTGGGGGGTGCAGATAGATTGGGGCTGCTGTTCAAAATAGTTCCCCGATCTGCAAGGAGCCTTTCCTGTTGGCGAGCTCGCCTGCAGGAAAAGCCTTTAAGTGCAGGCTCGGCAGGGAGGAGCTCCCCGAGGCACAAAAGAATGGCAAATTGCTGTTGGATAGCGGGATGTTTCTTGGCACTGCAGCTGTTGAGAAACACCCCGCTAATCGCGCCGTACAATGGACTTTAGCTTCAGTCCACTCATTCACACCCCACATCTAAATTACTGTGTTTGGTTTTGGTCATCTCATTAAGGCTTTCATTGGAAACAGTTCAGAGATTGTTCACTAGGCTGATTCCTGGGATGAAGGGGGTTGTCTTATGAGGAAAGATTGAGCAGGTTGGGCCTCCACTCACTGGAGTTTAGAAGAATGAGAGGTAATCTTATTGAAACACATAAGATTCTGAGTGGGTTTGACAGGATAAATGCTGAGAGAATGTTTCCCCTAATCGCAAACCAGGGGACATAGTTTCACTCACTCATTTAAGGTGAAAATGAGGATGAATTTCTTCCCTGGGAGTTGTCAGTGCTTGAAATTCTCTGTTTTTAAAAACCATTTTTATTACAAATGTAAATGAAAAGTTCCCAACACGTTACACAATTCGGGAAACAAGCTTCTCAACAAACAACTAAACAGTTTGTACAAATCTATCCCGTCTTTCACCCTCCCCCCGACTCTCGCACGACGAATAACTCCTCAAACATGGTCACGAACATCCCCCACCTCGCTTTGAAACCCTCCGCTGAACCACTTAACTCGAATTTGATCTTTTCCAGCCAGAAAAAGCCATATAAATTCCCCAACCAGGCCGCTATCCCCGGTGGCATTGCTGACCGCCACTCCAATAAAATTCATTGCTGGGCAATCAGAGAGGCGAAGGCCACAACATCGGCCTTCCTCCCTCTATCAGCTCTGGCTATTCCGATACCCTGAATATCACCACCAAAGGGTCCGGCCTAACCTCCTCCCCCATTATCCTTGCTCACGCTGCAAACACTCCCGCCCAGAATCTCCAACTTTTTGCAGCCCCAGATCATATGTGCATGATTCGCAAGTCTCCGCCCACAATTCTCACACTCATCTGCCATCCCCTGAAAGAACCCACTCATTCTTGCCCGAGTCATATGTACCCTGTGTACGACCTTGAACTGTATCAGGCTCATTCTTGCGCAAGAGGATGTTGCATTTACCCTTCGTAGTGCCTCACTCCATACTCCCCGTTTGATCTCCCCTCCCAGTTCTCCTCCCCATTTCTCCTTAATCTTCACCACTCGCTCACCTCCCTGTTCTCCCAGCCACCTGTGTGTGTCTCCAATCTTACCCTCCCCTTCCACATCAGGAAGCAACAGTTGCTCCAACAGGGTGTGTGGTGATCACAAGTTAACCAGATGCAACACAACTGAGCGACCACTAGAGGGAGCACGGGAGAGCCATATAAATAGATCAGGACAGGAAGTGAAAAACACTACACAGCAGGCAGAGCTAATAGCTGGACACACAGCAGCTAGGATAGCACTGAAGGTAGCCGTACGTAGAGCTCTGAAGAATGTACGAACTCACAATAAAGCATCTTCTCCACATTTGAGACTGCGAGCTTTATTAAGACACGAGGAACAACACATGGTACCAGCAGTGATTTCAGACGCTTACTACAGGACAACTCAGCTGCAGATACAGAAAGCACAAAATGGCATGGAAATCTCCTACTGGACATTTGACTGGGGAAGACATCGCTAATTCGAGGATGTGGCATGGATACCCACCTCAGCTGGACACGACTGGTAATGTAAGAAATGTCTGGAAAAGGTTTAAACAAATGTTCGATTTTTATCTCATAGCTAATGATGTAGCAGAAGCCTCAGACAAAATTAAAATAGCAATTCTCATCGAAGGGCCTGTCAATAGGAAAGTGTATAATGGATTTAAATACTCAAAAGGTGAAGACAGGAACAGCTTACAAACGTTACTAAACAAATTTGAAGAGTACTGTGAGAAATTTGAACAGCAAGACATACTCAGAGGCCAAACTGCACAGAGACTGAGTGATGCAAAACTTAAAAAATCACAAATAGATCAGGAAATCGCGAATGCACAGTACAGATCACAAAGAAGAAATAACATGAATTTTTCACAAAGCCAAAACGCTGAAATCCAGTCCAGATCGGAAAGAAAAGGTAACTTACAACTTTTAGAAAGAAAAAACGCTGAAATCCGCGATAAAATGGCGTCGGAGCACATTTTGCAGTCTATGGTTAGCAAAGAACTACAAATCGCGTCTGCGCATGCGCCGGAACCGGAAGTCGCGCAGGCGCAGTTTACAAAAGATCGCGGCGCCGATCGTTATGCGCATGCGCAAGCCGCGCATGCGCAGTCAAAAAAAGTCTTCGTCGCGGACCGTCATGCGCATGCGCAAGCCGCGCATGCGCGATGGACACCGAACCTCACAAGGAAAGAAAGCCGATTTGCGCATGTGCAAGTCGTTCCTACGCGTGACGTCATGACGTCTGAGAATCCTGACCACGCCCACTTAAAAGGGAAATGCCCGAAAATTGAAAACAAGACACTTAAAGTGGTAAAACCAAATTTTCTTGCCTCAGAACACAGAAAAACGCCTGAACTTAAACCAACAGTGAAAAACAACTTGCACAAAACCTTGGAAAAAGCTGCCTTCACCACACACAGTGAAGCGAACAAAAAGAATTCCGAAACAACAAAAGATGATTTGTTTTTCGACGATTACCTCTCAGACATAGCTGAGTCAGTCGGATATGCTTATCACAGCATCAGCGACACGGTCACAAAGTACAACACAAACCAACTCGTGGTAGATGAATCCAACCAAAATGCTTTGGTTTTCGAAGAATACTACTCAGACATAGCTGAGTCAGTCGGATATGCTAATCACAGCATCGGCGACACGGTCGCAAAGTTCAACACGAACCAACTCGTGGTAGAAGAAGCCAATCAAGATGAAATGGCTTTCAAAGAATACTACTCAGACATGGAGGAGTTATTTGGACATGCTGATCACAGCATCAGCGACACCGTTGCAAAGCTCAACACTAATCTACTCATGGTGGATGAATCCAACACCATGGTGCCATGGCAGCTCGTCGATACATTGGATGACAGCAATACCCAAGACGAAGACGACGCCACACAGAGAGCACAGGAAGACTCCACGGAGCGAGCGATGACAGGCTCCACAGTGCGAGTGATGAAAGACGCCAACAGGGATGCAAGCAAACACTCCCGGGCGGACACCAAGCATGAACAAGACCATGAAGGTAAACCCGCTGTACCTGAGCAACCGCAAGCAGACTATGAAAGTCTACCAAGCTTACAGGAACAAGAAGAAAGAGCGGACTATGAAAGTCCAACACGCTCACAGGAACAAGAAGAAAAAGCAGACTATGAAAGTCCAACACGCTCACAGGAACAAGAAGAAAGAGCAGACTATGAAAGTCCAACACGCTCACAGGAACAAGAAGAAAGAGCGGACTATGAAAGTCCAACACGCTCACAGGAACAAGAAGAAGACAATGCACCTCTGCCCACTGCATGCGAAGACAGTGACAAGGTGATCACACTCAACGTACAGGATCACAGTGAGACTGACAGTTCTCAGCTTGTCTGTACCGAAGCACAGAGCGAAAACAGTGACAAGGTGCTCGCACTCGACGTACAGGATCACAGTGAGACTGACAGTTCTCAGCTTGTCTGTACCGAAGCACAGAGCGAAAACAGTGACAAGGTGCTCGCACTCGACGTACAGGATCACAGTGAGACTGACAGTTCTCAGCTTGTCTGTACAGAAGCACAGAGTCGGGCCACCCAACAGTCCAGAGAGACGATGCCGAAAGAAAACATGCAGATTTTGACTCCAGAAGAGGAGCACCTGGAGCCCACAGAGACAACGCCAAAAGAAAACATGCAGATTTTGACTCCAGAAGAGGAGCACCTGGAGTCCACAGAGACAATGCCGAAAGAAACCATGCAGATTCTGACTCCAGAAGAGGAGCACCTGGAGTCCAGAGACATCAAACAAAAAGAAACCATGCAAATTTTGACTCCAGAAGAGGAGCACCTGGAGTCCAGTGAGATAACATCAACAGAAATCATGAAGATTTTAACTCCAGAAGCGGAGCACCAAGAGTCTAGAGAAACCACGTCAACTGAAATCATGCAGATTTGGACTCCAGAAGAGGAGCGCCGAGAGTCCACAGACACCGCGTCAAATGTAATCAAGAAGACTTTGACTCCGGAAGACGAGCACCAAGAAAGCAAAGATACGGAATCCAATTCTCCACAACTGATTGATATCACCTGCACCGATGCAACATCAGATCATTCGCACCACTCGCGAGAAGACGAGCACCAAGAAAGCAAAGATGCGGAATCCAATTCTCCACAACTGATTGATGTCACCTGCACCGATGCAACATCAGATCATTCGCACCACTCGCGAGACGGAATGCTCAATGACTCAAATTATCCACTCGGGACACTCATAGAGTATAACAAGAAAAACAAAAGTCAAAAGAAACACAGCAAGAACAAAAACAACATGAAGCGCGACAAGACCAACAACAATAGCAAGAAGCACAGCAGAAACGAGAACGACAACAGCAAGAATAAAAGCAACATGAAGCGCAACAAGACAAACAACAACGTCAGGCACAAAGATAGCGACAACGACAGGGACAGAAACAACAAGAATGGCAACAAACACAACAAAGTCAGGAACAAAGATAGCGACAACACCAAAGACAGAAACGACAAAAACAGCACCAAGACCGGCAACGAGAACAACAAAGTCAGGAACAACGACAGTGCCAACACCAAAGACGGAAACGACAAAAACAACGACAAGTACGGCAACGAAAACAACAAAAACAAGAACGACAGAAACAACAGCAATGAAACAACGACTTGTACACAATGGAACTACTTGGCACATGACGGACAATGCCACAGCGCATGGCAAAACGATGACAAGACTACAAACATGTCATGGGATGACGACGAATCGCATAAACACACGTCTGCTCCAGAACGAGCAAGCACACCAGCATCCAAGGCGGATGAGACAATAAATCAACACCACAAGCACAGAAAAAAAAAAGTCCATGCCAGTCAACATCAGTGATGTGACCATGCAGACACCTCGGGATGACGCATCGGGTACTTAAGATAACAAGGAACACCAACAACATTCACAGCGGACTTGCAATATCAATATCACCACGTCATCAACAACAAAAAGAAAAAAAGCTCTGAACAAATTCATCAAGTTTGGACTCATAAATGTTTTTATTAAGATTGGACATATAAATACATTGGCTTTGTTAACTAAGGCAATAGCATCATCACTTGTATAGATACGCATATCATAAGTTACTGTTTTGTATAATTTTCTTTAATGATGTACAGAAACTATGTAATGAGAAAAAGGGGGATGTGGTGATCGTAGATTGACTAGATACAAAACAACAGAGCAAACACGAGCGGGAGAGCTATAAATACACTGGGACAGGATGTACAATTTTCTTTAACGATGTTCAGAAAATATGTTAAGAGAAAAAAGGGGATGTGGTGATCACAAGTTAACCAGATGCAACACAACTGAGCGACCACTAGAGGGAGCACGGGAGAGCCATATAAATAGATCAGGACAGGAAGTGAAAAACACTACACAGCAGGCAGAGCTAATAGCTGGACACACAGCAGCTAGGATAGCACTGAAGGTAGCCGTACGTAGAGCTCTGAAGAATGAACGAACTCACAATAAAGCATCTTCTCCACATTTGAGACTGCGAGCTTTATTAAGACACGAGGAACAACACAGGGTGTACCTCGGCAACCTGGGGAACTCCTTCCAAACTTCCATGCGAAGTTTCTTATCTGCAAGTACCTAAACTCACTTCCTCTCGGGAGCTCTACCCTCTCCTTCAATTCATCTATACTGACAAACCCTTCTTCCAGATACAAATCCCTCACCTTAACCAACCACACTTCTCGCCACTTCCCATACAGGCCATCCATCCCCCCTGGCTCAAATCCGTGATTTTCACACAACGGTGTTAACACCAACATCCCCTCTATCCTAAAGTGCCTCCTCTGCTGGTTCCAGATCTTCACTGTGGACGGCACCACAGGGCTCCCTGAGTATCTGCTCGGCGCCATTGGCAATGTTGCCCTTAAGCTGGACCCCTTACAGGATTCCTCCTCCATTCTAACCCATTCTACTCCCTCTCCTTCCACCATCACCTCACCTTCTCCATGTTCGCCACCCAATAGTAATGAAGTAGGTTCAGCAACGCCAACCCTCCCTGCTGCCTCTGCCTCTGTAACAGGGCCCTCTTAACCCTTGGCATCTTCCCTGCCCATACAAAGTCCGAAATAATTGTGTCCAGTTTCCGAAAGAAGGCCTTCGGTATAAAGATTGGGAGTGTCTGGAAAATTAACAGGAACCTCGGCAGAATGTTCATCTTCACCACTTGGACCCTCTCCGCCAAAGTCAAGTGCAACGTGTCCCACCTCTTGAGATCCTTCCTCGCCTCCTCCACCAGCTTTGTTAAATTCAATTTGTGAAGCATCGCCCATTCCCTCGCCACCTGAATCCCTGGTATCTGAGCCTGTCTCTGGCCACTTTAAATAGCATCCCCCCCTAAATTGGCTCGTCTACCCAACTAGTGCTTGAAATCCTCTTCCCCCATTGAGCAGTGGAGGCTGAATTATTGAATATACAAGACGGACTTAGACAGAATTTTGATAATTAAATGAGTCGCAGGTTGTGGGGTAAGCAGGAAAGTGGAGTTAAGACCATGATCTTATCAAATGGTGGAGCAGGCACCTGTACCTGACCCTGGGTTAGCTAGAGTGGGCATGAGCCAGGGTTCTCATTCCTGATCGCTGTCCCATTGGGTGGAATTGGATAGGGTTCCTTTTCTTGATCATTGTCCAGTGAAATTACTTTGGATTGATACAGGGCTTTGGGGATAGAGTGGCCCACTCCAGCTCCTATTACTTATGTTCAAATGAGTGAGGGAAAGAGGGGAAATCAGCCCAATTTCTACTCCTGATCACTGTCTCGTGAACCCCTGGGTTGAAAAGATAGGATGAATTAGCCAGGTTTGTTCCTCCTGGTCACTGCCTGCTGGAATCTCCATGTGCATGCCCGAGTGAACATTATTGCATGATTCTGAGTTAAAGTGACAGGATGAGTAGGCTGTGTGCTACTTCAGGTGACAAGAAGCAATACTCTGAACAGTGTAAGGTGTGACTCTGGGCTAGATTCTCCCACACCGCTTGCCACAAGAACGTCACTGATGAGCCGCATAGAATGGAAAAATCCATTGACCTCAGGTGGGATTCTTTGGAGGAACGTGGCCGGAGAATCCCACCCTATATGTGGAGGACTGCATCCCTGTGTTGCAACACAGAGCTGGAGGAGGAACTGAGGCCATGGTATCACGCACACATGCAAATATTGCTATAAAGGTCTGCTGACAGTCTGCGTTTCTTTTCCAGCATTTACATAAGGTTGGGTCTTTAAACAGAATTTCAGTGAGGTAGTGAGATTTTGATCCATCAACATGAGGAACATGTTGGTCCTGGTGTTGCTTTTTATCTGTGTTACTAGTACTGGTAAGTTAGGACTTGGATATTGAGTGTGGTACTGGGACAGGGCGATGGAGAGAGAATGGGGTAGTTTGGGATTGATATAGGACTACGGGAATGGGGTATCGTGATTAGTTTGGCTTGATACAGAGTTGTGGGGAGAGTGTGGGGACAATGGGAATTGTTTGCAGTTGATACGGGCTGTGGGAAGATAGTGGGATTAGTTAGGGATTGATAAAGTGCTATGGGGAGAGAGCAGGACAGTAGGAATTGTTTGGGATCGATACATGGCTGTGGTAAGTGCATGGAATAGTTGGGTTAGTTTTATATTGATACAGGGTTGTGGGGAAAATGGGGCTGTGCGATTAGTTTGGGATTGACACAGGCTATGAGTAGAAAACAGGGCAGTTGGTTTAGTTTGATACAGGCCTAAGGGAAGAGAGTAAGTAGGACAGTCAGATAATTTTCGAAGAAGAGTTAAGGGACTCAAAATGTTAACTGTGTTTCTCTCTATTATTGATGCTGGCTGGCCGACTAAGTTTTCCTGGCATTGTCTGTTCTATTTTCAGATTCCAGCATCTGCAAAATTTTGCTAATTTTAGGATAATTTGGGGATTGATACGGGGCTGTGGGGAGAGAACTGGGTAGTGGGACAGGTAGGATACTGTGCAGATGTGCTTATGTGTCTCTGTATGCAGGGCTGTGTGCAGTTGAGGTTGTGTGCCTATGCATCTGTCAGTGGGTTTGTGTGTGCACCTGTGAGTGCATGATAAAGATTACAACTGGTTCCTGGAGACGATGAGTAGTGGCGGACCTGGCCCCATGAAGGGGCAAGAATCTCCTTTTTTCCAGGTCTTTTCAGCAGCGATGCAACTGAGGCATCGAAGCTTCAATGAAGTTGGAAGGCAACTCAAGACGCCTGGAATCAATTATGTGTTGCATTATCCTTTGACCCTAAAAGTGATATCCAATTACTCCGTTAAGTCTTTTGATGGTGCAACTAGTGCCTTGGCCTTCTTTAAATCCTTACAAGGTGTGGTAGTCACCATTAATGTATATATTGCATATAGAGGATGTTGATATAGGTGTTTTACGGTAAGGCCCCTGTACTACAGGTACGGGGGTAGATCCCTGCCTGCTGGATCGCCCGGAGTATAAATATGTGTGCTCCCCGTACAGCAGCCATTTCGTCAGCTGCTGTAGGAGGCCACACATCTCAGTGTAATAAAGCCTCGATTACATCTTACTCTCGTCTTTGTGTAATTGATAGTGCATCACAAGGCGAGGATTTGGACTGATAATCTGAAGCTCGGAAAATTTGAAATTCAGACTTTCTCCCTGCCATATTGTCATTTGTCTGATTTAATTCTCGTATATCCTGCTTATAGGGAGGTGTTAACATTTGAGTGCTGTAATGAATGTCTTTGCCTTCAGTGTTATTTGTCGTAACTGTGCTACGTGCTAATTATCCGTCATCTTTTCTTTATTATCTGTGTCTTAATGATGGAAATGCTGATTGCTTGATATCATCTCTTTAATAGTGGCAAAACTGAATGGCGCCATTGCTGGGTGATGGGTGGATGATGCAGGTTTTCATGGGCAGATTCAAAGTGCGGGAGGGGGTCTCTACACTGAAGATCTGGAGACAATTCCGGCAGCACTTCAATTTGGGGACGGCATCAAAGCTGGTGCCGATTTGTGCCAATCACAAATTTGAGTCGGTGAGGCTGGATGCCTGGTTTACGGGATGGGAGGAGAAGGGGGTGGAAGGGATGAAGAATTTGTTTTTGGGCTGTGTGATTTGCAAGCCTGGGGGAATTGTCAGAAAAATTTGGGTTTTCGAAGGGGGATACATTTAGGTATCTACAGATTGGCAATTTCATGAGGAAGATCTAACGGACAGCCCCTGTGGTGCCATCGTCGTCGCTGTTGGATAGGGTTCTGTCGCTGTCAGAAATGGAGGAAGGGAGTAACTCGGGGATTTATGGTAGGATTATGATGGAAGACATAGTGTTGGTGGAGGGGGTTAAGGCCAAGTGGGAGGAGGAGTTGGAATTGGGATTGGAGGAGGGGGTGTAGCGCGAGGCTCCGCTGAAGGTGAATGCAACAACTTCATGTGTGATTAGAGCTGATACAGCTGAAGGTAGTGCACAGGGCCCATTTGACCATATCTAGGATAAGTAGGTTGATTGCAAAAGTGGAGGATGAGTGTGAGCATTGTGGGAGAGGCCCGCTGAATCATGTGCACATGTTCTGGTCGTGTCCTAAGCTTGCGGGGTTCTGGTCCTCCTTCTTGAGCACCACGTCGGTGATTCTGGAAATTAAACAGAAGCCCTATCCTTTAGGGGCCATATTTGGGGTGTCAGACCTGTGAAACTGCAGACAGAGGCGGGGGCCGATGTTCTAGCCTTCACCTCGCCGATTGCTCAAAGACTGCTGCTGCTGGGGTGGAGGTCTCCTTCTCCACCCAGGGCCACAGTGTGGCTGGGGGATCTCATGGAGTTTGTAGCTCGAGAAAGTTAAGTAGACTGAGGGGGGCAATTGAGAGGTTCTACCGGAGATGGCAGCTGCTTATTTTGTACTTTAAAGAGCTAGTAACCACTAGCTGTTGGGGGGGGGGGGGGGGGGGGGCACTTTCTGTTGGGAGTCTTTTGGTTTGGGGGGAGGAGTTTTTTTCGGGGTGTCTGTTATTTTACTGTTATGTATAAAATTGAAAAAACTGAATAAAAATATTTTTAAAAAACAGAATGTGGAAGGGGCATTTGGCTGCTATTCCCTTATTGGCTTTTTACTTCTCCTTGTTGAGGAGGTTGTCTCTTGATGGTAAAGGCAGTATGACTGTACGGTTTGCCTTAAGGGTCCTCATCTCCTTAGAACTACTTTGGAGAGCAATAAAGTGCTAAAATGCAGTTTGGAGGACCTGGAGAACAGGTTGCGGAGACAGAACTTGAGGATTGTGGGCTTGCCCGAGGGGGTGGAGGACCGGAGGCCGACCGAGTACTTTGCGGACATGTTCGCCAATTTGAGGCAGTGGGGAGGCAGTGGCATAGTGGTATTGTTGCTGGACTAGTATTCCAGAGCCCCAGGGTAATGCTCTGGGGACTCAGGTTCGAATCCCACCATGGGAGATTATGAAATTTGAATTCAATAAAAATATGGAATTAAAAGTCTAATGATGACCATGAAATCATTGTCGATTTTTGTAAAACCCCATCTGGTTCATTAATGTCCTTTAAGGAAGGAGATCTGTTGTCCCTACCTGGTCTGGCCTACATGTGACTCCAGAGCCACAGCAATGTGGTTGACTCTTAAAAGAATGGGCAATAAATGCTGGCCTTGCCAGCGATGTCTACATCCCATGAATGAATAAAAAAAGTTGATGGGGGAGGAGAAGAGCCCTCCCTCTACGAGATTGATAGGGCCCATCGGTCGCTCCAGGCGAACCCTAAAACCAGGTCTGTGATAGTCTGCTTCCACAGCCACTAGGGGAAGGAGAAGGTTTTGAGTTGGGCGAAGCAGAAGCGAGAGGTGAAATGGGAAGGCATTGGTATCCATAAATACCGAGATCTTACGGCGAAGTTGGTGAGAAGATGGGTGGCCTTTGGTCAAGTGAAGCCGGCGCTGTATAGGAGCAACTTGAGATTTGGAGTGGTCTACCCGGTGAAGCTGAGAATGATTCACAATTCTGACGACTTTTATTTTGAGACGGGGAGGAGGCTGAAGCGTTTGTGAAGGCTGATATGGACTTTGATGGTGTGGACTGGGATATTTTTTCTTTGATTTCTCACTGGGTTTTGTTCATTTTTCTTTTTGGTTTCTTTAGCGCTGCATTCTCCCTACTCTGGTTGTACTGTTGGGAGTTGGTGTTCACTTTTGGTGGGATTGGGGAGGTTGGAGTGTTTGGGGCATGGGGAGGTCGGGTTTCTGATGGTGTTTCTGGGAGGAGGAGGGGGCTCTGGCAGGCATCACATCACTATCATACGAGGTTGGCTAGCGAACGGGAGTGTGGTGGAGGGAGGTGGCCGTGGTCAGTGGAGCCTGTCTGGGCAGGCTTCGATATGCCTGGGAGGTATGAATGGTAGGGGGGGGTGGGGATCGATACTGGGTGAGGTGTTTGCAAGAGGTAGTGGTTGGCGGGGATTCTGGGAAGGGGGGGTGGGGGCTGACGGTGACTAGGGGATGGTGTGGGTCCTGCCAGATGGGCAGGGCCTGGGGTTGTGGTAATGGTGGATAGAAGGGACAGGGCGTGAAAGGCCCCCGGTCAGAATAGTGATGTGAATATGCGAGGGTTGGGGGGGATCCAGTGAAGAGAGCAGGAATTTTCTCGCATTTGAAGAGTTTGAAAGCTGCTATGGTGATGCTACAGGAGACCCACCTGAGGGTGAAAGACTAGATAAGGTTTAGAGTGGATAGGTGAGCCAGGTATTTCACTCGGGTTTTGATAGTAGGACCCGGGGGTGCCGTTCTGGTGGGCAAGCAGGTGAGGTTCCAGATGGAGAAGGTGGTGGCGGATCGGGGGATAGGTACGTGATTGTAACAGATGGGGGGGGGAGGTTGGTGCAGTGAGCGTATGTGCCCCCAATTGCGATGACGCTTGGGTCGTGAAGAAAACATTTGCTGCCATTCCGAATCTGGATCCCCATGAGTTGATTTTGGGAAAAGGGACTGTAATACAGTGTTGGAATCGAGGGTGGGCAGGTGCCAGCTGCGCTTGCTGACCCTGTTGGGGAGTAGGGGGGGGGGGGGGGGGGGGAGGGGCCATGGCATTGGTGTTTATGAGGGAGATGGGTGGGGCTGACCCGTGGAGATTTTTGCACCCAAGGGTTGGGAGTATTGTTTTTTTTCGTCGGTGCATAAGGTGTTGTAGAGGATTAATTTCTTTGTGGTGGGTGTTAGAGGTGAAAATCTTCACAGGAAAGGCCTGAGGATGAGTAAAGAAGCAGTTTATTATATCAGAATTCTGGGAGAAAGGCCTGAGGCGCTGCAGCCTTCCGGACAGCACTCTTTCTCTCTTGAGCTAAGGTTCACAAGGGTTAATATACAGATTTCGAAAGCGAAATCAGTTTGCAATCTCATTTACATACACCTTTATCACCTTTATTTGCGTCACAATTCATTACATGCAACTAATTAGTCCTCCATTATCTCTGTCCATGCCATAAATGGTTATTAGTTTGTAATCGACAGCCATTTCCTGTTGTTGCTAATTCTTCAGCTTGTGGCTTGCTGGGCTGAGCAGGGTTATCTTCAGATATTCAAACCTTGGGCGAAGTTTGTGAATAGCCCATTGTCACTTGGTCAGCACCTGGCAATGAGTCATTTGTTTTGCACACAGAGTTGTCTTTAGTAGCAGACACAGAAAGCACATCGAACTGCAAAGTTAGCTACAATTTGCAACATAGTTAAAAATTAGTTGTATAATGCACACAGCAGGATTTCCTACCAACATGTCCCACAGCCATATAATGTGAGAGACAGAAATTAATGTGAGAGACAGAATTTAATGTAAGAAACAGAATATAATGTGAGAGACAGAATATAATGTGAGAGACAGAATTTAATGTGAGAGACAGAATATAATGTGAGAGACAGAATTTAATGTGAGAGACAGAATATAATGTGAGAGACAGAATTTTCTCACCAACAGTGGGAAAGGCGCTGTTAGCTGGAGTTAAGAAGGCAGAGTATTCGGCAATTGTGATTTTGGACCATGCTCCACATTGGATGGACATGGCCTTGGAGAAGGGGTTAGCTCAGAGGCCGGGATGAAGCCTGGATGTGGGATTGTTGGCATACCAGAGTTTCTGAGTTAGAATGGGGAAGGTGAGCGAGGAATATGTGGGGTTTAACTGCACGGGGGAGGTCTTGCCATCGGTGTTTTGGGGGACTCTGAAGGCAGTGATACAGGGTGAGGTTATTTTGTTTAAGGCTAAGGTGATTAAGGAGGCAAGGGAGGAATGCCAATGATTGATAGAGAGATTCTGGAAGTGGATGGGAGGTATGCGGAGAACCCGGACCCAGGACTTTTTGTGAGGAGGAAAGAGTTGCAGGCGAGGTTTTATGTGTTATCCATCGAGAAAGCGATGCAACAGCCTGGAAAGGCGAGGGGGGCCCTCCGTGCGTATGGGGAGAAGGTCAACCGTATGTTGGCAGGTCAGCTCTGTAGGCAAGCTGCGGTGAAGGAGATAGTTCGGGTGACAGATAGGACAGTGAGCTAGTGGTGGCACCAGAGCAGATTATTAAGGTGTTTGAGGAGTTTTACAGAGGCTGCATAAGTCGTAACCGCCAGAGGACAAGCTGGAGATGAGGGAGTTTTTGGAGAGGTTAGAGTGCCCGAAGGTAGGCGAAGTGGAGAGGGCGGGACTGGAGGAGTTGGTGGGTGTAGAAGAGATGAAGGTAGCGATAGGGTAGATGCAGATGGGCAAGGCAGTGGGGTCGGATGGTTTCCCATTGGAATTCTATAAGAAATTTAAGGATATGCTGGCGCCGTTGTTGGTGGAAATATTCAAGGACGCGATGACTAGAGGGGTTTTACTGAAAACAATGGGACAGGCCTCCATTTTGTTGCTGCTGAGAAAGCATAAGGCTGAGTGGCACGGTAGCAGAGTGGTTAGCACTGCTGCCTCATGGGGCCGAGGACCCGGGGTCGATTCCGGCCCCGGGTCACTATCCATGTGGAATTTGCACATTTTCCCCGTGTTTGCATGGGTCTCACCCCCACAACCCAAAGATGTGCAGGGTAGGTGGACTGGCCACGCTAAATTGCCCCTTAATTGGAAAAAAAACAATTGGGTACTTTAAATTTAATAAATAAATAAATAAATAAGTACCCTGTGGAGTGTGGGTCGTACAGGCCCATATCTCTACTGAATGTAGACACTAAGATATTGGCACAAGTGCTGATGTTAAGGTTGGAAGTGTGCCTACCGAGGGTGTTAGGTCTGACATTATTATTGGGTGGCGAATGGGGAGAAGATACGGGGTTGGAATAGGGAGGCGTAGGCTTTGTGGGTAAGGATGTCAGGGACCTCATGTAAGGGGTCGGGGTTGCGGGCGCTGGCGACGGTGCCACATCCGTTGGCTCCAGGGAAGTATTGGGAAGTCCTGTGGTGGTGGCTATGCTGAAGATTTTGGGACAATTATGGCACATTTTAGGTCGGGAGCGAGGTCGAGGGTAATGCCGATCAGAGAGAATCAAGGATTGTTTTGTATTTTTGTTATGCTGGGGTTTCTATGCTGTTGATTATATCCTGTATTGGAACAGACATGGTGGAGGAGAGGTGGCTGACCCTGTACCCGGCCCGGGTAGGAGACTGCCAGCAGTTTCCGTTCGCCATGCCTGGGCGCAGGTGACAGAGGCGGTGAACGATGTGGTTAACACCGTCCGGACCGGCCAGCAGTGCCGTAAAACACTGCACGACCTCCTCAGGGCGGTGAGGGTGAGTAGGCAGCACTTTGGCCCGGCACCAACCCCGTCCCACAAACCCGGAACCCTACCCACCCCACCAAACCGGAGGGTGGCCGAACCCTTGGCTAAAGAAATTTGGCATGTCTGCATCGACTCTCACAAACTTCTACATATGTGCCACAGAGAGCATCCTATCCGGCTGCATCACAGCTTGGTATGGCAACAGCTTGGCCCGATCGCAAGAAACTGCAGAGTGTGGTGAACTCAGCTGAACTCATCACACAAGCTTGCCACCCCCACATTGATTCTGTATACACCTCCCGCTGCCTCAGCATTATCTGAGACCCCTCCCACCCAGACTTTGCCTTCTTCCAGACCCTTCCATCAGGCAGAAGATACAGAAGTCTGAAGACCCGTACATCCAGAATGAGAACAGCTTCTTCCCCCCACAGCTACTGGACTCCTCAAGGACTCCCCTTCGGACTGATCTGTTCCCTCTAAGAACACTATTCATGACGCCCTGTGCTGCTCTTGCTCATGTATTTGCTTTGTTTGGCCCCTTTTTCCGCACTGTAACCAATCACTGTTTGTCGATATACCATTTGTCAATGTATTCTGTCAATTATTCTTTTATGTCTACTATGTAAGCACTGTTCCCCCCCCCCCCCCCCTCCCCCCACAAAAGGAGAAGGCTGCCCATAACCGCCGAGAGCAGGTGAAGACTGGACCGCTGGACCTGCGGCTCTTGACCATGGCAGAGCAGAAAGCCCTGGATGTGATTGGCGGCCCGGAGTAAAGGGAAGTCGCCAGGGTGGAGTTTGGCACAGGCAAGGAAGTGCGATCCTGCCGAGTTGTAGTTTCCCGTGACATGTGTGTCAACCCCAACACCACCCTCACCCCCACCCACAAGCCCATCCCCACCACCCCTGGCCTGCAGCCTAATCATGCGCTTTGTCTTGTGCCTTGCAGTACTTGCTGGAAATGGGGCGAGCCCATCTAGTATCCCCCACCCCCAGCCAGTGCCACAGCAGGAGCAGGACACCCCGGAGCTCAAGTCTGAGGATGACATGACTTCCCGCCACAGCTGTATCCAACACCCTCCACCATCCCAGAGACACTCACCTCGGTTGGGCACTTTAGTGAAGAGACTCCTGGAGTACAATCTGGTGCGCGCCACACAGCTGATCCGATACAGCCGACTGACTCCAGACAGGTTTCGTGCTTCTTGAATGGAAAGTCCCATTGATTGTGGAGATGCAGTCACAGAGCCAAGGACGACATGAGGGTTGTTGGCGAGCATCCAGCACCTGCAGGTACAGTTGGAGGAATCCAACTGTAAGCAGGAGTAGATGCCGATCATGTGTGCCACTCAGGTCATACCGTTGGCATCTGCGGTGGAGGCATTGGGGGCGACGGTTTTGTCTTTGGATCGGCATGTCCAAGGCTGGGACATTCTGTGCAAGTGCTGGCCGAAGCTGAGGATAGGGTTGCCGCCTCACAGTCAACCATGTGCCAGAGTCACCTGGAAATTGCAGTGGTGCTTCTGAGCATGGCCCAGTCACAGCGGGCCATGGCTGGGAACGTCGGCGGCATTGCCCAGGTGCTGGCCAATGTGGCGCAGACACAGAAGGAGGTGGCACAGTCACTGGCTGATGTGACACAAATCCAGAAGATAGTGGCACAGTAAATGGGTGATGTGGTGCAGTCCCAGACAGAGGTGGTCCACTTCTTGTGCTCTATGTCCGTGAGCATGCAGACCCTAGCTGGGACTGCAGCGTGCCTCCAGGACTGGCAGTGCTAGGTGACGGGGGAGCCTCGCGGTACAGCTCCGCTTGCACCCTCATTCCATGGATCAGCCTGGTGGTCATCGGGCACCCCGAGGGAAGAGGAGTTGATGGAGCCCATGCCGGTGATTCCCGTAGGACCTTGGACTCCCCCCTCCTGTCCCTGGTGCATCTGGTGGGCAGCAGGCAGAACAGGGTGGCACCATGCCACCTGGGACACCCGAACCGCAGTCGGGCACATCCAGGTCCAGGCGCCCCAGAAGATGGCTGCCAATGGGGACCAAGGTTGCAGGCCGGAATCACAGCAGGCCACCTCCACTCCTGCTGTACCGTCTGGGGATTCACCAAGACATAGCATTGGGCATTAAGGTCAAAAGGTTAGACACCAGTTACGTTGGCATGGGTGCACAGCATAGTTTAGAGATAGGGGCTAGGGCATAAGTCTGTATATACGTTGTCACATGAAACACCTATTCACGCTGTTGAAACCTGGCTTGGTGCTCTGTCAGATGGGTGGTAGGCTAGTCTGGGCAGGCCACGGGGGAGGGGGGGGGGGGGATGGCGAGTGGGCAGACGTTGTGGGTGACCTGGGTTCCCATCCCCGTCCCCGACCATCCCCACCACCGTCACCCCAGGGATTCAATGGGACTATGTGATGGAATGGCCAGCTCTCATGCAGGGATCACTTAGGTGGACGGTGGAAAGTGGTACCGTGGGCAGGAGTCAGAAAATGTCAAACAATATGAAGCACTAGAGCTCATCGCGGGCTGTCATTATCCTCCACCCCATGGAACAAACTCGGTGTTACTGCCAACCCAGGGTCCACACCCCGTGGTGCGGCAGGTATGTATCATGGAGTGGGTTGCAGTCGAGTGGGTGGCTGGGGTTTGGGGTTTGGAGGAGAGGTGCGTGTGTGTGGGGGGATGTGGTGTCCATGCCCCTGGCCAGTCTCTGCACCCCCCCCATTGGTGAACCTGGTGGTGATCAGAGCATCCCGTGCGTGTTGGCGCTGGCCTCCCTTGTCTGCCTGGGCTCCATGCCCTGCCCATTCTCCCCCTCCTCTGCATCTTCTTCGTCAGATGATGACCGGCGTTCCTCTTCCTCTTCTAACACATTGCCCTTCTACTGTGTAACATTGTGGAGGACGCAGCAGAGTGCCACGATGCGGGCAACCCTCTCAGTGTCATACAGGTGGGCCCCTCCTGAACAGTCCAGGCACATGAACCGCATCTACAGGAGGCTGAAGCAACACTCGATCAAGGATCTGGTCGCTGTATGGACATTGTTGTTGTGGGTGTTTGGTATCCGGATACTGTCATCAGCCACAACCACCGTGGATAACCCCTGATGCCTAGGAGCCAACCCCTCTGCCAGGGTCAGCAAGCAACATATCATGAATTGTCTAATGTGCCAGGATGAACACATGCACACTGCCCAGGTATCAGGCACAGACGTGCATGATGTGCATGATGTGCAGCTAATGGTCACATATAAGCTGCATGTTCATTGAGTGGAACCCCTTTCGGTTTGCGTAGAGCGGCTTGTCATCTGCTGGTGCTCATAGGGGGAACAGGCATCCCGTCGATCACCCCCTGGACCTGGGGCATCCCGTCAATGGCGGCAAACCCTTGCTGTTCGGGCATCCTTGTGGACTCGGTCCACATTGAAGTGGATGTATTGAACCACCTGAGGCATATAGGGCCTCTGTGACGGCATGGATAGAATGCACTGAGATTCCGGATAGCTCCCAACTCTGCGCCTGGAAGGATCCCATGGTGTTCAGGCGACCATCACGGTGTTAGGTATGCCATGATCTGGCAGATATGTCGCACTCTTTCCCTGCTAAGCCGGAGCCTTTGGCATGCCCGGTCCGGCAGGTCCTCAAATGATACGCGCTGCCAGTACACACAAGCCCTCATGCGGCGCCTCCTTGGCACCTCCTCCTACTCGTACTGTTGGGCAGCTGGCTCTCCATCCTGGGCGGCTGCCTCCTATTCCTCTGCAGCATGCTCCGCTGCCCCCGTCCTCAACCAGGTCCAATGGACTAAATGGTGGCCTTGGTTTGCAGTGCGGGCTCCGCTCCGCATGTGCCCCCCCCCCAACCCTTCAACCCTGGCCCCTTCGGTGGCCAGCACTGTTGGGGCCTGTGGCCTGGCGCCTGTCCCTGATGCCAGGGGTACCGTCTGGTACTGCTCTTGCCAGCAGTATGTTCTGCAATCCGAGCCCGGTGCCCCCGAGTTGGCTGCTGATGTCCTGCTGGTGGGTGGTGGCCTGGTGGGGTGGTAAGACGGAGGGTGGGGCACGGGGGTGTGGGGCTGGGGGCGTCCATATGGCCGGTGTCACTCTTTTTTTAGAAAATTGTTTATTGAGCCATTTATAATTTTAACATTTTAAACAGAGAGATCCAACACATGCAAGAACCCCGCAATAACACATCCCACACCCCTATCCCTAAACCTTGTATATTTCCGAGACCCTCCCCTCCCCAACCCCTGTTTTAGACAACACCTTATCCTGTAGCCCCCTTAATGGGAGCCGAGGAAAGCTCTGGACCTGCCTCTGAACAAAATCCCATACCTGGAGGTACCGAAATCAATTCCCACTGGGTAACTCAAACTCCTCCTCTAGCTCATCCAGGCTCGGGAAGCCCTCCTCACTGAAGAGGTCCCCAAATCTCTCAATCCCTGCCTGCTGCCACCTCCTGAAACCTCGTCCAGTCCCCCCAGAACAAACCGGTGGTTATCACTGATCAGTGACCACACTGACGCCCCTGCAGTCTCATGTACTGCCTCCATTGCCCCCACACTCTCAGGGCTGCCACTACCACTGGGCTTGTGGAGTACCGAGCCGGTGAGAACAGCAGAGGTGCCGTTAACAAAGTTTTCAGACTCGTGCCCTTGTAAGATGCCGCCTCCACTCGTTCCAACACCGACGTCTCCCCCACTACCCATTTCCTGATCATCGATATATTAGCCGCCCAGTAGTAATTAATAAAGTTCGGAAGGGCCAACCCCACCTCCCCACGCCCCCATTCAAGAAGGATCTTCTTCACTCTCGAGGCTTTGCCGGTGTCACTGTGTAGAACCAGGGGTGGTCACTGGTCAGTGGGTGCGCAGGAAGATGGCTGCTTTCTGGCCATGGCAATGGCGGTCCATGCCCAGACACCATTCCAGTCCGTGGAGGTCACCCCGGCCTCACCCATCCCTGGCCAGCCGCCCCTCCCCAACCCAGCCAGCTCGGCCAGTAACCAGCCTGGCAGCCCACGGTCGCATTTCTCTGTGTCCTACTTCCTCTCTCCCCCTCATCAGCCACCACGCTGGTTTCACGATTTTTACATGCACAAGTGAACTGTGCCATCGGGAACTCGGCCCATCGCATGAGGAAGAGAATCGCAGAGGCTCGGAAAATACCAGGTCAGGCCCGCTAATGACATGCAAACGGTGTTTACTGTATGTGGGTTCTGGACCATATTGATGCTGCTGTCGAAGTGACAGAGAATTGCAATTTGGCATTGAATCGGCACTCGCCGTAATTTTGCCGTCGGAACCTAATTTCGCCTAATTGCGGTTCACCATTTTGATGTCAGCCAATGGAGAAACACGCCCACTGCCTTTTTGTGTCTCTGGCCCTCTCTTCCTGAGAATAAAATGATCAATCTTCAGTTCTTCACAGTCCCTTGTCTTGCTTGATTGCAGCAATAAAATAGAGGAATCGCTCCTCTGTGATTTTGCGCCGAAAACATGGATGTACAGGCCGTGTGACGCTAATGTACATGCTGGGCGCGTGATCTGCTCACATTTGCCGCATCTGACCGGATGACTGCATTGTTCCATTAAAAAGCCAGTCCCGGACGACTTTCTCAATTTAAGAGCTGGTTGCAGCCGTTGGAGACTTTCCCTGAAATTGGGAATGCCGCGGCCGATCGTTCTCCTCCCGACACCCGATGGCGGGCTGCACTTTGAACATCATGCCTAGACCTTTGCTGTCAATGCTCAGGAATGGCTTTAGGTCTGAGAACTTTGGTCTGCTGAGAGAGAATATCCAGGGCTGCCCTCTGGCCCCCTTGTTGTTTGCATTGGCCACAGAGCCATTGGCGGAGGCTATTAAGTGGGACCCCTTGATAATGGAGTAGGTTGTGGGGAGAAACTGCAGAAGATGATGCTTTATGCGAACAATATGCTGCTTTTGTCAAATTTGGATGTCTTGGTCTCTTCTATTATTGATATGGTGGATAGATTTAGTGCTTTCTAATGTTATAAGATTAATTTTTAAAAATCTGAGGCTCTGCCAGTGGGAGAGTTGAGTGGCAGACCTCCCCCAGCCAATTGAACCTTTAGGTTACCCCCGGTATGGTTTTTAAGTATTTGGGCATTACAATTACCCCTCTTTTAGGCAATTATGTCAGATCAATTTTCCTCAGTTGGTTGCTTCCATTAGGTGGGATTTGACTTGTTGGTCGTCCCTGCCGGTTTCATGGCTGGGAAGGATTGCTTTGATCAAGGTGAATGTGTTGCCTAGATTTCTATACCGTTTGCAGATGTTGTCAATTTTGTTGTCAGCTGGAGTCTTAAAGAAGATTAATGGAATGATTAGCTTGTTTATTTGGAATAAAAAGAAGACTTGTCTAAACTTTGCCAAGCTGCAGATCCCAGGTTCCAAGGTGGGGTTTGGGTGTTCCGAATATTAGACTGTACCAACTGGCCTCTCACCTGAGATTTATAAAGGATTGGGTTCGAAAGGACCTTGCCTCCATTTGGCTTGATTTTAAAGCAGACCACTTAAGACCTTTGCAGGGACTTCAGGACAAGTTCTGTGAGATGTGAAAATCCTATTGTTATAGACAAGTGGAGGTCCTCAGTGCAGAGAATGGGGCTAAGTGCAGCTATGACCCCGTATTCCCCATTGAGGCCCCCAATTAACCTGGATGGACATTAAATAATGGAGTGTTTCTCAGCACTCCCGGGCTAATCACCTGCTACGGGCCTCTGTCCTCATTCAGATAAATCCCACCCAATATCTCTAATTAACATCTCTGCAGGGAACCCTATTAAACTTTTACGATGCTTTAATTACACCTCTGTCTCCCAAGAAGCCTCGCTGTCTTGCAAACCAGGGTTTTTAAAAACACTACCAAAGCACTCATACACACACTCACCCCAGGTTTTTAACCCTTACTGCACCAAATACATATAATTCAACTGATGTGACCATTAATTCACTCGGAACACGATTGGAAGTAAACTGTGGTTTTAGTAGTCTTACAACTGAGCCTGCCTGCGACCAGAAGAACTGAGGGCAGGCTCACACGGCTGCAGCACTTTATACTTCTGGTAGTGGGAGGGGCCATGGGCAGAGCCATGGGCGGAGCCAAGAGCGGAGCCCTGTACAAGCTCCTCAGCTCCCCCTATGGGCAGAGCCGCGCAACGGCTCACAGACAGAGCCCACATGGACATAATACTATACAATACAATACAGTGTGAATTACATTCACCACAGCAACATATCTGAAATTCCTACATTCATCACACTGAGAGTGGTGTGTCTGATCACAGACTGCTTATTAGGTTACATGGACTGTGAATTTAGTGCGAGCAGTAGATTATAAGATAAATGTTATAACTCGTTTGATCCTTATGCATATCTATATAGCTGTTGTCATGATGATGGAGAAAAACTCTGAATTACGTACGGACACTGTCACTTTAAGAAATGGGTGTTTATCAAATAGTTGTAGTGGATGTGCCTTTAAGAAATAGGTGCTTATCAAATAGCTGTAGTGGATGTACCTTTAAGAAATGGGTGTTTATCAAATGCTGCAGTGATGTCAGAGTGTGAGTGGAGCTTGGCTGTCTGTCTGCTTTTACTTTTGTTTTGAGCTGACAGCTACAGTGTGTTTAGTTTCGTTTTCAGAGTTGGAGCTGCACCCAGCCAAACAAGGTGTGATTTTGATCTCTCTGCATGAAAAGAATGTCTTCAGAGCACTTGCTAATTTAAAAGTGATAACTGCTCTCAGCAGAGAATTTAAACCTGCAGTCTTTGTCAAAGAGGGTACTTGTCTTATGGATCTTGCTAGGAAAGATTAAGGGTTACTTATAGACTACTGTATTCTTTGGGGGGAGTATTTGAGTTCATAGTTGCTAAGATGTTTACTGTTTGTTTATAAAATGTTAACTGGATTCATAGAACAAACATTGTTTTGTTTTAAAAGTACTTTAGATCTCTGTTGCATCACACTTGTAGAGTGTGCCCTTGTGCTCCCCATAACCAAAATCTATTAACCGGTATGGGTCAGATGAACTCCACGATACACTTTGGGGTTCTCTAAACCCTGGCCCGTAATAGACACATTGAACTTTTAAATAAGATGTGTTTTTAAAATGGACATACAAGCCAAATTTGACTGAGGATGTAATTCTGAGAATATGAATTCGGACTCTCCGGTGTGGGTGATACTAGGAGAGAGAGAGATAATGAAATATAACACCTTTGTCTCAGACAGAAATTTGAAAGGAAGAACCGATGCAAACATTGACTGCTATCTCATGTGGAGATAATGGAAGCTGATTGGCATTTCAGCAGGAACTATATCCTGTAAGTTATGTGCTCGAGGGTTTTCAGATTTTTACCTTCCAGGAATGTACAACAGACTGGATAAAGGCCAGCTGTAAAACTAAGTCAGTGGAGTCTAGTGTGTCAGAGTGTATGACACAGAAGCAAGGATAGACAGCAGCAGTCACCCCTGCAAAGGTTTGGAGCTAACACTCTTTCTGATTGCTGAACCAAGCCATCAGCAATGCTACAGATGAAAAGGAAGCAGGAAAATTTCTCAGCTAAATTCCAGGATCCTGGAATTTTGAAACCAACTATTCAACTGCTGCAGTCAGTGCTAGTGGAATCATGACCTGCTGTAATGTTTCCCCGCTTGGTGCTCATGGAAAAGTCAACGACTGATTTGTATACATTTGTCACTTATTTTTGGACTCAATTAACATTTCTAAACTGTGAATATACGTGCATGTGTTTTATTATTTTTCTTGCATTTGGTAGTTCATAAACTATTTCTTTAACTCAAGAGGCTTGGTTAAATTAGCTCCTTTTAAAGCATAAATATACTGAGATTGGGAAGATGTATCCACAAGGGAAGTCACCCTTTTTGAAGTCGTCTTGTGATCAAGCAAGAGGTTTGAATAAAACAAGGGAGCCAGTTCATCCCTCCTCATCCAAATGGCATAATCCTTTAGGGATATCCAATTCAGAATTTTACAAATTGTGTCTTGTGCTGCGATAGATCTCACAGAAAAAGATGGCAGGTAACTTATTTGGGGAACACGCCCAGGGATAGGCCACAACAAATTGTGGGCTTGTGGCCAGAATTCTTCCCACAGACAAAATCGTCAGATTAGAGTGGTAAAAGCAAATTATTCCTTTGAACCAATATTAAGAAAGTCTTTGGTTCAGCACTACTGAATGTAGCACAATCGTTAGCACTGCTGCTTCACAGTGCCAGGGTCCCGGTTCGAATCCCGCCTGGGTCACTGTCTGTGCGGAGTCTGCACGTTCTCCTCTTGTCTGCGTGGGTTTCCTCCGGGTGCTCTGGTTTCCTCCCACAAGTCCCGAAAGACGCGTTGTTAAGTGAATTGGACTTTCTGAATTCTCTCTCTGTGTACCTGGACAGGCGCCGAACTGTGACGATTCGGAGATTTTCACAGTAACTTCATTGCTGTGTTAATGTAAGCCCACTTGTGACAAAACTAAAGATTATTATTATTAAAAATGTCCACTTTTGTTGCCAGTATTTACCTAGAAGAACCAGAGAAAGTTCTGTTTGAGGATTTTAAAGTTCCCTCCCTTGAACAGTTAAAAGATTTAACAAGGCACTTAGGGTTAGAATTTTGGTCAGAGATTAAAATTGGAGCAGCGGAATTTAGAAGTTCAGGAGAGAGAGAAGGAAGGGTAATTTCAGGAAAGGGCATGAAGGGAAGAGAGAATTTAAGGCCAAGAGGGAAGGAAAGGGAATCTCAATTGAAACAGCTTGAGCTGAATCCCTCTGTGTCCTTTGAAGATCAACACTAACTCAGACTTTGAGGTGACCTGGTTTACTCATTTAACCCCTAGGTTTGATGAGATAGAGGTAGAGATGTTCTTTATTTCTTATAAGTTTTCTTAAACACAAAAATACACCTTCCCCAAAACAACATCCCATAGGTTTTAACACATCAACCCAGCAAATAATTAACACACAGGACTTGAAGCTTTTGTTTGGGAACCATTCTTTTGTTAGAATTTATGGGTCTCTCACAGACGGATGTAATCCTTCCACTGGGTTAATCTGCATATCAGAAGGTAGCAGCTCAGCGATGTGCCTATCAGTTTCTTTATATGCCAATTATTTACTTTACATTTGATTCCAACTTCCTAAAACTAGTTTTCTGAAGAATCTCAGACAATTGCAGTCGAAGCACTGCACTTAGATTGTTGGACATTGCCCTTCCCTGTGACCAAATTTGGCTCCACAGAGCTGACATGGTTTCGCACCAATCTCTTGCGGATGGTTTGGGCATTGCTTTCCTTGGCTGGTGTCACTTTGCCCCTTTGTTACTTTACTGACTGTTCAATTGGGTTTGCTCTGTATCATTGGCTTGCTTTTGCCATGTAAAATGGTTCGATGCTGTTGGCGGACCTCAGACTGTCTGAGTATTTGGGATTGCTTTTCTGGACTCAGAGCTTTTTTAAAAAAATGTTTTAATTCTCCTTCAAAATTTACCCCCACCAATAAACAGTAAACGGTAACCTATACAATGTCAAACCCCTTCTTAACAACAACGAGCCCATCCTCCCACCAACCCCCAAACACCAGCCCGCATGACAATATAAGTTTCAAATTAAAAAGAAAAACTCAACGGGTCGGTTGTCGGGAAACACCCAGCGATTTCCGCTTGCTACCACACTTAGAATGAACTCGGCTAGATCGCGTCCCTAATCCCTAATGTGATATCCAGGCTTGATAACTAATAAAATTTGATGCAGACAAGTGAGATAAATCCAGTCTCCATTTCCTCATTGACAGCTCATTTTTAATGTAGGGTCTGCTTTGTCCTCAGCTTCAGTGTGGAAGACTGAACAAATGTTTTTAACTGGAGGTCAGCAAGCTGGGCCATTACCAAGGAAGTTGTATTTATTAACTCCATAGGGTCATCTAGACTTGCAAAAAAGTTTTCAGATTATAGGGTCTGCAGCGCCACTTTAGTCTCCTCTGATGGAGCTTGTCTGGCCATAGACCGCATTACCACACAGTCATGGAGTGTTGCAGGCACTTTCTCCTGCAGCTGTTCTGTCTCCCTCACCGCAGTTGGCATCCCTGTGACCACTGCGGAAGCTCAGTGCCAAGGAGCAGGTCGGCCTATCAATAAGTGAATTGGGGCGAGGTCAATGGTGACTGGTCCTGACACAAGGTTGGACTCCAGGTGCTCCGGGGATAAGGGAATGGGCATTAAGCCCCCTCCCCTCAATCCCATTTATCAATTCCATGACACTTACTGCATCTCTGGTGGAAAGATCATGCCAATTCCCTACAGTCGTGTTTGACTGGCTCCTGTATACCTCAGTATCACTTAATCACCACACCCTGGAGAAAAGTGGTTATTCTTCCTTTGGTTACTGATGCACCATCAATTGGACTCAAGACGTGAAGAAGATCAAATATCAGGCTCTAACGAACTAGTTGTGTGTCTGGCAGTCGACTTACAGAGAAAGGCCGACTGCCGGCTGCTATGGGTTCTTATACCCCACCTCGTAGGAGGGGCTACTGGCCTCTCGGCCAATAGGCGAGCAGTCACATGACTGACCTCAGCCAATTGGCAGAGAGACACATGACCTGCCTCAGCCAATGGGCAGCGAGTCCTCTACACCAATGGCAGCACTACTCTGAGGTACCATAAACCTCCTAGTCATACCACCACAGTTACAAAATCCTCGTAATTCTCAGAATTTGGTTATCCTCATCAACTCCCTCCCTCTACAGGGATACGCAGCTAAAGTCAGGGTCCCAGCCTGGGCTGAAATACTGTCTGACTGACGGCCAATCTCTGCATGGAGTGTATGTGTCTCAGTAAATCCCATGGGTTTTTCCTGTAACCTCCAGCCGTTGGCTCAGAAATGGTCGACTGAGCGCCTGTTAAAACACACAAACTTCCTGGCATCACTTTTCATAATTGCACCATTTTTTCTGTCCAGATGAGGGCTCCAGCATTTCCAGCTGACCTTTCTCTCCCGGGTGTTCCGTTTTCTACCATTCCGCCTATCTGTATCCTTTCTCGTTGGCTGTGAGGCTGTCTATGGAAGGATCTCTTCCAGTACATGGGTTTGTGGCCAGCTCACAATCATCAGCCAGTGTGGCTGCCTGGCTGGCCCCAGGTCTCCTGCTCCTCTATGTGTCTACTTATTGAGAAGGGTATGGAGTTTTTAAACTCCTTAATGAGAAATGTCCTGAGGAGGTTCTTGTCAGTGCCTTTTGTTTCAGGTGTTTGCACCCACTGGTCAAAAGCAATTTGCTTTCACATTCCAGGTAGGTCTGGTCAAACCATTTCCTGACGGTATGCAGTCTCTGACAGTACGCTTCCGGCACTAACTGGTATGCACGTAAAATAGCCCTTTGCTGCTTCATCGTCAGTGGCACTTTTCTCAGCCAAGAGGGAATAAACCTCATGAACGTTTACTGAAAAGTTACTTTGCAATAGTAGGGGCCAATAGACTGACCACCTTAACTGCTCTGCTACACATTCGAAAGAGATAAAGAAGGCTTCCACCACTACTGCATCACATTTAGGAATTAAATGAGCAAACAAAACGGTGTCTTCAGGGACAGAGTAGGATTCCTGCCCCTCAGTTCCAGCTGTTTTAGTTTAAATTCCCTTACCCTTTGCCCTGAAATTCTTTCACTTTTCTCCGTGTACTCTCCTTTCTTTCCTCTTTCTCTCTTTCCCTTTCCTTTTTTCTTTCCTACTATTGTAATCTATGCTGCTTTTAGATGGCTTGCTGAGCTGTGAAGTATTTCTCTTCACACTCCCTTTCAGCAGGTCTTGTTTCCCTTTCTCACCTTCACCTTGGGTGCTCTTGCATTTTAAAGCAGTTTGTTCTGTCCCAAATTCTAGAATTTCTGTTTCAGAAATTGAAAATAATTTTTCAGAAAAATTAAGAGCTGTAACTTCATGACAAGTGGTTTTGCCAAATCATATTTAATGGTCTGTGATTGGTCTCTACCATAAACCTTTTACTAAAGAGGTAGCAATGAAAATGCATGATTCCAAACAGCAAAATTCCCTTGGTGGAGTACTTGTGTTCAATTATGGACAGGGATTTCACGCAAATGCGATCTGTCTACCGGTTTGTAGTATGTGTGCTCCCAGAAGTTTCTGTGAGGCATCTATCTCCTGGGTAGTTGTCTCCCAAGGATCGTAAAATTGAAATGTCAATGAGTCTGACAATGACTTTGAACTGCTTTGAAGAGGTTGTGGTGGTGTTCCTTTCACAGAAAGGCACATCTTTTTGTACTTGATTGTACTTGCACTGCAGTGCAATTAGGAATTAGTGAACTTTTTGTTATACGCTAAAAGTTTCACAGCTGTAGGTTTTGTTATGGCCTTCCACACCTGTGAGCGCATATCTTTTACAGAATTCACAGTGGTAGTATGTTGATATTTACTTCTGTGTCGATCTTGGCAAATGAGAAATAGTTACCAATATTCTGAGGGCAGGTAATTTAAATCTTGGCACTTGTACGATGTGATGGCATCAATGTTATCCCGCAAATTGATGGCAATAAACATGTGCTACTGCTCTTTGACTCATTGTGCACATCATCATCATTTTCTGGTTTGTCAGTCGCTTCATGTTGCTGTTTCTGATGGAATCCTGGATGGTCAGTCTTATTGTTGTGTAGTCTGTTTTCATCAGTGCCCGGATCTTTGTCAATGCATCAAGTATTTACATTTGATGAAGAAAATATCTGTGGAACTCTAGTTGAGTGGGATGAGAATTGGGGGCTATATTCTTGATGAAAATGAGCTGGAAATATACTTGAGGAATTTAGCTTCTTGATGGACCTTGTGACTGGAATTGGTGCCATATATTCCGAATGGAATGCCTAGTAAATCTGGGAGATGTATATTTGTTGTATCTGCTATTTAATGAGTAATTTATAATTTACTTTGTCTTTGATTTGCCTTTTAATTCATGTTTAATTTATGCTGATTCTGGTTTGATTGTAAAAGTGAACATTTGACCATTTGTTTTTCATTGGAGTTGTGGCAGTGTAGATGGAGAGAAATAATCTGATCTGCTTGAGCCGCCTCAGACTATAATCAAAACATTTGAACAAGTCCATTCGGAGCAAAATTAGGAAACTCTTCCACACACAATCGGGGACTAGAAGTTTGAAACACATTTTCACAAGGTCATCAATGCTAAAACTGTTGATGTTAAAACTGGGATTGATAGATTGTTGTTAGCTAGAGGTATGGCACAAAGGCAGACACATGGAATTAGATTACAAATCCCACGTGATTTTATTGAATGTCCTGCTGGTTTCAGCGTGTGTGTGTCAACATATGTGCGTCAGGCAGCACGGTGGCACAGTGGTTAGCATTACTGCCTATGGCGCTGAGAACCTGGGTTCGAATCCCAGCCCTGGGTCACTGTCCGTGAGGAGTTTGCACATTGTCCCCGTGTCTGCGTGAGTTTCACCCCCACAACCCAAAAGATGTGCAGGATAGGTGAATTGGCCACGCTAAATTGCCCCTTAATTGGAAAAAATAATTGGGTACTCTAAATTTTCTTTTAAAAAGAACAAAAAAAACGTGTGCGTCTCTCGTTGATGCTCGTGTGTCTGTATGAATGCTTGTGTATCAATGTGTGCAGATTTACTTGTGTATCAGTTAAGTACCAAGATCAAACAACCAACTTGATTGAGGGAAAGGGGACAATGAAGATTGATAGAATTGGAGGATGTGTTTGCTACTACTGTGAGTGTCGACTGTCAGCATGCTGGGGTTATTAGTTTAGGTAAGTCAGCAGTTGACTGCACATATAAACCCTCATTGGCTTTAAGCTCCCTCTGCACCTGCCATTCTTATCCTCCTTTTAAAATTTCTACCTGGCCTTCGCCCTTGTTAATTGCTGTAACCTTCTTCTGTATACCCCAGTTTCAGATAATCACCTCACCCTGGGAAAATGTGGACATTCCTCCTTCGGATACAACATTCTTGTAATCCTCAGAGATTTGGTTAACCTCACCTGCTCCCTCACGAGTGCCTCTACAGGGAATCATAGTTGATGTCAGGTTCCCAGCCTGGTCTGCAATATTGTTTGGCTAATGGCCATTCTATTGATGCTCCAGTAATTCCCACGCATTTTTCCAGCTACCTCCAGCAGTTGGCTCGGAAATTGCCTGCTGAGCGACAGTTAAAATACAGAAGCTTCCTGGCCTCACTTTTCAATCTTGCACCATTCTCTCTATCCTGCCGAGGCCCCCCAGGATTTCCAAATGACTTTTCTCTCCCAGGGACTTTTCTCTCCTGCCATTCCTCCTACTTCTACACTTTCCAGTTGGTTGCGGGGGTGCCTGTGCAAGGATGTTGTTGCTCGTTCTGGGTGAGTGTGCTTAACACTCAATTTGGCTCTGTTTCGTTCCTAGCTCTAGAGTCGCCAGGTATCGTTAAGATACCGCCACAAGTTTCAAGTTCAAAGCAATAAATCCATACACCAGTTAGTAAGTTCAAATAAGACAAGTTTATTATATTACAGTAATCTACTAGTCATGCATATAAAACTATAAGACTAGGCTAATCCTACCACTAATAGGCCAAATACTTATCTGGATAAGGGGACTGCCGGATCAGGGAACAACGGTCTCTAGCTTTGTCCTGGGTCCGCAGGCTTCCAGTAGTTAGGTCTAAAGGGGGTCAGGAGTGTCTACTCTCATAGCGTGCGTTGTGACACTTACTTGTTGGCGGCTGCTGTCCAGACCTCTCCTCCTCAAGGTTCTTCTGCTGCAACAGTGTTCTGCTGGTAGGGCTGGCTGGTCAAGGAGAGGCTGGCAGAGAGAGAGCTGGGGTCGGGGGTCTCTGTCTTATACTCCTCTCAGGGTCTCGCGCCCACCTGGGTGGACCCTCTATACACTCGCAATCGATTGGGTCTCTTCCCAATCGATTGATTTGAATTCCCCAATAACGGGGCAGTAACTCGATCACTGGGCGGTTCTTGGGACTTATTGTTTTGGACTTTCTTTGGCGGCGAGAAGTCTGGCCTTCTATTAAATGTATCGATTTGTGTTAACTTGTTTCCATTGTACGTGGGGATTTCCCGGTATCGCCTCATTAGTATGCTAACTTGTTTTCTTTCACAGTGCTGTCTGGTTTCTGCAGCATTCAGAACTGGTTTCTGCAGTAGTCAGAATACACACGCGCATTGCAAGCTGCTTGCTTTTGCAACATGTCCATTTTCCCTGCATTCCTTGCAATCTTCCATTTTGTGTTGAGCAGTGGTCACCCCAGGTGGCTACACTCCCTCCTTGTGATCCTCATGAGAAATCATGAAGGATCACCCAAGGTCGGTGTCTTTGTGTTGCCTGATCTCAGCGAGTCCCATGGCCTCTACACTTTCCTCAATTATGGCACAAAATTTTTTATCTAACAGTCTCTGGTTGGCGCTATGTCAAAGGGGACATGCATTACTAGGGAACCTCTAACTATCCTTTGTAAACTACACTGCCGTACACATTTAAACATTCTAACTTCCTATCCTTAAAACATTATCATTACATTCCATTTCTGGCTCGGCAGTCGAGCTCAGAATATTACAAAACATGAGAAAAGGTCTTTATTTACAACAACAATTCAAAAATTAAATCCTTCATTACACATCAAGGGGTTGGGGGGATTGGTGGAAGCCGAAAATAGGGGATTGTACTCTGTATATGGTCAAGGCGCAAGAGCGGGAGGCTCTCCTTCTCCATTTTCTTAACCTAAGTGTCTGCACTACGATGCAGAGAGCTGCTATCACCAAAAGTGATTCCATAACATACGAAAGGGAGTACCAGTTCATAAATTGTGTGCACCAGGTCTGGTCATCGCTGTTCAGTACTGGGCTTTGAGAAGTCGGCGTCTGGGAAACATTAACGGCCGGGGTCATAAGGGAAAAAGGGTTCGCGTCCGCGCGCAAAAATACAAAAACAATAACTAAAAACATATAGGTCTTCATCGCGGTCTTCTTTCTTCTCTTCCTTCTGTCCTTTTGTATCACTGATCTTGCTCTGATCCCTCCTTCGAACGTCCAAAAGCTATGGGATCAAGGGTAATATCTGTCAATGATCCGTTTAACACCTTTAATGCTAGTGTATCTGTCCTCTTATTCCAATTGTCCCTTAAATGAATGGCCAAGTCACACCTTGTGACTCCCCTCATTTTTTTTTTCAAAAGCGAATTTAGGACCAGACATACACTTAACAACTGTGCCACTGCGAGCTGTCTCGCAGGTTTTGCGATTTACCATCCCAATGTTCCTGGATGTAAATAGCATAAGGAGTGGCAGCCTAAGGGCTACCTCAAACAAAACAAATGAAACCAAACTTTAGAAATGAGATATCCGAATGAGTTGCGTATTGGCCGCGACGGGTAAGATTTGAATGGGATCCTCGGGTAGGGCGTGCTGTGCTGTACCCGAGCTTAGCTGACCAGAGGGGGGTCCTCAGACAGGGCGGGTCCTCAATGCCGTTTCTCCACTGCCTGAGCGACCTGGAACGAACGGGCATGAATGTGGTCATCGTGGATTTACAGCCTCTATTCCCAGAATAGAGGGGCACCTAAAAAGGGGGGAGTCAAGATGCTCCTACTGGGGTGAAGGGTGAAGCCTTACGTTGGGCTCCAGACATTGCTGCTGAGTCAAGTTCTCAGAGATATCTGCGGACAAACTTAACGTGCATGTGAGGTGGTCACAAGCTTTTCAGCTGAAAATCGAGTGGCCAATCTCCAAAAACAAACATTTAACAAACAAACAAACAAACATCACCAAACATTCGTGCAGGTTCCAGGAGTGGTGGCGTGGGGCTGTGAAAAGCTGTTTAAATTTAAACACTGAACATTTAACAAACACATACAAACAAACATGCAACAAATATTGTACAGGTTCCATCAGAAAGGATACCGTAAATCACATTTGGCTGGGGGTGTAACTAGCATATGGAGTCAGTGCAGTGTGACCGAAGAAGAGAGGAAGGAGAGAAACAAAAATGAATTGGCATTGCTGAGGTATCCCTGCCATGAGAAGTGGTAGGTAAGCGCTCATAGTTTGCATGGGGCAGCTTGGACCTTGTAGCTGCTGTGGGTGGTGTTCTCTTTCATATCTGGGGGCGGGTCTAGCTGGTGGTGGGGGTCTCTTGCAATCTCGGGAGAAGTGTCCTGGTTGCCTACAGTTGTAACATGACCCCTGAGGCACATAAGGCGGAGCAGGCACTCTGGTGCATTGTTTCCTTGGGTATTGTTCTCTGAGTGGGGGGTCGGGGCTATTGGTTTCATTGCATTGGTGGGCTGATTCTGTTGCTGTTTCGGGGGTGGGGGGGCTTGACATTCTCGAGTGTAATGTCCTAACTGTCCGCAGTTAAAACATTCCTGTGACTTGGTCTGCTGTGGGCTGTTCCTTCCCTCATTTACACATGCGGGGTTTTGATGTGTTTTAACTGGATGCATGTCTGCATCTGTCTGTCCTTCCTCGGGTTTTATAAATTCGGTTTTGCCTTGTACTGATTGCTCCTAAGCGCGGGACAATCTTTTCAAAACCCATTTCTCATTATGAGTTTCCTCTGAGGGGTCGTAGTCAGCACAGGCGCTCTGTCCTGCCTCTGTGGCATGGGAGATAAGGGTGCGGGTCCATTTAGCCATGTTATCTTGGGTCAAATGTGCGCGGTCTAATTCACCGAAAACTGCAGTGAAGTTAATCCACAGCCTTCCTGCGAATGCTGTGGGATGCTCGGTCCTTTTCTGCCTACACTTATTTAGGCCTTTGACTGGGTCTCCTCTGTTGTACCCTATCGCGTCTAAAATAGCTGTATGCATCTCTTCGAGGGTGCCTCCTCCAAAGTTCTGTGGGTCGGGAAGGGCTGCTACAACTGATGAGTCTAAACTCAAAACTGTGAGCTTAACCTGCTCTCGCTCATCCAGGCCGTACATGGTCGCCTGCTGTTTCACTCGTGTGAAGAATTGGTGGGGGTCTGAAGTGGGGAGGAACGGGGTGATTTTCTCACACGCGTCCCTTAGTCGTGTCACGGTTAAGGGGGTGGTGTAAGTGATCTCGGGTGCGCCCTCTGCGGTTGCTTTTCGTTGGGTGGTGACTGGGTTCATTGGTGCGGGTGCTATCTGATCTGTGGGGGGTTGGGGCGCTTTCCTTTTCTGCTGCGCTGATAGCGCACATGTTCCCTGAACATAGCGCTGCGCTGTCTCACTTAATTCCTGCCAATCTGGGGCATTTTCGTCTTCTAACTGTGTTCCAAAGGTCTCTTGGAAGCCATTCTGCACAGAAAGCAGAGATTACAGCTGCGCAATCTGCTTCCTACATTTAGCGTGGTCTACGGTGCTTTGCCTTTGCTCGGTGGTGGCAGCATGGAGTGCCCTTAAAGCTGCTTTTAGGTCGCTACACTGCTTCTTCAGTGTCTCTACCTGTTTTTCTGACTCTTCTCTTATCAAGACTGCACGCTGCACATCTTGATAGGCTTTTTCGTACTGAACTTGAGAGCTGCTCAGATGGGCTAGACAAGACTGATGTGCCCTCTTGGCATCATCCACTTCTCTATCCTTATCTGCCAGTTGTTGCCTTAATCCTATATTCTCCTTTTCGATGTCCCTGACATCCACTTTGCTCATTCTGTTTTTCTCCTCTAACTCTGCTCGGAGCGTCCTGACGACCTCCTCTGTACCTTGCAATTGTGCCAAACAGGACACAATTGCCATCGGCTTACGTGCTTTACTCAAACTTTTCTTGTGAAATTCAGACAGGTTCTCCCACCAAGTATGTCCTATGCTCCCGGGACCTGTCTCCTCATTCAAACAAAACTCACTCCAAAGGGGCCATCCTTTCCCTTTGAGGTACTTCCTGAGTTCCAGCTCCCAAACGGGACACTGACCTACTCTGCTGCTGTTGGTCGCTGCGACCACAAATTGCTCTGGGTTCATGAGGTGTTCCATTGCCTGCATGGCCATTTCTTTTTCTCCTATGCTCTCTTAAATTTGGAACGAGGGATAATAAGGTAATGCTATAAAATACGGGTACGGCTTTCGCTATGTTCCGAATTATAAACTCCTGACAGTTGTCGCAACAAAATTCTCTCGGTTTTACCTTACAACCCTGTTAGTTACGCATGCAAAAACACACTTCCGAATTATGAGTATTGATTTGAACTACTTAAACACTTGTGGTTTTTCCTTTTCCCAATTGGATTTCAGATTCAAATTTCTGGGTTCTCTCGGAGTGGGGGGGTGGGGGGGGGGGGGGTCACTTCTAGTCGAGTCCCGTCGGATGTCGCCACTAAATGTTGCTCGTTCTGGGTGAGTGTGCTTTACACTCAATTTGGCTCTGTTTCGTTCCTTAGCCCGAGAGTCACCAGGTATCGTTAAGCTACCGCCACAAGTTTCAAGTTCAAGTTCAAAGCAATAAATCCATACACCAGTTAGTAAGTTCAAACAAGACACATTTATTATATTACAGCAATCTACTAATCATGCATATAAAACTATAAGGCTAGGCTAATCCTACCACTAATAGGCCAGATACTTATCTGGATAAGGGGCCTGCTGGATCAGGGAACAACGGCCTCTAGCTTTGTCTTGGGTCCGCAGGCTTCCAGTAGTTATGGACTAAAGGGGGTCAGGAGTGTCTACTCTCGTAGCATGCGTTGTGACACTTACTTGTTGGCGGCTGCTGTCCAAACCTCTCCTCCTCAAGGTTCTTCTGCTGCAACGGTGTTCTGCTGGGAGGGCTGGCTGGTCAAGGAGAGGCTGGCAGAGAGAGAGAGCTGGGTTTGTGGGTCTCTGTCTTATACTCCTCTCAGGGTCTCGCGCCCACCTGGGCGGACCCTCTATACACTCGCAATCGATTGGGTCTCTTCCCAATCGATTGATTTGAATTCCCCAATAACGGGGCAGTAACTCGATCACTGGGCGGTTCTTGGGACTTATTGTTTTGGACTTCCTTTGGCGCCGAGAAGTCTGGCCTTCAATTAAATGTATCGATTTGTGTTAACTTGTGTTTCCATTGTACGTGGGGATCGCCCGGTATCGCCTCATTAGTATGCTAACTTGTTTTCTTTCACAGTGCTGTCTGGTTTCTGCAGCATTCAGAACTGGTTTCTGCAGTAGTCAGAATACACAAGCGCTTTGCAAGCTGCTTGCTTTTGCAACATGTCCATTTTCCCTGCATTCCTTGCAATCTTCCATTTTGTGTTGGGCAGTGGTCACCCCAGGTGGCTACAATGTTTTCCTGTATATGGAGTTATGGCTCATAATTATCAGCCACTGAGACTACCTGCCTGGCCCCAGTTCCTCTGCTCCTCTATGTGTGTTCTTATTGGGAAAGGTTTGGAGTTTTTAAACTCCTTAAGGAGAAATGTCCTGAGGATGTTTTTGTAAGTGGATTTTGTTTGAAGTGTTTGCAACCAAGTGTTTGCAACCAAGTAGCTTTCACATTCCAGGTAGTTTGGTCAGGCCATTTCCTGAAGGTCTGCAAACTCTGACAGAACGCCTCCGACACTAACTGGTATGCACGGAAAATAGCCCTTTTGCTTCTTCATAGTCAGTGGCACATTTCTCAGGCAAGAGGGAATAGATATTGTTCGCATTTCCTGAAAGTTACTTTGCAGTGGTAGGGGCCAATGGACTGGCCGCTTTAACTACTCTTCTACCCACTCGAAAAAGATAAAGAAATCTTCCACCTCTGCTGCATCAAATTTAGGGATTAAATGAGCAAACCGAATTGTCGCAGCCCTTAGGTCTGAGCTGGTGGTGTCTTCAATTCCAGCCTCTCAGTTCCAGCTGTTTTAGTTTAAATTCCCTTTCACTTTGTCCTGAAATTCTCTCTCTTCTCTCCATGCCGTCTCCTGTCTTTCCTCTTTCTCTCTTTCCCTTTATTTTTCTATTTCCTGAAATTCTAATTCACACTCCCTTTCAGCTGTTCTTGTCCATTTCTCACCTTCACCTTGGAAGGTGGCCTAGCATTTTAATGCTGGTTGTTCTGTCCCAAATTCTAGAATTTCTGTTAAGGAAAGTAAAAATAATTTTTCAGAAAAATTAAGAGCTGGATTAAGAGAGGATTTGCCAAATCCTATTTATTGGCGTGTGATCGGTCTCTACCACACATCTTTTACCAAAGAGATGGAATTGAAAATATATGATTCCGCACAGCAATGATCATGTTTCCCCTCCATTGTTGGAGTAGTTGTATTGCATTACGGACAGAGGTTTTGAAGCAAATGCACTCTGTTTACCGGTTTGTAGTATGTGTACGTCCAGAGTTTTCTGTGAGGCATCTATGTCCTAGGTTGTTGTCTCCCTCGGATTGTTAAATTACAATATCTATGCTTCCGATAATGACTGTTTCAGTGCTTTGAAGAGGTTTTGCTAGTCTTCTTGGCACAGAAGACACATCCTTTTACACTTGATTGTACTTGCACTCCAGAACTATACATCCTGCAGATGGAATTAGTGAACTGTTTGTCGTACGCTGAAAATTTCACAGCAGTAGGCTTCATCTTGGTCTTCCACATCTGTGGACACATGCCTTTTAGAGAATTAACAGTGGTAGTATGTTGACATTTCCTTCTGTGTCAAACTTGGCAAATAAGAAATAGTTAGCAATATTCTGAGGGCAGGTAATTTAAATCTTGGCACTTTGTACAATGTGATGTCATCATTGTTTTCCAGCAGATTGATGTTATGAAAGATGTGCTACTGCTCTTCGACTCAAGTGTGGATTCATCATCATTTTCTGGTTTGTGAATAGTCACATGTTGCTGTTTCTGATGGAATCCTGGATGGTCATTCTTGTTGCCTGAATGTACCCGTTGTGTACAGTCTGTTGGCATCAGTGCCAGGATCTTTGTTAATGTATCAAGAGTTTATCAAGTTAAAGAATAGATCCGTGGAACTCCAGTTGTGTGGGATGAGAATTGGGAGCTATATATTTGAAGAAAATGAGCTGGAAATCTACTTGAGGAAATTTAGTTTCTTGGTGGACTTTGTGACTGGAATTGGTGCTGGAGTTATCTGTTCAGGGAAGTCAGCATCTTTCACTGTGCATATAAACCCTCACTGGCTTTAAACTCCTTCAGCCCTACTGTTCTTATCCTCCTTTTCAAATCCGTTCATGGGCTTTACTGTTCTTTTTGCTGTAATCTTCTCCAGCTCCACAATTATGATTCGTGTGTTCTTTTCCCTCACCCCCATTCCAGGACAAAGCAGCCTCCTTGATTGGTATCCTACCCGACAGTTCAATATTTTTCTCCCTCCAGTACTGGGACAGTGACAGCAATGTGTATCATCTGCAAGATGCCTAGGCTCCTTGGCCACCGTATTCCAAATGTTCAACTTCTATAACCTGACAGAATAAGAGCAATAGATGCACATGAAAACTGACCACCCAAGTCAACATACCATGATGACTTGGAAATATATCGTCTGTTCCTTTGCTGCCACTGGATTAAAGTACTGGAAACTCCCTTCTAACACCACTGTGGCTGTAGCCACTGTTGTGTTCGCTATTTTGCTTTGCCTGGATGGCTTGGATGCGTAGTGTTGAATAAAGAACACAAAGCTTTGTTAGCAAGCAAAACTATTTATTTATTACACTACTAACTAAGATTCATTCACATTCCTAAAGTGGAAGGTTTCTATATTAAACTAATTATGCTATCTCTAACTAACAGAAATATCAAGTGCACAACTTCTCCCTTTCTCATGCCTCACCATCTTATCCCAGAATCCCCAATTCACATGATATATATATGACTGTTCTGTGTTTCCCTCTAGTGGTAAGAAGCATTATTATTAACTTGTTAACTCTTTACATCCCAGTCACTATACATATCATTACATCCCCTTTTTTTCAAAGATGTTTGGAGATTTCTACAAACATGTGTATAGTAAGAAACACTGTATGTTCTTTACATGTAATTGAGTACTGATATTGTACAGTACATTTAAAAAAAAACTTTTTACAAAGTCCACAAATTGAGTCTGTACTCAGTCTTCTCTCTGGTAGCGTGTGAAGGTACCAACAAGTCATCAGTCCAAGTCGATCAGGTGTTCGACTGGTTGAACCACTTTTGTTGTCTGACCTGGTCTTTTTTCTGTGCTTGTGGTGTTGATTTCGTATTTCCTTTGCTGCAAAAATCTGTTTGATGTCTGTTTTTTTTTTACCAACTCTTCTAGACTGTTGGAATTTGTTGTTTCTTTCCAAACAATGTACCATGTTGGAACTTTCCATTCCTGTTCTTCCTGACATTGGTGCCATTATGTGTGCGAATTTTCTATTGCCTACACACGCATTTTTCCGTGTTACCTCGACCTGTAGTTGTGTTTCACACACTCTCCTGCAGTCCTTTGGTCTGTTGCCATCTGGATTGCTTTCCATTCTGTATGGTCTGTCAAGTGTGACTGCGAGTTCAAACACTTTCTTGTCATTGCTAAGGATGTGCTGTTCAGTTGTCTTTCGGTTTCACAGCCATACCTTTGTGTGCAGTCTGTTGTTCAGTAGTGACTTTTTGTGTGCTCAAGATCCATTCCTTCTGGCTTATTTGATTCATTTTCAACCTTTATACTTTCAGTGTCCTTTGTATTATCTGATGTTTCGCTGCACTTTATGATCTCAGGTTCCTGTGGATGATCTGATGCATCGTTGAGCTCTTGGAGTCAACTTCCCCAAGATGTCATTTTCTTGTAGGCTGTGTTCACGATTGATGCGCTTTCAATTGATCTGTTCATTGTTGCACTTTCATTGTATGCCCTTGTTGGCTGATCACTGTTGATATGCTCTCATTGTCAGCCTTTGTACAGTCCAGCTGAGATCTGTCAGTCTCTCGCTTTCGTCCTGCACAGTTTGTATGCTATTTGTGATCATTTCGACACTAATCGCAAATAAAGTGGATAGACCGTCATAGTCTTCTTTTTGTTGCTCATTATCTGTTTCTTCACTGTTGTCCTTACTGGCAAATACAGTGGATAGACTTTCAGAGTCTTTTTCTGGCTCAGCAAATATATGAGATAAACCTTCATAGTCTGCTTCTTCTGGCTCAGGAAATAAACAATATAGACTGTCATAGTCTTCTAGCTGAGCAAATAAATTAGAGAGACTCTTATAGTCTTCCCCATCTTGTTGTTCATTTGTCAGATTACTGTCATCCGATGTCACAATGATCTGCCATTCCATCAATGTATTGGATTCATCTACCAGTAGTGTTATTTAGCTTTTCAATGGTGTTGTTAACAGAAATGATCAATTAAGCCAAATAGTTCTGATAAATGAATAATATTCTTCAATGCATGAGTTATCTTCTGTATTCTCACATTGGTTGAAATCATCTTCTTTTACTGCTCTCTTTCTGAAGTCTTTCGGTGCACTTCCTGTGGAGTCTCTCATTGCTCTTCCTGTGGAGACTTTTATTGCTCTCTTTCAGGACTCTTTTATTGTGTAAACTGCTTGTTCAATGCTGATGCAAATGTCTTCTTCAGCTGTTTGTTCAAATTCAGGCAATGTTCTGCTATCTAGGTAAAATTCTGTTTGGTGCCTTTTAAACATGGTTTTCCAATTGTCGGGAATTGTTTTCTAAAGTGGGCGAGGCCACAATATCCTGACGTCATCACGTCCATGACGACATGCGCAGACCTCAACTGCGCATATGCAAATCGATCCTCATCCGGAGTGCGTTCTTTTCTCAAGTGCGCATGTGCAATATTCTGCGCATGCTCAGAACTGTCCTTCCAGTTTGCGCTGTTTTTCAATGTGCGATCTGGTGCCGCACATGCGCAGAACGTTCAAAATCCGAATCGGATGATTTTTCCTTTAACTCCGCATGTCTGAAATGTCCGACTTCTGAAGCGGGCGATTTCTTCGTGTGCGCTGGTGCAGATTTGTCTTTTTCAGGGCAATGAGTTTTTAACTGCGCCACAGCTTCAACATAGGCAAAACGTTTTACTTTGCCAATTCGACATTTCGGCACTTCTATTTTTACTTTTCTTGCACGGTACATTTTTATTGAATCTTCCAGCATTTTTTTTGTCTCTTTTTCAGTTGTTTACTGAGCTTTTCATTTCTTTTAAGCTCATAATAGTTATCAAATTTTTCAATGACCACTTCAAACTTATTTTTTCAACTTCATTCTCAAAGTGGAATAAGTTATACACTTCTATAGCCTGTGTTCCAGCGATTAGTAGTATTGAAGCAGTTTTATGATTATTATTGACAGGTTCTAGGTTTGGGGATGAGAGATACAGTTCAAACTATTGTTTGAAAACTTTCCAGTTCACATCTACTTTACCCGATATCCTGAGTAACTTTGAGTCTGCAGATCTTCCATGAAGCTTTGGTTGGGTATTTCTTTTTGTGATGTTACTGGTTGCTGCTGGAGTCTGATTGTTGCTACTAAAGTCTGGTTGAGTTTTTTCTTCGAATGGAGATTCTTTCTTTCTCTTTAAACCTTATGAATCTCTATGTTCTATAGTGTAGGTCAGATAGGCTTCAGATGGTTTCACAGGTCGGTGCAACATCGAGGGCCGAAGGGCCCGTACTGCGCTGTAGTGTTCTATGTTCTACTTTAGGGTAGTCCTGGTACCATATTGTATTCTCTATTTTGCTTTACCTAAATGGCTTAGATGCGTAGTGTTGAATAAAGAACACAAAGCTTTGTTAACAAACAAAACTAAATTTATTACACTACCAATTAAAATGAGTTCACATGCCTCAAGTAGAAGGTTTCTATATTAAACTATGTTATCTCTAACTAACAGAACAATCAAGTACACAACTGCTCCCTCTCGCATGCCTCACCATCTTATCCCATAACTCTTTACATCCCAGTCACTGTACATATCATTACAGCTACAGCAGATCAAGAGGGCAGCTCACCAGACCCTTTCCATGGGTAATTAGAATGAACAATAAATTGTGTCCTTATCGGTTATGCCCGCCCCCATAGACGAATAAAACACACAAAAAGATGAACAGCTTCATCTTTAATCTTAAGGGAAGAAGAATAAACTTGTAGGGAATAAACCACAGCAGGAGAATGACCCAATCTTGTTCTTTCCCTGACAGGATCTTTTCCCGTTAGACTGACCGACGGGAACAACATGTGCTCAGGAAGAGTGGAGATCCTTTCCCAGTCCACCTGGGGAATGGTCTGTGACAATGACTGGAATATCACCGAGGGGGACATCGTCTGCCAGCAGCTGAACTGCGGGAAGGCCGTGTCAGTAACCGGGGCTTACCGCAGACAAGGAGGTGGGGAGGTCCTGCTCAGTAGTATCAGGTGCAATGGAATGGAAAATTCCCTGGGCGAATGTATCGCCAACCCGCTTGCGACTAATGTGAGTGCTGACTGTCAGCATGCTGGGGTTAACTGTTCAGGTAAGTCAGCAGCCTTCACTGCACATATAAACCCTCACTGGCTTTAAGCTCCCTCTGCATCTGCCATTCTTATCCTCCTTTTCAAATTCCTACCTGGCCTTCCCTCCTCTTTATGGCTGTAACCTTCTTCTGTACACATCAGCATCACATAATCACCTCACCCTGGAGAAATGTGGACATTCCTCCTTCGGATACAACATTCTTGTGATCCTCAGAGATTTGGTTAAATTCACCTGCTACCTCAGGGATACGCAGCTGAAGTCATGGTCCCAGCTTGGTCTGAAATACTGTCTGACTGACGGCCTTTTCCTTCATGGAGTGTATGTGCCCCAGTAAATCCCACGGGTTTTTCCTGTAAAGACCAGCAGGTTAGGACGGAAATGGCCTACTGAGCTACAGTTAAAACACACAAACTTCCTGGCCTCACTGTTCATCCAAGCACCATTCTCTCTGTTCTGATGAGGGACCCCAGCATTTCCAGATGACCTTTCTCTTCCAGGGGTGTTCAGTTTTCTGCCATTCTTCCCACCTCTGTCCTTCCCAGTTGGTTGCGGGGGTGTCTATGGAAAGATCTCTTCCAGTACATTGGTTTATGGATTTGATGTCAGTCAGACAGTATTTCAGCTCCATGGCACTGTGGCTGGCTCTGCTGTGCAGGAGGGCAGGAAGAAGAGTGATAGAGCTGTAGTGATAGGGGATTCTATTCTACAGGGAGTAGACAGGCATTTGTGCGGAAGCAAACAAGACTCCAGGAACGTATTTTGCCTCCCACGTGCAAGGGTCGTGGATGCCTCAGAGCGGCTGCAGGACATTCTAAAGGGGGAGGGTGAACCGCCAGCTGTCGTGGTGCATATAGGAACAATATAGGTCAAAATTGGGATGAGATCCTACACGCTGAATTTAGGGAGTTAGGAGCTAAACTAAAAAGCCGGACCTCAAAGGTAGTAATCTCAGGATTGCTACCAGTGCCACGTGCTAGTCAGAGTAGGAATGACAGGATAGACAGGATGAATGCGTGGCTTGAGAGATGGTGCAGGAGGGAGGGATTTAGATTTTTGGGACATTGGAACTGGTTCTGGGAGAGGTGGGACCATTACAAACCGGACGCTCTACACCCGGGCAGGACTGGAACTAATGTCCCAGATGGGTTGTTTGCTAATGGTGTTGGGGAGTGTTTAAATTAATGTGGCAGGGGAATGGAACCAATGCAGGAAGTCAGAGTGTAGTAAAGAAGGGATAGAAACAAAAGCCAGTAAGGAGAAACGTGGAAGGCAGAGAAACAAATTGAACTGCATTAATTCAATGCAAGAGACCTAACAGATGAACTCAGGGCATGGATAGGTACATGGGACTGGGATATTACAGCTATACTGATGGCTGAAGGAGGGGCAGGACTGGCAGCTCAATGTTCCGGGGTACAGCTGCTATAAGAAAGATAGACCAGGAGATAGGCGAGGAGGGGTAGTTGCATTTTTGATTAGGGACAGCATCATGGATATATTCAAAGGTTTCCCACTGAGTGTATATGGGTAGAACTGAAAAATAAGAAGGGTGAGATCACTTTGATAGGACTGTACTATATGCCCCCAAATAGTCAGAGGGAAATCGAGAAGCAAATATGTAAGAGGATTGCAGATAGCTGCCGGAAAAATAGGATGGTAATAGTAGGGAACTTCAACTTTCCCAACATTAACTGGGACAGTCATAGCACTAGGAGTTTGGATAGAGAGACATTTGTTGGGTATTCAGGAAGAATTCCTCATTCAATATGTGGATGGCCTGACTAGAGAGGAGGCAAAACTTGACCTCCGCTTGGGGAACAAGGAAGGGCAGGTGACGGAAGTGTTAATGAAGGATCACTTTGGGACCAGTGACCATTATTCCATTAGTTTTAAGATAGCTATGGAGAATGATAGTTCTGGCGCAAAAGTTAAAATTCTAAATTGGGGAATGCCAATTTCTATGGTATTTGGTGGGAACTTTCAAAAGTTGATTGGGGCAGCCTGTTTACAGGCAAGGGGACAGCTGGGAAGTGGGAGTCTTGCAAAAGGGTGTTAACTAGGGTTCAGGGTGAGCACATTCCTCTTACAGTGAAGGATGAGGCTGGCAGAAGTGGTGACTGGATGACTCGGGATTTTGAGGCCATGGTCAAAAGGATGAAGAGGCATATGACATGCATAGACAGCTGGGATCAAGTGGATCCCTAGAAGAGTATAGGGCTTGTCAGAGTAGAGTTAAGAGAGAAACTAGGAGGGCAAAAAAGGGACACGAGATTGTCTTGGCAGATAAGTCAAAGGAAAATCCAAAGAGCTTTTACAGATACATAAAGGGCAAAACAGTGACTAGGGAGAGGGTAAGGATAAACAAGGTAATCTTTGTGCAGATCCACAAGGGAGGGAATTGTCCTAAATGAATATTTCTAGTCAGTATTTATTGTTGAGAAAGGCACAAATGTTAGGGAAATTGAGGAAATAAAAAGTGATGTCTTGAGGAGTGTACATATTACAGAGAAGGAGATGGTGGAGGTATTAAAGCGCATCATGATAGATAAATCCCCGGGACCTGATCAAATGTAACCCAGGACATTATGAGATGCTAGGGAGGAAATTGCCAGCCCCCTAGCTGAGAAATTGGAATCATCGACAGCCATAGAGAGGTACCTGAAGATTGGAGTGTGGCAAACATTGTGTCTTTGTTTAAGAAGGGCTGCAGGGATAAACCTGGGAACCAGAATCCGGTGACCCTTACTTCTGTAGTGGGTAAGTTGTTAGAAGGTATTCTAAATGCTACAGGCTTTTAGACAGGCAAGGGCTAATTACGGAAAGTCAGCATGGCTTTGTAAGGGGAAAGTCATGTCTCATAAATTTTATTGAGTATTTTGAAGGGGTAACCAAGAAGGTAGATGAGGGCAGTGCAGTCCACATTGTCTACATGGACTTCGGGCCTTTGACAAGGTACCACATGGTAGATTGCAAAAGGTTAAATCTCATGGAATCCAGGGTGAGGTAGCCGATTGGGTACAAAATTGGCTTCCCGATCGAAGCCAAAGGGTGTTTGTCGGTTGTTTTTCAAACTGGGGCCTGTGACCAGCGGTGTGCCTCAGGGATCGGTGCTGGGTACGCTGTTATTTGTTATATATATAAATGATTTGAATGAGAATGTTTGAGGCATGGTTAGTAAGTTTGCAGATGACATCAAGATTGGTGGCATAGTGGATAGTGAAGAAGGTTATATAAGATTGCAACAGGATCTTGACCAATTGGGCCAGTGGGCCGATGAATACCAGATGGAGTTTAATTTGGATAAATGTGAGTGATGCATTTTGGTAGATCAAATCAAGGCAGCACCTATCAGTTAATCATCGGGAGTTGAGGAGAGTTACAGAACAAAGAGATCTTGGAGTGCAGGTTCATAGCTCCTTGAAGGTGGAGTCGCAGGTGGACAGGGTGGTGAAGAAGGTATTCAGCATGCAAGGTTTTATTGGTCAGAATATTGAATACAGGAGTTGGAACGACTTGTTGAAGTTTTACAATGATGTGGAGATGCCGGCGTTGGACTGGGGTGAGCACAGTAAGAAGTCTTACAACACCAGGTTAAAGTCCAACAGGTTTGTTTCAAACACGAGCTTTCGGAGCACGGCTCCTTCTTCAGGTGAATGGAAAGGCTTGTTCCAGAAATGTTTATATAGACACAGTCAGAGATGCCCCGGAATGCGAGCACCTGCAGGCAATCAAATCATCAAAGATGCAGAGAGAGAGGTAACTCCAGGTTAAAGAGGTGTGAATTGTCCCAAGCCAGTTCAGTCGGTAGGCCTCTGCAAGTCCAGGCTTGTTGGTGGGGGCCGAATGTAATGCGACATGAATCCCAGATCCCGGTTGAGTCCGCATTCATGCGTGCGGAACTTAGCTATAAGTTTTTGCTCAGCAATTTTGCGTTGTCGCGTCTCCTGAAGGCCTCCTTGTAGAATGCTGACCCGGAGATCAGAGGCTGAATGTCCTTGACTGCTGAAGTGTTCCCCAACTGGAAGGGAACAGTCCTGCCTGTTGATAGTCGCACGATGCCCGTTTATTCGTTGTCGCAGTGTCTGCATGGTCTCGCCAATGTACCACGCTTCGGGACATCCTTTCCTGCAGCGTATGAGGTAGACTACATTGGTCGAGTCGCACGAGTATGCGCCGCGTACCTGGTGGGTGGTGTTTCCACGTGTAATGGTGGTGTCCATGTCGATGATCTGGCATGTCTTGCAGAGATTACCCTGGCAGGGTTTTGTGGTGTTGTGGTTGCTGTTCTGAAGGCTGGGTAATTTGCTGCAAACAATGGTTTGTTTGAGGTTGCGCGGTTGTTTGAAGGCCAGTAGTGGGGGTGTGGGGATGACCTTGGCAAGATGTCCATCCTCGCTGATGATGTGTTGGAGGCTGCGAAGAAGATGTCGTAGTTTCTCCGCCCCAGGAAAGTACTGGACGACGAAGGGTACTCTGTCAGTGGTGTCCCGTGTTTGTCTTCTGAGGAGGTCGGTGCGGTTTTTTGCTGTGGCGCGGTGGAACTGTCGATCAATGAGTCGAGCGCCATATCCCGTTCGTATGAGGGCATCTTTCAGCATCTGTAGGTGTCTGTTGCGCTCCTCCTTGTCTGAGCAGATCCTGTGTATACGGAGGGCTTGTCCATAGGGGATGGCTTCTTTAATGTGTTTCGGGTGAAAGCTGGAGAAGTGGAGCATCGTGAGATTATCTGTGGGCTTGCGGTAAAGCGAGGTGCTGAGGTGACCGTCCTTGATGGAGACGAGTGTGTCCAAGAATGGAACTGAATTTGGAGAATAGTCCATGGTGAGTTTGATGGTGGGATGGAACTTATTGATGTCATCGTGTAGTCGTTTCAGTGATGTCTCGCCGTGGGTCCAAAGGAAAAAAATGTCATCGATGTATCTGGTGTATAGCATCGGTTGAAAGTCCTGTGTGGTGAGGAAGTCCTGTTCAAACTTGTGCATGAAGATGTTGGCATATTGAGGTGCAAATTTGGTCCCCATGGCTGTTCCGTGCGTCTGGATGAAGAATTTGTTGTCGAAGGTGAAGACGTTGTGGTCTAGAATGAAACGGATGAGTTGCAGAATTGCGTCTGGAGATTGGCAGTTGTCGGTGTTGAGGACTGAGGCTGTTGCAGCAATGCCGTCGTCATGGGGGATGCTGGTGTAGAGTGCCGAGACATCCATTGTGACGAGGAATGTTCCTGGTTCAACTGGTCCATGGGTGCTGAGTTTCTGTAGGAAGTCCGTCGTGTCGCGACAGAAGCTGGGTGTACCTTGTACGATGGGTTTCAAGATGCCCTCGATGTGGCCAGAGAGGTTCTCACACAGGGTCCCATTGCCTGAAACGATAGGACGGCCTGGTGTGTTGGCCTTGTGTATTTTCGGGAGGCAGTAGAGATCTCCAATGCGGGGATTACGTGGGATGAGAGCACGTAGGGTGTTCTGAAGGTCTGGATCTAAGGTCTTGATCAGTCTGCTGAGTTGGCGGATGTGTTCCTTGGTTGGATCTGCGGGTAACTGCCTGTAGTGTTCCTGGTTGTCGAGTTGTCGGTATACTTCTTTGCAGTAGTCTGTTCTGTTCAGTATGACTGTGGCCCCTCCTTTGTCTGCTGGTTTGATGACGATGTTGCGGTTGGTCTTGAGAGTGCGGATGGCGTTGCGTTGTGCTTGGGTGACGTTTGAGGCTGCCTTGTGATTGCGAGTGATGAATCTGGCATTGACACGACTTCTGACGGCTTGAGCATACATGTCGAGTCTAGGGCAGCGGCCTTCCGGAGGGGTCCAATTTGACTCTTTCCTTTTTGGTTGCTGCACTGCAGATCTCGCGGTCTGGTGTTCCGGTTCATTGGTCGTGTCCCTGGGTTCGCTGTCGGCCTCTTGGGGTCTGTGGAAGAATTCCCGGAGCCTCATTCGCCTGATGAATTCCTCCGTATCTGCCGCGAGACTGATGGGGTCCATTTTGGTGGTGGTGCAGAAATTGAGCCCTCTGCTGAGGACTTCGATTTCGTCTGGTTGAAGGGTGTAGTCTGACAAGTTGACAATGGATTTCCCTGTATTGTTTTCGACTGTTGTACCGGGAGAAGCTTGATTGCTGCTGGTGGTGATGCCAAGTTTCTCAAGCTTCCTGTTCTTGGTGTGCATGTAGGTGGCATAGTATTGCTGTCTCATCTGTTTGGCGGTGTTCCGCAGCTGGTCTGCTGTGTCCTGAGCGCAAGTTGAGAATATGGCCTCTCTCTTGGTTTCCAGGTTGCGTCGACTGCTGTAGAGTTGGTGTACGAGGTGTTTGAGGAGTGTGACAGAGGTGCGGTGGCAGAGTCTTTCAGCGTAGTCTGTGTTGTAAGTCGACTTGAGTGGGTTTTTGATCTGTAGTCCTTTCGGGATCTTGTCTGCTTTTTTGCATCTTTGTAGAAACTGAATGTCAGTGTCTATATGCGCGATCTTCCTGGAGATCCTCTCCACTTTGAGCCGGCAGTTTGCGGTGTCAATGGTAGCCATGATGTGGAGATGCCGGCGTTGGACTGGGGTGAGCACAGTAAGAAGTCTTACAACACCAGGTTAAAGTCCAACAGGTTTGTTTCAAACACGAGCTTTACATTGAGCTTTACAAGTTTTACAAGACATTGGTAAGACCACACATGGATTAATGTGTTCAATTCTGGTCACTATTATTAAAGAAAGGATATTGTTAAACTAGAAAGAGTACAGAAGAGATTTACGAGGATGGTACCAGGACGTGATGGTTTAAGTTATAAGGAGAGGCTGGATAGGCTGGGACTTTTTTCCCTGGAGCGTAGGATGCTTATGGGTAATCTTACAGAGGTCTTTAAAATAATGAGGGGCATAGATAAGGTAGATAGCCGACCTCTTTTCCCAAAGGGAGAGGAGTCTAGAACTAGAGGGCATAGGTTTAAGGTGATAGGGGAGAGATACAAAAGAGACCAGAGGGGAAATTTCTTCACACAGAGTGTGGTGAGCATCTGGAATGGACGGCCAGAAGCAATGGTAGAGGTGGGTATAATTTTGTCTTTTAAAAAACAGTTAGACAGTTACATGGGCAGGGTGACTATAAAGGGATATGGGCCTAATGCGGGCAGTTGGGGACTATCTTAGTGATAGAAACTGGGCGGCATGGACAAACTGGGCCAAAGGGCCAGTTTTCATGCTGTAAACATCTATGACTCTATGAGCTCATAATCATCAGCCACTGTGCCTGCCTGCCTAGCCCCAGTTCCTGTGCACCTCTCTGTATGCTCTGATTGGGAAAGGTATGGAGTTTTTAAACTCCTTATGGAGAAATGTCCCGTGGAGGTTTTTTTAAGTGGCTTTTGTTTTAAGTGTGTTGCTCGTTATGCTTTCCCTTAATTTGCTCTGTTTTAATTACCTTTGCTCAAGAGTCGCCAGGTATCTTTCTGATACCACCACAGGGTTTAAAGCCGAATACTGATCAATGAAAAATGAAAATGAAATGAAATGAAATGAAAATCGCTTATTGTCATGAGTAGGCTTCAATGAAGTTACTGTGAAAAGCCCCTAGTCGCCACATTCCGGCGCCTGTCCGGGGAGGCTGGTACGGGAATCGAACCGTGCTGCTGGCCTGCTTGGTCTGCTTTTTAAAAGCCAGCGATTTAGCCCAGTGAGCTAAACCAGCCCCTGACTCGATACACCAGTTAGTAAGTTTGAAATCAATACACGTTTATTTACACCCACAGTCAATTATTACTCATGCATAAACTCTACTCGCTAAACTACAACTACTACTAAAAGCCTATACTTAGCTTCGAGTGGCCCACTCACTCAGAGGAACAATGGCCATTGTCCGTTTCTGATACTGCTGGCTTCGAACTGGTATAGAATAGTAGCTAGGAGCGTCTATCGCGTAGCGTGCGTTGACCTTAGACTTACTTGGCTGGTGCTTGGCGGCCTCTCGTTGCTGAGAGCCAAATGCCAAAGTGAAGATGGAGAAGCTAAGAATTCTTCCAAGAGCTTCTAAGAGAGCGAACTGACCTTGGGGACTCTGTTTTATAGCCCCCAGGGGTTTCGCGCCCTTCTGGGCGGACCCTGGACTTGGTCCCAATTAATTGGACCAAGTCCCAATCGTTCGTATTGATTTTCTCCAATAACGAGGTTGTTCCCTGATCGTTGGGCTGCCTTTGTTTTAGCCTCCACTGGCGCCGTAAAGTCTGTCCTGGTACCGATTGTTTCAATGTTTCTTTTTGTCCCCGGAGATAGCTCATTACTTTGTTAATGGCTAGTGGTTTCAATTCTGTCTGGGTTCTGCAAGTCCTAATACACAGGAAACCTTGTACCTGCTTGTTTCTCTAGTGCTGTCCATTTTTCCCTGCACTCTTTGCGAGTATCCATTTTGGAATCGGGACGTGGCCACCTCAGGTGGCTACAAGTGCTTACACCCACTGGTCAAAAGCAAGCTGCTTTCAAATTCCAGGTAGGTCTGATCAGGCCATTTCCTGAAGGTCTGCAATCTCGGACAGTACGCTTCCGGCACTAACTGGTATGCACGTAAAATAGTCAGTGGCACATTTCTCAGGCAAGAGGAATAGACCTTGTAAGCATTCCTGAAAGTTGCTTTGCAGTGGTAGGGGCCAATGGACTGGCCGCTTTAACTGCTGCGCTACACACTAGAAAGAGATAAAGAAATCTTCCACCTCTGCTTCATCAAATTTTGGGATTAAATAAGCAAACCGAATTGTCTCAGCCCTTAGGTCTGAGCTGGTGGTGTCTTCAGGGACAGAGTAGGATTTCTGCCCCTGAGTTCCAGCTGTTTAAATTTAAATTCTGTTTATCCTGAAATTCCCTCTCTTCTCTCCATGTCCCCTCCTGCCTTTCATCTTTCTCCTTTTCCCTTTCTTTTTCTCTTTCCTGAAAGGGTAGCACGTTGGCATAGTGGTTAGCACTGCTGCCTCACAGTTCGTGGTCAATTCTGGTCTCGGCTCACTGTGTGGAGTTTGCACTTTGTCTGCGTGGGTTTCCTCTGGGCGCTCATGTTTCGTCCCACAGTCCAAAGATGTGCAGGTTAGACGGATTGGCCATGATCAATTGCCCCTTTGTGTCTAAACTAGGTTAGGTGGGGTTCCAGGGTTAAGGGGAGAGGGTGGGGTTCTGACCTAGGTAGAGGACCCTTTCAGAGGGTCGGTGCAGACACGATGGGCTGAATGGCCTTCTTCTGCACTGTAGTGATTGTATGATTCAAATTTATCATCTCTGCTGTATTTAGGTGGTTTGCTGAGACGTGAAGTATTTCTCTTCACACTCCCTTTCAGCAGGTCTTGTTTCCCTTTCTCACCTTCACCTTGGGTGCTCTTGCATTTTAAAGCTGTTTGTTCTGTCCCAAATTCTAGAATTTCTGTTTCAGAAATTGAAAATAATTTTTCAGAAAAATTAAGAGCTGTAACTTCATGACAAGTGGTTTTTGCCAAATCATATTTATTGGTTTGAGGGTGGTATCTACCACAAACTTTTTCCAAAGGTATAGGATTGAAAATGCATGATTCCAAACCGCAATGATCATGTATCCCCGTTCATTGTTGGAGAAGTTATATTGGATTGCGAACAGAGAATTTGACGCAAATGCAATCTGTTTACCAGTTTGCAGTATGCGTGCTCCCAGAATTTTCTATGCGCCATCTACCTCCGGGGTAGTTGTCTCCCTAGGATCATAAAATTGCAATGTCAATGAGTCTGACAATAACTGTTTCAGTGCTTTGAAGAAGATTTGCTGGTGTTCCTGGCACAGAAATGCACATCGTTTTTTCCTTGATTGTACTTGCACTCCAGGACCAAAGATCCTGCAGATAGAATTAGTGAACTGTTTTTCGTATGCTGAAAGTTTCACAGCAGTAGGTTTTGTCACAGCCTTCCACATCTGTGGATACATGCCTTTTAGAGAACTCATAGAGATAACATGTTGATATTTCCTTCTGTGTCAATCTTGGCGAATACGAAATAGTTACTAATATTCTACAGCGAGGTAATTTAAATCTTGGCACTTTGTACGATGTGATAGCATCAATGTTTTCCAGCAGATTGATGGTATGAAAGATGTGCTCACTGCTCTTCGGCTCATTGCGCGCACCATCATCGTTTTCTGGTTTGTCAATTGTTTCATGTTGCCGTTTCTGATGGAATCCTGAATAATCATTCTTATTGTTGTGTACAGTCTGTTAGCATCAGTGCCCGGATCTTTGACAATGCATCAAGTGTCTATATTTGTTGAAGAATAGATCTGTGGAACTCTAGTTGAGTGGGATAATGATTGGGGGCTATATTTTTGAAGAAAATGAGCTGGAAATCTACTTGAGGAATTTAGCTTCTTGATGGACCTTTTGACTGGAATTGGTGCCATATCTTCTGAATGGAATGCCTAGTAAATCTGGGAGATGTATATTTGTTGTATCTGCCATTTAATGAGTAATTTATAATTTACATGGTCTTTGATTTGCCTTTTATTTCATGTTTAATTTATGTTGATTCTGGTTTGAGTGTAAAAGTGAGTTGTTTGTTAAATTTGCTCCTTTTGATTTATTGATTTCCAAGGAGGAAGTGACAATGTAGATGAAGAGAAATTATTTGTTCTGGTTGAGGCATCTTGGGCGAGATTCTCCCAAAACGGGAGAAATCGTAAAGCTGCCGTAAAACCCGGGCGGGTTTTATGGCAGCGCGCCCCTTCCCGACCGGGGACCGATTCTGGTCCCCGGTCGGGGCTAGCAGCCCGACGCCGTAGGCTCCGGCAAGACGGGCTTAACGAAAATCGTTAAGCCCGCCTGCTGGAGTTAGCGCCGGCTGACGCGTCATATGACGTCAGCCGCGCATGCGCAGTTTGGAAGACTCCAACCCGCGCATGCGCGGGTGACGTCATCACGTTTTTGCGCGAAACCCGCGCATGCGCGGGCCGGGTTGCCCCTCAGCCGCCCCGCGAATGGATACTGCGGGACGGCGGAAGGACAAGTAGTGCGCGGGCATCGGGCCCGCTGCCCGCGATCGGTGCCCACCGATCGCGGGCCCATGGCACCCTTGGCACGGCCGTGGTACTGCCGTGCCAATCGGTGCCATGGTTATAAAAAGCGAGTTTGTGACGCCGTTTTTATGAACGGCAAGACCAGGTGTGTTTGCCGTTCGTAAAAACGGCGGAAAGGGCTGGGACTTCGGCCCATCTAACAGCTGAGAATCGCTGCCGGCCGTAAAAAAACGGCGGCAGCGATTCGGGTCGGGACTTCGGCAGGGGGGGGGGAGAATAGCGGGAGGGCGGCAAAAATGTCGGGAAGGCCCTCCCGCTATTCTCCCACCCGTCGTGGGGGTCGGAGAATTTCGCCCCTAGACTATAATCAAAAATTAGAACCAGCCCATTGCGGTGCAAAATTAGGAAACACGACTATACACTTTTTCACAAGGCCATCAATGCTAAAACTGTTGATGTTCAATCTAAGATTGATAGATTTTTGTTAGTCAGAGGTATGACACAGGCAGGCATATGGATTAGATTACAAATCACACGTGATTTCATTGAATGCTATCACAGATTTGAAGTGCTGAATGTCCTCCTGCTAGTTTCAGTGTGTGTGTGAGCATGTGTGCGTCTCTCTCTCTCTCTGCAGGTATGCTCGTGTATCTGAACGAACGGTTGTGTGTCTAAGTATGCAGATTTCCTTGTGTATCATTTAAGCACCAAAATCAGACACCCAACTTGACTGAGGGAAAGGGGACAATGAAGATTGATAGAATTTTAGGTCGGTGTTCTGGACAGGCAGGAGGATGGGTATTAGTATTAAAATCAAATGTTAGCATATGATGGAGGAACAACATAGGAGCTTGTCTTTGACTGTCATCAAGTTTATTCTGCTTTTAGCTGAGGAGAGACACAAACTACTTATGCTTTCCCCAAAGCTACTTTTCCAGTTGTGTCCATTTATATTCTTCTGGAGGTTGAGGCAATAATTATTACCTGTCTTGAATAAGTCAGTTAGCCTAATAATGTAATTGCCAAATCAGGTTCTTTCATTGGATTTGGATTTGTTTATTGTCACGTGTACCGAGATACAGTGAAAAGTATTTTTCTGCAAGCAGCTCAACAGATCATTCAGTACATGGAAAGAAAAGGGAATTAAACAAAATTCAAGAAAATACATAATAGGGCAACACAAGATATTGACAATGACAAATGACAAATCCACATTGACAATGAAAGTCAGTGAATTGGGTGTGATGACTGCTAACTAAATGTTGTATTGTTCCTTTGCTAGGTCCACTGCCCCTCCGACTGCGAGAAGGTCCTGACTTGTGTTCGGGAAGAGTTGAAATTTTCAAGAATTCCTCCTGGGGAACCATTTGCAATCAGAACTGGGACATTGTGGATGCTGCCATTGTCTGCAGACAGCTCAAGTGTGGGTATGCAGTATCTGTGGACACCATCTTCGCCTCAGGAGTAGATCCAATCTGGCTGGATAACGTGGAGTGTGTTGGGACGGAGCTCACCATTAGTGAATGTCCATCAGAGCAGCGGAATGTCAGCAACTGCACGCACAGTCAGGATGCTGGAGTTACTTGCTCAGGTCAGCAGTGATGAGACACAATGCTGAAACGTTTACAACATTATTTTCATAAAGGCCTGTGTTGGCTGGTCAATTAGAAGTCTGAATGGGCTCCTCCAATTTCTGTGTAAGAGTCTTGAGAGGCTCAATTTCTTCTGTTTTTGGGTAATTGTCTTGAGGACGGTGAATGGAGCTCCTCCTGTTCCTGTGTAAGAGGCTTAAGAGGCTGAATGACCTTGTGTTCCTGTGTAAAAGGCACAAAGTGCTGAACAGCTTCCTCTTTAATCTTAAAGGAAAGAAGAAGAAACTTGTAGGGAATAAACCACAGCAGGTGAATGATCCAATCTTGTTCTTTCCCTGACAGGATCTTTCCCCGTCAGGCTGACCAACGGTAATAACATGTGCTCGGGAAGAGTGGAGATCCTTTCCCAGTCCACCTGGGGAATGGTCTGTGACAATGACTGGAATATCACCGAGGGTGACATCGTCTGCCAGCAGCTGAACTGCGGGAAGGCCGTGTCAGTAACCGGGGCTTACCGCAGACAAGGAGGTGGGGCGGTCCTGCTCAGTAGTATCAGGTGCAATGGAATGGAAAATTCCCTGGACGAATGTGTCGCCAACCCGCTTGCGACTAACGTGAGTGCTGACTGTCAGCATGCTGGGGTTAACTGTTCAGGTAAGTCAGCAGCCTTCACTGCACATATAAACCCTCACTGGCTTTAAGCTCCCTCTGCACCTGCCATTCTTATCCTCCTTTTCCAATTCCTACCTGGCTTTCCCTCCTCTTTATTGCTGTAACCGTCTGTACACATCAGCATCACATGATCACCTCACCCTGGAGAAATGTGGAGTGACTCTGGAGTCATTCACCTGAAGAAGGAGCCGTGCTCCGAAAGCTCGTGTTTGAAACAAACCTGTTGGACTTTAACCTGGTGTTGTAAGACTTCTTACTGTGCTCACCCCAGTCCAACGCCGGCATCTCCACATCATGGAGAAATGTGGACATTCCTCCTTCGGATACAACATTCTTGTAATCCTCAGAGATTTGGTTACCCTCACGTGCTCCCTCAGGAGTGCCTATGATTTTAGCTGAAGTCAGGGTCCCAGGGTGGTCTGCAATATTGCCTGACTTGTGTTTCCCCATTCATTGTTGGAGTAGTTGTATTGAATTACAGACAGAGATTTTGGAGCAAATGCGATCTGTTTACCGGTTTGTAGTATGCGCGCTTCCAGAATTCTCTGTGAGGCATCTCTCTCCGGGGTAGTTGTCTCCCTAGGATTGTAAAATTAAAATGTCAATGCATCTGATAATGACTGTTTCAGTGCTTTGAAGAGGTTTTGCTAGTCGTCCTGGCACTAAAGGCACATCCTTTTGTACTTGCACTCCAGGACTTTACATCCAGCACATAGAATTAGTGAACTGTTTTTTATATGCTGAGAGTTTCACAGCAGTGGGCTTCGTCATGGCCTTCCACATCTGTGGACACATGCCTTGTAGAGAATTAACAGTGGTAGTATGTTGACATTTCCTTCTGTGTCAACCTTGGCAAATAAGAAATAGTTAGCAATATTCTGAGGGCAGGTAATTTAAACCGTGGCGTTTTGTACGATGTGATGTCATCATTGTTTTCCAGCAGATTGATGGTATGAAAGATGTGCTACTGCTCTTCGACTTAATTGTGACATCATCATCATTTTCTGGTTTGTCGCATGTTGCTGTTTCTGACGGAATCCTGGATGGTTTTCTTGTTGCCTGAATATACCCGTTGTGTACAGTCTGTTGGCGTCAGTGCCAGGATCTTTGTCATGCACCATGTGTTTACCAAGTTGAAGAACCACAATTAGGATTCGCCTGTTCCTTTCCACAGCTCCACAATTAGGATTTGCCTGTTCCTTTCCCTCTATTCCCTCACCCCCATTCCAGGATAAAGCAGTCTCCTTGATTTATATCCTACCTCAGAGTTCAAAGCGTTTCTCCCTGCAGCTCCGGTACACAATGACAGCAATGCTTCCTTGGCCAGCATCTTCTAAATGTGGAACCTATACAACCTGGCAGAATAAGAGCAATAGATGCATGGTAACACCATCCCATGAGAACTGACCACCCAAGTCAATATACCATGCTGACTTGGAAATATATTGGGCTGGATTCTCCACCCTGCCTCAACCCGCTGGCGGGATTCTCCGTTACGCCGGCCAGTCAATGGGGTCTCCCAGTGTGGGGCAGCCCAACACCATCAGGAAAAGAGTATCCCACTGTCATAGAATTCCGCCCATTATCTGTTCCTTTGTTGCCACTGGATTCAAGCACCGGAAACTCCCTTCTAACACCATTGTGGAGGGAGTCATAGTCATAGCATTTATAGAGAAGATGGTGGCCATTTGGCCCATTGAGTCTGCACCGGCCCTTGGGAAGAGAACCCTACTCAAGCCCACGCCTCCACCCTATCCCCGTAACTCAGTAACCCCACTTAACCTATTTTTTGGACACAAAGGGCAATTTAGCATGGCCAATCCACCTAACCTGCACATCTTTGGACTGTGGCAGGAAACTGGAGCACCCGGAGGAAAACCATGCAGACACAGGGAAAACAAACAGACTCTGCACAGACAGTGACCCAAGCCGGTAATCGAAACTGGGACCCTGGAGCTGTGAAGCAACTATGTTAACCACTATGCTATCATGCTACACCTTAAGTCATGAAGCAGATCAAAAGGGTAGCTCACCAGATCCTTTCCATGGGTAATTAGGATGAACAATAAATGCTGTCCTTATCGGTTATTCCTACCCTCACTGACAAATAAAGAAAATATTTGTAGATGTTATGTCAGCTGTTCCATTTATCATGGCCGATCTTGGGTTTCAACTCCATTTTTCAACCCACTCCCCATATCTCTTAATTCCCTGAGACCAAAAATCTGCCATCTCAGCCTGAAATGTATCTGGGGTAGAGAGTTTTCGAAGATTTACAGCCCATTGGGTGAAGTAATTTCTCTCCCCCTCAGTCCTGAAAATCCGAAACCCCTTGTCCTGAGACTGTGCCCTGTGTTTTAGGTTGCCCAACCAAATGGTAAAATCTCTCATCTTTCACCCTATCAAGCCCGTTTGGACAATGAGGAAGCCTAATTTACTCAGTCTCTCACCTGTATGCTAGCTTTTTAGGGTTCATGAACAAAGAGACCCCCAAGTCCCTTTGTGCTACAGTTTTATGCCCTCCTATTTATGTTATCAAAGAAATCTAATAGATTTATCAAACAGGATTCCCTGACTTCCGTTGCGGCAGCATAAAGTAGCAGCTGCATCTCAAGTATCTCCCGGGCAAGCTTTGGCACTCGGGCGTATCTGCCTGATCACGAGTTTAAAAAAAAGGACTTTCCCGGCCGTTAAGCTTACCAAAAAGAACGCAATGTCGAAACTGACATTGAACAGGGGCGGAGGGTGAAATTGCAGACGTTGAGCCTGTGGTGAATGTATTATTGCTACAATTCACCATTGTTTTACATTACATTACATTGTATTTATTATGTTGATGCCATTGTGGGCTCCACCTATGGCCCACCATTGTATTACACTACATTACATTGTATTCAGTGGCGGACTGGGTCTAAAAATATTGGTTGCCAGGAGACAAAGGGGGCCCACCCACAACTACAATGCTATCATTTAATTTTCATAACGAATAAATAAAATTTTCAAAAAATACATATGGAAAAAAGGGTACAATTAAATTTTTTGTGGAAAAAATGTGTATTTCTTAGTAATTACAGTGTACATGTACTGTACATATTACTGGCAGCAGATACCAAATGTAAATACAGAATGTTATAATTGAATTTTTTATTTTTATTTTTTTATTTTAAGTAATTGGTTTTTAAATAGTTTACTGCACAATTTACACATTAACAGATAGTTCAAAAGCACAATAGAGCATTGCATGCAGTCCACTATATTAAGAGCAATTGTTTGTGTTCGCTAGATGATTGTGCGAATCTGCCAATAATTGCTTCTGCATCCAATTCATCTAACAATTCCTTTTCAATGAATAGCAACATGTATGATTCCAAATTCTCCTCAGACAGCGAATTTCTTAACCTTGTCTTTATGATCTTTAGCTTTGAAAATGTCCTCTCACATTGGACTTGAGTAACTGATAGTGTGCAGATGACTTTATAAAGTTCATAAAGGTTATCATATGCCTTGTCATGAAGTCTGTTGGATGCCAGAATTTTTAGTACACACGATGGGCAAGTGCTGCAAATCTTACAATTGTTGCAACTGGAATCCATATTCTCACCATCGTTAAGCAATAGCTTTAATACATCAAAGTTTGAAGCAAAAGAAAACAATTCCAATATTACTTGATCTTTGCTGATTTGTGGAAACAGCTTAATAATACCTTCCAATGCTTCATCTTCAAGGCCTTTGTCTGCAATAGTTTTAAACTTTGCTGGGTCCAAGCAGGACAAATCTTTCTACAACTGTTTGTGTTGTACAAAGCGTGATTCTAGCGACTGGACAATGTGATCCATTATTAGGTTAAACACATTTACTTGAAAATCAGCTAGAGAATCTGAGGAATTTCTTTCATCATCAATAAGCTCATCTGCCATTCTTTTCATCTTCTTCTGTCTCTTAACTGGCAATGCTGTTTCCAACGCATCAATTTCCAATGTTTGATTTTCATCCATATTGATCTGTGAAATCCTGTCATTACATTTATTTACAAATTCCAAAGCCTTGCTGTGAACGTTATCAAATGTTCTTGTCTGTTCCTTCAACTTTGTTGTAGCTGAATCTACCAAACTCCATGCAGTAAACATATCTATGTAGATAACTTGATAACGGGGTTATAGTTTCAAATATATACAAGTAAGTAAATGCTGTCAATATGGTTTCAAACTTTAGAAGACTTTGAAGTAAAACATTTGCTTCATGTTTTGTTTTTGCATCAAACTTTTCTGAATCTTATACCATTGATAAGCATGTCAATAGATTTACGAAAGTACTGGCAGCGGCATCATCAAAACGTCCAAATATAGTTGCTGCTGCATTGGATTTTCCTGACCATCTGGTCTCACCAATTAGCTTTAATCGTTTCATTTTTTCTTGTCCTAGATGTTTTCCAACAACTTCTATCCATACAGCCATTCTCTTGTATGATGCTTTCACAAAAGTTGCTATATTCTGGAGCAAATTGAAAAAAGAAACTGCAGGCACACAACATTTTGTTGTTTCAGTTATCATCAAATTCAAGACATGGGCATAGCACCATATAGGAACATGTTGATCAGCCACATCAGCAATTTTACTTTGTAAACCATTATACTGGCCATGGTAGCTTGCAGCACCATCTCTGCTATCAGATAAACACTTTTGGGGGTCAATTTTAAGATACTGTAATGTTTCAATCAATAGATCAAAAACTCCCTGTCCTGTACCATCATTACTTGGCACAACTGAAAGTAGTCGCTCACAGATAATACCTTTAAGCACATACTGAATAATAATGCTAAACTGATCGATGGATGAATTATCTTGTGTTGAATCAACCTGAATAGAATAATATTTTGCTTGAGAAACTTCATGACTAATTATTTCTTGTATCATATTCTTCATAATTTTGATTAACATGTTTATAGTTGTTTTACTCAGATATGTAACAAGTCCACCACGGGCTTTACTTTGAGCCTTTCCTTGTTGCTCTAATCGTTTGATTCTTTGTTTAGACTTGTTTTGCACTGCAGAAATGTGAGCTGCCATAATGGGGTCATATTTTGCCATCAACTGCACTGTAGCTAAAAAATTGCCATGATTCAGAACCTCATTATCTAGAGTGTAGGCCGATTCATTTCTGTGACCTCGAAAAGGAAGTGCTTGCTTGCCTAACATCTTTATGATGTCTATAATCCTCATGACAATACTTCTCTGCTTCAATACTTCTTCTTTCCTTTTAATTAGTGATGCTGCAAAAAATTTATCTAAGGTGCCATCATTAACCACACTGATATATTGCTGAGCATTTCTGACATGTGTTGTTGTCGATTCATGTAAAGTCAAGCTCTGGCTAATACGCCTGTAGTCACTAAAGCCACGTACAAAGGGTGATGGATTACAAGTGTTGGGAAACTCAAAGGCTAAGCAGTATGAACACTATAAGCATCTATTTTCTTTGTTACATGTTAGCCATTTTCTTGGGACTGAGTCATTTATAATTTTCCTCTCTTAGAAACGAGCATCAAATGGCAGATCATCAAGTGGCTGAAGTGGATGTTCAGCAAAAAACTGTTTTAGCTTTGCTCGTGATGGATATTGGAAGATTCCAGTAATTGATCTTTCATTTTCTTGCGTAGGTTCATTTACAGGATGTGCTTCAGAAACCAAGTCATTTATGCTTGAAGGAATATCTGATTCCCTGTCACTAGTTGAAGCTATGTGTTCAGATGTTGCAACTACAGGCAGTACAGATACCGGAACAAGGAAGCCAGAAGAAATATTGGGCCTGGGTTGATTAGTAATGGATGCACTTGTATTTGTCTCTACATAGCTCGTCTCTGTTCTTGTAACTCGCATGTCATTGCATCATCACCATGAGCATTGTTTCTTGCTTCTTGATTATTTGTTGCAGAACTGGATATTGATGTGGATTGTGCTTGTGGTATTATAAACTCTGTAATAGGCCTGCTTCGCTTGGCTGATTCCTTCCTTTCTGCTTCTTTTTGTTCTTTGCGTTTTAGTGACCCAGATTTATGCTTTTTATTTTCCATGCTGTTAGGGGTAATATTCCTGAAATAAAAACTTAATTAAAAATAGCTCACATTGGGAAAAATGAATATTGATGATATCAAGAATAACTTGAAGGAACGCCAGATAAACCCCTACTTGATAAAAAATATAAAATAACTTACTTACACTTCAATAGGCTATGTTCATTAGTCAATACTACTGTGGCCTATGCAGCTTCAGAAGAGGAGACAATCCACTGTCCAGTGTTCACACCAGCAAGCAACTGAGACAACTGTTGAAACTTAGAAGTTTGGTCCGACTATAGTAAGACATTAAGAATGGTCCCACGACCAAAGTTAACATGTCCAGTTTGATACCAGTGTAGTGTTACAAGTCGCAACCCTTTGAGTTTACCGATCATGGCTTATCACTTCAATATCTTTGACCTCATGATTCATGGTCAAAGGTACCGCTTTGCCTTTTCGGTGACCTCACAACCCTGTGTGCTGCTTGATATCCTTTCAAGTTGCCGACCATCTCAAATCACGAACTGTAACTTTATCTTTAAATTCACACACTCTTGCTGAAAACGTGGATTTCCAACTATGTCCGACCCGGGTGAACCAGCCCCCCCCCCCCCCCCCCCCCCCCCCCCCCCCCCCTCCACTACTTTTCACATCCATTTAACACTGCTTCGTTCCTTCATACACTGAGTGATTATTTGTTTGTTTCTTTATTGCATTTTTATTTGGTATTGCTCTTTTTAAAAACAATTATATTTTATTTAGTTGGAATACAAATCTCAGGAAAGAAGTTGGAGATTTATTTATCTAATTAATTATAATTTTTAAGGGCCCTTCAGAGATTCACTGGCCCCTTCTTGGCTCTCCGGGCCCCGGACCGATGTACCGGCTGAACCAATACTACTGCTTGATATCCTTTGAAGTTGCCGACCATCTCAAATCACGAATTGTAACTTTATCTTTAAATTCACACACTCTTGCTGAAAACATGGAATTTCCTTAATTATGCCCGACCCGGGCCCCCCTATTCCACATCCTTCCACTACCTCCCCTGCTTCGTTCCTTTTCATGCACCGCTTATTTGTGTCCTGTTCTCTTTTTTTTCTTATTCCTTTTTATTACTAAAACAGTTGTCTGTGTTTGTTTCTTTATTGCATTTTTATTTGATGTAGGGGGCCCACTTCATCAGGCGCCCACTTGCCATCGGGCAAGCTGACACCCTGGCCAGTCCGCCACTGATTGTATTATGTTGGTGCCCTTGTGGGCTCCGCCTATGGCTCCGCCTATGGCTCCGCCCCCTTGGGGGAGGTATATAGATCTGCAGTCTGTAGGCAGCACTCAGTACAGAGCAGTCACAGGCAGGCACAGTTCTAGCTGATTAAAACCACTGTTCACTTCAACTCTTAGTCTCGTGTAAATTGATGGTCGCATCAATTTAATCAGCTACAATATTGTTATGGAAGCAGCCCTCAAACCTGATCGACTGGAACACGACCCATAGGCAGCTGAAGCCAAAGGGATTTTTTTGCACTGGCTCCACTGTTTCGAGGCCTATCTTGGCGCCTCCCCCTTGCCCACCATCACCGAGGAACAGAAACTGAGTCTCCTCCATGCCCAGGTGAGCTACAGAATCTCCGTGCGGATCGAGGAAGCGACCTCGTACGCTGATGTGGTCGCGATCCTGAAAAGGCAGTATGTGAGGCTGGTGAACGAAATGTTCGCGCGGCATCTCCTCACCAACGCCCTGGCGAATTGCTGGAGGAATACCTACGCGGCCTGCAGGTACTCGCCAGAAACTGTAACTACAATGACTTCACGGCCTCGTAGCACATGGAACCAGCCATCCAGGACACCTATGTGGCTGGACTCCGGTCCAACTATGTCAGACAGCGCTTGCTCGAAAAGGGCGCCCTCGACCTAGAAGAGACGGTAAAACTATCCACCTCCTTAGAAGTAGAGTTTCAGAGCCTCAATGCTTTCCCCTCCGACGACGCGAGCCCCTCGTGGACACCCGATCAGAGGGTGCCCCAGGCCTGTGCCGCGCGGCTGCCCGCCCAACACGTGGGGCGAACTTCTATTTCTGCGGCCAGAACCAGCACCTCAGGCAGCGACTGTGTCAAGTAAGGACACCTTGCCAAAGTCTGCCTGGCCAGATCCAAAACTCCGAAATCACATGCCCAATTTTCAGACTCACAGACCCCGCAGCGTGGCTGCGTGCCTGCCGATACTGCTCCCTTCGGACGCGTCATCGGTGTCGTGGTGTCCATGGGGGCAGCCATCTTTAACTCTACCCAACATGTGCGACTTATAGGGGCCGCCATCTTCAACGCCACCCGACATGTGTGACCGACGGGGTCCACCATCTTGGCCGCCATCTCCAACGCCGCCCGACACGTGCGATCGACGGGGGCAGCCATCTTGGGACCACCCCACCACGTCCGACCACACCGGCTACCCGCAGCTTGGCGCTGTCACCCTCGACCAGTCACGGCCAAAGCACCTCAGGAACTTGATGATGACCGTCCGGGTCAATGGGCACGAAACACGCTGCTTGTTTGACATTGGGAGCACAGAGAGCTTTGTACATCCAGACACGGTAAGGCGCTGTTCACTCCATATCCTCCCTGCACGGCAAACTATCTCCCTCGCCTCGGGTTCGCACTCGGTCCAAATACAAGGGCGCACCATTGCGACCCTAACAATACAGGGCGCCAGCTACTCTAATTTCCAGCTGTACGTACTCCCAGACCTCTGCGCCCCACTCCTACTCGGGCTCGATTTTCAATGCAATCTTAGGAGCCTCACACTCAGCTTCGGCGGACCCCTTCCTCCTCTCACTATATGCAGCTTAGCGACTCTAAAAATCGACCCCCCTCCACTCTTCGCTAATCTCACTGCTAACTGCAAACCCGTAGCCACTCGCAGCAGGCGGTATAGCAGGACAGGGTATTTATTAGACCCTCATCACCGACCAGAGATCGGTTGCCTTCATGTTCGACAACTCGCAACGGGGCAAAATAAAAAACGATAAAATCTTGAGGTGGAGGATCGAACTCTCCACCTATAATTATGCCAACATATATCGGCCGGGGAAGTTCAACGAGCCCCCAGATGCCCTGTCGCGCGGCACATGCGCCAGCGCGCAAGACGACCGATTACAGGCTATCCACAATGACCTCTGCCACCCGGGGGTCACCCGGCTCGCCCACTCCATCAAAGCCCAGAATCTGCCTTTCTCCACCGAGGGTGTAAAAGCCATCACCAGGGATTGCCCGATCTGCGCAGAGTGCAAACCCCACTTCTATAGATCAGACAAGGCCCACCTGGTAAAGGCTTCCCGGTCCTTTGAATGCCTGAGCCTCGATTTCAAAGGGCCACTCCCCTCGACCAATCGAAATGTGTACTTCCTCAATGTCATAGACGAATTCTCCCGTTTTCCATTTGCTATCCCATGCCCCGATATGACCTCCCACACAGTCATCAGAGCCCTGCACAGTATCTTCACCCTGTTCGGCTTCCCCAGCTACGTACACAGCGACAGGGGTTCGTCCTTCATCGTCCATTGTCTCTCACAAACTCCATCGCTTCCTCCAGCATCCCAAAATAGTATTCCAGACCATTGCACTTCATCCATAGGCGGGCTGGGTACAGCATCCCAAACTTCACCCCCTTGTTAAAGAGGGCAGCCTTCACTCTGTTAAAGCTGTCTCTCCTCTTGGCCAACTCCGCACTCAGGTCCTGGTATACTCGAAGTTCACTGCCTTCCCAGGTACACCGCCAAGTCTGCCTGGCGGATCTGTTCCTTATCCAGAGATCGATGCAATCACACCACCATCGCCCATGGTGACTCGTTACCCTGCGGCTTCCTTATTTTTTTTTTAGAAAATATTTTATTGAAGCATTTGTAATTTTCACAGTTTAACAATTTAACATTCTAAACAACCGAGCGAACCGACGCACACATCACCATAACATACCCAACTACCCCCCCCCCCCACCCTAGCTTCTAACTACTCGTATATTAGATTCCTGTCCTTATTTCACACTGCCATGCCTCCCATTCACCCCCTCCCCCCTGCCCCCCCTCTCTTACTGCTGACGGTCAGTTTTCCTTAAAGAAGTCAATGAACGGCTGCCACCTCTGAGCGAACTCCTGAATTGAACCTCTCAAGGCGAACTTAGTCTTTTCCAGCCTGAGAAACCCTGCCATGTCACTAACCCACACTCCTGACTTTGGAGGGTCCGAGTCCCTCCATCCCAACAAAATCTGTCTCCGAGCCACCAGAGAGACAAAGGCCAAAACGTCGGCTTCTCTCCTCCCTGGGCCCTCGGATCTACCGATACCCCAAATATTGCCATTTCTGGACTTGGAGTCACCCTCGCTTCCAGGACCTCTGACATGACGTCCGCAAATCCCTGTCAGAATCCCCTCAACTTCGGACACCCCCAGAACATGTGTATGTGATTTGCCGGGTTTCCCTCATACTGCCCGCACCTGTCCTCCACTTCCTCAAGAAACCTACTCATCTGGGCCACAGTCATATGAGCCCAATGGACCACCTTGAACTGGATCAGGCTAAGCCTGGCACACGACGAGGATGAACCGACTCTCTTCAAGGCCTTTTTCCATAGTCCGTCTTCCAGTTCCCCTCCCAATTCTTCCTCCTACTTCCTCGTCACCTCCCTGATTCGGACCCCTTCCCACTCCCTCTATTCCTTATATATTTCCGAGACCCTCTCCAACCCCTGTTTTTGACATCACCTTATCCTGTAGTCCACTTAGGGGACACAAAGTCCCATACCTGCAGATACAGAAACCTGTTCCCATCTGGAAACTCAAATTTGCGGCTTCCTTATCAGCGCCCTGTGTGTTCTGGTCCACCTCCAGGGGCCGTTTGAAGACCCCCCTCTCCCAACAACTTCTCCAACATCTTGGCTACATACGAGCCAGTGTCCGCTCCCTCAATGCCCTCTGGCAACCCCACAATCCTCAGATTCAGTCTCCGGAAGCGGTTCTCCAGATCCTCCACCTTCTCCTGAAGCCGCTTCTGGATATCTAGCATCACCCCCATCTCAGCCGCCAACGAAGTAAGCTGCTCCTCATACTCCCCCACCAACTCCATCACCTTCTGGGTCGGCTGGTTTTGAGTCTCCAACCTCATCCCCACACGGTCGATCCCCGCCTTAAACGGATCCACCGTCCTCGCCAGATATTCCAGAGACGCCTTCCTCTGCTGGGTGAACTTCTCGTTCAAGAAGTCCACCAGCTGCTCCATAGACCACTGAGATGGTAGGGCCATCTTCCTCTGTGTCGCAAGCAAAGTTTCTCGCTCTGACAGCTCCTTCCGCCTAAAACCACTTCTGGTCCACGAATCCATCGACCGGTGGAATAAACTCTTCCTCACTATTCCTGCACCTTTTTACATTAAAGCATCCGCCCGGGAAAAGGCCCAAAAGCACCGCCACAAGAGGGACCTGCCCAATATGTGACCACTCACGCCATGGCTGCCACCGGAAATCCATCAGCCCATTTTCACAAAAAAACCAAACAAGTATCACCCCTCGCAGATTCCTCAACAGAAATGGAGGATAAGCCTAAGACTATGTTATCATGTCCAGAACGTTGTCCCAGAAATGATCTGTCCATCAATGTGTGGTTTGTACCACGTATCAGTTTCATTCTCTGTTGAGGAGCCGCAGCTGTGCAGGCACTCCCAACCAGCCCAATCTCACCAGAACCAAATCCTGGCACCCACATATTCCATCACTGCTCAAGGTGCAGTTGAACATGCTTGACTTGCAGCGTGTGTATCCTGCTGTGACGTGCGAGTTACACACAGCACTTAGCACACCAGCAACAAAAGCATCAGCATTCTGCGAAAACATTTCTTCAACGGCATCATAAACTGGCCCTATTTGGAACAATGTCCACACCAGGACTCGCAGCATCTTCTTGCTTCAATCTGGATTGCTTTCTGGACTCATACATTCCCCTGAGCCTGGTGTTCCAGTTCCCAGGTATCTTTTAAAAAATTGTCCTTCTTTCTGGCTACAGAAAAGGAAGGAAACAGCAACAGCAGCCTCCGGGCATTTGTAACCACCACCAGCAGGAGCAAGCAGCAAACACAACCTGCAGCTGTGAATTGCTCTCACGACTAACAAGGCTAACTCCTCATTTGAATTAGCTTTCAGCTGTGAAGCAAGAGGTTGCTCACAGTGAAAGGGGGTGAAATTGCCTTTTATGAGGGAAGCTGCAGCAGGATTCTGTCCTGGGAGAGTTTGGTAGGACAGACAGGCTGCAGCTTTGGTTGCCCCTATTATGGGTCTCCACAACATTTAAAGATGACTTGAAGGCCCCACAGATGCAAAGCCCCTCAGCCCCCACTTCAGCCAAGGGCGACCCCTGGCCTGGAACTCTCCAGCCTCCCGACCAAGCCCAGCGGCCCTGAGCTCTGCACCCCCCCCCCGCCACACACACACACACACACACACACACACACACAAGAAGCTCTGGTGCCCTTGAGCTGCATGCAGGTAAATGGAAAGGGCTACTCACCTGCCATCAGGAGCCATTGCGCCAGCTTTAGGTTTTTGTAAAGGAGTACTAAATGATGCCCATTTGACTTCTCGCTGGGGAGTCGGCTATTCCCAGGAGGTTGCTGCATTCAACTTTAATCTCGTTAATGACATTGAAATGAATGCAAATTAGGATCTCACCATTTTGGGGAGAGATCCAGAACATGCCATCGGGAGAAAAAAGGGTGAATCTCGAAATGGTTGCAAATCTTGATTTTGCCCTCTCCCGCTATTCACCTGGTGGCAGCACAGGCTTGGGATGCTGAACATCATCCTCCTGATTTTATCTTCATTATGTGTCAATGTGGGTGCATGCATATGTGTCTGTAGAGATGCTTGTACACATGTGTCTGTGTGCAAAGGCACTTGTTTGTGCAGACGTACTTTGCCTGTACATATGTCGAGGTGCTTGTACACTTGTGTGTACATGTCTGCTCTATGCATCTGCAAGTGTGATTCTGTGTTTGCATGGTTTGTAAGTGTGTTTGTGTGTGTAGGAATGCTTGTAAGTCTATATGTGCAGATTTGCTAGTATGTGAGTTCAGGTAAGCACAAGATCAGATACCCAACTTGAACGAGGGAAAGAAGGGATAATGAACATTAATAGAATAGGACTCAAGATTTCTGTACACACTATTACAGGAGAGCCATTAGACTCACGGAAAGAAGGCAATGGACAGATGGATAGAGTTCTGTACAGGCATTGTAGGATGGTTATTAGAATCAGTGAATTGGGTGGGCTGACAGCTATCTGTTGAGGCATCAGCTCACAATGTAAGTGTTGTGTTGTTCCTTTTTCAGGTCCACTGCCCCTCAGACTGCGAGATGGTCATAACTTGTGTTCGGGAAGAGTTGAAATTTACAAGGATTCCTCCTGGGGAACCATCTGCAATAACAACTGGGACATCGTGGATGCCTCCATTGTCTGCAAGCAGCTCAACTGTGGGGTTGCCTTGTCAGTGAACACCAGCATTGCACAGGGAGTAGATCCAATCTGGCTGGATAACGTGGAGTGTGTTGGGACGGAGGTCACCATTAGTGAATGTCCAGGAGACCAGCGGAATGTCAGCAACTGCACGCACAGTCAGGATGCTGGAGTTACTTGCTCAGGTCAGCAGTGATGAGACACGATGCTGAAACGTTTGCATCATTGTGTTCGCAGGGTTCAGGAAAGGCCTGTGCTCCATCCTCTGGGAGTTGTGAGTTCGCTGATCAATCAGGAGACTGAATCGGCTCCCACAGTTTCCGTGTAACAGGCTTGAGGGGCTGAAGTCTTGTGTAACAGGACTGAGAGACTGAATGGCCTCCTTCTATACCTTAATGGGGAAGGAGAAACTTGTGAGGGTTAAAACCACAGCAGGAAAATAATCCAATCTTGTTTTTCTCTTGACAGGATCTTTTGATGTTAGATTGACCAATGGGACAAGTACGTGCTCAGGGAAAGTAGAGATCGCTTACCAGTCCATCTGGGGAATGGTCTGTGACGATGTCTGGGATCTCACTGAAGGAGATGTCACCTGCAGGCAGCTGAATTGTGGGAAGGCCGAGTCGGTAATTGGGGCTTACCATGGACAAGGGGTCGGGGAGGTCCTGTTCAGCTCATTAAGATGTGATGGAACAGAACGCTCCCTGGATGAATGCACCTCCAACCCACTTGATGCCAACAGCAATGTCCAATGTCAGCATGCTGGGGTCATCTGTTCAGGTACGTTCGCTTGCAATAAAGCAAAACCTTCCATGGCCTTCACCTGCTTTAAAGTACTTTAGGCCTACTTTACTCTCTTTTTTAAATCCCTCATGGCCCTTGTCCTTTCTTATCTCTACAATCTTTAACAGCCCACAATTTTATTCTTATGTTGATATCCCTCTAGGCCATTGTTCCTTTGTATCCCTGTTACCTCCTCCGTCTTGCCAATTCTCATCCTCATGTTCAAATCCCTGCAGGGTCCTGACTCCTTTTATACTCGGTAATTTTCTCGAGCTCTGAAATTTTCATCCTTGTGTTCAACTCCCATTATGCCCTCAAGCTATTCCAGGAAAAAGTAGCCTGTTTTTTTAGCATCCCATAAAACAGCTTCTACATTTTCTCCCTCCGCTACCTGTGCACCTTGGCAGCAATTTACAAGTTGCCAAGCTTTCTTTGCTTTCTTTGCACCTTCCAAACCTCCGACCTCTATCACCTGAAAGAATAAGGCAACAGACGCATCGGAACACCATCATGTGCACGTTTGTTACCGAGGTCTTCCACCACCATCACTTGGAAATATAATGGCTATTTCTTAGGTGTCGTTGGGGTAAACTCTTGTAACTCCCTCCCAAATGGCACTATGGGTACACACTTATACCACATGGACTGCAGCGGTTCAAGAAGGCAGTTCACCAACACCTTCCCATGGGTGATTGGGGATGGAGAATAACTGCCAGTTTTATGTCAGTGATTCCTACATTGAAAAAACGGATTTAAAAATTCTGTTTCGACATTGCAAATAGAATCTTGAGGCCTGGGGGTTTGGCGGTGAAGGTGGAAAACATTACAAGAATTGGGAAACTCAATTCTCGCTGGAGGGATTGCGTTTCCTGATTTTGCCCACCCTTTACCACTGACCTCCCGAGATTCACGCTCACAAAGGGCATGAACCACATTTTAATAACTTGTACTACATTTAAATGATATTAGTGGCTTCCCTGCCAAAGATCCCCTCACTAAATATTCATACATCACTTTGGTGAAGTTTACAACTGGTCTGGTCACGCATGACACAGTTGAGGTAGATCTGTCTGGGGGTGCAGAGGTAAGTATAGCCCCCATGGGGTGGAAGAACATGCCTGGGGCAGGTTGGCATTGTCAGCTTGGCACTGCCAGGTTGGGACTGCCAATTGGGCAGTACTGGGGCAGACTCTCGTGGCAAGCTCTTGGGGGTACTTTGATATGTGGTGTGTGGGTCAGAGCTGAGATGGGGGGAGGGGGTGCCGGCGATGAATGCTGGGGTGGGGGGGAGAGGGTGGAATAGGTACGCCAGAGATAGAATGTCGGGGGGTGGGGGGGGTGGGTAAGCAGTATGCTAACGATGAATGTCAGTGTGGGGGGGAAGATATGCCATCAGTGAATGTCGGTGGAAGGTGGGTGAGCCCCCAAGACCTCCATGATCTGTGCTGGGAGACGTTTAGCTGCCATGTTGGTCAGGGGACCCTTTAAAATGATGTCCCAGTGTCTTTTGAGATGGTTCCCAGCTCTAACAGGCTCCACTCTGCCAGAGTAAACCACACCCACTCAATTCTTTTTAGCGAAGAGGCTCAGGATTCGCGTGAGAAAACTGGTTTATGGAACTGGAGAGTTCTACAGCAATTTCTGTGTGAGTCTGGCACTTTGCCTATCAGATGTCACGTCTGGAAGCTTTTCTACATTGTTTTGAGGCATGGGTGACTCAGTTGGTCGCACACTTGCCTCTGAATCACTATACTCTGGGTTAAATACAATAAACTGAGAACACCTCTGCCTACTTGAATAGATGTAAAAGATAATTTGGCAGTATTTAGAAGAGGAGATATGGAGTTATCCTTCAGCATATTACTTTCCAAAATGCAATTTTCTTCATGAAAGCTGTGAGCCAATCATTAAGAATGTTGGTGTTTATTCCTTATATATTTGCATTCAGTTCACTTTCTTTTCCAAATATGTTTGTAACATAAGCAAGGAGGCAAACTTAGTTTTGGTCAAAGAATCAATTAATTCTGCTTTTTTTTAATGTCCATCACTTATGGTGATTATCCCTTTAAAGGGCAACACAGCAGAGTAAGGGTCCCTGGCCCAGGTGGAAGGGGTGTGTCCTGAGAAGAGACCCCATAAAACCGGATAGCTCGGATAACATTAGAATAGTTCTACATAAGCTAGTTTATTGAGGATTGAAACTAGCACTGTGGCTTCACAGCGCCAGGGTCCCAGGTTCGATTCCCTGCTTGGGTCACTGTTTGTGCCGAGTCTGCATGCTCTCACCGTGTTTGCGTGGCTTTCCTCCTGGTGCTACGGTTTCCTCCCACACGTCCCGAAAGATGTGCTATTAGGTAATTTGGACATTCTGAATTCTCCCTCTGTGTACCCGAACAGGCGCCAGAATTTGGCATCTAGGGGCTTTTCACAGTAACTTCATTGCAGTGTTAATGTAAGCCTACTTGTGACAATAAAGATTATTAATTAAAAATTAATCATAGAAAGTGTAACCAGTAATTAAATTAAATTAAATTAAATATATATTTTTACAACATAACAATAACAAGCATTTAAACTCTGGCTAATAATCGCCGCAATGTATTTAAGCTAACTTGACCGAGTTCTCAAGATAGGCAGAATCAGACAGAAATAATGTGGTCAGCAATAATGTAGCCAGCTCAATAAGCAATCAGTAGCCCTAACATCCTGTCTCTAGACGATCCATGGTTCAAAGAAGAACCAGCTTCAACATCCTCCACCCAGACTAACAATGAGATAGACAGGAACTGGCTGGGATAAGCAACATGGGAGCAAGCGAGAGACGACGGTTACGAAAACAAAGTTGTCCAGGGAACAAGATGGGGCTAAATTATGAGCTGATCAAAGTCACCATGCTGCCTAAAGTAAACTTCATTGGTCAAGATAAAATTGACAGATACAAGGATTGGATAGAGTCCAACTGGGGTGGGGTGGGGGTCCATTGAGGAGGGCCCGCTGTGTCTGGTGGGCATGGGTCAAGTTTGGTGAGGGGGGAGAGGCGGGGATCAATGAGGAATGGAGGGTACCAGACTGCTCAAGATGTGGTTGCGATGCCTCGACCACTCTGGTGGTGCACTGCAGTACACCGCCCGGAGGGTTGCCCGCTTTGTGGTGGTCTGCTGCGTGCTCCACAACCTCGCAGAGCAGCGGAGTAATGACCTGGAGGTTGGTGATGAGGAACATGTGGCCACATGTGGAGGAGGAGGACATTCTGGAGGACAAGGAGGAGGGTGAGGGTGATGAGGCAGTGCCCAGTGAAAATAATGATGGGTGAAGAACCAAGCCTTCTCGGCCATGATTTCCTGAAATAAATCAATTTGAATTAAGCTGAGATTTTTGAATTGTGGGAACGAGGATGCCTGAACTGTTCAGACAATATGACAACATCTTCCGTGACAAATTAGGCAGAATCAAAGGGCTACAAACTAAGGTTTACTTTCATCCAGCTGCGACTCCTTGATTCTTTAGGTCATGACCGGTACCATATACCTTACACAAGGATACTGAGTTAAGCAGGCTGGAAGAACTAGGCATCATCCAGCCAGTTCAGTTCTCAGAATGAGCAGCACCTATAAGTTTCCATATTGAACCCGGACAAGACCATCCGTGTTTCCAGTGATTACAGGCTAACAGTTAATCAGGCCGACAAGCTGGATAAATATCCAATCCTGAGAATTGAAGACCTGTATGCAAAGCTGGCCTGAGGTCAATCTTATAAAGTCACATTTACCAGCAACTCAAATTAGATGAAGTTTCCCTGGGGTATGTCATGATAAACACACAAAAAGGCCTGTTCCAGTACATATGCCTGCTTTTTGGCTTGTCTTAGGCATGTGCAATATTCCACAGTACAATGTGGGGGATTCTCCTTCCCGCCGCACCAAATTTCTGATGCAGCCTGCCCCCGAGATTCTCCATCTCGCCAGCCAGCCAGTGAGGTTTCCCATTGCAGGCAGCCCCAAGTTGTTGGGAAATCCTCAGGTTGCTGGCACAACGGAGAATCCCGACAGCGGAGAATCCAGCCCAATGTCTCTTACAGGGGTCACCACGGGTTGTAATTTATCCCGATGATGTCCTTATACCTGGAATGTCAAAAGGCGAGGATGTAGAAATCTTAGAAGAGGTGTTAAGGTTCAGGAGGCTGGCGTTCGCTGCAGCAAAGCGTAGTGCACCTTTCAAGCCACTGATGTGACCTATCTGGGGAACCGTGTAGACATACAAAATACCCGTGAAAGATAGTATCAAGGCAATAAAGGAAGCGTCTGCTCCCACAAACACAACTTAACTCAAATCATTTTTGAGGATGGTGAATTACTCTGGATGTTTTTTTACCAAACTTATCGATGGTATAGGTCCTTGCATATTCTGCTAAAAACCATACTATTGTTGGTCTTGGAAGGCTCCCCAGGGGGAAGCTTTCAACAGAGTAAAACAAATTCCTGCATTCCTCAAACCTGTTAGTACACTTAGATCCATCTAAAGAACTGATAATGACCTGCGATACCTCGCCACATGGTATTGGTGCAGTGTTGTCCAATGAGATGGATGATTGCTCTGAAAGGCCAGTGAGTATGTTTTGAGAACGCTCTGAGATGGAAAAAGGCTACTCACAAATCAAGAATGAAAAATAGCCTTCGGCATCAAGAAATTCCACCAGTACTTACATGGTAGACACTTTACCATCGTTTCTGACCAAAGACCGCTCTTGGGTCTCTTCAAAGAGGTCAAGGCTATCCCAGCATTCGCCTTGACAAGAATTCAATGATGGGCATTAATTCTGGCCTCCTATGAATATGCTTTCAAGCACCGACCTGGCGACACACATAATGAATGAAGATGCTCTTAGTCACCCACCCTTGCAAGAAAGTATCACATGTACTCCAGTGCCACAAGGTATAATCTTGGCATTAAATATTTTAGACTAATTGCCAATCTTTGTGAAGTAGGTCAGGAATTGAACCAATTGAGATCCACTTCTGTTCAAAGTAAAAAACAAATTATACGATGGGTAAATTTCTGAGGAAATGAAACCATCCTTTACCTGGAAGAATGAATTGGAGTTGTCAGGATGGCATAATACTCTGGGGAGAAAGAGTAGTCATTCCTGTACCAGACAGAGAGCAGCTACTAACTGATTGACACAATGCTTATCCTGGATCTCTAAGGTGAAGATACTTGCCAGGAGTTGCGTGGTGGCCTGGTATTGATATCGAGAAACTAGTCAAGCACTGTCAACAGTGGCAACTGCAACAACATTTTCCTTCTGCAGCTCCATTATATCATTGGGAATGGCCTGGTCATGGGTAAGAATCCATAGCGAATATTGTGGTCTATTCCTGGGCACAATGTTTTTACTGGTGATTGATTTTGAATTTTTTCTCGCAGAGGGCTGTGAGTCTTTGGAATTGCTTGCCACATAGAGCTGTGGGGGCAGAGTCCTTGTGTTTACTTAAGGCTGAGAGATCGATAGATTCTTGATCAATAAGGGAATCAAGGGTTACAGGGAAAGGACAAGAAAGTGGACACGAGGATTATTGGATCAGTCAAGATCCTATTGAATGGCTAAGCAGGCTCGAGGGGCTGAACAGACTCCTCCTGTCCCTATTTCTTATGATCTTATGATGTACACTCTAAATAGATGGACATTTTTGAGGTGAAGTCAGCTACATTGCGAAAGTTTACGCCAATGATTTACAACTCATGGATTACCTGAAGTCATGGTATCTGACAATGGATCCATATTCCCAGTGCAGAGTTTGAAAGCTTCACTGCTCTAAACGGTATTAAATACATTAGAACTGCACCTCACCACCCAGCATCAGATGGACTAGCTAAGAGAGCTGCGCAAACTTTTAAGTCTGGTCTTTAAGGTTGGGGCCACCAGCATCTAGAAGGTAAGACCATAAACAGCAGGGATCTTGGCTTTATCTTTGTAATGATGTCGGTAAGTCTTGGAAGCATTGTCCTGCTTTTGTTAGCAGTATCCATTAGTTTTCCCTGAATCAAGAAAAACTTTGGAATTGAAAAGTAGTTCATTAGCATTTCTACCACTGATCAGGCAGTGTGTGTGGCATTGCTTTTGAGATAGTGATTTAAATTGGAACCTTGGTTTGAAGGTTCTTTTGTTTAATTTATCTGTGGGTATGAGTGTGTTTGCTGACAGAAGCAGGCATTTCAATTGAGTTTGTCAGGGAAAGCCAGTTGGAAGATTTGCTCCGAAGTGCAGCTGAGGAAACTGAATGCACACTTGGAGTTTGGTGGGTAGGGCAGTTGGATGAAAAGGGGAAGGAGGTGCTCGCCTCCTCTCTCTCTCTCTCTATCTCTCACCTGTTGGAATTAGTTGCTACTCTACTACCTGGAAAGGAGCTTACTGTTTGATGAATATCTGATATGTGGGTAATTTATTCCAACTCTAAGGTTTAAAACAGTACACAAATTGATGTTGAAGTTAATAAAATACATAATAAAGCAATATAAATAAGCAAATAATATAAGTGATTATTTAAAACACATTAAGGATGGCAGGACAGGTGAGGTGTCAAGGATGTGGGAGTTCCTGGATGCCAGTGTAATCCAGGAAAACACGTCTGCAGCAACTGCTTGTGGCTCAAGGAAATGTCAGCTCAGAGTCATTGGACAGCACGGTAGCATTGTGGATAGCACAATTGCTTAACAGCTCCAGGGTCCCAGGGTCGATTCTGGCTTGGGTCACTGTCTGTGCGGAGTCTGCACATCCTCCCCGTGTCTGCATGGGTTTCCTCTGGGTGCTCCGGTTTCCTCCCACAGTCCAAAGATGTGCAGGTTAGGTGGATTGGCTATGATAAATTGCCCTTAGTGTCCAAAATTGTCCTTAGTGTTGGGTTGGGTTATGGGGATAGGGTGGAGGTGTTGACCTTGGGTAGGGTGCTCTTTCCAAGAGCCGGTGCAGACTCGATGGGCCGAATGGCCTCCTTCTGCAGACTGAGGCAGGTAAGGGAACCGAGAAGGTTGGTGTGTCAACCTTTGAGATTTTCACAGTTTGTTTGAATGAGAGCGGGAGCTGCAAGGTGTATGAGCAAACTGATCATGGCACCATGATACAGAAGGCCATTAGTGTGGGGACAACATAAAGGGATGTAGTTGCAGTAGGGGACAGGATAGTGAGGGAGATTGACACTGTTCTCTGCAGCAAAGAGCAGGAGTCCAGATAAATGTGTTGCTTGCCCGGTGCCAGGATTTGTGACAGGCTGGAGAGGAATTTGCACTGGGAGGGGGATGACCCTGTCGTGGTCCATGCAAGTACTAATAAGATGGGTAGAACTGGGAAAGTGGTTCTGCATAGACATTACGAGGAGCTAGGCACCAAATTTAAAAGCAGTACTTCAAAGTTTATCATCTCTGGATTATTACCTGAGCCATGTGAAAATTGGCATACGTACTTAAAATTAAAGTGATAAAACTGTGGCTCAAAGAGTGGTGTTAGAAAAGTGGATTTGGGGAGCACTGGCACCAGAGGAAAGCAGGGGCTATTCCGTTGGAACAGACTACACCTGAACTATGCTGGAATAATAACTAGGGAATTAGAGCGGGTTTTAAATTAAATAATGGGGGCAAGAGATCATATGGGGAAAGATGTGTTGTATCAAAGAGTAGAGTCAAGACAGTAGAGAGAAAAATAGTAATATGGGAAATGAGGACCAGAGAATGGCAGGGAGTGACAGAGAGAAAAACCCTAAGAATGCACCAAGAATCAGTTCTAGATGATAAGAACATAGAACGATACAGCGCAGTACAGGCCCTTCGGCCCTCGATGTTGCACCGACATGGAAAAAAACCAAAAAACTAAAGGCCATCTAACCTACACTATGCCCTTATCATCCATATGCTTATCCAATAAATTTTTAAATGCCCTCAATGTTGGCGAGTTCACTACTGTTGCAGGTAGGGCATTCCACGGCCTCACCACTCTTTGCGTAAAAAAACCCACCTCTGACCTCTGTCCTATATCTATTACCCCTCAATTTAAGGCTATATCCCCTCGTGCTAGCCACCTCCATCCGCGGGAGAAGGCTCTCGCTGTCCACCTTATCTAACCCTCTGATCATTTTGTATGCCTCTATTAAGTCACCTCTTAACCTTCTCTCTAACGAAAACAACCTCAAGTCCATCAGCCTTTCCTCATAAGATTTTCCCTCCATACCAGGCAACATCCTAGTAAATCTCCTCTGCACCCGTTCCAAAGCTTCCACGTCCTTCCTATAATGAGGCGACCAGAACTGTACGCAATACTCCAAATGCGGCCGTACTAGAGTTTTGTACAACTGCAACATGACCTCATGGCTCCGGAACTCAATCCCTCTACCAATAAAGGCCAACACACCATAGGCCTTCTTCACAACCCTATCAACCTGGGTGGCAACTTTCAGGGATCTATGTACATGGACACCGAGATCCCTCTGCTCATCCACACTACCAAGAATTTTACCATTAGTCAAATATTCCGCATTCCTGTTATTCTTTCCAAAGTGAATCACCTCACACTTCTCCACATTAAACTCCATTTGCCACCTCTCAGCCCAGCTCTGCAGCTTATCTATGTCCCTCTGTAACCTGCAACATCCTTCCGCACTGTCTACAACTCCACCGACTTTAGTGTCGTCTGCAAATTTACTCACCCATCCTTCTGCGCCCTCCTCTAGGTCATTTATAAAAATGACAAACAGCAACGGCCCCAGAACAGATCCTTGTGGTACGCCACTCGTAACTGAACTCCATTCTGAACATTTCCCATCAACTACCACTCTCTGTCTTCTTTCAACTAGCCAATTTCTGATCCACATCTCTAAATCACCCTCAATCCCCAGCCTCCGTATTTTCTGCAATAGCCGACCGTGGGGAACCTTATCAAACGCTTTACTGAAATCCATATACACCACATCAACTGCTCTACCCTCGTCTACCTGTTCAGTCACCTTCTCAAAGAACTCGATAAGGTTTGTGAGGCATGACCTACCCTTCACAAAACCATGCTGACTATCCCTAATCATATTATTCCTATCTAGATGATTATAAATCGTATCTTTTATAATCCTCTCCAAGACTTTACCCACCACAGACGTTAGGCTCACCGGCCTATAGTTACCGGGGTTATCTCTACTCCCCTTCTTGAACAAAGGGACCACATTTGCTATCCTCCAGTCCTCTGGCACTATTCCTGTAGCCAATGATGACCTAAAAATCAAAGCCAAAGGCTCTGCAATCTCTTCCCTGGCTTCCCAGAGAATCCTAGGATAAATCCCATCCGGCCCCGGGGACTTATCTATTTTCACCTTGTCCAGAATTGCCAACACTTCTTCCCTACGCACCTCAATGCCATCTATTCTAATAGCCTGGGTCTCAGCATTCTCCTCCACAATATTATCTTTTTCTTGAGTGAATACTGACGAAAAGTATTCATTTAGCATCTCGCTTATCTCCTCAGCCTCCACACACAACTTCCCACCACTGTCCTTGACTGGCCCTACTCTTACCCTAGTCATTCTTTTATTCCTGACATACCTATAGAAAGCTTTTGGGTTTTCCTTGATCCTACCTGCCAAAGACTTCTCATGTCCCCTCCTTGCTCGTCTCAGCTCTCTCTTTAGATCCTTCCTCGCTTCCTTGTAACTATCAAGCGCCCCAACTGAAACTTCACGCCTCATCTTCACATAGGCCTCCTTCTTCCTCTTAACAAGAGATTCCACTTCTTTGGTAAACCACGGTTCCCTCGCTCGACCCCTTCCTCCCTGCCTGACTGGTACGTACTTATCAAGAACATGCAATAGCTGCTCCTTGAACAAGCTCCACATATCCAGTGTGCCCAACCCTTGCAGCCTACTTCTCCAACCAACACATCCTAAGTCATGTCTAATGGCATCATAATTGCCCTTCCCCCAGCTAGAACTCTTGCCCTGCGGGGTATACTTATCCCTTTCCATCACTAACGTAAAGGTCACCGAATTGTGGTCACTGTCTCCAAAGTGTTCACCTACCTCCAGATCTAACACCTGGCCTGGTTCATTACCCAAAACCAAATCCAAAGTGGCCTCACCTCTTGTTGGCCTGTCAACATATTGTGTCAGAAAACCCTCCTGCACACATTGTACAAAGAACGACCCATCCAATGTACTCGAACTATATCTTTTCCAGTCAATATTAGGAAAGTTAAAGTCTCCCATAACAACTACCCTGTTACTTTCGCTCTTTTCCAGAATCATCTTCGCCATCCTTTCCTCTACATCTCTAGAACTATTAGGTGGCCTATAGAAAACTCCCAGCAGTGTGACCTCTCCTTTCCTGTTTCTAACCTCAGCCCATACTACCTCGGAAAAAGAGTCCCCATCTTGCATCCTTTCTGCCACCGTAATACTGTCCTTGACTAGCAGCGCCACACCTCCCCCTCTTTTGCCCCCTTCTCTGACCTTACTAAAGCACCTAAACCCCGGAACCTGCAACAACCATTCCTGTCCCTGCTCTATCCATGTCTCTGAAATGGCCACAACATCGAAGTCCCAGGTACCAACCCATGCTGCCAGTTCCCCTACCTTATTTCGTATACTCCTGGCATTGAAATAGACACACTTCAAACCACAGACCTGAACACTGCCGCCCTCCTGCGAAGTCAAATCTGTGCTCCTGACCTCTCTACTCTCAATCTCTCGCACCCCAAAACTACAATCCAGATTCCCATGCCCCTGCTGAATTAGTTTAAACTCCCCCAAAGAGTATTAACAAATCTCCCCCCCCCCCAGGATATTGGTGCCCCTCAGGTTCAGATGTAGACCATCCTGTCTATAGAGGTCCCACCTTCCCCAGAAAGAGCCCCAGTTATCCAGAAATCTGAATCCCTCCTGCCTGCACCATCCCTGTAGCCACGTGTTTAATTGCTCTCTCTCCCTATTCCTCATCTCACTATCACATGGCACGGGCAACAACCCAGAGATAACAACTCTGTTTGTTCTCGCTCTGAGCTTCCATCCTAGCTCCCTAAAGGCCTGCCTGACATCCTTGTCCCCTTTCCTACCTATGTCGTTAGTGCCAATGTGGACTACGACTTGGGGCTGCTCCCCCTCCCCCTTAAGGACCCGGAAAACACGATCCGAGACATCACGTACCCTTGCACCTGGTAGGCAACATACCAAACGTGAGTCTCTCTCGCTCCCACAAAATCTCCTATCTGTGCCCCTGACTATTGAGTCTCCAATTACTAATGTTCTACTCCTTTCCCCCCTTCCCTTCTGAGCAACAGGGACAGACTCCGTGCCAGAGGCCCGTACCCCATGGCTTACCCCTGGTAAGTCGTCCCCCCCACAAGTATCCAAAACGGTATACTTGTTACTCAGGGGAACGACCGCAGGGGGTCCCTGCACTGACTGCTTCTTCCCAGTCCCTCTTACAGTTACCCATCTATCTCCAGTCTTTGGTGTAACTACTTCCCTGAAGCTCCTATCTATGACCCCCTCTGCCTCCCGAATGATCCGAAGTTCATCCAGCTCAAGCTCCAGGTCCCTAACACGGTTTTTGAGGAGCTGGAGTTGGGTGCACTTCCCACAGATGAAATCAGCAGGGACACTGACGGCGTCCCTCACCTCAAACATTCTGCAGGAGGAGCATTGTACTGCCTTCCCTGACATCACCTCTAGATTAATAAAAAAACAAGAAAAAGAAAAAGAAAGGAAGAGCTTACCTGATATTACCTCAAACCCTGATCCCGCTGAAAGGTAAGCAAATTTAAAGGCACTCACTCACCTTCACGACAGGCCCCTGCTCCCGCTTCCCAACCACCGTGGGGTGGGGGGGTTGGTTAGAGGAGGAGGTAGGGTGGGAAACACTCACAAAGTGTTTCAGGTTTAACTGTCACTTGCCAACAGCCCCTCCACAAACCACCTTCAACTTAGGCTGACCGCACTGCACGTATGCAAATTTCCCCAGAACAGCTGATCAGTAGCTCTGCTCTGCTGCCCTCTGCTGGTTGCTTGTCTTTACTCAAACTCCTTGGGTCTCCTTCGCAGGTTCACCTTCAACTTAGGCTGACCGCACTGCACGTATGCAAATTTCCCCAGAACAGCTGATCAGTAGCTCTGCTCTGCTGCCCTCTGCTGGTTGCTTGCCTTTACTCAAACTCCTTGGGTCTCCTTCGCAGGTTCACCTTCAACTTAGGCTGACCGCACTGCACGTATGCAAATTTCCCCAGAACAGCTGATCAGTAGCTCTGCTCTGCTGCCCTCTGCTGGTTGCTTGCCTTTACTCAAACTCCTTGGGTCTCCTTCGCAGGTTCACCTTCAACTTAGGCTGACCGCACTGCACGTATGCAAATTTCCCCAGTACAGCTGATCAGTAGCTCTGCTCTGCTGCCCTCTGCTGGTTGCTTGCCTTTACTCAAACTCCTTGGGTCTCCTTCGCAGGTTCACCTTCAACTTAGGCTGACCGCACTGCACGTATGCAAATTTCCCCAGAACAGCTGATCAGTAGCTCTGCTCTGCTGCCCTCTGCTGGTTGCTTGCCTTTACTCAAACTCCTTGGGTCTCCTTCGCAGGTTCACCTTCAACTTAGGCTGACCGCACTGCACGTATGCAAATTTCCCCAGAACAGCTGATCAGTAGCTCTGCTCTGCTGCCCTCTGCTGGTTGCTTGCCTTTACTCAAACTCCTTGGGTCTCCTTCGCAGGTTCACCTTCAACTTAGGCTGACCGCACTGCACGTATGCAAATTTCCCCAGAACGGCTGATCAGTAGCTCTGCTCTGCTGCCCTCTGCTGGTTCCTTGCCTTTACTCAAACTCCTTGGGTCTCCTTCGCAGGTTCACCTTCAACTTAGGCTGACCGCACTGCACGTATGCAAATTTCCCCAGAACAGCTGATCAGTAGCTCTGCTCTGCTGCCCTCTGCTCGTCTAGATAACAAAGATAACAAAAAGACAAATGGATCCATATCTGAACGCGCATAACACTCAAAACAAAGTAAATGAGTTGATAGTGCATAGTGAAGTGAATAAATAATCTGATAGGCATTCCGGAATAGGAAGCCTGGGGGGGCGGGGGGGGGGGGGGGGGGGGGGGGGGAGCACCGATAATCAAAAATGGCACAGGTGCAATAGTTAGAGATAACTTTGGTTCAGGAGATCAGGAGTTGGATTCTCCTCCACTGGCAGCGGAGTTCCCGATGCAGCGGAGAATCCGACGGCGGGCAGAAAACAGATGCTCCGGTCCCCCGCTGACTTTGGGATTGAGGTTTGCTCCCAGCACCCGTGGAGAATGCAAATAGATCATTATGACCCATTTGCATCCTATTAACCAGCTGAGCACATATTCTCTGATCCCGTGTGATTCTTAGGTCTTCCCTGACCCGGGAATCACATGGATGAGAATCGGTGCAGGTCTTGACAAACATTTTTCTGACGCAGTGAACCTTGCGGTGGGCCAAGGGGGAAATTCTTTAAAGGAGGCGCCCCTGAAGTCCATTTGAGAGCAAGACTTGCCCCCCCCCCCAATTAGAAAGACTCCCTGATTAGAGAACCCTCAATTGTGGTGATCCCTAATTAGAGAGACCCCCACCAGAAGCTTCCTAATTAGAGGAGCCAGCACCTGAGACCTCCCATAAGAAAGACCCCTGCCTGGAAGCACCCCATAAGAGAGACCGCTTTCTGGAAGCTAGAGAGCAAGCCAGACAGAGGCAGTGAAGAAATCACTGCTGTAAAACTCATCTGTGCAAAAACACCTGCTGGCGCAGGCAGAGGAAACAGCGCCTGTCAATTCCTGCAAAGAGAAAACCAATCAGCTGGATTTAAACCCCCTCAACTTTAATGTTTATGTTATGCAGGGCATTAATGAGACAGCATCTTGAATAATGGTCGCGATTCTCCGAAATGGAGACTAAGTGTTTGCACCGTTGTGAACGCCGTTGCGTTTCACGACGGCGCAAAACGGGCGGGGGGACAACCGATTTGTCCCCACAGGGGGCCAGCATGGCGCTGGAGCGGTTCATACCGCTCCAGCCTTACATCTCTCCGTGGACTGGGGGCGGCACCAACCTGCACATGCGCAGTGGCGAAGCGCCAACCGACACATGCGCAGTAGACTCGTGGAACGCTCCGGCCCCGATGCAACATGGCTCAGAGGTTCTGGGGCCGGAAGCGGAACAAAGTAGGCCCGGGGGGGGGGGGGGGGGGGGGGGGGGGGGAGAGAGGCCAGCCTGCCGATTGGTGAGCCCCGATCGCGGGCCAGACCCCATCAGAGGCCATCCCCAGTGAAGGAGCACTTTTCCCTGCCGCACAGGCTGCCCCTGACCCTTCGCGCAGAGTTCCCACCGGCAGCGACTGGGGTGAACGACGCCGGCGGGACTCTGCTGTTTCCGCGCGGCCGCTCGGCTCACCCGGACCAGAGAATCGGCGGCCTGGCCGCGGACATAGCCCCGCGACCAGCGCCGCGCCAAATGCGCTGGTGCAAATGGCACCAATTCTCCGGCACCTCGGAGAATCGCGCGCTGGCGTCGGGGCACGGTTGCGCCGATTCTCCGACCCGGCGCGGGGCTGTGAGAATCGCGCCCCGTGTGTGCAGTTAAGGCCTCTTTATTTAAGGAAGGATGTAATGTGTTGCAGGTGGGTTCAGAGGAGGTTTCCTGGACTGATACCTGGAATGGGCAAAATGACTTATGAGAATAGTTGGACAGGCTGTTCTTGTTTCCACTAGAGTTTAGAAAAGTGAGCGGTGACTTGATTGAAGTACATATGATCCTGAACGGTATTGACAAGGTGGAAGGAAACTGAAAAGATGTTTCCTCTTGTGGGCGAGTCTCGAACTGTTTTAAAATTAGGAGTCGTCCTTCTATGACAGAAATTAGGAGAATTTTTTTCTCTGGGTTTGTGTGACTTTGGGACTCTGCCTCACTGGGAAGCGGGCTCACTGAATATTTTTCAGGCAGATATATAGGTTCTGGTTATGCAAACAAAATCAAGGTCGATAAGAATGTGGAACTTGAAAACTGAATGGATCAACCATGATCTTATTGAATGTGGAGCCGAGGGGCTGAATGACCTACGTCTGCTCCTGTTTTGTGTGTTTGTATATATTGGAAGAAATGTATAGTGGTCCTCACAGAGCATTGTGGCAAAAAGCAGCCAGCAGAGTTAGCTTGGAAAGTTGTGGGAAGACAGTTGTACATCTGCCAGAAATCCGAAGAAGGACCTGAGATATCTCAGTCGTGAGGCTGGTAATGAATCCTCAATCCAATCCCCCAACTGCTGCATGACTTCCTCCCACGCTCAATGATCTTCCAATCTGGATTCTCATTGTTTGATGTGGCCCTGCCATTTGTGAAGTCTCTTGAAGGCACTCTCCCTCCCTCCCAGCGAACCAAGGACTAGAGAAAAATAACTAGGTGTGCTCATGGCAAGTACTGATGCTGCCTGTGTAGAGTTCAACCCCTCCCCTTCACTCACAGTATACCAGAGTCAGAACAAAAAGAAAAATGGCTGCGCATATCATGGGGCCTCGGAGTTGGTACCAGCGCTTTCCTGGCAGTCTCCCCTCAACAGTTTCCATTGCTGCCTGAGAGCTTGCAGTCTCAATTGCTCATCCTGTCACTCCACCCTGTGTCACGACCCCCAGTTTGGGAACCGCTGGACTTGAAGCTGTAACCTTCTGATCTAAAGCCAACAATGCTGGCACTAAGCCACGTGGACTATAGTATGACTATAGGAGATGGCTGGAATTGGAAAGTGGATAATGATGAGCTCTTTGTGTTTGTTTTGTTCCAGGAACAGGATTGGTGAGACTGGAAGATGGAGATGATATCTGTGGTGGAAGAGTGGCGATTTTTCACAATTCTGTTTGGGGGACGATTTGCAGCGATTTCTGGGACCGATATGATGCACAAGCGGTGTGTCGGCAGCTCAATTGTGGGACGGCAATCCAGGCTACCACTGGAGCATCCTTTGGGCAGGGCAGCGGCCCAATCTGGTTAAATGAAGTACTCTGTGATGGGAGTGAGCCAAGACTCAGTCAATGTGTGGCGGCACCCTGGGGCGAGAATAACTGTCGGCATAGCGAGGATGCTGGAGTTCAATGTTCAGGTAACTGTGTGTTAACCCATTAATAATTGGTGCTGTCAGGCTGGAGATCTCACAGTCACATAGTATTGGATGAGGGAACAATTCCAGGCATGTGCATAGTTGGTTGATTTTGTCCATTGTGGTGCAGAACCTTGTATGCACACAGAACAGAAATTACACTGAAGGCTAGAAAAGACCCCGAGAGAGAGAAATTCCTCCGAGGCTAGAAGAGACTCCAGAGAGAGGTGATCTGGATCTCGCCCTCGCTGGGTGATTCACATATTTAAGTGACCCATTAGGCTCATTTAAATATGTTGACACCCAAATCTCCCAAGGCCCAGAAACGTGGACCAGATGTAACCGCACCTGGGGGGGTGGGGGGCTTCTCCCAAGCCATTGGACGCCCCCGGGTGGTCGGGCTCTGGGCAGGGTGGTACCCTGGCACCTGGGCATCTTGGCACTGCCAGCCTGGCACTTAAGTGCTGTCACCTGTGCACTGCCAGGATGCCAGGTGTCACTGCCAGGCTGGCAGGGGCACTTACAGGGTGCACAGTTGGTAGTGCCAGATTGCCCATTCAAGGGATTGGGCGAGTGGGTGCCCCGTTCTTAAGAGGTGGAGTGAGTAGGGGCTCGAGGACCCTCTAAGAAGTAAGTTGGGGCAGTGTGGGGGGGGGGGGGGGGGGCTTCGGAAGCTGCGGTGGGGATTCTGAGGGAGCGGTCGAGAGATCGGGGCAGCATTTAAAAATAGCATGGCAGGACACCGGTGAGGTAGAGGAGAAGGATTCCCCACTAGTTTATGGAGTCATGGACCAGATGTGGTCTGCAAAGGAGAGATTGTTGGGCAAAGAAAGGACTGAAGTCTGCAGCACAGGAAAGCATGGCAGAGGCTCAGGGACTCACATTCCCGGCCCAGTGGTCAACGGAGCAGCTGGTAAAATTCCTTCAGGAGAGCTTCGTCAAGCAAAGACATGAATATCTGGACCCGATTAATATGGGGATTGACTGGGTGGAGCAAAGATTGGAAGCCCAGGGACTGGTGATCAAGAAGGTGAAAGAGACGATGGCTGAACACGAGGACCAGCTAACCGCGATGGCGGCGGAGATGGATCTGATGAGGGACCACCAGAAAAAGTTGCAGAAGAAGGTGGAGGATCTGGACAAGAGGTCGCACAGGCAGAATTTGAGGATCATTGGCCTCCCAGAGGGCATCGATGGATCGGATGCAGGGGCATACGTGGCGTGTATGTTCGAGAAGCTGCTGGGTGAAGGTGCGTTTACTCGACCCTTGCAAGTGGACATGGCACACAGAGCACTTGCGAGGAAGCCGCGGATGAATTGAGCCGCTGAGGGCGATGATGGTACGAATGCACCGATTCCTGGATAAGGAACAGATCTTGAGGTGGGCCAGGCAGTTGAGAAGCTGTAAATGGGAAAATAATGAGCTGCGCATTTACCAGGACCTGGGTGCGGAACTGGCCAAAAGAAGGGCAAGCTTCAACAAAGTTAAATCTGCCCTCTTAAAGAGGGGGGTGAAGTGCGGCATGTTGTTCCCCGGTCATTTGTGGGTCACTTACGGGGGTCAAGAACATTATTTTGGATCACCGGATGAAGCAATGAACTTTATTAAGGACATGGAACTGGCAGGTGATGGAGGATATTGAACTTGGGGACGAGTAATTCTGTGACTACATTGCTAAAATTTATTTTATTTTTGGGCTGTGTATATAGTGTTTTCGTACCAATTTTTGGGCCGTTGCTCAGTTTTGTACGCGGGTTAACTTTGCTGTTGTGGGGAGATGATGGGTGGAATTTTCTACTTTGTGTTTGTTGGGGATTGTTAGGTTTTGCATATGTATGTTTGAGTGGAGGAAGGGAGAACAATAGGGGGTAGGATGCTCGGCACATGGGCGGGGCTACTAGGCTAGCTGGGTGGCCTAGCTCATGGAAGCGCAGTGGGGGCTAGCAGATGACTAGTTTGATATGAGGGGTTGGGGTTGTTGTTTTGTTAGTGGAGGGAGGGGGTGGGAGGGGGTAATTGTTCTGCTGACAGGGGAGGGACTGGCACCGGGAGACAAATTGGGGGTCGAGGATGGTGGGCACCCGAGGGCGGACCTGAGGAGGCACAGGACGGACGTGAGCTGGAGGCTGGCCTAAGAAGGGCGATGGTTGGGGGGGTGGGAGGGGGGGGGGGGGGGGTGTCCACCCTCCAGGCTGATCAGATGGAATGCGAGGGGCTGAATGGGCCGTTCATGAGGGCTCATGTGTTTGCGCATTTGAAGAGGTTGAAGGCGGATGTGGCAATGTTACAAGAGGCACACCTGAGAGTGATGGATCAGACTCGGCTTAGGAAGGGGTAGGTTGGGCAGGCATTTCATTCGGGGCTAGACTCTAAAACTAGGGAGGTTGCAATCTTGATCAATAAACGGGTGTCATTTGAGGTAGGAAATATAGTGGCGGACTCAGGGGATAGGTTTATCATGGTGAGTGGGAAGCTGGAGAGGATGCCGGTGGTATTAATGAATATTTACGCACCAAATTGGGACGCGCGGAATTTATGAGGCGGGTGTTAGGGAAGATTCCGGACCTGGATTTGCATATGTTGATCATGGGGGGGGGGATCTTCAATACGGTCATTGATCTGAGGTTGGATCGGTCAAGTTCAAGGACAGGGAGGGTGCCAGCCGTGGCGAAAGAGCTCAAGGGGTTTATGGAACAGATTGTGGGGGGGTGTAGACCCAGGGAGGTTTGGACGGCCAAGACCGAAGTTTTCTTTTTTTCCCCACGTACGCAAAGTGTACTCCCGGATTGATTCTTTTCATTTCGAACAGGGCTTTGCTGGCGGGGCTGATGTATGCTGAGTACTCGGCCATTGTCATGTCGTGCCATGCCCCATACTGGGTGGATTTATGGGTGAGCAAGGAGGGGGGGTCAGCGCCCGCAATGGAGATTGGATGTAGGACTGTTAGCAGATGGGGGTGTGTGCGAATGGGTGAGGGAGGCCACCCAGAACTATTTGGAATTAAATGATATAGGGGAAGTTTCGGCAGCAGCGGTATGGGAAGTGCTGAAGGCAGTGGTTAGCGGGGAGCTAATCTTGATACGGGCTCATAGGAAGAAGGTGGAGCGGGCAGAGATGGATAGGCTGGTTAGGGAGATATTCCAGGTGGACAGAAGGTATTCTGAAGCATCGGTGGCTGTTGAAGGAGCGGCAAAAGCAGCAGACGGAGTTTGGTCTGTTATCCACGGGAAGGTGGTGGGGCAGTTGAGGAAGGTGAGGCGGGGAGCGGTATATGAGAACGGGGAGAAGGCCAGTAGGATGCTAGCACACCAGCTAAGAAAAAGGGAGGTGGTCAGGAAGATAGGAAGAGTGAAGGACAGAGGGGGAAACACGGTCTTGGACCCAGCGGGGGTGAATGGGGTGTTCAAGTAGTTTTATTGTCGGCTGTATGAGTCGGAACCCCCAGCTGGGGTGGAGGGGATGAGGCAGTTTTTGGGAGGGTTGGAGTTTCCAAAGGTGGAGGAAGGGTTGGTGGAGGGGTTGGGACCCCCGATCTGGATTGTAGAAGTAGTAGAGGGATTGGAGGCCATGCAGTCGGGTCAGGCCCCGGGACTGGACGGATACCCAGTGGAATTTTACAAGAGGTTTTCTGGGATGCTGGGCCCGCTGCTGGTGAGGGCATTTAATGAGGCAAGGGAGCCGGGTGCCCTTCCTCCAACAATGTCACAGGCTTCGATCTCATTGATCCTGAAGCGGGAGAAGGACCCAGTGCAATGCGGGCCATATAGACCAATCTCCCTACTGAATGTCGATGCAAAATTGCTGGTCAAAATTTTGGCCTCGAGGATAGAGGACTGTGTTCTGGGGGTGATAGGGGAAGACCAGACAGGGTTTGTTAAAAACCGTCAGCTAATGGCCAACGCTAGAAGGCTCCTGAATATGATCATAATGCCCTCCGAAGAGAGGGAGGCAGAGGTAGTGGTCACTAAGGATATGGAGAAGGCCTTCAACTGGGTGGAATGGAATTATTTGTGGGAGGTCCTGGGACGGTTTGGGCAGGGCTTTATTGATTGGTTCGGTTGCTGTACCAGGCACCAGTGGCGAATGTACGGATGAACTGGGTGAGTTCAGACTACTTTAGACTGCACTGGGGGATAAGGCAAGGATGTCCCCTCTCCCCACTGTGTTTTCCTTGGCTATCGAGCCATTGGCGATGGCGCTGAGAGCGTCAAAGGACTGGAAGGGGCTAGTCCGGGGGGGGAGGGGTGGGACACAGGGTCTTGCTATATGCAGATGACCTACTCCAATATATTTATGTCCCGTTAGGTGGGATGGGGGAGATTATGCGGATCTTAGAGGAATTTGGCCGGTTCTCAGGGTACAAATTGAATATGGGTAAAAGTGAGGTTTTTGTGATCCAGGCGAGGGGGCAGGAGAGGAGACTGGGGGAGTTTGAATTGCCAGGAAGGAATGTGTTTCGATATCTACAGGTAAGGATTTTGCACGAAGGCAGGTTTCGACCTTTCCGCTTCTACTGCCAGAGGGAATACAGGACAAGGTAGTTTCTAGAACGGGGGTGGGGGAAGGGCAGGTATCGGAAATCTACAAAGAACTTATGGAGTTGGAGGAAACCCAGATAGGTGAGGTAAAACATAAATGGGAAGATGACTGGGTAAGGAGGTAGAGGCGGAATTGTGAGAGTCAACGCATCCTCATCATGTGTCAGGCTCAACCTGATACAATTCAAGGTGGTTCACCGGACATACATGACAGCCTGGAAGAGCAGGTTTTTTGGGGCGGAGGACAGGTTTGTGAGGTGTGCAGGTGGGCCTGCAAACCATGTCCACATGTTTTAGGCATGTCCAAAACTTAGGGGATACTGGCAGGGAGCTGCGGATGTCATGTCCACGGTACTAAAACGAGATTGGCGCCAAGTCCAGAGGTGGCGATTTTTTGGACTGTCGGAAGATCCGGGAATCCAGGGGGCAAGACAGGCTGACGTTTTGGCCTTTGCCTCCTTGGTAGCCCGGAGACGGATATTGCCAGCGTGTAGGGAATCAGGGGTATGGGTTAGTGACATGGCGGGTTTCTTAGACTTGAGAAAATTAAGTTCGCCCCGAGAGGATAAATGTTAGGTTTCATTGGGAGGTGGCTGCTGTTTATCGATTTCTTCGGAGAAAACTAAACGGTCAGCAGATTCAATTCAATAAGTGGGGAGTAGGGGGGAGTTGAGCTATTTTTTTTGTCTAGATTAGATGGTAACAGTGGAAAATGGAGGGATGTGTTATGCATTGAACTATGTTTATATTTGTATTTGTATCTTTTATTGTTATAAAACCATAAATGCCTCAATAACATTTTATAAAAAAAGTAGTGTGGCGCTAACAATTGCAGTCAAAGACGAGAGACAAGTTCAATCGAGGCTTTATTGCTGTGTGATGCTATTCCTCCGGCTGCAATTGAAGACTAGAGCCTGAGTGACTCACGCACTCCCTGTGGGCGGAGCTAGCCGGCAGGGGCTTACCGGAGGAACCTGTATTACAGGTACAGCCATACATCCCCCTACTGCAAGTATGCATATCTACAGTGGTTATCACCACATTCACCCCCTGTAAAAAATGAGTCCAGCGTGGGTGACGTGTAACTATGATACAAAGGATGATATATTTACAAAAGGGTCCAAACAAAGAAAACCAAGAGTCCATCCGGTCAGCAGGTTACAGGTTGAGCCGAACCGGCGGTCGAATGTTCCGCTGTGATCGGCGTAGCTGTGGTGGCGATGTCGGTGCAGGTGCTGGCGGTGTTGGTGCTGGCTGCTGGCGGGATGACTCCGAGAGCGAGCCAAAATCTTCCGTGTCCTCCAGTGGGCAGGGGGACGAGGGATGGACCTGGTGGGGATGAATAGGGGGGCGCCGGGGAAAAGGAGGGTGGCGCCGGGGGGGGGGGGGGGGGGGGGAAGGGGCGTGGGCATGGGATCGGCACCTGAGGGAGCCAGGTCCCGGAGCGAGACTGTGTCATGGCGGCCGTCGGGGAACTCCACGCAGGCACACAGAGGGTTGGCGTGGAGAAGGCGTACTTTGTCCACCAGGGGTTCCGCCTTGTGCCGGACATGCCTACGGAGAAGGACTGGGCCCGGAGTCGTGAGCCACGTTGGGAGCGACACCCCGGATGTAGATTTCCTAGGGAAGGCAAAAACATGTTCATGGGGTGTATTGTTAGTTGCGGTGCACAGTAGTGACTGAATGGAATGGAGCGCGTCAGGGAGGACCTGCTGCCAGCGAGCGGCTGGGAGGTTCCTGGATCGTAGGGCCAGCTGGACGGCCCTCCATACCGTCCCATTCTCCCTCTCTACCTGCCCGTTTCCCCGGGGGTTGTAGCTGGTCGTCCTGCTGGAGGCGATACCCCTGCTGAGCAGGCACTGACGCAGCTCATCACTCATGAACGAGGATCCCCTGTTACTGTGGATGTAGTCGGGGAAACCGAGCAGAACGAAAATGGAATCCAGGGCCTTGATGACGGTGGCAGACGTCATATCCGGGCATGGGTTGGCGAAGGGGAACCTAGAAAATTAATCGACCACAGTAAGGATGTAGGTGTTGCGGTCGGTGGAGGGGAGGGGCCCTTTGAAGTCCACGCTGAGGCGCTCAAAGGGGCGGGACGCTTTCACCAGGCGCGCGATCTGGCCGGTAGAAGTGCGGCTTGCACTCGGCACAGACCTGGCAGTCTCTGGTGACTGTCCGTACTTCCTCGACGGAGTAGGGCAGATTGCGAGCTTTGATTAGATGGTACCGAGTGACCCCCGGATGGCAAAGGCTCTTGTGCAAGGCACGGAGCTGGTTCACTTGTGCGCTGGCACATGTACCTCGGGAGAGGGCGTCTGGGGCTCGTTGAGCTTGCCGGGGCGATACAAGATCTCGTAGTTAAAGGTGGAGAGCTCGATTCTCCACCGCAAGATTTTGTCATTATCGATCTTGCCCCGCTGCGTGTTGTTGAACATAAAGGCTACCGACCATTGGTCAGTGAGGAGAGTGAATCTCCTGCCAGCCAGGTAATGCCTCCAGTTACGCACCGCTTCAACGATTGCCTGGGCCTCCTTTTCAACAGAGGAATTTCGGAGGCGTGGAGGGTGCGTGAAAAGAATGTCACGGGTCTGCCTGCCTGATTCAGCGTGGCGGCAAGTGTGACATGTGAAGCGTCGCTTTTTACTGGGACGGCCACGTGCTCCAGGAGTCGATGAGGCAGGAGGTCACGTGGCCGTTGACCAGCACCGATGTGTTAGAGGGTGCCAGGTTGCGAGGACGAGCATAACGGAGGCGAGTAGCGGGTGATCAGTAGTCAAGTCAGATGAGTCTGACGAGGAGCGGTAGCGACCTGTGTCCCGTCGCCCCGTCCCGGGAGGACAAAATGGCGGCATCTGGAGTACCTGTGTGGGAGAAGATGGCGGCGGATAAAATGGCGGCGCCCATGGAGCGCACATTGTGGGGTCGGGACAAAATGGCGGCGCCCATAGAACGCACATGGCGGTGGGGGATGAAGATGGCGGCGCCCATGGAGCGCACGTGGCAGGGGCGGCGAAAGATGGCGGCGGCCACTGATCACACGTGGGGTCGGGGGAAGCGGACGGAAGGGCCCATTGTGCGATCGGCTGAGGCGAGGGGAACGGGGGCACGATAGCGGCAACCATCCGGGACTGATACACCGCTGCAAAGTGGCCTTTCGTGCCACAAGCTTTGCAGGTCGCGGTGCGGGCCGGGCAGCGTTGGCAGGGGTGCTTCTGCTGACCGCAGAAGTAACAGTGGGGACCCCCAGGGAGTGCGGTGTGGCGAGCAGCGTAGGCGTAGTGCGCGGGGTCGGCTGCTGGGGGGGCGGTTGCGGGGTCCACGAGGGGTAGGACGGGTGGGCCTGGGGGGCCGTTTGCGGGGTCCACGACGGGTAGGACGGCAAGCGGAGTAGATTCGCGCACTACGGGAGGTGGCCGTCATGGAAAGCGCCAGAGTCTTTGTGGCCACGAGGTCGAGGGCGGACCCTTCCAGCAGTCGTTGCCAGATGGGGTCCGATGCAATGCCTGTGACAAAGGCATCGCGCATGAGTAAGTCTGAATGTTCCGTGGCTGTGAGGGCCCGGCAATCGCAGTCTCGTACCAGAGGTATAAGGGCCCTCCAGAAGTCCTTAATCGACTCACCCGGCTGCTGGACGCGAGTAGAGAGTTGATGCCTCGCAAACAGGGTGTTTGTCGACTGTGCATAGTTCTCCTTGAGCAGTTCCATTGCTCTGGTGTAGTCAGTCACATCTCGAATTAACGGAAAGACACTGGAGCTAAGTCTCAAGTACAGGAGTTGCTTTTTCTGAGCCTCCGTCGGGGGAGGGTCCGCTGAAGAGATGTAGACCTCGAAAACTGCAAGCCAGTGAACAAAGTCTTTCCTGGCGTGAGGCGACTGCGGATCCAGTTGCAGATGGTCAGGCTTGATTCTGATGTCCATGGTGAACGGAAAATCACACAGCAATAAATTGTGGCACTAACAATTGCAGTCAATGACGAGAGACAAGTTCAATCGAGGCTTTATTGCTGTGTGATGCTATTCCTCCGGCTGCAACTGAAGACTAGAGACTGAGTGACTCACACGCATATTTATACACAAGCTCCCTGTGGGCGGAGCTAGCCGGCAGGAGCTTACCGGAGGAACCTGTATTACAGGTACAGCCATACATCCCCCTACTGCAAGTATGCATATCTACAGTGGTTATCACCACAAGTAGCATGAGAGGCATAGACAGGGTGGATAGCCAGAGGCTTTTTCCAGGGGTTGGAAGTGTCAATTACATGGAGGCACAGGTTCAAGGTGAGAGGGGAAAGTTTAAGGGAGACGTGCGGGGTATGTTTTTCACGCAGAGAGTGGTGGGTGCCTGGAACCCGCTGCCAGAGGATTTGGTGGAAGCAGGCACATTACCAACATTTAAGAAGCATCTGGATGGGTACATGAATAGGGAGGAAATAGAGGTATATGGACCGGGTAAGTTTTTTTATTTAGTTAGGGCATCATAATCGTCACAGGCCTTTTCCTGTGCTGCACTTTTCTTTGTTCTTTCTAAACTAAAGCAGATAATGAAACCATGAGTAGCACAATTACAGAACTAAAACAAGTTAAAACTTCACTGGAGCCAACTTGCCAATGGGGAAACTAAAGTGAAGGACAACTTTCTGTTACAGACAAAGAACAGACAGAAATAAGATCAGGAACTGTAAATTTGACACTGAAGACCAAGGCACTGGATGTCTCAGATATGCTGAAAACCATTGAGTTAAATGACAAGATTCATAAACTAGCAAAACGACTTGGCAAAATGCAACAGCAAACAAATGTTTGGCTGAAGTTGTGAGACAAATGGAAATTAAAGTTCCATTGGTAAAGAAAGCGTGTACATCCAGCAAGAACCTGACAGATATCATGGAAAAGGAAAATTTGAGTCCACTCGAGGAATGAACTGAGTGTACCTTCCCTGTGGAAGGAATGGGACAAACCTTCAGGCCAAAATACTGCCAGCAAGATCTTCTGGCCCCAGTGATAGTGATCTCCCACACTGTGTTCTCCAGCAGTGATAGTGCGGAGCATTCAAAACCCCATAGATATCAGCAGGATCCTGAAGATCCTGCCACCGGCCAATGACTGGTTAGATAGAATTTACAGTGCAGAAGGAGGCCATTCGGCCCATCGAGTCTGCACCAGCTCTTGGAAAGAGCACCCTACCCAAGGTCAACACCTCCACCCTATCCCCATAACCCAGTAACCCCACCCAACACGAAAGGCACTTTTGGACACTCAGGGCAATTTATCATGGCCAATCCACCTAACCTGCACATCTTTGGACTGTGGGAGGAAACCGGAGCACCCGGAGGAAACCCACGCACACACGGGGAGGATATGCAGACTCCGCACAGACAGTGACCCAAGCCGGAATCGAACCTGGGACCCTGGAGCTGTGAAGCAATTGCGCTATCCACAATACTACCGTGCTTCCCTTAAACTGTGCTGTCCCCAGTGAAGGAAAATATGCCGGAGGGGGATGGGGAAATCCCGCCACAAACAGGCAAGTTGTTGACATAGAAACACAACTCGAAGGAGTGAAAAACATGAATCAAATGGAGCTTGCAAAATACTAGAAATGCAGAGTAAAGCTAGCATTCCTCCCAATGTCACAGACTGAGATTTGGAAGAACTGTCAAGTTTCAAGCCCATCTGAATTCATCAAGTCAGAGAATTGAGATGGGGAAGCAGGAATAGCAAGTACAAATTGAATTGTAATAGTCTGCAGAAGGGAAGAAAGTTTTTTTTAGCTAACAAAGGGGGATTTGTGGTGTTGGCTGCTTGCCAATGTAAGGTAAAGATGCTTGGCAGAACAAGGGTTGAATGAGTCTGCAAAATAACAGCGCTCATGGCATGTTAGAATCACATAGTCAAAGACTCTGGAAGAGAAGAGTCTAGAAATAGAACTTGTGCATGCTGGTTCATGCAGGTGTGCTTGTGTGTCAACAGGTCTGCTTGTGTGTCAACAGGTGTGTTTGTGCAACTACAGGTGTGCTTGTGTGTCTGCAGGTGTGCTTGTGTGTCTGCACGTGTGTTTGTATGTTTGCAGGTGTGTTTGTGTGTCTGCACGTGTGTTTGTGTGTCTGCAGGTGAGCTTGTGTCTCTGCAGGTATGTTTGTGTGTCTGCAGGTGAGCTTGTGTCTCTGCAGGTATGTTTGTGTGTCTGCAGGTGCGCTTGTGTGTCTGCAGGTGTGCTTGTATGTCTGCAGATTTTATTCTACATCTATAGGTTTGCCTGTGTCTAGGGGTGTGCTTCTTTGTGCGGGGCTCCTTGTGTGTCTACAGGTATGCTTATGCATCTACAGCTGTGCTTGTGTGTCTGCACGTGTGCTTGTGTGCCTGCAGGTGTTCTTCTGTGTCTGCAAGTGTGCTTGTGCATCTACAGGTGTGTTTGGGTTTTTACAGGTGTGCTAGTCTGTCTGCAGGTGTGCTTGTGTGTCTGCAGGTATGCTTCTGATTTACAGGTGCGGTTTTGTGTCTGCAGGCTTGCTTGTGTGACACAGGTGTACTATAGTGTAGTAATCCACGGGAGGCAGGAGTTCCGTCACCACATCAATATTTATTTACAATAACGATATTACAGGAGCAGCTACAAACAGTGCTGCTAGCAGTCCAGTCAACTTAAGACTGGCTCACAAAGCCTACATAGATGATTATATGGGCCCCCTCAATGAGCTATCATTGAGGGAGCTCATACTCCAATTGGCCAACCAATAAAGCCAATTGGAGTTCATTACACCCCTCCCCCCCAAGGTCCGAGGAATTCCTGCCAGCTGGCATTCCTCTGAGCTTCTTCCTGCTCCTCATGTCTGGGTCTGTCACCTCTGTGTCGTCCGCCGGGTCGTTCTCCGAAGTGGGCGGGGTGTACCTTATAGGTGCCTGTCTTTTCCTTGACAACCTCCTTGGAAGTTGTTCTTCCTCCTCCTCGGGGAGAGGTGTCGCGGCGGCCTCGTCGAGTGTGTCCATCTCCGACTTTGATGACTGGATGACGGGGTCTGGAGAAATTGCTCGGGGCTGGGGTGTGGGTATCCTTTCCGTCTGGGCTATCCCAGCTTGAGGCGGTCCTGCTTTGCCTGCCTCCAGGTGTGGTTCCGCTGCCCTTATTTGGTCTAGGTATTTCTTCAGCACCTTACCTCCTATTGAAACCTCATAGGATATGGGCCCTGTTTGGGACTCTACCGTGCCTTTGACCCACGTTGGTCCATTCCCATAATTCTTGACCCAAACCGGTGCCCCCACCTGGAAATGTCTCTGCTGCCGACTATTATCATGCCCCCTGCATTGGGCCTCCTGTTGTTTCTCCACTTTCCCCGTTAAATTTGGGAAAAGGAGACTCAGCCTCGTTCGCAGCCGCCTTCCCATTACGAGTTCAGCTGGCGGTATGCCTGTTGTGGAATGTGGTGTGGTCCTGTAATCAAACAGCCAGTGGGAGAGCTTTATGTCTATTGACGCTGCCGGCTGCTTCTTGAGTCCCGCTTTAAGTGTCTGGACCGCTCTCTCTGCCAGGCCGTTGGTCGCTGGATGGTAAGTGGCCGTTTTGATGTGACGGACTCCGTTTTCCTTCAGGAATTTTCCAAATTCCCCACTTGTGAATGCCGTTCCGTTGTCCGACAGCAGGCGTTTCTGTACTGTGAGGTCGTTTATACCACACACTAATCGGTCCCGAAGCATTTCATTTAGCATCGGGCCGAACTCACATTTTTCCGCCAGCCTTCTCAGGCGGGTCAAGAAATTCATGACTGACTCCCTGTCTTCCCGCTTCGCTGTGTAGAATCTGTACCTACGCAAAATGAGGGGTGGTTTTGGGTTGTAGTGCTCTTTCACCAATTCCGTTACTTCTTGGAAAGTTTTCGTGTCCGGCGCATTGGGATAAATTAGACTACGTATAATGGTGAAAGCGGAGGGTCCGCACGCCGACAGCAGGATAAGCCATCTCCTTTCGTCCGTCAGTATATCATTTGCCCGGAAGATGTAACACATTCTCTCCACATACTGGGACCAGTCCTCAATAGCCGGGTCAAATGCCTCTAACCTCCCAAAAAACGGCATTTTTAAAATGGCAAAGCTTACCCTCCGAGTGCGGCAGCTGGTCTCCGCAAAATTCGTAGTTTACCTCGTCGCCACTGTAGTAATCCACGGGAGGCAGGTGTTCCGTCACCACACCAATATTTATTTACAATAACGATATTACAGGAGCAGCTACAAACAGTGTTGCTAGCAGTCCAGTTAACTTAAGACTGCTCACAAAGCCTACACAGGTGATTATATGGGCCCCCTCAATGAGCTATCATTGAGGGAGCTCATACTCCAATTGGCCAACCAATAAAGCCAATTGGAGTTCATTACATATAGGTATGCTTGTGTGTCTACAGGTGCGTTTGTGTGTCTGCAGGTGTGCTTGTGTGACTACAAGTGTGCTTACGAGTCTGTAGGAATGCTTATAGTGGGTGTCCTCTATCCAGGATGCAATGATTAATAGAATGGGCAGATGGAGTTCTGGCAACAATTATAGAATGTTTATTAGAGTCATTGAATTGCGTGTGATGACTGCTATCTGTATGTAAGTGTTAATGTGTTCGTTTTCCAGGCCCAGTTCCCCCCAGACTGCGAGGAGGCCCTGACACATGTTCGGGAAGAGTTGAATTTTACAAGAATTCCACCTGGGGAACCATTTGCAATCGTAACTGGGATATCGTGGATGCCTTGATTGTCTGCAGACAGCTGAAGTGTGGGGTGGCCGTGTCTGTGAACACCAGCTTCGCCCCAGGAGTAGATCCAATCTGGCTGGATAACGTGGAGTGTGTTGGGACGGAGCTCACCATTAATGAATGTCCATCAGACCAGCGGAATGTCAGCAACTGCACGCACAGTCAGGATGCTGGAGTTACTTGCTCAGGTCAGGAGTGATGAGGCAGAATGCTGAAATGTTTACAACATTATGGTTCACGAGTTCAGGAAAGGCCCATGCTCCATCCTCTGGGAGACTTGAGTTAGCTGATCAATTAGGAGGTTAAATCAACTCCTACAGTATCTGTATAACAGGCTTGAGGGGCTAAGATACCTCCTGTTCCTATGTAAAAGGTTCAAAGTGCTGAATGGCCTCTTCCTGTTTCTTAATGGATTGAGGGCAAACTTTTGAGGATTAAAACCACAGCAGGAGAATGATCCAATTTTGTTTTTTCTTTGCCAGGATCTTTCCCCGTCAGGCTGACCAGTGGGAAAGACAAGTGCTCGGGGAGAGTAGAGATCCTTTACCAGTCCACTTGGGGGATGGTCTGTGATGATGGCTGGGATCTCACCGAGGGGAATATCGTCTGTCAGCAGTTGAACTGTGGGAAGGCTGAGTCAATAACCGGGACTTACCATGGACAAGGGGGCGGCGAGGTCCTGCTCAGTGGCGTGAGGTGTGACGGGACAGAACGCTCCCTGGACCAATGTACCTCCAACCCGCTCGGTGCCAACCGCAGTGCCCAGTGTCAACATGCTGGGGTCATCTGCTCAGGTATGCTGGCAATTTTCGCTGCACTTATAATAAAGCAAATTACATAGAGACATATACATACATACATAAATTGGTGTTCAATCATAGAATCATAGGATTTACAGTGCAGAAGGAGGCCATTCGGCCCATCAAGTCTGCACCAACCCTTGGAAACAGCACCCTTCCCAAGCCCACGTCTCCACCCTACCCCCGTGATCCGGTAACCTCATCTAAGTTTTTTGGACACTAAGGGTAATTTAGCATGGCCAATCTGCCTAACCTCCCACAAACTCCCTTCATCTCTCACCCCTGTACTCACTGACCTACATTGGTTTCTGGTTCAAAAGTACCTCAATTTGAAAATTCTCCTAGTTCTGTACAAATTAATCCATGGCCCATGCTCCTTCTTATCTCTGTAACCTTCTCCAGCCAACAATCCTCAACTTCATGTTCAAATCCCTCCACGACTCTTATCCCCTTCCTTTTTCTTAATCTTCACCAGTTCATCAATTTTCATCCTTGTTTTCAAATCTCTCTATAGCCCTCTTTCCCTCTCTATTTCCCTATCCTAGGAAAATCCTGCTTGATTGGCACCTCTTCTCACAGTTTGAATATTCTGTCCCTCCTCTACCAGTGCACAGTAGCTGTGGAGACATCATCCAAAAGTTTCTAAACCACCCAGCTCGAGGGATAGGGAAAGTAAAGATTGATGGAATGGAAGTCTAGTGTTCTGGATATACCATTATAGAAGGAGTATTAGAATTATGGAAAGCAGGCAATGATTGATAGAGTGGGAGGGTAGAATTCTGAACAGATTTCATGGAATGGCTATTAAAGCCAGTGAATTTGGTGTTATGAGAGCTTTCTTTATGTTGTGGCCTCTGCTCACAATGTAAATATTGTATTGCTGCTTTTCCAGGTCCAAAGCCCATCAGTCTGTATGGGATCCTGACTTGTGTTCAGGAATAGTTGAAGTTCCCGGCCCTGGTCACACGCCATTCTGACTTGGAAATATATTGGCTGTTACTGTGCTACCGTTGGATCAGAATCCTTTAATTCCCTCCCTAACAGCACTGTGGGTGTACTTGTGCCACATGGACTGCAGCACTTCACAAAGGCAGCTCACCACTCCTTCCTCATGGGTAATTCACGATGGACAATAAATGTTGTCCTTATCAGTAATGCTTATACCCAATGAATGGATATAAAAACTCTTTGGAGACATCTCGTCGACTGTTCCATTGGCCTTATCTTTCCCTACCGGATGCCACATCTGGAACGTTTCTTTAATTCTGTTGCTCACATAGACCCTTCTGGGATCAATTCCTACTGTGGAGCATGAACACAGAAATAATGGCTGGTCTTCCAGTGTAGTATTTTATGGGAATTCCTGTTCAAGGTCCAACCTTTTGGATAAAACAATAAATTGTTTGCTTGGGTAAATGTAAACGAACCCCTGACACTATTTCGAAGATGAGGCGGGAAGTCATCCCCAGTACAAAATCTGGATAATATTTATCCGTCAACAAACATCACAAAAAGCAAATTGTTTGTGAATTTCTATTTGTCGGAGTTTGCTGAGTGCAAATTATCTGCCGTGTTTCCTGCATAACGGTGGTTACACTTCAAAACAAGAGTACCTCAATGGCTATAAAGTGCTTTGCTATATCCAGTGTCGTGAAAATCGTGATATAAATTCTAGTTTTTCTTTATCTGACCATCATGGTATTTGTTGCTCACTGCTAATTGCCCTAGAGATGTTGAGCTACAGCCTTGAACCACAGGAGTTTTACACCTACGGTGCTGTTAGGAAGGGATTTGACTCCGCAACAGTAAAGGAAAGTCAACATAGATCCAAGTCAAGATAGTGGATGACATGGATGAGAATTTGTACATGGTGGTATTCCCATGGGTCTGCAGTTCTTCTAGGTGGTAGAAGTTGTGGGTTTGGGAGGTGGTATTAAAGGAGGCATGGTGATTTGTTGCAGTGCATCTTGCAAGTGGTACACACTGCTGCAACTGTGTGTTAGTGGTGGAAGGAATGAGTGCCTAAGATGGTGGATGAGGTGCTGATAAAATAACCTCCTTTGTTCTGGATGAGGGCCACGATTCTTGAGCATTATTCGAATTACATTCATCTGGGCATCTCCCCTGACTTGTAGGTGGTGGACAGACTTTGGGAGATGGAAGGCGAGTCACTTGCTACAGAATTCCCAGCCTATGAACTGCTTTTTTAGCCACAGTACTTATTTGGCTTGTTCAAATGAAGTTTATGATCAACAGTAACCCCACAATGTTGATTGCAGGAGACTCAACAATGGTATTGTCATTGTATGTCAAGGAGAGATGGTTAGATGCTCTGTTATTGGAGATGCTTATTGCACGGCACTTGTGTGGCGCAAATGTTATCTGCTCAAGCTTGAACGTTATTCAGGTCTTGTGAGGCGGACTGCTTTAGTATGTAAGATGTTATAAATAGTACTGAGTGTTATGCAATAGTTAGTGAACGTCCCCATTTCTGACATTATGATTAAGGAAAGATTATTGATGAAGTAGTTAATGAATGAATTAATAATCACAATCGCTTATTGAATCTAGTTGTGCCTCCACACATACCACGACGAACTCCTGCAACAATGTCTTGCATTGACAATCCGATAGCTTCGTGGTCACCATAACCGAGTCCAACTTTTAATTCCAGATTTCATTTAAATTCACCAGCTGCCATTGTGGATTTGAACCTGTGTACCCAGAGCATTAGCCTGGGTCTCTCGTCGCCAGTAATATTACCATTAATGCCGACTGTCCCTTCAACCTTGTTAGATTCCTGTTAATATGACAGATTTGTGCAGATTATCCCAAACCAGTTTAACCACGTTATCCAATGTTCCCATACCTCTTCCAGGTCCAGTGCCCATACGACTGGTGAATGGTACCAACATGTGTTCTGGGAGAGTTGAAGTCTATCATAAATCCGTCTGGGGAACAGTGTGTGACAATGGCTGGGATGTTAACGCAGCGAGTGTGGTCTGCAGAATGTTGAACTGTGGGCCGGCCTTGTCAGCAACAAAAGGTGCTTACTACGGAGAGGGGACTGGGGACATCTGGTTGGATAATGTGATGTGTGAGGGGACAGAGCCTGTTATTGCCCAGTGCTATTCCAACCCAGCTTACTGCACACACAGGAAGGATGCTGGAGTAATCTGCTCAGGTAAGTGGAGTTACCTGTTCCTTGTGTCTGTTATTTCTTTCACAATATATTTCTGTAATGGAAGAGATTCCTGAACACGTTTCCACCCTACGACTAGAAGAGAGCAGGTGAATGCAATTTGTCTGGCCAATCAGTTTGGCTGCCAGTGCTTGTGGAGGGTATCTTCCTGCTGAAGGGTGGAAGTCTGGATCCTCAGCTTAATCATGCCATCCTTTGCATTTTGTTGCTGCGGGGAAAGCTTTTAAAACTTGGTCTGTCTGCCCTCCACCCCCTTAAATCCAACCCTATGATTCGGTCTCAGGGAAAGGGAGTCAGGGCTAGGGAACTGAGTTTATGGCAGTCTTCAGTCTTCACGATATTTATTTGAAGGAAATTTATGCTCATTCAGAACTGGACATTGGTCAAGCAGTGTGACAAAACAGACTGTGCTCCCATCTCTTTTCTAGGTCCGGTACCCATACGCCTGGTGAACGGTAGCAACATGTGCACTGGGAGAGTTGAGGTCTATCGTAACTCCGTCTGGGGGACCGTTTGCGACAATGGCTGGGATATAAATGCAGCGAGTGTTGTCTGCAGATTGGTGAACTGTGGGACAGCCCTGTCAGCTCGGACTGGAGCATACTATGGAGAGGGAACTGGGGACATCTGGATTACAAAGTGTCTTGGGACAGAGCCTGCTCTTGATCAGTGCTCTGTCAATGCCGGGAGAGTGAAGAACTGCACACACATCCAGGACGCTGGAGTGACCTGTTCAGGTTAGTGAGCTCACACAGCATGCTATTCATAATTACCAGGGTGCGTGCCTCTTGGGGGACCCAAGCTCAAAGACCATGAAGCCTGTAAATCTAGATGGTCAGCGTCCAAGTCAGGCAATCTGCCACATAACCCATCCCAATTGACAGGCTAATAGTTCTGAACAACACACTCATTGGTCAAGCAGCAGGATGTGCCAAATTCTTTACTTACTTACCTCATGGATGTCTATCCAGGTCTTGTAGAGGCTTTGGAGAGGGTGCAGAAGAGATTTACCAGGATGTTGCCTGGTATGGAGGGTATTAGCTATGAGGGGAGATTGAATAAACTCGGTTTGTTCTCACTGGAACATCGGAGGTTGAGGGGCGACTTGATAGAGGTCTACAAAATTATGAGGGATACAGAGAGAGTGAATAGTCAGAGGCTTTTTCCCAGGGTAGAGGGGTCAATTACTAGGGGGCATAGGTTTAAGGTGTGAGGGGCAAGGTTTAGAGGAGATGTACGAGGCATGTTTTTATAAACAGAGGGTAGTGGGTGCCTGGAACTCGCTGTCGGAGGAGGTGGTGGAAGCAGGGACGATAGTGACGCTCAAGGGGCATCTTGACAAATACATGAATAGGATGGGAATAGAGGGATACAGATCTCGGAAGTGTAAAAGATTTTAGTTTAGACGGGCAGCATGGTCGGCGCAGGCTTGGAGGGCCGAAGGGCCTGTTCCTGTGCTGTACCTTTCTTTGTTCTTGTTTTTGTCGAAAGCTTCCTTAAGCTTCACTCTTCTTTCTTCAGACCTGATTGGAGGCTGCTGGAGCGCAAGCAGGTTGGCGACAGGTGTTTCTGATGTTATGATCAGCTGAGGAGGGATAAAAATTCACTCTCCTTAATTTACCACATTCTATCAGGGTTAGATTTTTTTCTATTCATTCATAGCTATGTATTGCCCATCTCAAATTGTCCTTGAACTTGAGTGGCTTAGCAGGCTATTTCAGAAAGGATTTAAGAGTAAACCGCATTGCTGTGTGACTGGTATCACAAACTGCAATGGACCGCCATTGCCGCTACCTGCAAAGCAGGCCCCTTGCGGTGCACCCCACTGACCACCCACCTTGACCCCTAGTTCTACAGTGTGACACCTGCCGTATGGGTGCTTCCACCCCCCTCAACCTCCACACCCCAACCTCCACCATGCCCCCCCCCCCCCCCAAATCTGGCCACCACCACCGGCGGGGCATCAGGCGGCTCACCCAGGGCTACTGTAGCCCTTTGTCGAGCCCCGGGCGGGGGACACGGAGCGTACTGCTGGCAAGGGCAGTGCCAGCCGACGGTACCCTTAGCATTAGGGACAGGCGCCAGGGCCAGAGGCACCCAGCATGGTACCAGGCACCGACGGGGGGCCATGCGTGTGGGGAAGGGAGGGTGGTGTGGGGGGGGGGGGGGGGGGGGGGGGGGGGGGACATGCGGGGGCAGAGCCCGCAGTACCAATCAGAGCCACCATGTAGCCCAGTGGACCTAGTTGGGCTCGGGGGTACGCAACATGCTAACATGTTGGATTTCACCCCCTGCACACAATGAATATTGAATTCAAGCAGCAATGGTGGCCTTCCTTCTAGTTGCTGCAGCCTTGGGGGATGCCCAGCACCCGTATGAGCTGCCGCTGCTCACGGAGGAGAAAGCTGCAGCATTGGAGTGTGCATCAGTGGAGCGTGCCACAGACAGACAGGAGGCAGCCGCCCAGGATGGAGACCCAGCCGCCCAACAGGCCAAGTAGGAGCAGGTGCCAAGGATGCGCCGCACAAGACCTCGTATGTACCGGCAGCGCCTGTCATTCGAGAACCTGCTGGACTGTGCATGCCATCGAAGTATCCGGCTAAGCAGGGAGACAGTGCGACATATATGCCGGATCATGGCTCTCGGTATATCTGTGCTGTCATGGAGGCCCTGTATGCCCAGGCGGCTCAATTTATCCATTTCAGTGTGGACATAGCCCACCAGGATGCCCGAGCAGCAGGGTTCACCACCATCGCCGACTTGCCCCGGGCCTAGGGGGTGATCGATGGGATGCATGTCGCCCTACGAACACTTGCAGATGACAGGCCGCTCTACACAAACCAAAAGGGGTTCCACTCGAACAGTTGATATGTGACCATGAGCTGCACATCATGCATGCCTGTGCCCGATACCCAAGCGGTGTGCATGGCGCCTTCATCCTGGCACACTCGACGATTCCTGACAAGTTTGAGATGCTCCCTCCCCCCCACCAGCTGGGGGGCTGCCTCCTGGGCGACTGGGGTTATCTGGTTATCTGCTGTGGTCGTGGCTAATGACGCCTATCCTGAGGCCACAATCCGATGCAGAGACCCGCTACAACAATGCCCATGCAGCGACTGGGAGCATGATCGAGTGGTACTTCGGCCTCCTGAAGATGCGGTTCAAGGGCGGTATTTTCCGACCCCCCGCCGGGCCTGAGAATCGCTTGAGGGCGGCGTGAATCTCGCCCCTGCCGGCTGCCGAATTCTCCGGCACCGGAGTTTTGGTGGGGGCGCGAATCGCGCCGTGCCGGTCGGGGGCCATTGGCCCGCGATGGGCCAAGCGGCCACCCGTTTTAAGCCGGTCCCGCCGGCGTAAATTAGACCAGGTACTTACTGGCGGGACCTGGCTCTGCGGGCGGCCTCCGGGATCCTCAGGTGCGCGGGGGGAATCAAGCCCCGGGGGGTGCCCCCACGATGGCCTGGCCCGCGATTGGGGCTCACCAATCTGCGGGCGGGCCTGTGCCGTGGTGGTACTGTTTCCCTCCGCACCGGCTGCTGTGGACCTCCGCCATGGCCGGTGCGGAGACAACTCCCCTGCGCTGCACATGCTGGCGCTCCCATGCATGCATCAACTCGCGCTGGCCGGCAGAGGCCCTTCGGCGGCGGTTGGTGTGGCGCCAAGCCCTTTGATGCCAGCTGGCACAGCGCCAACCTCGCCGGCGCCAGCCTAGCCCTGAATGTGTGGAGGATTCCGCACCTTCCATGCGGCCCGACGCTGGAGTGCTTCATGCCACTCCTTGGCACGGGGACCGCCCGCCCCGCCAGGTCGGGGAGAATCCTGCCCAGGTGCCTGGACTGCTCTGGAGGGGCCCTCCAGTATATTGCTGAATGGGTCGCCCGCATTGTGGTGGCCTGTAGCAGAGAGGTGATGTGCTGGAGGAGGAGTATGAACACCAGGCCTTGTCCAACAAGGAGGATGCAGGGGAGGGCAGTGGTGGATAGGAAATGGGGCAGGCACGGGAGGTCGCACTACATTTTCATCTGGGCCAACGTGCACAGGACGCTCTGATTGCCTCCAGGTTCACTGACTGTGAGGGGGGGGAGGGTACTGGCGAGGGGCACGGACACCGCATCTCACCCCCACACTCCCCCTCCTGCACTCCCTCCCTGTTATATACCTGCCACACTTGGCGCAGGCCCTGGGTTGGCAGTAACACTGGTCCATGGGATGGAAGATGATGACAACCCGCTCTACGATAAGCTCTGATGCTCCACATTGTTTGACAACGTCTAACTCCTGCCCACGGTAGCACTTTCCATTGTCCTCCTGGGTGTTCCCTGCATACAAGCTGGCCATTCCATCACACGGTGCCATCGAATCCCTGGGCTGGGGTGACAGTAGTGGGATGGTTTGGGCGGCACCCCATCCCCGCACCTCATCCGCGCACCCCCTCTCTGGACAGCCCAGACCAGCCCACGCTTCACAACCATCAGAGCACCGAGGCAGGTTGTAATAGTGTCAACAGGTGTTTATTGTGACAATGTATATATAGATTTGTGTCTTAGCCCCTATCACTAAACTGTGCCCTGTACCGTACCAACTTAACTGGTGTCTAACATTTTGGCCTTACGGGCCATAATGCTACTTCACCAACAGTCTGTCCTGGTCCACTCACGTTGATGCAACAATCAAGAAAGTCAAGAAAGAAACAACGTCTCTACTTCCTACAGAAGCTAAAGGAATTTTGCACATCTGCATCGACTCCACAAACTTCTACAGATGTGCCATAGAGAGCATCCTATCCGGCTGCATCACAGCTTGGTATGGCAACTGCTCAGCCCAAGATCGCACGAAACTGCAGAGTGTGGTGAATTCACCCCAATGCATCACACAAGCTCGCCACCCTCCCATTGATTCTGTATACACCTCCCGCTGCCTCAGGAAGGCAGACAGTATTGCCATATCCCTCAGACTCAGGCTTTGCCTTCTTCCAAACCCTTCAGAAGTCTGAAAACCCGCACATTCAGCCATAAGGAACAGCTTCTCCCCCACAGCTACTAGACTCCTCAACGACTCTCCCATGGACTGGACTGTTCCTGTAAGAACACTATTCACAACACCCTATGTTGCTCTTGCTCATGCATTTGGTTTGTTTGGCCCTAGTTCCGCACTGTAACCAATCACTATTTATTTGTCTATGTACTCTGTCGATTATTCTTTTTGTCTACTGTGTACATTCCCTTGGCTGCAGGAAAAATCTTTTTCACTGTACTTCAGTATATGTGACAATCAATCAGTCAATCAATCAAGTAGACTCAGGAGTTTAATTTTTCCTCGCCCTCAGTTTAATGACCAGGAAGCCAGTGGTAGGAATGACAAAGCATTTATTTAATAGAACAAATAGTCTGCCCACAGCAGTAACTATTTACATTTCACAGTCCCCGCTGGGATAATCAACATGCTGGTCTCTGCTTGGCTTTTATGCTCGATCTTACGAGCCCCAGCTGAGTGAGCCTCAGCCCACTGTCGGGGAAGCTCGTAGTCCACGAGTCCCACAGGGAGATCAATTATGGTTTCCCTGTGGGCCTTGTGAGGGTTATCATAACTCCCAACTTTCCACAGCACTTTGATAAAGAACATGTATTCCTCATCCTGCTCGCTGAAGTTGTTAAATGTCTCAGCCATTAAGAATTGAAGGGATGTTTGCAGGGCTCTTTGTCTTACCACACTAGTGAATTCAAGTTGGCCAGACTGGGTTCTGAAATGCAGATGACCTTTGGTCTCTGCAGTCTACAGGGGTGGTTAGGTTCTCTTCAGAGATAACAAGATGCAAAATTCCTTGATACTGGCAGATTAGCTCCTATTATTCAAAGGTTACAGATAGGCATAGCTTCAGCTATTTCTCCAAGGCCATTTAGAAATTTTTAGAGATTAGCCATGTGGTTACTATTATTTATCAGAGAATACAGGCGCAGAATTTCTTGGACCTAATTATCAAAACGTTTTGCTATTTTTAAACTTGGAATTAAAACCAGGAGTCTTGTGCCAATAGAATATGTCAGTTCTTTCATTATAATCTCATTTGTGCATACGATTGTTCCTTGCAGTGCTTGTGAAGTTCAAATCTTTTGAAAGTTATTTTCTGGGTATTTCATAGGGGCAGGTTCAAAGAAGCAGCGCTGGTTACATGATATGAGCAGCCAAGTTGTGTATAATTGTCTGACACTGTTGTGTTTGTAAAGTATAAAGGACTGAAACCTGTACTTAATAAATGGAGGATTAGAGTACAATAGCCAGGAAACTTTGCTAAATCTGTATAAAATTGTTCAACCCCACTCTGACTATGGTTTTTAATTGTGGGTGCTCAAAGGATGTTGGGGGAAGGTTAAAGGTGGGGAAGTGGTGGGAAAAGAAGTAGGAGAAACACCAGGTCCCATGATTTCTCGACCTGGCCCTCTCACTCCCCATTACCTTTAAGATTCTATGCAGGCGGGCCTCACTTTCCCACTTATATGTGTACCTTTAGTTCTCCCGCCCTCCTCTCACTCCTATACTTATTAATACCCTACCCACTCGAATCCAACTCTCCTGCTCATACTTTTATCCCATTCAGTCCATTCTCACTCTCCTGATCACCCCCCCTATCCTTTAACATTCCACTGAATTGAATCCCACTCTCTTGAATCTCACTCCTTGCACCCTTTAATATCCCATCCAGTCTAATCACACTCCTATGACCCCAATCTTCCCTTGGTAATGCCCAATAATTTCTCAATACTTCCTTAATCTTCCCTAATCTCTTGCTGTAACTAACCATTTACCCGTACTAACACGCAGTGATTCGTGCTCCATTGTTTCCTTTTTTAAATAGTATAATATGGTAACATATCTGCTCCCAATTTTCCACCCATGGTGGCCTGGAGGTCTAAGTTCAATAGACTTCATACAGTCTTGAATCCATGTGAAAAATCCAGACATGGAGCCCAGTGGAAGTGCAAGTAATGTCAGAAATGTTTAACCTTGTTCCCATCTTTTATCCAGGTCCAGTGCCCATACGGCTGGTGAATGGTAACAATATGTGCTCTGGGAGAGTTGAGGTCTATCATAACTCCGCCTGGGGGACTGTCTGTGATGGTGGCTGGGATGTAAATGCAGCGAGTGTGGTCTGCAGAGTGTTAAATTGTGGAACAGCCTTGTCAGCACGGACTGGAGCCTACTATGGAGAAGGAACTGGGGACATCTGGTTGGATGGTGTGAGGTGTAACGGGTCAGAGCCTGCTCTTGGTCACTGCTCTGCCAATGCTTGGAGGGTGAATAACTGTACACATGGGGAGGATGCTGGAGTTACCTGCTCTGGTGAGTACAACCCCTGTTCTTGTCCATTGGTTCGTTTGAATGTATCTTTGATGAGAGAGATTTCTAAACCATATATGCCATGACCACAGGCCTATAGGGAGAGTGAGAGTGGTAAACTTAGATTGTGATTGACGCAGGACATGGGGAGAGAGTTGGACAGTGGATTATTTTGGTATTGATACAGAATTGTGGGAAGAGTGGGACTAGTTCGGGATTGAGACTGATTTACGGGGAAAAATAGGAGGAGGAATATTTGGGGTATTTTCAGGGCAATGGGTCGAGATGAGGTTAGTGGGATTGATTTGGGGAGCTCAGTTGGCTAGACAGCTCGTTCAAGTAAGACCAGCAGTGGGGGTTCAATACCCACTCGGCTGAGGTTAGTTATGTTGTACGGTAGCACAGTGGCCTTGGAGAGGTTATGGTTGATCGGCAGGGAAGGGCGGGGGCGGGGTGCCCCCTGACCAGGCTGGTCACATGGAATGTTCAGGGACTGAATGGGCCAGTCAAAAGGGCCCGTGTGTTCATGCACTTGAAGCAACTGAAGGCGGACATGGCCATTTTGCAGGAGACAGATCTGAAGGTGGGGAATCAGATTAGGTTGAGGAAGGGATGGGTTGGGCAGGTGTTTCATTTGAGATTAGACTTTAAAACGAGGGGGGTGGCAATCCTGGTCAATAACCAGTGGCGTTCGAGGTGGGGAAGATAGAGGCGGACCCGGGGCGGTAGATATTTTATGATTAGTGGGATGTTGGAGGGAATGGCTGTGGTATTGGTAAGCATATATGCCACAAACTGGGATGATGTTGAGTTTCTCAGATGGGTGCTGGGGAAGATCCCGGATCTGGATTCATATCGATTGATTATGGGGGGAGATTTCAACACGGTCCTGGGTCCGAGGGTGGATCGGTCGAGTTCCAGGTCTGGGAAGGTTTCAGCTATGGCAAAGGGGGTTTATGGAGCGCATGGGAGTGGTGGACCCGTGGAGATTTGGGAGGCCAAAGAGTAAGGAGTTTTCATTCTACTCCCATGTACATAAGGTAAATTCTTTGTGTTGGACAAAATGCTGCTGGCTGAGGTGGTGTATGCTGAATATTCAGCAATTGTGGTGTCAGACCATGCCCCGCATTGGGTAGATCTGCAAGTCAATAAAGGAAAGGCCTAGCGGCCGCAATGCAGGTTGTATGTGGGGCTGTTAGCGGAGGAGGAGGTGTGTGAGCAGGTGAGGGAGGCCATTCGGGGGTATATAAACATCAGTGACACGCGGGCGGCTTGTGGAGCAGTGGTTAGCACTGGAACTGCGGCGCTGAGGACCCGGGTTCAAATCCCGGCCCTGGGTCACTGTCTGTGTGGAGTTTGCACATTCCCCCATGTCTGCGTGGGTTTCACCCCCACAACCCAAAGATGTGCAGGTTAGGTGGATTGGCCATGCTAAATTGCCGCTTAATTGAAAAAAATAATAGGGTACTCTAAATTTAATTTAAAAAATCAATGACACAGGTGAGGTTTCGGTGGGGGTGGTGTGGGAGACACTGAAAGCGGTTGTTCAGGGGTAACTCATCTCAATTAGGGCCTATAAGGAGAAGGCTGAGCGGGCAGAGTTGGACAGGCTGGTAGGTGAAATTTTATAGGTGGACAGGAGGTATGCGGAGTCTCCGGATGACAGGCTTCTGAAGGAGCGTCAGAGACTGCAGCTGGAATTTGGGATCCTGTCCACAGGTAAGGCGGATGGACAGCTGAGGAGGATGAAGGGGGCGGTGTATGAATATGGGGAAAAAGCCAGCAGGATGTTGACGCACCAGCTGAGGAAACAGGAGGCGGCGAGAGAGATTGGGAAAGAAAAAGATACAGGGGGGAAGTTGATTTTGGATCTGGCAGGGGTGAATGATGTGTTTTGGGAGTTTCACAGTAGATTGTACAAATCGGAACCCCCAGCCGGGGAGAAGGGTATGAAGTGATTCCTGGAGGGGTCTGGTGTTCCCGAGGATAGATGAGGAGTTGGTGGAGGTTTTGGGAGACCCCAAATTGGGCTTGGGGAGGTTATAGAAGGGTTGGGGGGGGGGGGGGGTGATGCAATCAGCGCCGGCCCTAGGGTTGCTGGCGCTCCCGGCAAGCTGAACTTCGGCGCCCTTGGGGGGGGGGGGGCGGGGCTGAGGGAGGGGCGGGGCCGAGGGGGGGAGGACTCGAGGGGGGGCGGACCCGAGGGGGGGCGGGGGGGCGGACCCGAGGGGGGGCGGACCCGAGACGGGGGGCGGACCCGAGAGGGGGGCGGACCGAGAGGGGGGCGGACCGAGAGGGGGGCGGGGGGGGGCGGACCCGAGAGGGGGGCGGGGGGGCGGACCCGAGAGGGGGGGCGGACCCGGGGGGGGCCGCGCATGCGCTGGTTGGCACCGGCCCAACTGCGCATGCGCGGGACCCGAGTCTCTGGCGCCCCTAGCACATGGCGCCCCGGGCGACTGCCCGAGTTGCCGGTGCCTTGAGCCGGCCCTGGATGCAATCGGGTAAGGCCCCGGGACATCAGGTTGAGTTTTATAAAAAGTTCTCTGGGTTGCTAGGGCCGCTCCTGGTAAAGGCTTTTAATGAGCCTTTTAATGCTCCTCAAACGTTATCGCAGGCTTCGATCTCCCTTATTTTGAAGCGGGATAAGGATCACAGCACCCGTCTGACAAACTCAACATCATTGAGAGTTGTGGGTCATAGAGATCGATCTCCCTGTTGAATGTGGATGCTAAATTGCTGGCAAAGGTCTTGGTCATGTGCATAGAGGACTGTGTCCCGGAGGTAATAGGGGAGGACCAGACGGGATTTGTGAAGGGACGACACCTAACATCCAAAATGTGATAACGATGCCTGCGGAGGGCACGAGGTCGAGATGGTGGTGGCCATGGATGCAGAGAAGGCCTTTGATCGGGTGGAGCGGAGGTACCTGTGGGATGTCCTGGAAAGGTTCGGGTTCGTGTAGGGTTTGGATCCGGCTGCTTTATCAGGCACCAGTGGCGAATGTAAGGACCAACCAGCACTAGTCAGAGCATTTTAGTCTGTACATGGGGACAAGGCAGAGATAGCCACTCTCCCCACTACTGTTTGCCCTGGCCATAGAGCCTTTGGGAATGGCTCTGAGGGCATCAAACATTTTGCGGGAGATAGTGAGAGGGGGGTGCAGCATAGGGTCTCGGTCAATGTGGACGATTTGCTGCTGTATATAACAGACCCGTTGGGGGGGATTGCAGGAATTATGGGAGTACTGGAGGAATTTGGCCAGTTGTCAGGCTAAAATCTAAACATGGGAAAGAGCGAGGTCTTTGCAATCCAGGCAAGGGGGCAGGAGAGGAGACTGAGGGAGATGCCGTTCAAAATGGTGGGAAGGAGTTTTAGCTATCTGGGGATTCAGGTGGCAAGGGACTGGGGTCAGCTTCATAAACTAAATTTGGGCCGGGTGATTGAGCAAATGAAAGGGGACTTCCATGGGTGGGACGTGCTCCCGCTGTCATTGGCGGGGAGGGTACAGACTGTGAAAAGACAGTCCTCCCGAGATTGCTGTTTGTTATTCAGTGTCTCCCAGTCTTTATCCTCAAGGCATTTTTTAGGAAAATTACGCAGCGATCTCGGGTTTCATATGGGCTGGGAAAGCCCCGAGGGTGAAGAAGGTTATTCTTGAGCGAAGGCGCGGGGAGGGAGGCTTGGCCGTTCCGAACTTTATTAATTACTACTGGGTGGCTAATATTTCGATGGTTAGGAAGTGGGTAGTGGGGGAGGGGTTGGTGTGGGAGCAAGTAGAGGTGGCATCATGTAAGGGCACAAGTCTCAGAATAAAGAGGTGCGCATTTAAGACCTAGATGAGGAGGAATTTCTTCTCTCAGAGGGTTGTGAATCTTTGGAACTCCTTGCTGGAGAGAGCTGTGGGGGCAGATCCCTTGTGTATATTTAAGGCTGAGATAGATAGATTCTTGATTAGGAAGGGAATCAAGGGTTACGAGGAAAGGGCAAGAAAGTGGGCATGAGGAATGTTGCATCAGCCATGATCATATTGAATGGTGGAGCAGGCTCAAGGAGCCACAACGACTTACTCCTGTTCCTATATTCCTTATGGTCTTATGGATTCATGATGAGTGAGCAAATTTTGCAATGATCTTCAGTCTTTCCGACATTTAATTGAAGAAAATGATTGCTATAACTGGATGTTGAACAAGCAGTGTGACAAATCAAAGGACATGTTATCATCTCTATTTCAGGTCCAGTACCTATACGACTGGTGAGCGGTACTAGCGTGTGTTCTGGAAGAGTTGAAGTATATCGTAACTCGACCTGGGGGACTGTTTGCGATAATGGCTGGGATGTAAACGCAGCGAATGTGGTCTGCAGAGTGTTGAACTGTGGGACAGCCCTGTCAGCACAAACAGGAGCATACTATGGAGAAGGGATTGGGGACATCTGGTTTGATGCTGTGAAGTGTAAGGGAACAGAGCTTGCCCTCGATCAGTGCTCTGTCAATCTCTCAGGGCTGAAAGATTGTACACACAGCCAGGACGCTGGAGTAACCTGTACAGGTGAATGGACTCACTCAGCATGTTACTCTCCTACACATTCCCCATACCTTTTATCATCTTGTCTAGTCTAATCCCACTCTCCTTCTCATTCCCCATACCCTTTCATATCCTACCCAGTGTAATCCTACTCTTTTGTTCACCCATTCCTGCTATGACCCAGTAATCTCTCAGAAGTCCCTTTAATCTTCTCTCCATAGCTAATCCCACATTCTTGCAAACACCCAGTGAATCTCTGCTACACCTTTTCCTTTCTTATACTGTGTTCTCAAAATCTATTCTCAATTCTCCAATTGTGGCCCACCTTGAGATGTAAGCTCAACAGATTGGATGCAGTTTTGAACCCTTGTGAAAAATCCAGATGTGAACCCAGTGAAAGTTCAGGTTATCCCAGATCAGGTTAACCTTGTTCCCATCTCTATTCCAGGTCCAATACCTGTGCGCTTGGTGAGTGGCAACAACATGTGCTCTGGGAGAGTTGAGGTTTATCACAATTCCATCTGGGGAACTGTCTGCGATAATGGCTGGGATCTAAACACTACGAGTGTGGTCTGCAGTATGTTGAATTGTGGGACAGCTGAGTCAGTACAGTCTGGAGCCTACTATGGAGAGGGGACTGGGAACATCTGGTTGGATGATGTGAGGTGTAACGGGACAGAGTCTACCCTCGATCTATGCTCTGCCAATCCATGGGGTGTGAATAACTGCACACATGGGAAGGATGTTGGTGTGACCTGCTCAGGTGAGTGCTTTCCTTTTGTGACATCCAAATATCATTTGTCAAGAGGAGACGGCACTGACTGCTTCATTATCTGGGCAATTGTGAAATAATCCGTACATTGTCAGAATCTGTAACCCTGCTTCTGATGGAGAGAAGGTTATTGATGAAGCAGCTGAAGATAGTTAGAGCTAGACGGTTGGATTCTCTGTTTGAGAGACTAAGGGCTCGAACTAATGACCGCGTTGAGCCTGAATGGGAGAGTGTCGTGGCCGGTAGATGGCGGGAGAGACCTTCCGCGGGCGTCCCGACAGCCAGTCTGCCTCGCAAGATCGACCCAGATCTCATGAGGTGCCGTGATTTGGATCCCACCCACAATGAGCAGGACCAAACCTCGCACGCCTAAGTAGGTTTAAAACCCACTTAGGCATGCTGACCCATGATCTATTGGGCTCCCGGCATCTACCGGCCTCCCCAAGGAAACCCATGTTGGGTGCCGTTCAGTACTGGGCCACACAAACGTAGACCAGGCAGAATGACCCGCGGGGATTTCCCGGGACATAGGAGGCTCCTGGGTGGTCAGGGAGAGGACAGAATGACCCCCTAGCTCTCCCTCTTGAACATAGGCACCTTGGCACGGCCAAGCTGGCACCTTGACACTGCTACCCTGGCACTGCCAAGGGGCCTGGGTAGCACGACAAAGCCGGCAGGAGAACTGCCAGGGTGGCATTGCCCGGGTGCCAGAGTGGCATGGCCAAGAGTCAGGCCTGAAGAGGGCCATGCACATGATAGGAGGGAGGAGAGGTGCATGAAGGGTGGGGGTGCAGGGTGTGTCTGAAGGGGTCTCCGGCATGTTTGCGGGGGTGAAGTGTGGGGGTCCTGGATGAAGGAGCCTGAAAGGGGCACGGGACGGGGTCCTGAGCATCCCCATAGCAGGATGTCACCGCTTGGGGTGTGTGGGTAGTGCCCATATGTTGGTGAGGGGGCACAATGCCTGTGGGTGGGGGAGGATGTGGGGAACCCACAAGCCCGCTTAGAAATAAGAACACCCTTTTCAAATGGTGACCCGATCTCTGTGGAGCCGGTCTGACCAGCGGGTTCAGCTTCCCAGTGATCATTTTAAAATCATTTTAAGGGCAGGATTCTCTGGCCGCGCCCACCCAGAGATGGGAAATTCCTGCCCGAGATCAATGGACCTTTACATGGTCCGTGTCCCGCCATGGCGTTCTTGCGGTGGGTGGGGTGGAAGAATCCGGTTTGAAGTGTAGGCTTGAATGGGGAGAAACTCGTGAGACCCCAAAAAAGTGATTAAGGGCACAATCTTCCCAAAAGGGAACAAAATCCCCAAGCGAGCGCGTTTAGGCTGCATGTTTCCCAGCACTCGCAGTGCCGAACACATGGTTATTCGGCGCGACTCACTTTGAAGGGGCCTGAACGGGAAACGTGCAGCCATAAACAGCTCCATTTTATATAATGCGGAGCTCTGCTCACCCAAACTCCTGGTTGTAGCGAGAGATTGGGATGCCATTTTTAAATGGTATCCCAATCTCCGAGGCCCCCAAAAGAATCCCTGACCTCCCCCCATCCCCCACCAGCCCCGCCCTCAGCCCGAACACAACATGGGAGGGCCCCCCCCCATGCCCATGGCGGCCAACCCCGGCCCGATCGCGCGCGCGCAAAAAATGCCAGCTTGGCACCTTTCGGTGTCCTTGCCAAGTCCCAATCGCCGCTTGTAAATACTTGCACCAATTCGCACCCGTGTGACTTCCGCCTAAGAGGGGAGGAATCTCGCAGAGGGGTGGCGCATGAAGTGCCCAATCCGCTAATGAGATTTAAATTCATGTAAATTACGGTTTTAAATGGGCCTGCCGGCACGGGGCGTAAACTTCGCTAACACCATCAGCGGCGTGCTGGAGCACAGCGCAGAATTGGTGCCGGATGCAAATTGCGATTTTCCAAGCGGAGAATTCAGCCCAGCAAGTTGCTCTGAGCATCTACTGCAGTGAATGGTGAATTTGGGGCTGAAATGTTTGATCTCCAACAACCACAGCCATCTTCATTTGTCTTGAGTAAGAGCTCCAACATGGAGAAAGCACTGGAGAGTCTTCCACTCATTCCCATTGACTTAAATACCAGTACTGTCGCTGAGCAGGAGTCAAGGCTAGTCCTGAGGCACAGGTATTCAGCCCTACCACCAGGACATTTTCAGGATTTGTAGCCTTTGTATTCAGTGCGCTCAGCGATTGTTTAATATCACCCGAAGTGAATTGAATTGGTTGAAGATTGGAAACAGCAATGGTGGGGTCCTCAGGTGAAAGCTTCAGCAGGTTGGCACCCTACTATTACTACTGCTATTGTATGCACTGATGAACAGCTAGATGTCAAATTTGAAATTCTTCAGCCTGTTGACAGCCTCCTCATCAGCCTGGTCTCAGGCAGTGAGACCACCACTGAAGCACAGGTCAGACACTTATTGATTATATGCCCCATGGTTTTGCACTTTGCCACAGTTGCACAGGGGTGAGTCACGGTGTCCCCAACAGAAGACATTGTTGCAGCAGGGTCTGACTCCAGTGCAAAACCTGTTCAGTTTGACCCATTCGCCGCACGGGAGGTCGAAACCTGGGCTTTCCAACATGGGATCATAAATCAAGTATTGATTCTGGGCTGTGTTGTTGGTGTTCGGCCACAGGTCCTTCCATAGGACCGCAGCAGAACTTTTTAGCTCAGGCAGGTTGGTCCAGATTGGTCACCTTGAGATGAGGTGTTTTCCTGGTGGGTGGGTGATGTCATCTGCCAATGGCAGACCCGGTTTTTGTGCTCTCTTTCGTGCTGCACTAGCTACAAGATGGATTTGTGGCTGCACAGAGCACAGACAGCCAATTTGTGTTTGTTAACCAGATTACTGATGAAATGTTCTTCATGATCTCGTTCAGTTGGACATCTATCAGTTTGCAGTGTGCAGAGTTCTTCCAGACTGAAGCGCAGTACTCAGCTAGAAGGTTTAAGTGATTTATTTTAAATGCAAAAGTAAAGCTGCTTCTGCGGCGTACAACACAAGTGTCCCATACCCGGACGAACAGAACTCCCTGTCTGGGTCTGGAACGGTATTTAAAGGGTTTGTTAATGAGTCCCAGCTGGGTTGGCTGGGACTCCGTAACCATGGGAAATCGTACTGCACGAGCTCCATGGGGAGTTTGATGAATGATTGCCTTTGGTCCTTGTGCGGGGTTGTCACAGCTAAAAGCTTCCTGCTAGCTTGCTGATGAGATTTTTACAAGTCTTCAGTCTAGCTGAAACTTTCTGGAGGTGTGGTTTGAAGGTCCGGATCCGGTCCAAAACAACACCAAGATAGGTTGGTGTGGGGGGGGGGGGTGTTTGATGCAGCTGCCATTTAGGTGGGGGTCAAGTTCTTGGTGATTATTACATTGTCAAGGTGGTAGTATTATGATCTCAGACCAGACCCCAACAGTAGCTAGGATTCTGAACAGAAACTCTGTGGAAAGAATACCTCACTCCAGGAGTGATTTCACACAGAATAGGGATATGGCGTATAAAAACAAACGTTATCACTGACGGAGTATTAAAATATCTTTTTTTTTTTACAAATTTAGAGTACCCAAATATTTTTTCCAGTTAAGAGCCAATTTTAGCGTGGCCAATCCGCCTATCCTGCACATATTTGGGTTGTGGGGGTGAAACCCACGCAGAAGGGGAGAACGTGCAAACTCCACACGGACAGTGACCCAGGGCTGGGATTCAAACCCAGGTTCTCATTGCCGTAGGCAGCAATGCTAACCACAGTGTCACCGTGCTGCCCGTATTAAAATATCTTTAACATCACACAAGAAAATAGCTTATAGTTACCCGCCTTAAATAATGCTCATCAATACAGTGATACAATAACCCTTAACTGCTATCTTTATTTCCACTCAAACAACAGAACCATCTCCGATCCCAATCCACTTTTAAACACAGTTAGCACTCAGGAATACTTGCTGTATGGAATTCTCCACTTTGAGAAAGAGAGATCTTTTGAAACTGCTGGAAAGAAAAAGACCTGGCACCCTGTCAGTGTAATGAATAATCTCTGGCTATATTCTTCAGAAACCATCTCAGCTGACCCCCCCAGCCAAAAACTAACTCTGAAAAGCTCAACACCAAACTGCTTCAGCTCCTGGCTCCTCCAATTAACTACATCATCTTAGTAAACTGAACACAATGTCTCAAATTAACTATTCACCAGGGAAAACTCATAATATAAATAAAAGTCCATTAGCCCAAGCTTTTACAATGCTTTAATTGCACCTCTGGCTCCAAATAGCCCAGCTGTCTTTCAAACCAGGATTTTTAAAAACATGACTACAGCAGTCACACACCATCCCATGCTTTTAGCTCTTATTATACCACATACATATAATACAACATATCTGAAATTTCCTACATTCATCACAGTAGACACACGATACAGTTTTGGCAGCACTTGGTTTGAGGCACCAGTTTTGACAGTAGTCAGAAAGTTTACAAAGGTTGTGATTAAGAGCACTGTTAATGTCCTTCAAAACTCGCACTTGGTAAGCACAGCCGATGTCAGCAGCGTAGAGAAACTCGTGGCTTTATGGTGGCTGGTAGATCATTTATGTACAGGTTGAACAGGGTGGGGGTCTGTTTGATCCAAACAGGGTACGGATCCTTGAGGCAGGCTACTTTGCTGCCTCTTCCGTGTGTTGGCTTTGGGCCTTATATGGACTCAAAATAGTCTGTTTTGAAGAAGAGAAGAGATGGTATCAACAACCCTGGGTGGTGGGACCCTAGAAAGTTTGACCAGTAGACCTTTATGCCACACAATGCCATTGACTGCAGTGAGATTGAGGTAGATTACTCCAGTTTTCAGGCGCTTCTGAAAACTGTAAGTAGAAGCTTCTTCCTTGACAGGCTTGGAGATTAAAATGAACTTAGCTTCCCACCATATTTTTGGGAGTTGCTTCTCCTGAATGATTCTGGTAAGGAATACAGAGAACCATTTTGTTGTCAAGGTGCCTAGGTGCTTTAAGAATTCAGTGTAGATTTCATTGTCACCCGCAGCTTTGCTAGGTTTCAATTTGATGCTTGCTGATTGGGCCTCATTTGTGTTTATGGCTTTAGCTGTTTGGCGTGGTTTTGAGTTCTTTTCCCTTTTGAAAGATCTCCATTCGACAGCAACATTGCATCTATGGCTCGCTCTGCTGAGAGCTCTGCCACCTTTAACAAGATGGCTGGCCACTGCACTCAGTGGGATGCAGTTTTGGTTGGAAGTTACAGGTTTTACCCCGCAGCTAGTTGCTTGGATCGGTCCCCGACCTTTCCAGCTGGAGTGGGTGCTGTTCCTGTTGCTAGTGAGCTCTTCCCAGCGAGTGCAGCTTGCATTGTCTAGTATTTTGATGAGATGGCCGGCAATATCTGAATTGTCAGATTCTTCAAATTCTTTGAGGGGTTCTTCGCATTCGCGGTCGAGGCAAGGAATGAACGTTGGATGAAACCCACGTGGAATGCTTGCTTTGGCAGCCTGAAAGATGGTCTTGGGTGAAGTGTATATATGCCTTTGTTGGGATCTGTTTGATCAGGATTCAGGCAACAGTGAACTGTTGCCAGCACACTTTCTGGAAGTTCCATATTGGCTTTGGTCGGATGAGAGGTATACGGAGCCCAACCTGGGCGATTATAGGCTAATGCTGATTTTTCGGAAACTCATTAAGGACTTGATATGTAGTTTGAAGGGGGTATCCGTTGCTGGAGGTGACCCAACAGAAACTAGTGAATACCCGTGGCCCCATCTAGTGGAAGGGAAGAAGTGCCGTTGCCTGAGGCTGAGGACTAGGTTCGGGTTGAGTTGAGAACAAAGAACAATACAGCAAAGAACAGGCATAGACATAGAATTTACCGTGCAGAAGGAGGCCATTCGGCGCATCGAATCTGCATCGACCCATGGAAAGAACACCCCATTTAAGCCCACACCTCCGCCCCATACCCATAACCCAGCAACCCTACTCAACCCCTTTGGACACTAAGGGCAATTTATCATGGCCAATCCACCTAACTTGTACATCTTTGGGCTGTGGGAGGAAACCGGAGCACCTGGAGGAAACCCACGTGCACACGGGGAGAACGTGAAGACTCCGCACAGACAGTGACCCAAGCCAGGAATCAAACCTGGGACTCTAGAGCTGTGAAGCGACAGTGCTAACCACTGTGCAACCATGCCACCCTTCGGCCCTCCAAGCCTGTACCGGTCATGATAACAACCTTGGCTAAAACCCTCAGCGCTTCCTTGTGTTGTATCCCTCTATACCCAACCTATCCATATGTTTGTCAAGATGCCTTTTGAATGACGTTAATGTATCTGCTTCCACAACCTCCCCTGGCAACATGTTCCAGGCACTCAACACCCTCTGCGTAAAAAACTGCGTGCACATCTCCTATAAAGTTTACACCATGGACCATAAACTTATGCCCCCTGATGACTCACCCCTCCACCCTGGGAAAGAGTACCTGCCCATCCACTCTGTCCATGCCCCTCATAACGTTGTAGACCGTTATCAGGTCACACCTCAACCTCCATTGTTCTAATGAAAACAGTCCATTCAGCCTCTCCAGATAGCTAACACCCTCCAGACCAGGCAACATCCTGGTAAACCTACTCTGCACTCTCTCCAAAGCCTCCACATCCTTCTGGTAGTGTGGCGACCAGAATTGTGCGCAATATTCCAAGTGCGGCCTTACAATGCGTTCTATACAACTGTGGCATGACTTGCCAGTTTTTGTACTTGATGCCCCTTCCAATGAAGGCAAGCATTCCATATGCTTTCTTGACTACCTTGTCCACTTGTGTTGCCACCTTCAAAGATCTGCGGACCCACATGCCCAGATCTCTCTGACTTTCTATATTCTGAAGAGTTTTGCCATTTACAGTATATGTTAGAACTACCAAAATGCATTACCTCACATTTGACGGATTAAACTCCATTTACCTATTTCTCTGCCCAAGTGTCTAACCTATCTATGACCTGCTGTATCTTCTGACAATCCTCAACACTATCTGCCACTCCACCAAGACCAGTCTCCTGGCCATTCATCATCTGTATCTGGCCTGTCATAACCCTAGATAGTGTGATAGCTGTTGCGGTCACCCACATAGACTGCTGGATGTTGGGAAGGCAGGTAGGGCATCGTCTTGCCAGAGTTGAGCTACCAGAAGTGGCAGAGACCATCAATGCTGGCGACTTAACCAAGAGGGCCGGCATGCAATGCCATGAAAAGGTGAACGACCTCCTTCAAGCAGATCGGGTGAGTAACCAATGCTGTGCCCCTGGCATCACTCCCATCCCTCACACCTGCCGCCAATCCCCTAGAGGTCAACAACAACCCACCTGCCTGAATTTCCTTCACAGCCCATCAACCCTCAACACATGTATAGCCCTCCTTGACTGGAAACCTTCCATACACATGCTAACAGCTACAAACCCTCCATCAAACCAGCATAATATGTCCTTTCTGTGTCCCCAAGGATAAAATGATCCATAACTGCCAGGAGCAGGAGAAGACAGTTTGAGGAAAGGGCTGGGGAGGTAGAGGAGAGGGCAGTGGCTGCAATGGAGTTTGGTATGAGCCAAACAAGTGAGAAGCCATCAGATGATGATCCCCAGGCGGGCTGTCCGGGGTTGCTGCCCCCACATCCAGATCCTCAGAATACCCCGCAGCATGACTCTGGCGAAGACACCGATATCATGGCACTGCATCCACCAACACAGAGGCTATCACCTCGGTGGGTGATTTTAGTGATCAGGCTCCTGGATCACCCTCTGGTGAGCACCACACACATGCTGCAGCACATCAGGTAGAGGCAGGAACACCCGAGAGAGCGGACAGTCGGAGGGCTGCACGTGCCCAGGGAACAGCTGTTGTCCAGACAGATGTTGGTCTCGCACTCATGCAGATGCAGACTCAGAGCCCGAATCTACAGGACGGGGTGTCAGTGACATTGCAGCACCTGCAAAGTCAGCTGGAGGAGTCCACTCACCTTCAGGCGTAAGAGATTTTGCTGAAGATGTGTGGCACCCAGACCTGAAAGGGTGGCAGCCACGGTGGAAGCCGTGGAGTAAGATGTCAGAGCCATGTGTCAGTATGTCCAATGCTTAGGGTACACTGTTCTGTCCATGGTTGAGGCGCAGGACAGGATGGCCCAGGCAGAGGCGGATATGGTCGGGGCACAGATGGACATTGCTGCCGCACTCCAGGTCTCGGCCCTATGGCTGAGGGCAGTGACAGCATTGTTCGGATGCCGAGGGACCATGACCAGATACAGAGGGGCATAGCTGAGGCACAGAGGGCCATGACATACTCACAGAGGGAAATGTCCGCTGAGGCTGGCATCAGGGCAGCGGAACATCGCAACGGACCTGCTGCCGAACCTGTTTTTAACCCGATGCTCCATTTTATGCTGGATCAGGAACCCCCGACCAGCGACGGACGGCAAGAATCGTCCCCCAAATGTTTGTATAATTGATGCATCTGTGATGTCGATGTGCACATATGTTGCTCGACCATGTTTATCATGGCCATGGAAAGCGACCAGATCATAGTTGGCAATTTTTGATCTGGAACTTGGGGCAGTGTCACTGATGTGGGTTTCCTGTCAGCTGATCACATGAATTTTGAGCGACTTGATGATTTCACACTTAACAGCTGACATCCATTCAACATTATGCTGAAGAAATTTGGGAACAGGACCGACATTTGAAAGTTATCTTCCGCTAGGCCCTGTTCAGATACCCTGTGATCTGATGATGGATGCCGCAGGCTGGCTGGAGTAAAGGATTCTGCTCCAGAATCATTGGTTTCCTCCAAAGACTCTGGGTACTCACGGAGGCTGCAATGAGAACACTGATTCATTACGGCACCCTTAGGGCGTGATTTAACGGAAATAAGACAGAGTCCCGCGTTGGGCGCGTTTAGCCGGTTGTTTCCCGGCATTGGCAGCGCTGAGAACGACCTGGCTATTAAATGAGACTTTGCTTTATTTCTGGGCCTCGGTGAGGAACACCATGTCGAGATTGCACTTAATCACCTTTCCTGCACTAATGAGCTCCGCTTGCTAGTGCAGGAAGAGATCAGAGCCCAATTTTTAAATGCCACCCTGATCTCTCGACCCCCACAATGGCCTATGGACCTCCGCAAAGCCCCAACTCACCAATTAGGGGGTAATTGAACCCCCGCATCATACGACATAAGGGCAGGGCAGCCCCGGGCCCAATCCCTGGCATGGGGAAGATGCCACCTTGGCACTACCAGCCTTTCAGGGTGCCAGGCTGGCAGTGCCATGGTGCCTGGGTGGCATCGGGGGCGCTGGGTACCCCCGACACAGAATCCAACTACCCAGGAACCCCCTATTGCCCCACCCCCACCCCTCAAGTGCTTGTATGCCTGATCCACGTTTGTGCAAACTAGTGCTAAAAAGCGCTCACTCGAGGGGCGAAATTCTCGGTGGGGAGGTCCCGGTGTAGCTGAGTGGCGCCAACCACTCTGGCGCCAGGCCTCCCCAAAAGGTGCGTAATTCTCCGCACCTTTAGGGGCTAGGCCCGCGCCGGAGTCCGCTCCGCCGGCCGGCGCGAACGGCCTTTGGCGCCACATCGATCGGCGTCGGGGCTGGCCGAAAGGCCTTCGCCGGTCGGCGTGAGTCCGCGCATGCGCCGGAGCGTCAGCAGCCGCTGGCTTCACCACTGGCACATGCGCGGTGGAGGGGGTCTCCTCCGCCTCCGCCATGGTGGAGGCTGTGTTGGCGGCAGAAGAAAAAGAGTGTCCACACGGCACAGGCCCGCCCGCCGATCGGTGGGTCCCGATCGCGGGCCAGGCCACCGTGGGGGCACCCCCCGGGGTCCGATCGCCCCGCGCCCCTCCCAGGACCCCGGGGCCCGCTCGCGCCGCCTGCTCTTGCCGGCACAGAGGTGGTTTAAACCACGTCGGCGGTAGAGGACTGACAGCGGCGGGACTTCGGCCCATTGCGGGCTGGAGAATCGCTGCGGGGGGCACGCCGATCGGCGGGGCGCGATTCCTGCCCCTGCCGATTCCCGGGTGGCGGAGAATTCTGCCTGCCCCGGGCGAATCCCCGACCCTGCGGGGGGTCGGAGAATTCCGCCCGAGGTCTCTGAGTCAAGGCCATTTGACCCTGAACACTGGGTAGATCCGGCGGGGACATATTCAAGTTAGACTAACTAATCACTTGAATTTGCAAATCTGGATCCCTACCTCAATGGGAGAGGTCCAAATCATTAGATCACGCGAGGCTTGACAAGATTGGTAAATCTCGCGAGAGGCCTCTAGCGAGGTTTACCGTTCTCACGAGATTTACCGGTCTCGTCGCATCCCGAGTCGGTCGCAATGAGGCCAATAGATTGAATCTTCTATACTTCATGGAATACCATCCCAGACTATTCAACATGTCCTCATAATTTAATCCTTTATCCTCTCTTGAGGATTGTCAGAGGATACAGCAGGACATAGATAGGTGGAGAATTGTGCAGAGAAATGGCAAATGGAGTTTAATCTAGACAAATGTGAAGTAATGCATTTTAGTAGTTCTACCATAGAGGGGAAATATACCATAAATGGCAAAACTCTTAGGAATATAGAAAGTCAGAGAGATCTGAGTGTGCAGGTCCACAGATCTTTGAAAGTGGCAACACAAGTGGACAAGGTAGTCAAGAAAGCATATGAAATGCTTGCCTTCATTGGATGAGGCATTGAGTATAAAGACTGGCAAGTCATTCTACAGTTGTATAGAACCTTGGTAAGGCCGCACTTTGTTAAGCCAACATCATTGTGGTGAATCTGTGCTGCACTCCCTCCTAGTCCAATATATTCTTTCTGAGGTATCATGCCCAGACTGAACACAGAGACTCCAGATGGGGTCTAACATAACTTTCACCACTTTCTATTCAAGTTTCTTTGAGATAAAAGGCACATCTATTAACTTTTTAAATCTGTTTTTGGTTTTGCATTTGCTCTTAGGTGAATATTAAATCATGCATTACAGCTAAGAAAATTGGTGGGTGTACAATGAGAGACTAGTTCCCTCAGAATTGATTTACATCACCATCAAGGCGAATTGATGTTCCCCACATTCTTCCTTCCAGTATCAGTGTTGGCATCGGAGATAGATGGTTGAGTGTGAGAGCCCCATTTTGGAAACTTGGCTCCATAAGCCCGACACTTCCCAGAGCTAGAACTGATGGAGTAGTGCTCTTTCAGTGATAGACATATGTACTCTTGCTGTCCATGATCAATGTTGGCACTCCCTACTGCCAGTACTTCAGGGACTGTTGAATGGTTGGTCTTTTGGATGAGTCTTTAAACTGGGACTTAATTTTATTCTCAGGTGGAAGTTAAAGTCCTGATGGCACTATTTTGAATGAAAGCAGGTGATCTTCACTGCATTGTCCTGGGCCAATATTTAACCCTCAACCAACATCTGTAAACACAGGTGATCTGGTCGTTATCACATTGTTGTTTGTGGGACCAGTCAGTGTGCAAATTAACTGCCACATTTCCTACATTAAAATAGTGCCTACATTTGTAAAATACATTTTGGCTGTAAAGTACTTTCGGACGTCCTGAGGTTCTGGAAGGTGCAAGTCTTTCTTTCATTCTTCGTCTTGATCCCTCGTCTCTAAATACAATGGATGAATTCGCCAAAGCCCGACGGCGAAATCGGAATTGGCAATCGGGTGGAGAATGACTTCCGACGCCGAAATCATGAAATCGGGGTTTGATGCCGGTCCGCGATGCTCCGCCCCCTCCAAACCGGCATCATTGCGACGCGCGCAGTCGCAAGGCCATCGGCCGGCCCATCCGCGATGCTCCACCCCAATGGGCCGAGCTCCCCACGGCCCAGGCCACATGTGGTCCCAGCAGTCGGGAACCTGGCGTGCCGGCTGCATACTGTGTCCAGCGCCGCCACACTCGTCCAGCATCCGTACCACTGGCTAGGGAGCTTCTTCAAGGGCTGCAGAGACTGGGTGGGGGGGGGGGGGGGGGGGGGGGGGGGGGGGGGGTCGGGGGGGGCGGATTAGGGTTCCAGCACATCTGGCGCCATGTTTTCCGGCATGACTGATGCAGGCTGTCAGCCCTGCGCATGCGCGTACTGGGTCCCGGCGATTCTCCAGCCGTTTTCCGTGCAACCACAGGTCGTTCACGCACCGGTGCTAGCCCCTCACTGGTACCGGAATCGTTGAGGGGCTTGCGTCGATTTCCCCGTCGTGAACCACCTGCGGATCCTCTGTTGCCACCGGCATGGAGAATTCCGCTCAATGTGTCTTTTATCATTCCTCAATTCTTTGTCTCTTTTTCAGGTCCAGTGCCCATACGGCTGGTGAATGGAACTGATATGTGCTCCGGAAGAGTTGAGATTTATCGCAATTCCACCTGGGGAACTGTGTGTGATGATGGCTGGGACATAAATGCAACAAACGTGGTCTGCAGAGCGTTGAACTGTGGACTGGCCTTCTCAACGCTCTCTGGAAGCTACTATGGAGAGGGGACTGGGACCATATGGCTGAGTGATATGAAATGCTTGGGGATAGAGCCTGCCCTGGACCAGTGCTCTGGGAGCCTGGTTGTGGTGAATAATTGCACACACAATCAGGATGCCGGAGTTGCCTGCTCAGGTAATTCAAGCTTTATATTTAGTAATTTAGTATTATATTTAGTATTATATTTAGCTTTATATTTAGTAGTAACCTTGGGTATATCCTGTCAGGTCCAAGGGACTTATCTATCCTGGTACTTTTAAAAATTTCCAGCACATCCTCCTTCTTAATATCAACCTGTTTGAGTCTATTAATCTGGTTCACACTGTTCTCATGAGCAACAAGGTCCCTCTTTCTAGTGAATACTGAAGCAAAATAATAATTTCGGGCCTCCCTCATCTCCTCAGACTCTAGGCACAAGTTCCCGCCACTATCCCTGATCAGCCCATCTCACACTTTGATCATCCTCTTATTTCTCACGTAAGTGTAGAACGCCTTGGGGTTTTCCCTTATCCTTCCCGCCAGGGCTTTTCCATGACCCCTTCTAGCTCTCCTAAGTCCATTTTTTAGTTCCTTCCTGGATTTCTTATAACCCTTTAGAGCCTTGCCAGATCCTTGCTTCCTCAACCTTATGTAAGCTGGTTTAGCTCACAAGGCTAAATCGCTGGCTTTTAAAGCAGACCAAGCAGGCCAGCAGCACGGTTCGATTCCCGTACCAGCCTCCCCGGACAGGCGCCGGAATGTGGCGACTAGGGGCTTTTCACAGTAACTTCATTGAAGCCTACTCGTGACAATAAGCAATTTTCATTTCATTCATTCATTCTTTACCAGAAGCTTCACTTCTCTTCTCATCCAAGGCTCATTCACTAACTTACTGGGCAGGGAAGCATTAATCACCATTTAGTTTGCTCTTGTCAAGTCTGTGATACCAATAAGCTCAAGAATGGTATGGCATTTCTTGTTCTGTGTGTACAATACTAAGCTAGAATTTCCTTGTTCACAGGATCTTTCCCAATCAGACTGACTGACGGGAGAAACATGTGCTCTGGGAGGGTGGAAATTTGGTACCAGTCTGCCTGGAGTACAGTCTGCAATGATGGATGGGACCTCACTGACGGTGATATTGTCTGCAAGCAGCTGGACTGTGGGAAGGCTTTGTCGGTAACTGGGGCCTACCAGGGACAAGGGAGCAGAAAGGTGTGGCTGAGTGGTGTACAATGCAGTGGAACTGAACTTTTCCTAAGTCAGTGCCTTGCGAACCCTGGGGGGAGCAGTAACTGTTCACACACACAGGATGCCGGCGTCAGTTGTTCAGGTAAGACTGGTCTCTTTGGCAAATGCCTCATGTTTCATTTGCTCCCCAAGCATGGCTCTGCCATTGAGCTCCTCCAGCTAGTTGGACACAGCACAAGATGGAGGTCACTCTGTCCATCATACTCATGGAATAACTGTCCAGTCAGCACCACTCTTTTTGTAGGTTATCCTTTCCCAAGTATTTATCCAATCCCTCCTTTGAAAGTTACTACTAAAGATGCTTCCACTGCCCTTTCAGGCACTGTACTCCAGCTGGGTCTAACTGGTGATGACAGCTGAATGTCTGCAAAGATGAATAAGGAACACCATTTATTTAAATTATTGAAGGAATTAATAGGTTAAATGGAAATAAACCATTTCCTCTGGTGGAGCAAGTCCCAGAACAGGGGCCATGATCTTTAAGTTAGAGTTAGGCTGCTGGTGGGTCCTGACAGGAAGTGCTTCTTCATGCATAGCAGAGGAGAAATAAGGACCTCTCCTCGCCCAAAAAAATGAGTGCTGGGGGTCAGTTGAAACTTTTAAGACCAGGATTGATGATCAATATTGGGTAGGGATAACAAGGGATATGGAGCAAAACCAGCTGTATTTATATTGAATGGCTTTGATCTTGTTCTTGTATTGCTCCTGTTGATAAATTCACAGATTAACAGTGTTCCTGTCTCTCTTCCAGGTCCGGTACCATTGCGCCTGGTGAACGGTTCCAATATATGCTCCGGGAGAGTGGAGGTCTATCATAACTTCAGTTGGGGGACCATATGTGATGATGGCTGGGATGTTAATGCAATGACTGTTGTCTGCAGAGTGTTGAACTGTGGGACGGCTTTGTCAGAACAGGCTGGAACCTATTATGGCGCGGGGACTGGGGACATCTGGTTGCATGATATGAGGTGTCACGGAACAGAGACAGCTCTTGCACAGTGTTCTGCCAACCCTTGGGGGAAGAATAACTGCACTCACAAGGAGGATGCTGGAGTTACCTGCTCAGGTGAGTAGTGTGACCAGCAAATAGGTTCAGCGTGGCGAAAATTGGTAAAAAGACAAAATTTAAGGCTCTTTGTCTAAGTGCATGTTTATTTGACTGTAAAAGGCATTCCTAACAAGATTGCTGAGTTGACGTCATAAATGGAAATAAATGGATACGATGTGATAGATTATAGAAATGTGGTTGCAAGGTGAGAAGGTTGGAACTGATTATTCAAGGCCACTTGAATTTCATAAGGGTAGTCAGAAATGAAAATAACGTGGGGTAGCTCTTCACTAAGGATGAGATCAGCGCAGTAATGAGAAATGATTTTGGCTCAAAAAACACGATCTAGAATCAATTTGGGTGGACATAAGAAACAGGACAGAAATTAAGTAATGGGTGGTAACTGTCCATAGCATCACCCCCACTCCGCACAACAGTAGCTACAGTACAACAGAGTATTAATCAAGAAATAAATTGTGTCTGAAATAAAGGTACTGCAATAGTCATGGACAGTTTAAATCTTTGTATAAATTGGACAAATCAAATTAACTACGGTAGTTTTGAGGACAAGGTCATGGAGTGTATTCGAGGAGGTTTCTTCATATCATACCTTGTAGAACCAACCACAGAACTGGCCAATTTAAATCTGATAATGTGTGATGACAGGATTAATTAATTATCTCACAGTATAGGATCTTCTGGGAAAGAATTTTTTTTTCTTTTTGTTTATACATTTAGAGTACCCAATTCTTTTTTTTTCCAATTAAGGGGCAATTTAACTTGGCCAATCCACCTACTATGCACATCTTTTTTTAGGGGGTTATGGGGGTGAGACCCACACAGACAGGGGAGAATGTGAAAACTCCACACAGACAGTGACCCAGGGCCGGAATCGAACCCTGGTCCTCTGTACCACTGTGCTGCCCCTCTGGGAAAGAATGATAATAACATGATTGAATTTCATCCTCATTTTGATGGTGAGAATCTTGAATCTCAAACTTAAATGAAGGAAGTTACAAAGGTGTGAAGATGGTGTTGGCTGAAGTAAACTATAAAATAAATTAAAAAGCAAGACAGTAAATATATAGTGGTAGACATTTAAGGAAATAATTAATTAATTTTAACAACATATATTCCATTGAGAAAGAATAGGGAAAGATGAATCATTCATGGCTAACTAAAGATGTTCAGGAATGCATCCAATTGAAAGTAAAGGCCTACAGTGTTGTGAAGATTAGTGGTAGGGCAATGTTTCAGAAACAGCAAAGGATGATTTTTAAAAAGAGGAAGAAAATAGATGAGAGCAAACAAGCACGAAAATACAGACAAGAAGAGTTTCTGCAGATTCATAAAAGGGAAGGGAATAGCAAAGGTCTCTTAAAGGATGAGATTGACAATATAATAACAAGAATGGCAGGGATGTTGCAGAAATATTTTATTTCTACCTTTATACTAGAAAGCAGTAATAGCACCCCCTATATTGGTAAAAAGTCAGGGAGAAAAACGGAGGGAGGAACATAACAAACATCACCAGAGAAAAAGTACTCGGCAAACTAATGGGACGAAATGCTGACACGTTCCTTGGAGCTGATGGCTTGCAAGGGTATTATAGAATTAGAGAAAAGTTGCAGTAGAGAGGAGGCCATTCAACCTGTTGGCCTGTATCAGCCCTCAGATAGTCTTTTGACTCCCCTGTTTTTACCCCATAGTTCGACAATTTCTTTTCCCCTCTGAGAATTATCCAATTCCGCTTTGAAAGCCATGATTGAATCATTCCAGATCCTAATGACTTGCTGCATAAAAAGGGTTTTCTTCATGTCAATTTTGGTTCACCGCTGTGAACAAACGAGGATTTTTATGATTTATCTTGCCTCTTCTTCACAAAGCACCAATCAAGAACCTCCAAGTACAAAGCGCAAACCATGTAACCCAAGAGAAAGCAAATATGAAATGTGCATTCGGATAAAATAAAGGATTAAAAGGTGAGCAGAGCCGGAGCTCACAAAAACATAACCACTCCCACACACACATCACGTGACACCCCCCCACTCATGTGATTTTGACAAATATGAATCACCCTGCCTTAGCCAGAAGCCTCCCAATTTTATGTCCTTCATTGTCTTGACATCTGGGAGAGATGTGACCCAGTCAGTTTTAACACAGCATACAATACTGTAGTCCCGCAATAAAACTGATGAACACTCAGGAGATGTGCCGGAGCATCGGTTTGATACCATTATATTCCTCCACATTGTCCATATCACAAAGGGCAATATTTGCTGTAAAGACACTGATTTCAGTCATGTCATGAAATCCATATCAATTGGCATTCTGTAACCTAAAATAGGGATTCTGTCAGGCAATCCCAGGCTGCTGTTCAGGAGTAAAGCAACATCTTCAGAGGTCATTGGCCAGCACCCTCAGGATAAACAGACACCAATGACATCACACACTCATTCCCGTCCGCAGACAATTCCTCGAGTGAGGACACCTTCCATTGCTCATTGTCATACTTGAGGATGTTCACAGAATAACACTGCAGGGACCATGTAAGGCTATGGTGCACGGTGATGACCCATAGTCATGGTGAGCAAAAGCTCACAATCATAAAATGTAGGCCTTTGCAAAGTGCAGCTGTGTGAAAAGACAGTGCCATGGCTCACAAAATATACTTCTAATATAGACAAATAACAGCCTTCAAAGCTACAGCATAGTATAATCATTAAACTAGCAAGAACAATTAGTATGAAGTGACAACATTTAATATTCAGATGTAAGATTTACATATGCATTGTGTAATGAAGGTAGGAATTTCAGGTATATTGTAAGTTTTTGGTGCACAGTAAGAAGTCTTACAACAACAGGTTAAAATCCAACAGGTTTGTTTGGAGTCATTAGCTTTCTGAGCGCAGCTCCTTCATCAGGTGAGTATTTGGTGCAGTAAGGGTTAAAAGCCTGGGTTAATATGTGACTATTGCAGTGATGTTTTAAAAAAAATCTTGGTTTCAACACAACTAGGCTTTTTGGAGCCTGAGGTGCAATTAAAGCATTGTAAATGTTTGTCTAATAGACTTATATTGAGAGGGCATTCCTGGGTGAGTAGATAATTAGAGACATTGGACACTTTTTAACAAAAAAAAAGGTAGAGTCCGTTCTGGGTGGGAATCAAGCGCCGGGAACGACCCGTCTATCGAACTACACTTTTTTTTTGGGCCCCTGGTGGGAAATGTCCCGCTCAGGCCACACTTAGCTGCATATCCTGCATTACGGAGCTCCAACAAGCTCAGCTCCTCAGTGTAGGGAGAGATCGGCCCCGATCTCTCGACCCTTGGACTCCCCCAATGCCACAACTCACCTGTTGGGGGGCACTCAAGCCCCCCCGCACCCCACCTCATACCCGCAGAACACCCTCGGGCCCAATCCCCAGCGCAGGCAAAAAGCCAGCTTGATACCTTGGTACTGCCAATCTGGAACTATGACAATGCTTCTGTCAGCCTTGCAGTGCCACCTGGGTATCCTGACAGTGCCAGGGTAGCACTCGGGCACTGCCAGGGTGCCCAGGTGGAACTGCCAGGCTGGCGGTGCCTGGGTGGCACCAGCAGTGCTGGCGGGGATTCAGCCTCTAATTCACTCTCTCCCTACACTGCAGGACGGTTTGAGACTCTTATTTTACCTTCTAATAAGAATCAGTAGTCCGGTTGGTGGGAGGTGTCAAAAATATGACTTTATTGTTATTTACTCACTGGTATACACTTGAACAGGAACGGAATAAAACTTAGAAACAAAATATCAAACAATACATTAAAAAGTCAGACACATGGCAAAATGCGCAAAAGAAAACACTTTAAACACAATCAAAGAGATAGATGATTCAAGAATTCAGGAACAAAGCGCCTCGATCGCAAGGTCCTTCTTTTAAGGGAGTTTCTATCTCTGGTTTAACCCCTCATTCATGTTCGTTGGCTTCTAATTCTCAGCTGAGACCTCCTGGTTTGTTCAAATGAATGTCTATTACTTGAAGGATAACTTAATCAAACATTGGACATTACTTAAAATTGATTGGTTCCTATCAAAACTAGCTTAGCATCTGCATGCGCAGTCTTAGGAAAAGTACTGGATATGTTTTCTCACACTTTGCTGTATCTCACAGCTTGGAGGAGACCTAGCTGGAATTGATTAGTACTTTAGAGAGAACAATCCATTCTCAGTACTGAATGCAATGGAATACAAAATGGTTAATTCATTATATGAGAAAATGACTGGGTTCCCACAGTCAAGACACTTTAAATATTTTGCTTCTTTAGCTATATACATTCAACTAGCCCCTATATGAATAAAATTAGAAATGAAACTATATTCTATCAGATGGTCCTTTTTCATTTTAAATGGACTCTCCTCCCAGGCCACCAAGATCAGGTGGGAGGGTCTCCTGCTCCCAGCCCTCAGAAAGAGGATCTCCTGCCCTGCAGGAGAATCCTCAAGGAGGCCATGGAACAGAGTATTTAATCCTTTTGGGTATAATTTCTTGTTTTGCCACAACACCTGGGCTGCAGTGAGTGAATGTGTGATTGGGTGACATTTAAATACATCACCAGGACCTTTGGCCCTACAAGATAACAGCAGGGCGGAGGAATTATTACCTATCCTGTCATGACATTGTACAAGCTCATTGCTGATTCAAATTAATGAGCTACAAGGCAGAAAATTGGGCGCAAAATCCCAATCCCCGCCCAATGAAAATCAATTTTCAGGCCTGCTACCGCACCTAGTCTCGTAAACATAAATTTCCACCCCCCACTCATGCTTCCCTGCTCATGCCTCTGTCTCCCCTCCTGAGTTCCACTAGACCACACCAGTCAAGCCTCCATCTTCCCCCTTCCCTCTGGTGTTACCTCATGGGCACCTGCCTTGGTGCCGAATGAGAGAAGCACTGAAATATCGCAACACAGATGTTAAAGGTAGCAGTGTCTGTTATGATAGGTACACTATCATTTGTATATAATATGAGTAGATCATCATCATCTGTATGTGTATTATAAGTTATGTGTTTTACTGTTGTACTTCTTGCATCCGACCAACAGGTGGTGCAAGTACACAGGTACGTGACCCGGACGCCCCATATGTTCCAGAAAAAGGTGTTAGTAAGGAGTTCATAGCAGTCGCTTATGAGAGTAGCTCTGTAATATCTTAGTGTAAGTCAGTGTTAGACCATTATTTCCAACTGTATTAATCTTATTCATTTTAGTAATTTGGCAGTGTTAGTAATAAATAACTTTGTTTATAAAACAAAGTCTGATCTTCTTTGTTCAAACGGCAATATCAAGATTCAACCCAATCAAACATTACGGTGTCTACTTACCTCAAAGTCATTGATGAAATGTGGCTCGCCAGATGCATGCCACTTATATACAGCCATGGATCAGACTGTTCTTATTATCCTCCAGTGGGGCAGTTCATTTGGAGGAGGAACATGATTGCTGCAAGCTTGCCTTTTAATAAACATTCATCAGATGCAAGTCAATCAAATGTAATCCGTCATATATCAGGAGGACAGTAACTCACCAATGTTAGGAGAACAAAATTCCAAACAGATTTCCTGATTATGGGAAACTGACTTTCACAAATGCTAAATTTTGCGTGTACGCCCACTGCTGGAGGGAGCAGAAAATTCCACCCAACATTTTAAGTTCAATAGGACTCTTCATTGGATAAGTATATTAAGATTACTGAACCAAGGCAAATAGATGGAGTTAAGATATGGATCAGCCATGATCTTTTATAACAGCAGAATAGTCTGGTGGGGCCAAAAGGCATCTTGCCTGTTTCTGTGCAACAGGTTTGAGGGGCTGACTGGCTTCCTCATGGTCCCAAATTTATACATGTTCTTTGTGTTAATCAGTATCATGGAGTCATAGAATTCCTACAGTGCAGAAGGAGGCCATTCTGCCTATCGAGTCTGCACCAATCATCTAAAAGAGCTCCCTACCTGGACCCTTTCTTCCAGTCTATCCCCGAACCCCATAACCCCACCCAGTCTGCACATCTTTGGACACTAAGTGACAATTTTAGCATGACCAATGCACCTAATCTGCACATCTCTGTGTGGTGATGTGCCTGTGTACAGTTCTGCATATAGTTAGCGATGCGACCTCCAACCAGCTGGTGATAATAGAGATCTATCATGTAATTGGAGACACCCACCAATTGGTAGTAAGACGTACGTGAGGATAGTCGCACTAGAAGTAGCTCCAGGGAAATTCACTGTATTCATTTATTTGTTACCATCTATCACAATTCATTAGTCATCTTTCCATATGTTAATATTGTTAGTAAATCATCTTACAATTCAAAGAACTAGATGTTCTGTGTGCATCTGTACTATGGCCATTACACAGAACGTAACACTTTGGACTTGGAAGTATTCGAATAATTCCAGACCAATTTAACTGTGTTCCCATCTCTATTCCAGGTCCATTGCCTGTACGACTGGTGAATGGTTCCAATGTGTGCTCCGGGAGAGTTGAGCTCTATCTTAACGCCACCTGGGGAACTGTCTGTGACAGTGTTTGGGATGTAAATGCAACGAGAGTGGTCTGTAGAGTGCTGAACTGTGGGATGGCCCTGTCAGCAACAAGAGCTGCGTACTATGGAGAAGGGACTGGGGACATCTGGATGGACAATATGCGGTGTGACGGGACAGAGTCTTCCCTTGATCAATGCTCTGTCAAGCCACCGGTGAGGAGTAACTGCTCACACAGGGAGGATGCCAGTGTGACCTGCTCAGGTGAGCAAATTTAGCCTGATCCTTATATGTGTTTGATGTCAAACTGGTCTGGCTATCAAAATCTAGCTTTCTGGGTTACTCGCCCAGCCTCTAGATTCATAATGCAGACCTCTAGATTTTTTGTCCAGCCATCTGAGTTACCAGTTCAGTCCTGGAGCTCAGGCCCTAGGTTATGAGACCAGGACCTTGTGATACCTGTCTGGGTCCCTGGACGACAAGCCCAGGCTCCTGAGTTACGAGCCCAGGCCCCTGAGTTACCAGCCCAGGCCCCTGGGTTACGAGCCGGGGCCCCTGGGTTACGAGTCAAGGTCATTATGTTACGAGCCCAGGCCCCTGAGTTATGAGTCCAGGTCCTTTAATAAAATTAGAGCCTTTATCTTCCGATTTGATTTCCAACAAATTGAACTCTGTTACTTCCCTTTTACTTCCAATTTCTTCGTAGGGGCCTGGGCCCGTAACTTAGGGGCCTGGGCTCGTAACCTAAGGACCTGGACTCTTAACCTAAGGACCTGGACTGGTAACCTAAAGGACCTGGACTCGTAACTCAGGGGCCTGGGCTCGTAACATAATGACCTTGACTCGTAACCCAGGGGCCCCGGCTCGTAACCCAGGGGCCTGGGTTTGAATTTGAAAGAGCCAAACTGATTGTTTTTGAACAATGGGTGCGTGATTTAAAGATGGAATAAGAGTGTTGGTGTTGTTACAGGAATTCAGAAATTGTTTCCCTTACAATATTAAAATACCCCTTGAGGAACAAACAGTTACCTCAGCGAGGGCAGCTGCCAAGAAGGCCGAGGATTACGAACTGACCTCTGAAACTAAGAAAATAATCAGAGTTCATATCTGTAGGGAAAAAAACCAGAGTGAGGCAGAGGGAAAGGAAATGGATCTTAAGGGAAAACAAAAAGCAGAAAAATAGGAAAATCGATCCCCAACATTGAAAAGAAGAAATGTAGAAGGCAGAGCTGCAGGGCTGAACCCTATGGCCATATTAAAGAACATTGCTGGCCTGCAAGGAAAACCAATGGGAATCTTCCAGCACAGCCTGTATCCGGATGACAAACAAAGGCACAGAAACCTATCAGGATATTGTGTGCAGGGGAGACCTAGTGTTTCCAAAGAATTGGGAAAGGAGATAAACATTTTCCAGGATATTTGTTGTTTACAGACACTGTTAGTGAGGAGAATTGAAGATTTCCCATGCAGAAGCAAGACAAATTCCAAAATGATAGTTAAAAGTCTGACTGGTGCAGACATTGAGGTTCAAATCTACTTAAAAAGTGAACTCATTGCCGGGCTGGTGACAGTGGATTATTATAATCTCAGACCAGACCCCAACAGTGTACAGTAGGATACTGGACTGACATCTCCCAATATTTTATTTTAATTTTGTTAGCCTGTGAGGAAAGGATACTTTGCTCCTGGAGTGATTGCACAAAGAAATAGGGATATGATATTTTAAAACAAAACTTTATTACTAACACAGTATTAAAATGCTTAACATCACACCAGAAAATAACTTACAATTACCGTTTAAAGAATACAACTCAACACAGTGAATATAATGCCCTTACTTATTCTCTTTATTCCCACTTAAACCACAAGAAAATAGACCATCTCAGTTCTCAATTCACCCAAAATACCAACGGCACAGAGTAATACTTCCATTACAGAATTATTATTTGAGAAATAGCTCTCTTAATACTGCTTTACAGAACAGATCTGACTCTGGTCTGAATCCCTGCAGAAATTCTGGCTGCATGTCTTCAAATGCTGTTTGCAACTGGCTTGTTTCAGCTCTCCCCTTGTCCTCAGACAAGTCTACACTGCTTTAAATATAATTAATCTCTTTTAACTAACTTACAATGAGAGCAGAACTATTTCATTGTACACACCTTCAGCTAGGTCAGATCTCAACTGTTTTCTCAAAATACCTGATGCCTTAGCTCCACCCAGCAATGATATCATCTCACCAAGCTGAAAATTAATTAACTCCTCAGGGAATCCCCTTAATCAAAACAAAATTGCATTAGCCCAAGCCTTTTATGATGCCTAATTGCATCTCTGGCTCCTAAAAGCTTTGTTGTCTTTCAAACCAAGATTATTCTACAAACATGATTGCAGCAGTCAAATGCACTCTAACCTCGGCTGAGCAAACTCAACAATTTCAGCAACAAGAATCTTTAAAGTTACAGACAGCTGAAAAGTTTTCAAAAGCCCGACAGGGAGTTACACAATCTATGAAGGTTAATTTGGCAAAGCCAGATCCCATTGAATTAAACAAGGGCCCAATAAAACCCGCAAGGAGGTCAAGAGACAGTAAGGGAGGAACCCCAATTCATTAAAAGTCTTGAGGGAAGTTACTTGTGTATTAAAAGGGCTGAAGACAAACCAAATGAGCTGAAGTAGATAGAAAAGGCATCAACTAAAATGGCTGCCAAAAGTCACCTGACCTTTTACAACTACAATGTTTGTTAAGCATCTAGAAGGCGCCCAAGTGAACTGTAAGTAGACATACCTAGGCATGTGAAGATAGCTGAAATTGAATTGAGCATCTCCACACGGTAAACGGAAGCCCATTGACAATGGCTTCTTTGGGGGTATAAACACCTCTTTCCTATATCACACATTGGAAAAATGGCAGCCATTCAATTCAAATTGAGACATTTAAAATGCTAATCGCCTCAGCTGAACGGCTGAATGGATGGGACCAGGCCTGCCTCCAGACCTGGGTTAACCCAATACTTAAAAGTTTAGTATGATCAGCCAGTTTGGTTGTGAGCCATTTTTGAGTTTTGATCTGTCTAAAGTCGGGTTGAGAACAGCCATTTTGTGCAGAGAATCCCGAAGCCACCCAGAAGTCAGTTCTAGCTCATAGCTCTCGGCTGAATTAACTGTGAACTCCATGCGAGAGCTAGATTTCTCTCTGCCACCCGGAGTCATAGAAGAAGTTGCCCAGAAATCATCACTGCAATTGTATAAGGCATTGGTAAGGCCACACCGGAAGTATTGAATGCAATTTTGGTGCCCTTATCTGAGGGAGGTGTTCTTGTTATGGAGGGAGTTCAGTGAAGCTTTTCCAGGCTGATCCCGAGGATGGCAGGACTGTCATATGAGGAGAGACTAAATTGGTTAGGATTATATAGGATTGGGAACATGTAAAATTCAACCAAGGCGGACCAATGGATTGTTTAAGAAGGAGAAAATATAATATGAAAGTAAGCTAGTGGGGAACATAAAATCTAACTGTAAAACTTTCTATAAGTATGTAAAGAGAAAAAGATTCATAAAAACTAATGTAGGCACCTTACAGTCAGAATCATGGGAATTCATAACGGGGAACACAGAAATGGCTGAGCAACGAAATTCATACTTTGCTTCTGTCTTCACAAAAGAAGACATGAATAATATAACGGAAGTTCTGAGTAACTCAAGTTTTAATGAGGAGCTGAAGGGAATTATTATTAGTCCAGAAATGGTTTTGGGAAATTAATGGAATTGAAGGCGAGTGAAACTCCAGAGCCTGCAAATCTTCATCCCAGAGTACTTAAGAAAGTGGCCCTGGAAATAGTAGATTCATTGGTTGTCATTTTCCAAAATTCTCTGGACTCTGGAATGGTTCCTACAGATTGGTGGTAGCCAGTATAACCCCGCTATTCAAAAAGAGAGGTAGAGAGAAAACAGGCAACAATAAACCATTATCAAGGATTTAATAGCACAGCATTTGGAAAGCAGTGGTATAATCTGGCAAAGTCGACATGGAAAATCATGCTTCACAAATCTACTAGAATTCTTTGACGGTGTAACTATTAGAGTTGACCAGAGAGAACCAGTGGATGTGGTTTATTTAGACTTTCAGAAGGCTTTCGACAAGGTCTCAGGTAGCAGATTACTATGCAAAGTTAAAGCGCATGGGATTACAGGGATTGTAGGTCTTGAGATGGATAGAAAGCTGGTTAGCAAACAGGAAGCAAAAAGTTGGAATAAATGAGTCTTTTTCTGATTGGTAAGCAGTGACTCGTGAGGTACCGTAGGGATCTGTGCTAAGACCCCAACTATTCACATTATATATTCATGCTTTGGAAGTAATTGAGGGAAGTAAATGTATGATCTTCACATTTGCAGATGATACAAAGTTGGGTGGGAAGCTGAGCTGTGGGGAGGATGCAGAGATGCTTCAACAGGATTTGGACAGGTTGAGTTAGTGGGCATATGCAGGACAGATACAGTTAATGTGGATAAATGTGAGGTTATCCACTTCGGTAGCAAAAATAGGAAGGCAGATTATTATTTGAATGGGTGTAAATTCAGAGAGGTGGATACTTAGTGAGATCTTGATGTCCTTGTGCATCAGTCACTGAAGCTAGGTACGCAGGTACAGCAGACAGTAAAGAAGGCAAATAGTATGTTGGCCTTCATGGCAGAGGATTTGAGTATAGGAATAGCGATGTTTCGCTGCAATTGTATAGGGCATGGTGAGGCCACACCTGGAATATTGTATGCAGTTTTGGTGCCGTTATCTGAGGAAGGATGTTCTTGCTATGGAAGGAGTTCAGCGAAGGTTTGCTAGGCGGATTTCTGGGATGACGAGACTGTCACATGAGGAGAGTCTAAATCGGTTAGGATTAAATTCATTGGAGTTTAGTAGAGCAAGAGGAATCTCATAGAAACTTATAAAATTCTAACAGGATTAGACAGGGTAGATTCAGAAAGAATGTTCCCAATGATGGCGATCCAGAACTAGGGGCCAAAGATTGAGGTTAAGGGGTAAACCTTTTAGGACTGATTTGAGGAGAAATTCTTTCACCCAGAAATGCTGAATCTGTAAATTCACTATCACAAAAAGTAGTTGAGGCCAAAACATTGTGTAATTTCTGTGGTGGTATGAATGTGAGCACTGCCATTGGTGCAGAGCATTGGTTCCCCATTGGCTCTGGCTGGCCATGTGCCTCTCGTCCGATTGGCTGGGACTAGTCATGTGACTGCTCACCAATTGGTCGAGAGGCAAGTAGACCCCGCCTCTGAGGCAGGGTATAAGTACCCAGGTTTCCCGGCGGTCGGCCTTTCTCTGTAGTCGACCACCGGGCTAACAACTAGCTGATTAAAGCCACAGTTTGGATCTTCATCGTGTCTCGAGTCCAATTGATGGTACATCAATTTCAAGAAGAAATTAGATATAGCTCTTGGGGCTAAAGGGATATGGGGAGAAGGTGGGATCAGGGTATTGAACTTGATGATCAGGCATGATCATCATGAATGGCAGAGCAGGCTTGAAGGGTCAAATGGCCTCCTCCTGCTTCCATCATCTATGTATGTTTCTAGTATGGGCTAATGAAAAACAAACCCAGGCAGTCTTCAAGTGTTGTGCCGGCAGAACCAGTAAAGAAAAGGGACCTTCGCTACTTACTGAATCTACCTGAGAAGGACAGCATCGATGTATCGATGACAGAAGCCATTGCAGCTGGAGAAAACAAATCTTAAACTTCAATCCTTCATTCCAGACAAACAACACATCACCTGTAAGACAAGGGTCTGCCAACAATATCTTAAAGGAGTGAACTAAATTTAATCTTAATAATTAACTTCTATCTTTATCTGCATGTTAAACTTTGTGTCTATATTTTATTTGATAAATTGGTCACTTTTATACAATTTTCAGCAGTAGTTTGATCATAAACTTACCATTATCTTGTTTAAGAATAAAGCTTTGACTACTGGGTTATTTTTCAATTGAAACAGTCAAATTAAGAAAGGTTGCTATAGGATAATTTTTATTGAAACTACTTACCACAGTGGGATTCGAGTCAGGTGCCCCAGAGCATTACTTTAGGATTACCAGTTCAGTGACCTGTACCACCAGGGTACAGGAGGAAGGCAAATTTTACTCCCATGCCTGCCACAGGACAATGTTTACCAGCTACCATGGTGGGATTTGAGCCAGTGATCCCAAAACATTGCTCTATGTTTGTCAGTTCAGTGACTTATAACACTAGACCACAGCAGGAATCCAAACAGACATACCCACACAAACTCTTAGCTCAATAACCACTTTGAGGAAACACCTTTTATTTGGTTATTTAATCAATGTCTTTAGGATAATTAAAAGACATGATCAGGTTGAAAGAGATAACTTATTTCCAGGGAGGAATCGATAACAAGGGTCAATAAAATTAGAGCCAGGCTGCTCAGGGGTGATGTCAGGAAGCACAAAGTGTAATGGAAATCTGGGACATTTTCTCCAAAAAGTTCTAGATGTTGGCATCTGTTGGAAATTTCAAAACTGAGATTGATAGATTTTTTGGGGGGCTAAGGATTCTGAATTTAGGCAGATAAATGGAGTAAAGATACAGATCATCCATGATGTTGTTGTATGTACAGACTGGGGCTGAATGGCCTGCTCCAGTCCCACAGTTCTTCAATGTTTTCTGTGCTAACCAGTATTGGTACGAGTCTGATACATGGGCTAAAATTTCCAGTTCATGAATCTAGGTAATCTGAGACCAGTCTAACCGTGTTCCCATTCACATTTCAGGTCCGGTGCCTGTACGCTTGGTGAACGGGAGCAACATGTGTTTTGGGAGAGTTGAGGTGTATCGTAACTCTGTCTGGGGGACCATCTGTGACAATGGCTGGGATGTAAATGCAGCGAATGTGGTCTGCACAATGTTGAACTGTGGGACAGCTCTGTCAGCAGAAAGAGGTGCCACCTATGGAGAGGGTTCTGGCGTAATCTGGTCCCTTAATGTGAGCTGTGACGGGACAGAGCCTACCCTCGATCAGTGCTCTTCCAACACATGGGTGGAAACTAACTACACACATAGGCAAGATGCTGGAGTTACCTGTTCAGGTGAGTTGGTTCCCTTCTCAGCTGCAGGGGCAGTGCTTCCTTCTCTGTGAGGGGGAAATGGTTCCCTTTCAGGGACAGCAGCAAGGTTCTTTGCTTAGGTGAGGGGAGAGCATTCTCTGCTTGGGTGAGTGGGGGTCTCCCTGTTCTGCTAAGGGTGGAGAGTTCGCTGTTCCAGTGAGTGCAGAGGAGTTCCCTGTTTGGCCTTCAGTGTGGTCCTTATGTGTGGCGGTTCACAATTTAGTCAAATTGGAGGCCTTGTTTGCTGCATTACCAGCCCAGGACTGCAGATTATGAGACTAGGGTTGTGGATGACCTGCCCATTCCTCTAAATTACAAATTCATGGGTTAACATATGCAATAAAAAATATTGGGCGGGATTCTCTGACCTCCCGCTAGGTTGGGGAATCCCCCGGGGATGCGGCGTGAATCCTGCCCCGCCGCCCCGACACCGGCTGGCATATTCTCCGGCGCCTGTTTTCGGGCGGGGAAGGGATTCACTCCACGCTGGTCGGGGGTGTTGGCAGCGCCCCCCCCCCCGGCGATTCTCCGGGCCCAGATGGGCCGAGCGGCCACCCGCTTTTGGCCATGGTCCCACACGGCAGAACCTGGCAGGTAGGTCGGCTGGGATGGTCCTCGGGGGTGCGTGGCGGGATCCGACCCCGGGGGGGGGGACTCCCGACCCATGGTGGCTTGGCCCGTGATCGGGGCCCAACGATCTGGTGGCAGGCCTATGCCTTGGGGCCACTTCTTCCTTCCGCGCCAGCCCCTGTAGGGCTCCGCCATGGCTGGCGCGGAGAAGACAACCGCCTGCGCATGCGCCAGAGTATGCCGGCCAGTCTTCGGCGCATGCATGAACTCGCACAGTCTCTTCAGCGGCGGTTGGAGAGGCGCCAACCCCTCCGGCGCCAGCCTAGTGCGAGAATTCTGCACGTTCGGGGGCTGTTGACGCCGGAGTGGTTGGCTCCGGTTCTCCCACCGACGTGGGGACTTAGTCCCGCAAAGGGAGAATCCCGGCCATTGTCTTAGGGGAGTTACTGCACAGATTCACCAGCAGAATACTGGGGCCTAAAAGCATTAAATTATTAAGACAGATTGCAGAGACTTGTCTTGCAAGGCGTTGCGTATAAAAAATTAAGGGAGATATGATTGAAGTGTTTGAGACATTTAAAGGATTTCATGAGATAGATGGAGAGAATCTATTTCCACCAGTGAGAAGAATAAACATAACAAGGGAACAAAACCTTAGAGTCATGCTGTTCGGAGTGGATGTCAGGAAGCATTTCTTCACAGAGGGGAGTGGGAATCTGGAACCCTTTCTACCAAAAACCTTTTGATGCTGGAGATCAATTAGAATTTTCAAATCGAAGATTGAAAATTTTTTTTGGTATGGATATTGAGGTTTGTGGAACAAAGCTGATAATTGGATGAACATCTTCATTGATCTAATTCATTAATGGGACAAACTTGAGGGGCTGAAAAACCTATTCTTATTCTTTATGTGATGTGGAGATGCCGGCGTTGGACTGGGGTGAGCACAGAAAGAAGTCTTACAACACCAGGTTAAAGTCCAACAAGTTCATTTCAAACACTAGCTTTCGGAGCACTGCTCCTTCCTCAGGTGAATCTGAGGAAGGAGCAGTGCTCTGAAAGCTAGTGTTTGAAACGAACATGTTGGACTTTAACCTGGTGTTTTAAGACTTCTTACTGTATTCTTTATGTAATCACTTTGCTAAGAACCTAACACTTCGACTAAAACGTTCATTTAATGACTGCAGTGGGAGTCAAGGTTATGCATAACAGTTTAACCATGTTTCCATCTCTAGGTCCTATACCCATACAGCTGGTGAACGGTACGAACATGTGCTCTGGACGGGTTGAGGTCTATCGTAACTTGGTCTGGGGAACCATGTGCGACATTGGCTGGGATGTAAACGCAGCGAATGTGGTCTGTAGAGTGTTGAACTGTGGGACAGCCTTGTCAGCAACAAGAAATGCCTACTATGAAGAGGGGACTGGGGTCATCTGGTCTCAAAATGTGAGCTGTAATGGGACCGAGCCTGCCCTTGACCAGTGCTCTACCAACCCATGGGTGGGAAACAGTTGCACACACAGTCGGGATGCTGGAGTTACCTGTTCAGGTCAGTGCATTTAACTTGTTCCTTGCATGTGTGTTCACAAGTTCTTGTTTTTTGACTCTGCTGTACCCAGCCCAGTCCTTTAAATTAGTGCGACCTAGGCCATTGAATTACTTGATGTGGAGATGCCGGCGTTGGACTGGGGTGAGCACAGTAAGAAGTCTTACAACACCAGGTTGTACTTTAACCTGGTGTTGTAAGACTTCTTATTGAATTACTTGCCAAGGTCTCTGGTCTCCTTGTCCAACAATGTACATTAACCTTTGAGGAATGCAGAAGATTCATCAGTATAATACTGGGGACTATAGGGGTTAAATGATGAAGGCAGATCGCAGCAACCTGTCATGTATTCAGTTAATTATAGAAAATGAAATATTTGGAGATGTTTAAGGGATTTGATAACGGAGGAAAGGGAAATATTTTCATAGAATTTACAGTGCAGAAGGAGGCCATTTGGCCTATCGAGTCTGCACCGGCTCCTGGAAAGAGCACCCTACCCAAGGTCAACACCTCCATCCTATCCCCATAACCCAGTAACCCCACCCAGCACTAAGGGCAATTTTGGACACTAAGGGCAATTTATCATGGCCAATCCACCTAACCTGCACATCTTTGGACTGTGGGAGGAAACTGGAGCACCCGGAGGAAACCCACGCACACAGGGGGAGGATGTGCAGACTCCGCACAGACAGTGACCCAAGCCGGAATCGAACCTGGGACCCTGGAGCTGTGAAGCAATTGTGCTGTCCACAATGCTACCGTGCTGCCCCTCTGCCTCCATTTTGTTTCCTGGATCTTTGCAGGGTTTTGTTTCATTCTAGTTTTTCACTTGATTTTGCTTTCGGATTGCAACTGTTCATGTTTCTGCCATGCACACCTCCTCAAGATACCCAAGAAATTGGTGCAGAGGCAGAGGGAATGGAAATCATGCAGGACAAAAACAAAAGATGTGTCTTGAGGATGGCAGAGGTTCTGATCAGAAGTTGTTGAACCCAGTGTTGAGTCTGAAAGGTTGTAAAGTGCTAAATCAACAGGTGAAGTTCGGTTCCTCGAGCTTGCGTGGAAAGGTGCCATGCAAAAAGGAGGGTTGTTGTGGTGATTGAGGAGTAGATCATAGTGGACGGAACAGTCCCTATGGAATGCTGAAAACGGACAGGAAGGGAAGATATGTTTGGTGTTGTTAGAAAAGGCACATAGATAGATAATGATCCATTGAATATCAAGGCTAATATTGTGGAAGATGACAACAAGGTCTTGTGGCTCAGAGGGCTGCGTCCCTGCCTCTGAACCAAAAGCTCCAGGTTTGAATTCCACTCCAGCACTTGATGGCCAAGGAAGGTGCATTCATAACGTGGTCAAACAGGTTGAGTGTGTTAACCTGCAAATCTTTCCTAACACGCCAATGGCTAACGGTTTGAGCAGGAGAGACCCCTGGTCAGTAATGCTTGATGTGGAGTAGCGTCCCTCAAGCTATAAGCCCCCGGTGACAGACTAGTGATTGTTCCACGGATTACTAGCTATGGAAATGGACAACAGTCTGCCTTAGTGCACCACTCAGTGTGGGAAGAGAATTAGAATTGTGGAAGGTGAGGACAAGCAGAACTCTGTCATGGTTCTTGGAGGGAGAAGAAATGCAGGTCAAGGATCCTGTCAACCATGGTGGAGAGAAAATCTTGATTGATGAAAAAGACTAATCAGAAGAGGGAGATGGAATGTTGCAAGGAAGATGCAGTCAAGCTGGTTCTAAGATTTAATAGCCGAATAGTGAAAATTGTGTGATAGCTTATTCCCCGTTATATTTCTTTGTTGCCGCAAAGAGGAAAGGTATGGAGGTACCCACACTCTGGATATCTCAGCATGATGAGAGTTTTATTAAGAGATGTTGCTCATATAATTAAGATGGTGATCTGCTCACGGCCCTGGCGTCACTACACATCACGTGACGCATAACCAACAGGAATGCATTCCCAAATACATAACACCCCACAGAAATGGAAGCAGAGAAGTTGGGTAAGGAAGGGTGAACGTGAGAGATGGATAGAAATTGGAAACAAAGTTGATGGAATGTTCAAGTTCAGGACAATTGCAGGAAACTGCCCTGATATAGTGATCAGTGTACCTGAAAAAGAGGTGATGGACAGAGCCTATGTAAGACTTGACAAAGAATGTTGTGGATATCCCACAAAAAGACAGGCATAACTGAGACTCATGTGGATACCCATATCAACACAGTTCATAGGGTGAGGCAGTGGCACAGTGGTATTTCCACTGGGCTGTAATCCAGAGACCCAAGATAACGTTCTGGGATCTGTGTTTGAATCCTACCATAGCATGTGGTGGAATTTAAATTAAATAAAAATCTGGAATTCAAAGTCTCAAGACACATCTCAAGACCATGAAACCATTGTCGATTGTTGTAAAAATCCATCTGCTTCACTTATGTTCTTTAGGGAAGGAAATCTGCTGTCCTTACCTGGTCTGGCCTGTAAGTGACTCCAGATCCATAGTAATGTGGTTGATTCCTAAATGCCCTCTGAAATGGCCCAGCAAGCCTTTCAGTTGAACGGCAATTAGGGATGGGCAATAAATTTTCACATCGCATGAATTATTATTTTTTAAATGTGAAGGAAGTGCATTGAATTAAAGGAGATGTTGTTCAAGGTGAGAGGTGCTGGGCAGCAGAAACTGTTTGGGTCCCCATTCAAGGAAGAACTGGAGATCCTCTGACCATTCTGCTGGAGGAATAAAAATGCAAAGAGATTGGATGTCCTTGGTGAAGAGAACATAGAACATATAGTGCAGAATGAGGCCATTCAGTCCATCGAGTCTGCACCAACCCACTTAAGCTCTCACTTCCACCGTATCCCTGTAACCCAATAAGCCCTCCTATCCTTTTGGACACTAAGCGCTTTGGACTGTGGGAGGAAACCGGAGCACCCGGAGGAAATCCACGCACACACGGGGAGAACGTGCAGACTCCGCACAGACAGTGACCCAACGGGGAATTGAACCTGGGACCCTGGCGCTGAGAAGCCACAGTACTAGTCACTTGTGCTACCGTGCTGCCAGTGAAGACAGTGTTTACGACACTCTGGGCCAGTGCACGGCCAATTCCAGCCCCACCTGTTCCAGAGTCATAACACAAGTGAATTAACCAATAATTCTCATAAAAATATCCGAAGTCTTTGGGCCTTGGCTGCCGAATAATTACAGTCGCCAGGTTTGTAAATGGAAACACAATTACTGTTTATAACTATAATGAAATATGCAGCAAATACAGCTGGTTAACTATTATCTATATATCTATATTATCTATATATAACCTAATTCCTCACTTTAACTTGCCCCCACCAGCTACACACCCAAGACAAATAAACAAAGAGGGTGGAAGGATGTAAAAATCATAAATGAAAGGAAAAAGAGTCTTTGTTCCAAATTAAAGTGTTTAGCACACCTTCTTTCACAGCAAGCTCGCAGGTTAAAGTCTCTGTTTGCAACCTGTAATAATCTGTTTTAGCTCACTCAGCTAAATCGCTGGCTTTTAAAGCAGACCAAGCAGGCCAGCAGCACGGTTCGATTCCCGTACCAGCCTCCCCGGACAGGCGCCGGAATGTGGTGACTAGGGGCTTTTCACAGTAAATTCATTGAAGCCTACTTGTGACAATAAGCGATTTTCATTTTCTTCTCTGTAGATAAATTCATCCAGGTTCTCTGTAGTTTCAAGAATACAGCACTCCCAGCTTTTCTGGAGACGGATAACAGATTCTTTATTTTGCAGCCTGTAATGGTTTCTGTGCCGGTCCAGAAATATATCACTCACAGCAGCCTTCCTGGAGAAAGACAGATAGCCAGTTCTTGCCTCTGTCCTGCCAGGATCAAAACTGAAACACCGTGGAAATCTGGCAAGCATTCCATTGGGATAGGATCCAATCACCACGTCACTGGGCAGAGTACGGCCTTTTGAGCCAATTCATTGGCCATCAGCCAATCAATCAAACTGAGTCTCACCCCATCTCTCTCTCTGGTGCCAACAAATCTGCATCCTCCTGTTCAAACCAGCTGAGACTAGCAGAGTTCTCTCCTGTAACCTCTGAATTCTGCTGCATTCCGTAAAGACACGTGTCCATTAGCTGACAATGCCACTTCCTTGGAAACAATAGCTTTCAGCTGTGCAGCCAGAGGCTGCCACTGTCAGTGGGAGTTAAAGTGACATTCAGCATATTACCACAAAAAGGGCTCTGTCCTGGCAGTGTCCAGTGGGGAGGCCATAACGTAGTGGTATTGTCACTGGGCTAGTAATCCAGAGACCCAGGGTAATGCTTTGATGTCCTGGGTTCGAATCTCACTATGGCAGATGGTGAAATTTGAATTCAATTAAAAACAAATCTGGAAGTAAAAGTCTGATGAAGACCAAGAAACTATTGCCGATTGTCGTAAAAACCTATCTGTTTACTAATGTCCTTCAGGGAAGGAAATTTGCTGTCCTTACCCAGCCTGGCCTACGTGTGACCCCAGGCCCACACAGCAATGCGGTTGACTCAAATAAGCAATGCGGTCCCTGAAATAGCCTATCAAGCCACTCAGTGCCCACATCGCAAGAACGAATAAAACAAAAAACATCCATGCATTAAAGTAATAACAGCAATAAAGGGGAAAAAGGGAATACACAGGAAGGACCCTCACAACAGGGGGACAGGAAATTGTTCTCCCATTATTATTTCCCTCAAACATTATGGTCGTGATCTAACGGTCACATTGTACGCGGCACAAATCCGTGTGAGCCAGTTAGGTCGCAGGAGTGTGGCCAATATCGGGATCGGCTGGGCGTAGATCAGGTTTCGATCCAGCCGGCCTGCTGCCGTTGGCGGGTTCATATCCCACCTTGATGTGGTGAGAAACCAATTGAGGACAATCTCTCCATATCGCTAACAGGACAGACCCTCTACCTAATGGCCTCCTGTGATCTAACCAGCTCTCCAGCGAGTGGGCACGAATATGCCCTTTACCACACCTATTTAAAAATGGTGGCTCAGGGAATGGGAGGAGGTGAGTAGCCATCTTTGAAATCGGACATTAACCCCGGGGGCTCTGGAGCTGCAATACAGTGCTCATGGCGGGGGGGGGGGGGGGAGCGTCCAGGGGATGGGCCCAGTCGGGATGGATGGATGCCATCGGTGTGGGGGGGGGGGGGGGGGGGGGGGGGGGTCGCATCTGGGCTGGGGACAAATGGCTCAGCTACCGATGGTGCCTCCCTCCTACCCAAGTACCCTCTCAGGTGATCCTCTATCTTTTAAGCCCTCCATGCTCTACAGCTACATCGTGGTGAGACCCCAGAATGCACACCAGAGGTGGAGGCAGCCTGCTGCTTTCCGCGCCATGTGGCCTTTGATGCCTCTAGCGTGCATCCTCTGGAGATCCTACCCGTGGCACTCGACTCGCCGTGCCATCCTGTTACACCGCTGACCTCGAGATATGCCGTTGTCAGGAGGAGGGGACTTGCGGGAGCTGGAGACCGCCATCAACTCCATTTTGGAAGGTCCTGGATCGGTCTGTTGCACTCCTTCCTCCCAGACTGGACCTGTAAGGCCCTGGAGGCCACCATGGGATGGAGGGGCACCTAGATTGAGCTCCAGAAGCTCATGCGTCACCTGGTTCTGCCAGCCCTAGCGGCTCCCCATTGTCTGTACTGTGGTGGCAACACCCTCAGCACTGCTCCCCTGTGACTGGGCCACACCCTGGCGTACCTTGCCAATGTTCACCTGTATCTGGAACATGTTCCTCAGCGACTGGGACATGCTGTAGAGTGGCTCAGCAATGCCCACCTGAGACTGGGACATTCGCCGTAAGATCCACCAGCGTCTGGGACATATTTCCCCACCATTGGTACGTGTTGTCGAGCCATGGCCTTCACTGACTGTGTAACACCTTGGGCACCACCACACATGGTGCTGACATCATGCTGCAGCCTTTTCACTGCAGTAATCACCCTAGCAGTGATGGCACCATCTCCTGTGCCCGTAGCCTTTGGGACTCCTCCAATCGGCTATGGACCCACTGGAGTGTCGCTGACATTCCCTCCTGAATCTCACGGCAGCACCCTAGTGTCTGTATATGTTCTGGGATAACCTGTTCCAGAGGCTCGGCATCTGGCTGGGGCCGAGCTGGGACCGGGGATCCAGCAGACCGCTGACTGCTGTCTCGCCTGGACATTCCTGCCTCCACCTGATGTGCATTGGTGACCGTGTGATGTTCACCAAATCATGCCCCAGAAGCCAGTCCACTAATATCGCCCACCGAGGGCGTGTTCCTGAGCTGGTGGAAGTGGGGATGATAGTTGTGAAGCATCGATGGTGGCATCCTCGGACCTCTCCTCCAAGGTGTTCTCTTGGATGGCAAGGAGATGACCATCCGGATAGACAGGAACTATCAGATGGGGATCCTGCGGGACAATGGACATATGGCCAGTGCAAGGGAAGGATCATCTTGTCTGACATGCAAAACTCACTTGAGACAGGTTACTTGGCGCGGGCTGGTGGATCCTCACCTCTGTGGTGCAGGCCAACCTCGATGTCGGTAACCGTTCTGTCCTCGGTCATCCTGCGACCTCCAGGTCCCATTCCTCACACTGGGTGAGGGCTCTGATGTCCGGCACCCGCCGCCCGACTGGGCTCTCTCCCGCCTACCGTGTGCCAACTTCTCCTGCGGGGACAAAGAGAGCATTATGTGTGTGTGTGTATGTGTGTGTGCGCTATGGTGGGTAACAGGGGTGGGCACCACTGCTGGGCATGGGTGGATTGTGCTAATGGGTGCCAGGGTGTGCTGCGGCACAGGTGCAGTATTGTGTTGGGAGGGGTGCGGTGCCAACCGCTGGCTCATTGTGGGGGTGAGGTCTGGGGGTGGCAGGTGGGACCAGGAGCAGGGGCCAATGCCTACCTACCTTTGTGGACTGGTGGAGGTCGTTGAGCTTCTTACGGCACTGTATCGCGGCCCTCCTGGTTACTGTCCGCAAGCTGACAGCCACTGCCTCCCCGGTGGCAACGGCTGACCTGTGGCTAACCCTCCAACCCCATCGGGGGACTAGGGATCCAACTCCACCGCGTCCAGCCATCTGGCCAGGTTGGCATCACCAACGCTGGGCTGCGTGGTAGCATATTACATGCAGTCTGGGGTTTGCTCAGAGGGAGAGGTTTAAGAGCTGCTCCCCCTTGTTAGCATGGAGCTGCCAGGCACGGTCCAGACGAATCAGCTGGTGGGACAGCCATTTCCACTGTGAAGCCCATGGGGCATCATTACCACCCCTAATTGACGTTAGGTACTGTTCGCGGTCTCGCCAGATTGGCCGCCAGGAAGCACCCGGCAAGTCTCGCTTGCTACCGCACTTCGTGCTTCTCCTGTTGGATTGAGCCCGACATTTCTAACTTTTCCCAATTCTTTTTGTTTTAATATTTTTATTCTCCACCTTTTTCACATTTATCAAATTTTCCTGTCTCCCTGGGGGTCCCCTTTTTTGCTGCTTTTCTTGCTCTCCTCCCACAGCACCATGAAACAATCACTCGTTTTTTTTCTCTTTTTGTTCTAAACTCGCCAAAACTCCCACCGATCTGTTCCCCGAACGTGAGGAACACGTGAGACGAAACAAGGAGAAATAAAATGACGAGAAAACGCAAGGCCAGAAGCCACACAGGGACCAGACGTAGAAGGGGTCTGGTGCAGAGGCAATTGGATGAGTGGACCAGCGCACGGCGCAGCGGAGCACAAGTCTCGCCGGAGCGAAAAGGGTGGAATAGCCAAGTACAAAACCCTCCGTCACCGGGAGGGAACTGGACGGCAGCATCCCTCTCAGAGGCATTGAAAGAGCACTGTCAAGAAATTAAAATGGGGGGCACTTCCGGTGACGGCGGGTGGCAGGCAGCCGCACATTGGAGGGCTCCCGTTCGGGAACCGCATTTTTGGGGTTTAACGCCCGGTCCCAGGGGCAACAGAGGCGGAAAAAGCAGGGAGAAGGCACAGTGAAGGGAAATGTTGAAAATAAGTAAAAAATCGTGTGGTGAATGTGTAACCACTATAAACTCACACTGTACATTACTGTGTCCCTGTGGGCTCCATCTGTGAGCTGTTGCGCGGCTCTGCCCACAGGGGGAGATGAGGAGCATGTACAGGGCTCCGCCCTTGGCTCCGCCCCCAGCAGGAAGTATAAGTGCTGTGGTCCTGCGAGTCCGCCCTCAGTTCAGTATAGTCGCAGGCAGGCTCAGTTGTAAGCCGATTAAAGCCACAGTTTACTTCAACTCGTGTCTCTGAATGAATTGATGGTCGCATCAAAACGGCCGTGAAAAAAGCGGCTGAAAGTCCGTCGGGGAGTGGAAAGGTCACCCCGGGGATGGCAAGGAAAGTGGAGGCTGGGGCACCAGGGGAGGCCGCATTGCCCACGGCTGAAGGAATGACTAAGGTGATGGCCGCGGAACTCGAAAGGCAGTTCGCAAAACACATGGAGGCGATGAGGAAGGAGATGGGGGCAGTATTGAAAGTGCTGGTGGAGGAGGCGATTGCCCCGGTGAGGACGGCGGTGGCGAGCGTAGTGGCGGAGATGTGGGAGCAAGGCGAGGCACTGAAGGAAGTGGAAGAGACATTATTGCAGCACAGTGATCAACTTACCTCGATGGGGAAGGAGATGCGGAATGTGATCGAGATCAACAAGGATCTGCGAGCCAAAATGGACGACTTGGAAAACAGATCCAGGTGACAGAATCTGAGGATCATGGGACTGCCCGAAGGAGTGGAAGGCTCGAGGCCGATTGAGTATTTTGCCATGTTGTTGGCGAAGCTATTGGGGGAGGGGGACGATCCCTCCCGATATGAACTGGATCAGGCTCATCGGTCATGGAGGCCTGTACCAAAGGCGAGTGAGCCGCCATGAGTAGTGACTCTGTGTTTTCGTAGGTACAGTGTGAAGGAGAAGGTCCTGTGCTGGGCCAAGCAGAAGCGGGTGGTGCAGTGGACTGGAGCTGGTATACACATATATCAGGAATTTATGGTGGAGCTGGCGAGGAGGCGGGCTGCCTTCAACCGGGTGAAGAAGGCACTGTACATCAGTAAGGTGCAGTGTGGCATAGTATACCCAGCTAAGTTGAGGGTGACCTACAATTCCAATTTATTAAGCAGAAATTTTACAACGATGGATCTCCGCATCAAGCCGGATCGCCTGCAGCTGCACGCTCAAGCAGACAACGCCAAGTCGGCCTTCGCACATTGGCTAGCTTGCTTCGAGGCCTCCATCGGATCTGCGACTGTACCACCCTGAGAGGCACAGAAGCCCCAGATTCTGTATACGCGGCTGAGCTCCGATATCGTTCCCTTCATCCGGGACGTGCCTACCTACGCTGAGGCCATGGCACTACATGCACGCCCTGGTGAGGGACTGCGATTGCCAGGACGTTTCGGCTGTTGAACGTTCCAAACTCCTAATTAGGGATGCTTTCGATACAGGCATAGGGTCGGCGTACATCCGCCAGCGCCTCTTAGAAGGGGCTACCCTCGACCTCGCCCGACCAAGAAACTCGCAACCTCACTAACGGTCGCCTCCCGCAATGTACAAGCAAACGCCCCCAACCGCATGGCGCCCCCCTCCTGGACATCATACACCCCATCATGGACCCCACCAGCGACCATCCCAGCCAACCCCAAACCCAAGCCTGCTCCGCGCGGCAGCCAACCAACCCCAGGGGACCCAAGTTCTACTTCTCCGGACAGAAAAAGCACCCCCGACAGCGCTGCCCGGCGCGGAGCGCACTCTGCAAGGCCTGCGGGAGGAAAGGACATTTTGCTGCTGTGTGACAGGCCCGCTCGATCGCTGCTGTAACCAGGCCCATTGTCCCTGCACCCCCCACGTGCGACCCGTGGGCGCCACCAGGACCACGACGCTAACCTTTCCAAATTCCTCCACACCACCAAACTCCTCAACCTAACGTACATCAAGGAGAAGTTCGTGTTCAGCACCAACCGCTTAGCCATCCTCCGCTATGTGGTGCAAAATGGAGTTCTAGGGCCCAACTCCGATCGCATGTGCCCCCTCATGGAGCTCCCACTGCCCCAAGGCCCTCAAACGATGCCTGAGGTTCTTCTCATACTATGCCCAGTGGGTCCCTAACTATGCGGACAAGTCCTGCCCATTCATTCACTCCACAGTTTTCCCACTGACAGCTGAGGCTCACCAGGCACTTCAACCATGTCAAGGCCAACATTGCCAAGGCCGCGATGCATGAGGTCGCCGAGACGCTCCATTCCAAGTCGAGAGCGATGCATCAGATGTTGCTCTGGCCGCCATCCTCAACCAGGCAGGCAGGCCCGTGGCATTCTTTTCACGCACCCGCCCTCCATGCCTCCGAAATTCGGCACTCTTCCGTCGGGAAGGAGGCCCAAGCCATCGTAGAAGCTGTGCGCCATTGCAGGCATTACCTGGCTGGCAGGATATTCACCCTCCTCACTGACCAACGGTCGGTTGCCTTCATGTTCAACAACACACAGCGGGGTAAGATCAAAAATGATAAAATCTTGAGGTGGAGGATCGAGCTCTCCACCTACAAGTACGAGATTTTGCATCGCCCCGGTAAGCTCAACGAGCCCCCCGATGCCCTATTCTGAGGTACATGTGCCAGCGCACAAGTGGACCGACTCCACACCCTACACGACGCTCTCTGTCACCCAGTTCTTTCACTTCATAAAGGCCCGCAAACTGCCCTACTCCATTGAGGAGGTCAGGACTATCATTAGAGACTGCCAGGTCTGCGCGAAGTGCAAACTGCACTTCTACCGGCCAGACCGAGCGCACCTAGTGAAGGCCTCCCGCACCTTTGAACACCGCAGCGTGGATTTCAAAGGGCCCACCCCTCCACCGACCGAAAAACGTATTCCCTTAATGTGGTCGACAAATACTCCAGATGCCCCGATATGACGTCTGCCACCATCATCAAAGCCCTCAACACCATATTCACTCTGTTCGGTTTCCCCGCCTACATCCACAGCGACCGGGGATCCTCATTTATGAGCAATGAGCTGCGCCAGTACCTGCTTAGCAAGGGCATTGCCTCGAGCAGGACGACCAGCCACAACCCCTGGGGAAATGGGCAGGTGGAGCAGGAGAATGGGACGGTCTGGAAGGCCGTCCAGCTGGTCCTGCGGCCCAAGAATCTCCCGGTCTCCCGCTGCAGGAGGTCCTTCCCGATGCCCTTCACTCCATTCGGTCGCTACTTTGCACTGCGACTATTGCAACCCCCATGAACATCTCCTTGCCTTCCCCAGGAAGTCCACCTCCGGGGTTTCATTCCCAACGTGGCTGGCAGCTCCAGGACCCGTTCTCCTCCGCAAGCACGTGCGGCTCCATAAGGCGGACCCGTTGGTCGAGAGGGTACTGTTACTCCATGAAAACCCGCAATACCCTGACAGTCGTCAAGACACAGTCTCCCTCAGGGATCTGGCACCAGCTGGGTCCCCCCCCCTCTGCCCCGGTGCCACCCTTCCTCCCCCCAGCACACCCCACCATAGCCTCCACTCCAGGACGATCCGTCCTCCCCTTGGTTCCACCCGGGGATAAAGATGAGGCCGACACGCTCCCGGAGTCACCGGCGACTGAACCGACCCCTGCATTGCCACTGGGACTGCGGTGCTCACAATGGAGGATCAAGGCACCTGATCGGCTGAATTTGTGAACTTTCCCTAAAATGTTAACCTATGCATACAAATAGTGTTCCACCACCCCTGCTGGACTCTTTTTTTTAACAGGGGGTGAATGTGGTAGTCACCACTGTTGTATATATATCACATATAAGGTGTAATACGGTAAGGCTCCTGTACTACAGGTACGGGGGTAGATCCCTTCCTGCAGGCTCCACCGAGTAGGCGGAGTATAAATGTGTGGGCTCTCCGAGCTGCAGCCATTTCGGCAGCAGCTGCGGGAGGCTACACATCTCTGCTTAATAAAGCCTCGATTACACTCTACTCTCGTCTCGTCGTAATTGATAGTGCATCAAGACTGTAAATAGACACCTAAGAAGAATCCTTTGTGACTATAATATATGAAAACGAACGGCAATGTATATAATTTTGAAAATGGCAATAAAAAAATTTTTGAAAAAAGGAAAAAGAGTCATTAATTTATACATTCCAACACTCCCCACCCACCCCCAAGTCCCACGAATGTTCGATGTCATCCAATTCATGAAAATGCATGATGAAAAGGCTCATGAGTTGTAGAACCCTTCTATCCTCCCCCTCAACTCGAACTTTACTTTCTCGAGCGTTAAGAACTCCAGCAGGTACCCCGCCATGCCGAGGCACAGGGCAGAGAAGCCAACCTCCACCCCAACAGAATGCACCTTTGGGCAATCAATGAGGTGAAGGCTAAGATATCTGCCTGTGAACCTGCTTCCAACCCCAGCCGACGCAACACCGCGAATATGGCTTCCAGGGGACCTGATTCGAGTCTCACGTGCACCACCTTTGAGATTACCCCAAAGATCTCCCTCCAACACCACTCCAGTTTTGGGCAGAACCAAAACACATGAACATAATTTGCGGGGGCCTCCCAAGCGCATTCACAAACATCCTTCACCCCCTTAAAAAGTTGGCTCCACCTCGTCCTTGTGAGGTGCGTCCTATAAACCACCTTCAACTGTATCAGCCCCAACCTCGTGCATGATGTTGACACATTCACCCTTCGTAGCACCTCACACCACAACCCCGCCTCCATGCCCTCCCCCAACTCTTCCTCCCACTTTGCCTTAATCCTATCCAATGATACCTTATCTTCTCCCAGAATAATCCCATAAATCGCTGACACCACACCTTTCTCCAATCCTCCAATCCCCCACTCTCAATATCTCTTCCAACAGTGTGGGAGCCCGTGCAATCGGAAAGCTCTGTACCTCCTTCCTGGCAAAATTTCAGACCTGCATATACTTAAACATCTCCCCATGCCCCAACCCACATCACCGCCCCCCCCCCCCCCCCCCCCCCCCCCCCCCCGCCCTCCCAGTTCCTCCACTTGCAAACCGGTCTCCCATAAACAAGTCCTTTAATGCCCTAACTCCCCTCTCCTCCCATCAACTTTACCCAATCATGATGAATGGTCACGATAGAGTTGAGGTGTATCGTAACGTTGACACTGGCTGGGACCTTGTAGTCCTGCCGAAAGACAATGGAATTTCAGCTGTCCCAGCCATGGTAATGCGGGAAAACCCTGGTCTCTGTTTCTGTCTATGAAGATTGTGTCTGATTTGCTGAGTATTTCATGCATTTTCTGTTTTTATTTCAAATTTCCAGAATCCACAGTATTTTGTTTTTGATACATTTGTTGTGTAAAGAAATGAAGGATGATGGAACCAAAGCAGGTAGATCGAGTTAAGATAGTGATCAATAATGTTCTAATTGAATGACAGTAAAGGCACAAGGGGATGACTGGCCTCTTCAGGTTCCTAATCCAATTGGTAGGAGACTGATACCTGGGCTCCAATGTGCTGATAATGACTCCATTAAGAGTTCAAATAATCCCAGACCTTTTCAACCGTGTATCTATCTTTATTCCAGGTCCAGTGCCCATACGTCTGGTGAACGGTCCGAACATGTGTTCTGGGAGAGTTGAGGTCTATCGTAACTCCAACTGGGGAACTGTCTGCGCAAATGGTTGGGATATTAACGCAGCGAGTGTGGTCTGCAGAGTGTTGAATTGTGGGTCAGCCTTGCCAGTAACACAAAATACCACCTATGGAGAGGGAACTGGGGACATCTGGTTGAAACACGTGAGGTGTGACGGGAGCGAGATTTCCCTCGATCAGTGCTCTGCTGGCCCACAGGCGGGGAAGAACTGCACACACAGTGAGGACATTGGAGTGACCTGTTCAGGTGAGTGGAGTTATTTACTTGGCTTAAATTTTATTATATACTCCTCATTAGTGTTTTCTCACAAACTTTGTGAGTGGGGTTGAAACTTTCATTTTCTGGGTTACTAACCCAGACATCTGGGTTACTTGTCCAGTAACCCTATTGACCTTGGAGGGGATGCAGCACGGATTTAGCAGAATGATACTGGGGACAGGGAAGTGTTCAATTAGTACAGTTTACAGAGATGAGGCTTTATGAATACAGAACATGAAACAGTGATCTAATTGAAGTGTGTTTCAGATGTTTAATGGATTTGATGTGGTAGATAGAGAAGGCTAGATTTTTCCTGCAGCAGTGGGAAACAGATGTTGCCAATGGTCCCAGGTTTAAATTCTCCCTTTGGAGGAAACGGTCACTCATTAGGATTTTCACAAAGGCACCCACTTAATTGCCATGGAGGGTGGTGGGTGAAGTATTGAAGCTGGAGGGCTACTCGGAGACCTTCTAGATTTAGAGGAGCAGCAGGCTAAGATGAATGCTAAGTAAAAGGTAAGACGCCTCAGCATGGTGGCTCTGTCTCACCAACCTTTTGAAAACTTTAAATAAAAGATGGACCCCGTGGTTAGACCACCACTGTGGGGGAGGGTAGAAATTCTGCAGGCCTCCTGGGAGCCTATCTTCAGGCACCACAACTGTTCATGGTCAGTATGGTCAGTATGGGACAGCACGGTAGCATTGTGGATAGCACAATTGCTTCACAGCTCCAGGGTCCCAGGTTCGTTTCCGACTTGGGTCACTGTCTGTGCGGAGTCTGCACATCCTCCCCGTGTGTGCGTGGGTTTCCTCCGGGTGCTCTGGTTTCCTCCCACAGTCCAAAGATGTGGAGGTTAGGTGGATTGACCATGCTAAATTGCTTTTAGTGTCCAAAATTTCCCTTAGTGTTGGGTGGGGTTACTGGGTTATGTGGATAGGGTGGAGGTGTTGACCTTGGTAGGGTGCTCTTTCCAGGAGCCAGTGCAGACTCGATGGGCCGAATAGCCTCCTTCTGCTCTGTAAATTCTATGTATGAAAAACTGGAGGCCAACTGGAAAATTGCAGTTGGCATCATTCAATTGGGGTTAATAAGGTTAAGGAGTCTAGTCAGCTATATGCCTTATGAGGGCGAATATCCAGCCAGTCCTGAACCCACCTTGTCTAAAATGGTTGGCGTCAGGAACATTATTGGGAAGCAGCATGCAGGCTGGCACCAACATATCTGGGCACATCCATCTCCGTTCCTGTCTCTCGCCTGAAAATCCTGCCCAGTGAAATTATTTCTTCTGGTGGGAAGAATCTAGAGCAAGTGGGCATAATATTTAAATTAGAGCCTGGCAAGTTTTGGCACATGACAGGAAGCACGTCCCCATCCATAGGATAGTCAAAATCTCAAACTTTCTCCCCCAGAAAGCTATTGATGCTGGGTATTAGTTGGAAATTACAAAACTGAGAATGATAGAGTTTTGATGGTGAAAGGTATTAATGATTACTGAAACAAGGTGGGTGGATGGAGTTAAGATACAGATCAGCCATGATCTTATTGAATGGCAGTACAGACTTGAGGCGCTGAATGTCCTCTTCCTGTTTCTACTTGTTCCTTTTTCCTACTTCCTACATATTCTCTCTGTGCTAATCTGCATTGGGAGAAGACTGAAACCCAAATGATAATATCCAACTGAATTATCTTGTGAAGTGCATGTAGTCCCAGACCACTTTAATCATGTTCTCATCTCTATTCCAGGTCCAGTGCCTGTACGGCTGGTGAATGGTAGCAACGTATGCGCTGGGAGAGTTGAGGTCTTTCGTAACTCCATCTGGGGGACTGTCTGTGACAATGGCTGGGATGTAAAAACAGCAAATGTGGTCTGCAGAGTGTTGAACTGTGGGATGGCCCTGTCAGCAGAACGAGGTGCCACCAATGGGCAGGGTACTGGAGTAATCTGGTCCCTTAATGTAAACTGTGACGGGACAGAGCCTGCCCTCGATTGGTGCTCTGCCAACCCATGGGTGGGGATCAATTGCAGTCACAGTCAGGATGCTGAAGTTACCTGTTCAGGTCAGCACATTTATGCTGTTCCTTGTTAGTATGTTATTTTGCAAACTGACCTAATGGAATTGAAACTCTTGTTTTTCGACCCTGATTAGCATCCAGATCTCTAGATTACCACCCAGGTCATTGGCGTGACAGCCGTGATCCCTGGATTACCTAGCGTCCGGGATTATCATTTCAATGTTGGGATTATGAGCCCAGGAGCTACATTTCTACCAGAGGGTTCTGGATTAGAACCCTACAGTGCAGCCATTTAGTCCATCGAGTCTGCATTCGCCCTTTGGAAGAGCACTCTACCTAAGCCCATGGCCATACCATATCCCTGTAACCCCACCTAACCTTTGGCTGCTAAGGGGAAATTTAGAATGGCCAATCCACCTAAACGGCACAGTGTGGGAGCAAACCAGAGCACCAGGAGGAAACCCACGCAGACAATGGGAAAATGTGCGAGAACCACTCGGGGGCCCTGCCAGCCTCCTGCAGATGGGAGAATGACGTGGGGACATAGCTCCATTATTGAAAAGTCCAGCTCCAGGTATCTGATCTCCTTGTACCAATAATGTACGTTGATCTTGGTAGAAACAAGTACAGATTCATCAATATGATACCACGGGCTAAAAGAGTTAAATAATGAAGACAGATTGTACAACCTAACTTGCATCCAATTAACTGTGGGAAAATGAAATATTTGAGAAGTTTAAAGGATTTCATCTGAAAGGAGAATACAGAACAAGGGGCCATAAATTAAAAATGAGTGTAAGGGTAGCACAGGTGGATAGTACTGTGTCTTCTCAGCACCAGGGTCCCAGGTTTGATTCCCCGCTGGGTCACTGTCTGTGCGGAGTCTGCACGTTCTCCCTGTGACTGCGTGGGTTTTCTCCGGATGCTCCGGTTTCCTCCCACAGTCCAAAGACGTGCAGGTTAGGTGGATTGGCCATGGTAAATTGCCCTTAGTGACCATAAAAAGGTTAGGTGGGGTTATTGGGTTACGGGGATAGGGTGGAAGTGAGGGCTTAAATGGGTCAGTGCAGACTTGATGGGCCGAATGGCCTCCTTCTGCACTGTTTGTTCTATGTTCTATGTTCATTCAGGGGCGATGTCAGGAATTACTTCTCCACACAAGGGGGAATGGAAACCTGGGATTCTCTCCCCAAATATTGTTGATGCTGTGAACCAATTGGAAATTGGTGGAAATGATAAAGAACAAACACAAAAGATGTGTCTAGAGGAGGTGTGAATGGCAGAAACACAAACATTTGCAATGCGAAAGCAAAAGCAAGAGAAAAATTAGAATAAAAATGAACCCTGCAAAGATACAGGAAACAAAACAGGGGCAATCCTTGATGAAGGAAAAAAAGAGGACAAATCAGAAGAGCTGGTATGGAATTCACAATGATGGAGATGGAGCAACTGGAAGAATGGAATGGCATCCATTGCAAAGACAGAGTGTAAGCAAGTGTAGTCAAGGTGGTTATACGATTCAGAACTCTAATATGAATATTAGATGGTGACATGATGGCACAGTGGTTAGCACTGCCATCTCAATGCCAGGGAGTCTGGTTCGATTCTGACCTTGGGTGACTACCTGTTTGGAGTCTGCACACTGTCCTCGCGTCTGCAGGTTGTGCAGGTTGGTTGGATTGCTCCTTCATGTTCAAAGGTTAGGTGAGGTTATGGGAATTAGGTGGGGGAGTGGGTCTGGGTAGGGTGCTCTTTCAGAGGGTCGGTGCAGACTCGATGGGCCGAATGGCCTCCTTCTGCACTTTAGGAATTCTATGATTCTATAATTGGTTGATAGAATATTCTCAGAAATGGAGACAGCATTGGACAATGTGATTCTGAGCAAAGGATAGATATTGATAACAAATGTTCCAGTTCAGGGCAAGAACAGAAAACAGGCCTGATACAGTCAGCAATGTACCAGAAAAAAAGATGAGGGACGGGGCCTATTTAGGACTGGAAGAAAGAATGTTCCATATATCCCACAAAAAGGCAGGCATAGTTGAGATTCATGTGGGTATCTATAGCAACACCATTTATGTAAAGCGAGTTGAGTTTAAGGAGACGTTCTTCAAGTTCAGGAAAGCTGTGGTGGGTGGTGCTGATGGAAACTGCTTAGGCCTCCAATCGAGGGAAAATAGAGAGCTCTCAGACCATTCTTTTGGGGAGTTAAAATGCAGAGTGATTGGATATCCATGATGAAGAGAAGACAGGTAGGGTCTGAAAATTGTTCTTTTTCTATTCTCATTGATGGAATTTGATGATGAAACCTTCCATATCAGCACTCCTGATTTGTCTTCCCCAACTGCTGCATTTTTAACTTTCCCAGTTCAAATGATAGTTGATTGGCTTTCTGTTCTATGCAGATGTGACCTGACCTGCTGAGTATTTCTTGCATTTTCTGTTTTTATTTCAGATTTCCAGCATCCACGGTATTTTGCTTTTGATACATTTTGGTTGTGTAAAGATATTAAGGGTGGTGGAAACAAGTCAGGTAGATGGAATTAAGATGCAGTTTAGTCATGATCTAATTGAATGACAGTACAGAGCAGAGGACTGATTGGCCTCCTCCTATTCCTAAGCTCATAAATGTTCTCTGTAGTAAACCTTATTGATCGGAGATTGAAACCCGACTGCCATGTCCAACTGACGACTCCACTGAATATCCAGTGAATCACAGATCACTTTAACCATATACCCATCTCTATTCCAGGTCCAGTGCCCATACGTCTGGTGAACGGTCCGAACATGTGTTCCGGGAGAGTTGAGGTCTATCGTAACTCCAGCTGGGGAACTGTCTGCGCAAATGGTTGGGATATTAACGCAACGAGTGTGGTCTGCAGAGTGTTGAATTGTGGGACAGCCCTGTCAGTAACACAAAGTACCACCTATGGGAAGGGGACTGGGGACATCTGGTTGAAAGATGTGGGGTGTGATGGGAGTGAGATTTCCCTCGATCAGTGCACTGTCAACCCCCAGGTGGGAAATAGCTGCAAACACAACGAGGACATTGGAGTGACCTGTTCAGGTGAGTGGAGTGATTTACTTGGCTTAGAGTTTTTAATATGCTCCGTATGTGTGTTTGTTCTCAATCCTTGCTCTTGTGATTCAAACTTTCATTTTCTTCTGGATTACTTTTCCAGTAATCCTATTGACCTTGGAGGGGATGCAGCACAGATTTAGCAGAATGATATTGGGGACAAGTACAGTTTACAGAGATGAGGCTTTGATTCCACTTAATACAGAACATGAAACAATGTTCTCATTGAAGTATTTGAGATGTTTAAAGGATTTGATACAGTAGGTAGAGAAGGCTGGATTTTCCTTCCAGAAGTGGGAAACAGAAGTTGGCACAGATTCTGGGTTCCGAATCCTCCATTGGGAGGAAATGGTCGCTATTTGGAATTTTCACGGAGGTGCCCACTTAATTGGCGTGGCAGGTGAAAGCCCGGAGCTGGAGGGCCAATCAGAAACATTCTGGCTTTAGAAGACCATCAGGCCACAATGGATGCTAAGGAATAGGGAAGGCGCCTCAACATGGAGATACCCTCTCACCAAACCTTTGATAGCTTTAAAAAAAAATAGATTTTGCAACAAGCCCACTACTGTGGGGGAGGGGAGATGCTCTACACAAGACTGACTGGGAGCCCACCTTCAAGTAGTAAACTGTTCATTTCCAGTATGAGAAACTGGAGGCAACTTGAAAATTCCAGTCGACATCTTTTAATTGGGGTTAATAATATTGTTAAGCAGCTTAATCAGCTACATGAGGTAAGGGTGCAAGCAGCCCAGCCAGTCCTCAACCCGCCACCTCTAAAATGGTTAATATCAAGATCATCATTGGAAAGGAGCACACCAGCTGACACCAGCATTTTCGGGCACTATCCACCCCTGTTCCCACCCGTGGCCTGATAATCCTGCCCAGAGAAATTATTTCCTCTGGTGGGATGTAAGATGAAAATTAGAGCCTGATATTGAGGTGGATGACAGGAAACATTATGGGTGGTATGGTAGCGCAGTGGTTAGCACTGTTGCTTCACAACGCAATGGACCCGGCTTCGATTCCCGGCTTGGGTCACTGTCTGTACGGAGTCTGCACGTTCTCCCTGTGTCTGCGTGGGTTTCCTCCGGGTGCTCTGGTTTCCTCCCACAAGTCCCAAAAGACGTGCTGTTTGGTGAATTGGGTATTCTGAATTCTCCCTCAGTGTACCCGAACAGGCGCCAGAGTGTGGCGACAAGGGAATATTCACAGTAACTTCATTGCAGTGTTAATGTAAGCCTACTTGTGACACAAATAAAAATTATTATTATTGTTATAATGAAGAGGATACACTTCCTTCCCCATAGGATTGTAGAAATCGCCAACTTTTCCACCCCACCGACCCCCTCCACCAAAAAAAACACTGCTGATACTGGGAATCAGTTGGAAAGTTCAAAATTGGAGGGATAGATTTTTGATGGCTTGGGGTATTAAGCATACAGAACCTAGGTGGGTGGAGTGAAGATACAGATCAGACATGATCCATTTCAGGGGTTCCCAAACTGGGTTCCACAGATCGATACAATTTAAGTTTCATGCTGTTGCCAGCTCATCCAATCAGAATCCAGCCTCATTTTGGGCTAGCTGGAAATAGCATGAAACAAAATTGTACTGATCAAGGTGAGCACAGACTGGGGAGCAAAGGTGACTATGGAGCCTGCGAGGTGGGTGGGGGGTATGAGAAAAGAGAGAGAGCGAGTGAGTGCGAGTGAACCTAGTATTCCAGCTACACACTCCCCATTTGAACCAAAGGAACAGCAACACTCCTCCCATTAAATTGACAACAAGGCAAGGGGCGGGATTCTCCATTCTGACACCATCGTAAAAACCAGAGAGTTTAATGACGGCGTCATTGGATCGCTAAGTGTAGCGATCCTCTGCCCTACAGGGGGCCAGCACGACCCTGGAGCGACTCACGCCGCTCCATCTGCCGATACCGGTGACCGGCGCAAATGCACGCATGCTGACTGCGACCAGCGCGAATATGCGCATTGCGACCGCCACGAATACGCGCTGCGATCGCTCCTTCTCCGCGCCTGCCCCGTGCAACATGGCATGGGGCTGCAGGAGCCAGCGCGGAGTAAAAGAGGCCCCCACCAGGAGAGGTTGGCCCCCCGATCGGTAGACCCCGATCGCGGCCCAGACCATGGTGGAGGCCCCACCTGGGATCGGACCCCTCCTATTCCCCCCCCCCCCCCCCAAACCAGGCCGCCCCCGACAGGGTGGACGCCGAGGTCCCGCCGGGTAGGACCACATATGAAGTGCGCCGGCGGGACTCGGGCTTACTTGGCGGCCCATTCGGGCGGAGAATCGGCGGTGGGGTCGCGTAGAGCGGCCCCCGACTGGCGCCGCTCCAACCGCGCCGCCGTCAATGGCGCCGATTCTCCACTCACCGGAGAATCGGAGGACCGATGTCGGGGCGGTGTCTCACAAATCGCGCCCGGCCCGACGATTCTCCAAACCGGCGTGGGCTGAGTGAATCCCAACCAAGAACGTTTAAATTATCGTAAAAATATACATACAAGAAGACTTCCAACAATTAGGTTTGTGTACGTTTGTACCTATTGCAAGAAAACAATCAACTTTGTAGTTTGGCTCTTGGGGGTCAAAAGGGTTCTGTGAGTGGAAAAGTTTAGGATAGCGTGACCTTATTGAATGGTAGCACACACTGTGAGGGGTTGAATACCCTCCTCTTGTTTGTTTGGTCTTCTATGTTCTCTGTGCTAACCCGCATTGTAAGGAGATATGATCCTGAGCTACAATGTTCAACTGAAATCTCTTTTGAAACTACCTTCAGGCCCAGACCAACTTAACTATGTTCTCATCTCTTTTCCAGGTCCAGTGCCTGTAAAGCTGGTGAATGGTAGCAGCATGTGCTCTGGGAGAATTGAAGTCTATCACAACTCCATCTGGGGGACCGTCTGTGACAATAGCTGGGATATTAACGCAGCAAACGTGGTCTGCAGACAGTTAAACTGTGGGACAGCCCTGTCAGTAGAAAGAGATGCATCCTATGGAGAGGGGACTGGGAGCATCTGGTGGCATAATGTGAGCTGTGATGGGAAGGAGCCAAACCTTGACCAATGCTCCATCAACTCACGAGCTGGGACTAACTGCACACACAGCCAGGATGCAGGAGTGTTCTGTTCAGGTCAGTGCATTTATGCTGCCCCTTGTGTATGTTTGCACATCGACCTAGATAAATTAAAGCTCTTGGGTGGGATTCTCCGTTTATTGATGCCAAAATCGCGAAATGCGATTTGTGGAGAATATGTTCCAAAATTTGACAGCAAATCTTAATTCTCCGTCACCTCGACAGCAGGATAAATGCGTACCGGAACGCATGTACAGTAAACACAGTTTGCATATCAGTAGCGGGTCCGACCTGGTATTCTCCGGTACCTCTGCGATTCTCCTCCTCCGATGGGCCGAGTTCCCAATGACACAGTTCTCTTGTGCTTTTAAAAATCGTGAAACCAGCGATGTGGCTGAAGGGGGAGAGAGAGAGAGGAGGTAGGACACAGAGAGAAGTGATTGCAGGCTACCGGGCCGGACACGGGCTGTGTGGGGGGGGAGCAGGCCGAGTGGCCAGGATGACATCCCACGGGATTGTGGCTGTCTCGCTGCGCATCCACTGACTACCCACTTTGGCCCCTGGTTCTGCAGAGGGACATGGCCATATGGGTGCCCCCACCCATCCGCCCCCACACCCCACCCCACCCAGGGCAACGCCCACTTTTCTGTCTACTATGTACATACTGTGTACATTCCCTAGACCGCAGAAAAATACTTTTCACTGTACTTCGGTACATGTGACAATAAATCAAATCAAATCAGTAGCCCTTACTGGGGCCGTGGTGCATACCCTTGGTGGAGACAGTGCCAGCCGACAGTACCCCTGGCATCAGGGGTGGACGTCAGGGCCTGAGGCCCCTACGGTGCCTGCCACTGACGAGGTCAGGGGTGCAGGGATGGGGAGGGAGGGACATGCGGGGGCAGAACCCGCGGTGCCAACTAGTGCCACCATGTTGGACCTGTTTGGGCACCGGGGCACGTAACATGCTAACATGTCGGACTTTCGTCCCCTGCAGACAATGGATATTGGAATTCAACCAGCAATGGTGGCCGACTTGATAGTTACTGCAGCCCTGGGGGATGCCCTGCAGCTGTATGAGCTGGCGCTGCTTGAGGAGGCAGAGGAAGCTCCAGCAGCAGAGCATGCAGCAGCGGAGTGTGCCGTAGAGGGACAGAAGGCAGCCCCCCAGAATGAAGAGCCGGCCCCCCAACAGGCCAGCGTGAGGAGGGGCCGCATGAGGCCTCATGTATACCGGCACGACCTGTCATTCAAGGACCAGCCGGACCGGGAAGTTGAAGACTCGGTCTGAGCAGAGAGACAGTGCGACATGTTTGCCAAATGATAGCACACCTGGCACCGCGGGAGAATGGGGGAAGGACACCCACTCCTGGTGGCTGTCAAGGCAGTGCTGAACTTTTACACGTTGGGGTCCTTCCAGGCCCCGAGTGGGGGCCTGTTTGGGATCTCATATGCCCAGGCGCATCGATACATCCATTTCAATGTGGACTGAGCCTACCTGGATGCCGGGCAGCGGGGTTTGCCACCATCGCCATTATGCCCCAGTTCTTGGGGGCGATCGATGGGATGCATGTCCGTCTACGAGCACTTGAGGATAACAGGCTGCTCTACACTAACCAAAAGGGGTTCCACTCGATGAATGTGCAGCTGATATGTGACCATCAGCTGCGCATCATACACGTCTGTGCCCGAGACTCGGGAAGTGTGCAGGATGCCTTTACCCTGGGACACTCGACATTCCTGACATGCAGGCTGGGTGTCTGGCTCCTGGGCGACGGGTCTTCCACTGCAGTCGGGACAGATGACAGCTATCCGGAGGCCATAGACTGGCGCAGAGACTCACTACAACGACACCCATGCAGCGGCCAAGAGTGTGATCGAGCGTTGCTTCGGCTTCATGAAGATGCGGTTCAGGTGTCTGGACTGCTGTGGAGGGGCCCTCCAATATGACGCTGAGAGGGTCACCCGCATTGTGGCAACATGCTGCATCCTCCACAACATCGTGCAACAGAGGGGCGGTGTGCTGGAGAAGATGGCAGGCCTCATCTGACGAGGAGGATGCGGAGGAGGGCGAGGATGAGCAGGACAAGGGGCCCAGGCGGGGACAGGAGACAACACGACGTGTGTGCTTGGGCCAACGCGCACGGGACGCTCTGATCGTCTCCAGGTTCACCAACTGGGGGGTGGGCGGGACTGGCCATGAGCATGGACACCACATCCCGCCCACCTTCATTCCCACCACCCACCCGCCTGCAACCCCCTCTGTGATACCTTTCGCACTACAGGATGGGGGCCCTGGGTTGGCAGTAACAGCGGGTCTGGTCCATGGGTTGGAGGATGATGACAACCTGCTCCACATTGTTTGGCCTGCCCATGGTAGCAATTTCTACCGTCCACCTGGGAGACCGCTGCATGCGACCTGACCATTTCAACACAGAGTGCCATTGAATGCTTGGAGGTGATTGTGGTGAAGACGGTCTTGGGGGGTGGGGGGGTGGGGGGGGGGGGGGGGGGGGTGAAGCCCAGACCACCTACAGGGTCCCCCCATACCTCCCTGTGCCCGGGCCAGTCCAGACCAGCCTACCCTTCACACCCTTCAGACGGAGCACCGGGACAGGTTGTAACAGTGGTAACAGGGGTTGAATGTGAACAAATATATTCTAATTTGTGCCCTAGCCCCTATAATTAAGCTGTGCCCTGAACCCGTGCCAACTCAACTGGTGTCTTACTTTCTGGCCTTACGGGCCCTGACGCTACGACTAGGTGGTTCCCCAGGCGGTACAGCAGGAGTGGAGGCGGCCCGCTGTGACTCCTACCCTGCAACCTGGGTCTCCATTGACGGCCTTCTGGGCCTTTCTCTTCCTCTGTATCTGCGCCTTGTCGGCCAGCGCCTGGGCAATGCCACCAACGTTCCCAGCCATGGCCAGCTGTGACTGGGCCACACTCAGGAGCACTGCTGCGATGTCCAGGTGGCTCTGGCACAGAATTCCCCGTGCCTTGGACGTGTTGATCCATAGGCATGACTGTCGACCTCAATGCCTCCACCATGAACGCCAGCCCTGCAGTGTTGGCCTGGTTACTCGTATAGTCGGCACCACCTCTTGCTGCTGGACTCTTCTAACTGCACCTGCAGGTACTGGATGCTAACCGACATCCCCTCATATAGTCCCTGGCTCTGCGACTGCATCTCCACTATAGATGGGACTGTGTGTTCCAGAAGCCTGAGACCCTTCTGGACAGCAGCTGGCTCCTGGGTTTGGCCTGCCCTCTGACTGTACATCCCCTCGGGTGTTCCTACCTCCGCCTGCTGTAGTAGAGCAGCTGTGTGGTGCACACTAGATACTGTCCCAGGAGCCTCTTCACTAAAGTGAGTGTATCCGGATGTTAGAGGGTGATGGAAAATCACTGTCATCTTTCTTCTATAAACTGTTGCGTTTTGTGTAAATAATCATGAATGAGTATTTAAAAAACAGAGATTTCAGTAATTAATGTGCTTTTTGTCTCCCATAACAAGAGTCAACTTTTCCCATTCTGCAAGATCATGAATCCTCCTGCACTGGAAAATCCAGGTTGATCAATTTCATGTTATTATGATCACCCTGGGGACTTCAGCACACACTTCTATTTTCAATTTAAAAAAAGTTTTTAGATTAATAATAATCTTTATTGTCACAAGTAGGCTTACGTTAACACTGCAATGAAGTTATTGTGAAAATCTCGTCGCCACACTTTGGCACCTGTTCGGGTACACTGAGGGAGAATTCAGAATGTCCCATTCACCTAACAAGCACGTCTTTTGGGACTTGTGGGAGGAAACCGGAGCACCTGGAGGAAACCCACGTAGGGAACATGCAGACTCTGCACAGACAGTGCAAACCCAAGCAGGGAATCGAACCTGAATTTGCTCGCAAGATCGCCTTTGGATTTTTCATGACCAGACTAAGTTCCAGCGCACTTGCATCTGGTCTTGTTTCTGTGCCTAACCAATTTAACTGTCCTTAGACAAGACTCCTCAGCTGTTCCATTTCGTCCTTGGCAGCAACCGCACCTTACTGGTCGGAGCGGGTATGACTAATTGTGAAGGGACAGACATTGACCAATTAAGGCTGTTTATGTAAAATCACATCTGACTCACCATGCTTAATCTCCAAACTCACATATTTGAAGCCCCAGAAGCTGACTGCCAATTTTAAATTCCTTCCCATTTTGATGAATAACATTTTATTCAGAGTCAGTCGTACTCAACCCGCTCCATCCCACCCAAACATTGTCCACATGTGTGGTGAACGTATTGCGACTGCAATTCACCACTGTATTGGACTGTATTATGTTGATGCCCCTGTGGGCTCTGCCTGTGGCTCCGCCCCCTCGGGGGTGGTATATAAACCTGCAGCCTGTAGGCGGCACTCAGTACAGAGCAGTCGCAGGCAGGCACAGATCTAGCTTATTAAAACCACTGTTCACTTCTACTCATCGTCTCGTGTGAATTGATGGTCGCATCGATATGCATCATAAAGTTGCCCGCATGTTTTCTCTTACAGTGGCAAAAGAACACCCAAGAAACATTATTTAATCCATAAACACATGTATTCAATTTCTGAGTTTCTTCTCTTTTCCTGGTGCTTCCATTCGTCGTTGCAAGAATATTCCCCTCTTGAGCAATTTGATATCTACGGAGTTACATTTCAAAGGATAAGTGGTTAAAATGGCTAAAATCTCTTCAAAATCACCTTTCCAGCAGTGGGAGAGTCCACCCTGATCTCTGCATCTCCCCAAGCATTCCTCAAAATCTTTAGTTACCAACTTAGCCTTGGCCTCATAGGTCCCACCTGGCACCTATACTACACAGATCCATCTGTGTGACATAGCAGGTTGTGACCGTTATCATTAACCTTCCAATATACCGCAAAATCTTTCCAGGTTTGTAACCTAGTTTAGCTCTTTAATCACCCGATCTTCTAATCCATCTACTTCTGTCCAGGAAGGCTCTTCATTACTCATGCTGCACTGTCACCTTGTCAGCCTGCGGCTTCTTTTCTTGTTGAGTCATCTCTGGGCTGCTCCAATCAGAATACCAATTAGAGATTCTTTCTACGGTACGTGACCTTTTCCTCCTCCTAAATGTATCTCCTACCTCTGTTCGAAGTCGAGCAATGTTTTCTTACTCTCCACTCATGTACTCGCTGTTGCCAATCCGTGGCATTCACTTCTTGTCCCTCATTGAATAGAATAGAACTTTTTGTCCACGCAGCAATGGACATTTGTCTTTGGCTTCACCTCCAGTATAACACATCATATAGTCATTAGCTTTTCACAGTAACTTCATTGCAGTGTTAATGTAAGCCTACTTTTGACAATAAAGATTATAAAAAACTTTGACTGCTGTTTTTCTTGGACGTTCCTGCCTCTACCTGATGCGCAAGAGCAACTACGTAGTTCTCACCAGAATGTGTCCCAGAAGCCTGACCACTACTGTCGCCCACCGAGATGTGTGTCTCTGCGCTGGTGGAGGGTGGAGACGACAGCTGTGCCACGTATATGGTGGTCTTCTCAGACCTCCCCTCCGAGGTGTTTTCTTGGGAGGCATTGTGGGGGGTAAGCACCCTGGAGGGGCTGACATCATCGGATCCTGCGGGGTAATGGACATGTTGTCAGTGGGAGGGATGGATCATCCTGTATGGCATTACCACTTGCATATGACAGGTCATCTAGGTGGCTGCCAGTGGATCCTCACCTCCATGCTGTACGCCATCCTCTACTGTCCTCGGCCACCCCTGCGATCTCCAGGGCCCATTCCTCGTATGATGTGAGGACTCTGATGTCGGGCACCCTGCTGCCCATCTGGCCCACTCACGTCTGTTGTAGTCCATCTTCTCTTGCAGGGACACAGAGGGCATCGTGAGCTGCACGTTTCCTTTATCGCGGTGGGGATAGGGTAGTTGGGATGGGGATGGAGAAATGGGTGGCAGCACTGGACATGTTTTTCATTAAACCTTTCCATTAAATCGTGCTATAGGTTGCTGTCATGCCAGTTGAGGTGTAATACGGGAGTGGGGGAGTGAGTTGGTTTTGGCTCAGAGAAGGTGAATAGAGCTCGGAACCTCTGGAAGGACGATTCAGACATGGTTGATATTTTTGGAGGGGTTGGAGAGCCCAAGGGTGGAAGAGGAGATCCGGGATGAGTTGGAGAAGGCGCAGGGGGCAGTTGGGTTCCCAATGGAGTTTTATATAAAGTTTGTGGACTGGTTGGTCCTGTGGTTGGTGGAAGAGTTTGAGGATGCGGCGGATTGGGGAGTGCTCCCAGAAACGATGAGTCAGACTCCATTTCACTCCTTTTGAAGAAGGGTAGGGACCCGGTGGAATGTAGGTCATGCCGACCAATCTGGTTGTTGAACGTGGCTGCAGAGATTTTAGAGAAGGTATTGCCGCTCAGGTTGGGAGGCTGTCTCCCCATGGTCATTGGAGAGGATCAGATGGGATTTGTGAAGGGTAGTCGATTGTCTTCCATTGTATGCCGCCTTTTAGATGTGGTGTTGTCTCAGGCAGAGGGGGATGAGCAGGAAATGATTGTAGTGCTGGATGCAGAGAAAGTCGTTGATTGGGCGGAGTGGAGTACTTGTTCACGGTGCTGGGGTGTTTCAGGATAGCTCGAGCTATTGCCAACTGCACAGGGGAACGAGGCACGGGTGCTCCATGACCCCTCTCCTATTCATGTTAGCGATTGACACTTTGCCCATCACCTTGAGGAGCTTGGATAAGTAGAAGGGGACCCCTCTGTCGGAGCATAGGGTGTCTCTGTATGCTGGCAACCTGTTGCTGTACGTCACAGATCCGATTCCGACGATGGGGGACATATGGGAATACTTAAGCGGTTCAGAGCTTTTCCGGGTATAAACTGAATTGGGACAAAAGCGAATGTTTTCCGGTCACCACGCTGAAAAGGGAACTAATTTGGTGACGTTGACGTTCAGGCTGACGAACACACATTTCAGTACTTGGGGATACAGGTGGTAAGGGATTGAGTGCAGCTTCAGAAGCTAAATTTTACAAGCTTAGTGACCAGGGTGAAGGTGGACCTACAGAGATGGGATAGTCTCCCACAGTAATAAACGGACCAGCACTCAGGGGGGTTGGGGCTGTCGAACCTACTTTACTCCTATTGAGCAGCGAATGTGGGAAGGTGGGGGGATTAGGTCTGAAGGTTTGGGTAAAGATGGAGGCCATGTTGTGGGAGGGGATGGGATTGAGGGTGCTGGTGATGGCCCCACTCCCATTCTCCCCAAGGAAGTTCTCGGAACCCGGTGGTGGTGACTACGCTACAAATATGGAGGCAATTACGGCAGCACTTTAAAGCGGGGAGAAGTCGAGGATGATACCAATCAGGGGCTATGTTTGAGCCGGCTAGGGTGGATGCCAGGTTTAGGTGATGGGTGGATAGGTGGGTGCAGTTTGGGGGAGTTAATGGAGAAGTATGGACTCACACAGTCGAGGTGATCAGGTACTTGCAAGCCTGTAATTTTGCGAGGAAGATTTATTTGAGTTTTCTGGTTGTGTTGCCTGCGTCGCTGGTGGAGAGGCTACTGTTGCTGGCCGGTTTGGAGGAGGATAAAACTTTAGGTATCCATTGGAAGCTGCTGTCAAAGGATGGGGCCTCGCTGGAGGGCATTAAGGTGAAATGGGAGGAGGAGCTAGAGGGTGAAGTGGAGGAGCGGGTGTAGTGTGAGGCCTTACAGGGGGGGTGAATTCCATGTCGTCATGTGTAAGGCTCGAGCTCATACAACTGAAGGTGGTACATCAGGCACACTTGACTGTTACAGACTGTTATGTTCTGTGTTGTGGTCGTGGTAATGATGCACACGCAACATCTATTTCTTTGACTAGTAATATGGAATATTGACAAAATGAATATGTGGAAAGGTAACTAACTAACTACGATACAAACAGTAACGAATAAGTGCATTTTTCTGGAGCTACGTCTAATGTGACTGTCCTCTCGTACGCCTTACTACCAACTGCCAAATCTGTAAAGCCAGTGGATCTCTAACACTATCTGCTGGCTGGAGGCCATATAGATATCTATATACATTAATAGATGAGTATATACATTAATGTGTACATGCATATCACCACATTGACGAGGGCAAGGGCATTTGAGTGGATAGAAGATAAGTGCGAGCGGTATGGGAGGGGCCCAGTGAATCACTTCCATATGTTCTGGGCAGGTCCTCAGCTAGCAAAGGTTTTTGTGGCTCTTTCTTCAGCACCATGTCGGAGATCTTAAGCAGGGAGTTGGTTCCGGGTTCCCTGGAGGCCATACTCCGGGTGTCAGAGCTGACAGAGCTGCAGCTGGGGGCAGGGGCATGCGTTTTAGCCTTCGCCTTGCTGATTGCTCGTAAGCCGTTTATGCTGGAGTGGATGTCAGCTTCCCCACCCAATGCCTCTGTGTGGCTGGAGGACCTTCTGGAATATTGTATTTGGAGAAAGTTAAATACACGCTGAGGTGGTCGTTTGGGAAGTTCTATATAAGATGACAACCGTTTATTATGCATTTTAAAGAGTTGGTCACTGTCAGCTGTTAGGGAGGGGGTGGGAGGTTTGGGGGACTGTTCTTATTTTTGTGTTTGTTTGGATATGAATTTTAAAATGTTCAATAAAAACATTTACAAAAAAGAAATGTCATTCGATAGCGGTGGGGAATTCTCCAACAGAGCCAGCGGGAAACTCCCAGCATTAAGCACCACAAATCAAACTTTTCCATTAGATTGTGCCCTAAATCCATTACATTCGGTTCCAAATATACTTGGGGCCCAATCTAACGGAAACGTTTCTGAGTGTCATTTGTGGTAAGTTTTGCTGGGGGTTTCCTGCCTGCTCTGCCTCAAACCAGACAAATCTCCGGTCAGTGAAAGAGGTGAAGAAAAGAGACGCAGCAACTGGCAAGACATGAAACGACACCGCAATGAGAGAGCCAGATACTGCCAAACCAATCAGTGACCCATTGGTATGCACCCATTGTCTCTTGAGACAGGGTGGCCAAGAATATGTTGTCTGCATTAATCTGCGTTGGGAGGAGACTGGGCTAAAATGTGTAGACAATGATTCCATTCAAAGTCTAGATAATCCCAGACCCGCCTAAACGTATACACATCTCTATTCCAGGTCCAGTGCCCATACGTCTGGTGAACGGTCCGAACATGTGTTCCGGGAGAGTTGAAATCTATCGTAACTCCAGCTGGGGAACTGTCTGTGCAAATGGTTGGGATCTTAACGAAGCGAGTGTGGTCTGCAGAGTGTTGAATTGTGGGACAGCCCTGTCAGTAACACAAAGTACCATCTATGGGGAGGGGACTGGGCACATCTGGTTGGAAGATGTGGGGTGTGATGGGAGCGAGATTTCTCTCGATCAGTGCACTGCCAACCCACAGGTGGGGAATAGCTGCAAACACAACGAGGACGTTGGAGTGACCTGTTCAGGTGAGTGATTTGCTCTTCTAAGATTTTTTAAAACTTTGCTAGTTGGATTGAAACTTTCATTTTCTGGGTTACAAGCATAGACATCTGGGTTACTTTTCCATTAACCCTTATTCGTAGAATATGTATAATGCAGAAGGAGGCTATTTGGTCCATCGAGTCTGGATCAGCCCTCCGAAAGAACATCTCACCCAGGCCCATTCCCTCAGCCCATTCCCATAACCCCACCTAACCTGCACATCTTTGGACTGTGGGAGCAGGAGCACCCGGACGAAACCCACACAGACACGGAGACAACGTGCAAACTCCACACAGTCACGCAATTGAACCCGGGTCCCTGGCTCTGTGAGACAGCAGTGCCAACCACTGTACAGCCCTGCCGCCCCTTGAGATGCTTATTGGCTTTGAGGTGTTGCAGAAAATAATTTACAGAATGATACTGGGGACAGGAAGTGTTCAATTACAAGAACAGTTTACAGAGATGACTCCACTGAATACAGAACGTTATACAGTGATCTCATTGATGTTTGAGATAGTTTGAGATGTTTAATATATTTGCTATGGTAGATAGAGAAGGCTGGATTTTCCATGCAACTATGGGAAACAGGTTGACACCAATTGTGGGTTCCGAATCCTCCCACAGGAGGAAACGGTCACTCATTGGTATTTTCACAGAAGTGCCCTCTTAATTGACATGGAGGGTGGTGGGTAAACTCAAAGTTGGAGGACCAATCAAAGACCTGACTGCAGATGAGCAGCAGGCTACAATGGATACTAAGGAATAGGGAATGTGCTTCAACATGGAGCACCATCTCACTAACCTTTTTAAAAATTTAATTTACGGGATGTGGCCATTCTTGCTAGGTCAGAATTTATTGCCCATCCTTTGTTGCCCTTGAGAACGTGGTGGTGAGCAGTATACTTGAACTGCTGCAGTCTTGATGTGTAGGTGCATCTACTGTGCTGTTAGGAAGGGAGTTCCAGGATTTTGACCCAGCGACATGAAGGAACAACAATATATTTCCAAGGTAGGATGGTGAGTGACTTGGAGGGGAACTTCCAAGTGGTGGTGTTCCCAGTTATCTGCTATTCTTATCCTTTTAGATGATAGTGGTCATGGGTTTGGAAGCTGTTGCCTAAAGAGCCTTGGTGAGTTCCTGTAGAGTATCTTGTAGATCAGTGCATCTCAAACTATCTGATGTGGCGTACCGGCAGTTTTTATTTTCAATGTGCCAGGGACCGGTGAGCGAAACAAGCCAATCCAGGATTACTGTCTCTTTCTTTTCTGGAAACACTCCAAGTACCGGCAGACGATGGCTCGCGTACCGGTACCACACTTTGAGAAGCACTGTTGTAGATGATACACACACCTGCCACAGTTTGTTAGTGGTGGTGAGAGTGCGTGTTTGTGGAAGGGGGAGCAATCAAGTGTGCTGCTTTGTCCTGGATGGTGTTGAGCTTCATGAGTGTTGTTGGAGCTGCACTCATCCAGGCAAGTGGAGATTCCAAAACACCTTTGACTTGTGTTTTATAGATGGTGGACAGCCCTTGGGGATCTCAGGAGGTGAGTTACTTGCCGCAGGATTCCTAGCCTTTGACTTGCTCTTGCAGCCACAGTATTTATATAGCTATTCCAGTTCAGTTTCTGGTCAGTGGTAATCTCCAGGATGTTGAATGTCAAGGGGCGATGGTTAGGTTATATCCTCCCTTGTTGTGGATGGTCATTGCCTGGCACTTGTTTGGCACAAATGTTACTTGCCACTTGCCACCTCAAGTCTTGATAATGTCCGGGACTTGCTGCATTTGGACATTGACTGCTTCAGTACCTGACGAGTGGTCAATGGTGCTGAACATTGTGGACTCATCAGCGGATATCCCCACTTCTGATCTTGTGATGGAAGGAACGTCATTGGTGAAGCAGCTGAAGAGGGTTGGGCCTCAGACACTACCCTGAGGAACTCCTGCAGTGATGTCCTGGAGCTTTAAAACAATTAAATAAATTATAGATCTCACACCCAACCCGCCACTTTCGGGGAGGGGAGAGCCTCAACAGAACTGGTTTAGGGCCCAACTCCAGGCACATGATTGACTGCTCTTGACAGGAGGCATTTCCTCATGAATAGGAAGCTGTTAATGTTGGAGATCAGTTGGAAATTTCAGGGACAGTACAGTGACACAGTGATTAGCACAGCTGCCTCACAGTGCCAGCAAACCAGATTCAATTCCAACCTGAAATGAAAGGAAATGAAAATGAAAATTGCTTATTGTCACAAGTAGGCTTCAAATGAAGTTACTGTGAAAAGCTCCTAGTCGCCACATTCTGGCACCTGTTCGGGGAGGCTGGTACGGGAAAAAACCTGGGTGACTGTCTGGAGTTTGCACGTTCTCCCTGTGTCTGCGTGCGATTCCTCCGGGTGCTTCGGTTTCCTCCCACAGTCCAAAGATGTGTAGGTTAGGTGGATTGGCCAACCTAAATTGCCTCTTAATGTTGAAAGGTTAGGTGGGGTTACCGGGATAGGGTGGGGCATTGGGACTAATTAGGGTGCTCTTTGAGAGAATCGGAGCAGACTTGATGAGCCGGATGGCTTCCTTCTGCACGACAGGGATTTTATGAATCTAATATTTTATGAACTGAGAGTGATAGAGTTTTGATTGTTAAGGCTATTCAGCATTACAGAACTGAGGTGGGAAGGTGGATGGTGTTAAGATACAGATCAGCCATGATCTGATTGGATGACAATACAAACTTCAGGCGCTGAAAGTCCTCCTCCCGTTCTATGTTTTTAAATATTCTCTGTGTTAGCTGACATTGGCAGCAGAATAAAAGTGAATGACAGTGTCCAGCTGAAGGCTCTTGTGAATGTCAGTGTAGCCCCACACCAGTTTAATCTTGTTCTTTTGTCTCTTCCAGGTCCAGTGCCTGTACGTCTGATGAATGGCAGCAACATGTGTTCCGGGAGAGTTGAGATATATCGTAATGGTGTCTGGGGAACCGTCTGCGACAATGGCTGGGATGTAAAAGCAGCGAATGTGGTGTGCAGTGTGTTGAGCTGTGGGAAAGCCCTGTCCACAGATAGAATTGTCTCCTATGGAGAGGGGACTGGGGTGATCTGGTCATACAATGTGAGCTGTGATGGGACAGAGCCTACCCTCGATCAATGTTCTGTCAATCCAGGGATGGGGAATAACTGCACACATGCAGCGGATGCGGGAGTGACCTGCTCGGGTGAGTGGTGTTTCTTGGGGTAAATGGCAACACGTTGGGTGATGTTGGGGTAATGTTGGGTTAATGTTGGGTTGATGACCGAGTGTTGGGTGACATCTAGGTGTACGTTAGTGTGGTGTTGATGTTGGAGTTTCAGTTGATATCAGTAAATCTGGTGTTCCCACAATGATATTGGGGTCGATCAAATCTCTAATGTGATGAAGGTGGACACAAGTATATGTAAAAGGCAGACTGATGCCTGTGACTGCTCTGTACAGCTACCATTGTGTGAACCAGTTTAAGGGTGTTCCCATCTCTATTCCAGGTCCGGTGTCAGTGCGCCTGGTGAATGGTAACAATGTGTGCTCTGGGAGAGTTGAGCTCTACCGTAACTCCAAGTGGGGAACCATCTGTGACAATGGTTGGGATGTTCATTCAGCGAATGTGGTTTGCAGAATGCTGAACTGTGGGACGGCTCTATCAGCAACAAGAGATGCCTACTTTGGAGAAGGGATTGAGGACATTTGGTTGGACAATGTGACGTGTAAGGGGACAGAACCTGCCCTTTATCAGTGCTCTGCCAACCCACTGGTGGGGACTAACTGCACCCACAAGAAGGAGGCCGGAGTGATCTGCTCAGGTAAGTGGAGTGACATTCTCAGATTTTTCAGAAGTCAGGTAATTCCCTATGGATGTGCGCGACTGTGGTACAGGGATTGCTGTTCATTCCCAACATCCTTTACTCGCCCAACCAATCTAATCCCACTTTCCAGCTCACTCCCACAGTGTAATTTAAAATTTCATTTTCTCAGACATGGGAGTTGCTGGCTACATCATTGTTCTTATTGCCTATCCTTAATTGCCCTCGAGAAGGTAGTGGTGAGCTGCCTTCTTGAACCACAGCAGTCTATCTTGAGTAGGTATATCCACATTGCTGTTAGAGAGGTAGTCTGAAGTAGGTTTACTATGTTATTATTGTGTAATAACACAATAATTTGGTGTTATTAACTACACACAGTAAAGGATTCAAGCTAGCAGCGTTCTCCATGCTTGCTTGTACGCATGGCTCTGTCCAACACTTGACTGACTTCTAGGTGCAGGTCATATGTTCTCTTACATCACTGTGTAGCTGGTGCTGTACTCAGGACAGAGATGAAAGTAGGTTGATACAGTGCCGGTAAGAATGTAAATCATGCGCCCTTGTATCAGCTTGACTCTCTGACAACACAACTCACTGGAAAAAAGCTATCTCCTTATTAGTCCCAGAATGATGGAAAGTACTTTTCAGAAAGCAAAAATGAAGTAAAACGCAAGTCCAAATTATCGTAGAGCTTTGGGCCTTTTTTGGCCTCCCATTCTTTTCTTTGTGACTGCCACAGTAATTGACATTAAACATTGGAAACAATTGAGTTAGGGCAAACTTGGGAGGGGAAAACTGCATCACTGTGGGTGGTAGAGAGTGCTCAAGTTTTACTTTTCAGAATGCACAGATGTTCTTAGCTCTTCATGCACTATAGGCAACTCAAAATCAATTTGGTGTTGTAGATTTGACCAGATGCCTTTCAAAAAATTAGTGGTGCAATTTCGGAAAGCGCTGTAGACGCTGCTATATGCAACATCGCATTTCACTGCAATATGTATAATTGATAGATTTCATCCTATTCTATGTAATCACGCATATGTTGCATATCAGCTTGCACATACAGATTTATACAGAAAGCATTTGTGATTTACAGAAACATTCTCTTGTAATGTAGCTGACAAAACTGACTATTTCTTCTGCCATGGAAGAATAGATACTTTCAGTGATCTGACAACCTACGTTTCAAGCCTGTTTGTATTGGAACTGAAAGCCATGCAAATGGCCAAATCTCGTCATATGTTTCTGGCACATTGTCGAATTAAATGTTACCTAAAATATTCTTTCTTCAAGAGAAAGATAAAAATCAACGGCAAAATACATCAAAAATATAAAATGTTAACATAATAATAATATAATAATCACTTATTGTCACAAATAGGCTTCAACGAGGTTACTGTGAAAAGCCCCTAGTTGCCACATTCCGGCACATGTTCAGGGAGGCTGGTACGGGAATTGAACCCGCGGTGCTGGCATAATTCTGCATTACAAGTCAGCCATTTAGCCCACTGTGCTAAACCAGCCCCTACTTTTGTAGGATTATGAAGAAAGGGACTTCAAAAATATCAAGGGCCAATGGTTAGCATTGCTGCCTACAGCGCTGAGGACCCGGGTTCGAATCCCGGCCCTGGGTCACTGTCCGTGTGGAGTTTGCACGTTCTCCCCGTGTCTGCGTGGGTTTCACCCCACAACCCAAAGATGTGCAGGGTAGGTGGATTGGCCACACTAAATTGCCCTTAATTGGAAAAAATAATTGGGTACTCAAAATTTATATTAAAAAAAAAATATCAAGGGCCAAGGGTGCAATCTACCGGCCGCATTGCAGCCGAACGGGAGCGCAACACGGCGGTACATGCCGGGAGAAGTCACCTGCAGGCTTCCCAGCAGCCGGTACGCCTCACAAGGTCTACTGAGATCTCATGAGGCGTCATGATCAGGATCCCGCCCGCAATGGGAGTGACAAAGTCTTACGTGCCTAAGTAGGTTTTAAACCCAATTAGGTATGCTCTCCCAGGATCTATCTGGCTCCCGGCATCCAACAGCATCCCCAGGGAGTCTCCAGTAGGCCGCTGTTCAGTACTGGTCCACGCAAACGCGGCCTTCCTGGAATGTGGGCACCTTGGCACTACCAGACTGGAACCTTGGCACTACCACCCTGGCCCTGCCAAGGTGCCCGGATGGCACTGCAAAGCCGGCAGGAGCATTGCCAGGGTGGCAGTGTCAAGGTGCCAAGATTCCAGGGTGGTACAACCAAGAGTCAGGGCCTGAAGGATATAAAGAATTAGGAGGTACAAAGTGGGCATGTAGGGACCTCTGGAAGGTTGGGCAATGAATGGTGGAGGTTCCGGAAGGGGGGATCCAAAAGTGGAAGGCCTGAAAATGGAGGGCGCTCAGTAATCCCATAGTGGGGTATCATCACTTGGGGGGATAATGCCAATGTATGGGGGGTTGATATTGCCCATGGGTGGGGGAACCCACAAGCCCTCTTATAGATCGGAGCACCCTTTCCAAAATGGTGGCCCAACCTCTGAGGAGCGACCTGTCTGGCCAGTGAATTCAGCTCCCTAGTGATGAAAATACTTCAAGTATGGTCTTAACTGGGAGAAACTCCTCAGGCTAAGAGTAGGGGAGTGAGAAGTATTGGATAATTGTTACAAAAAGCCAGCACATGCACAATGGACTTGCTATATTATTCTATGGTTCTATCACAAGATATCTAATTTCGAACTGTGGGAAAAAGAACCCTTCTATTGAAGATAATTGCACTGACATGCTGCAACAAAAATATTGTTTATAAAGAAGAAGAATGGGCTTCCCATATCAGTACAAAGCAAAGAGGTTTCTTGTCCAATTCTGAGCTTTTATAGGTGACCAATAGTTTGTCATGTATTTGGCTGTTATGTTTCTCGCTTCAATATTTCTGCTAATGTTATGCCATCAAGCTATTATATTTTGAGTGCTCTGCCCTCTTTTGAAAAAGCCGACAGCTGCCTTTGAGTCAATATATGTCAAAGAAAGATGAAAACAGTCATGACAGAAATTCAGAGGGCACTATTTAACGGAAATGAAACAGAGCCTCATGTTGAGTGCATTTAGGCGAGTGTTTCTGGCATTGGCAGCGCCGAGAACAACTCCGCTATTAAATAGGATTCTGCTTCATGTCTGGGCCTGGCGAGAAACGCCCCGCCGAGGTTGTGCTTAGTCCCACTTCCTGAACTAACGAGCTTAGCTCGCCAGTGCAGGAAGAGATCGCAGTCCATTTTTAAATGTCGCCCCAATCTCTAGACCCTCCCCACCGCAGCCTGCACCCCGCCCCTCCAAATGTCCCAACTCCCCAATAAGGGGGTCATCGAGCCCCCTGCATCCCACATCACAAGGGCAGGGCAACCCCAGGTACAATCACCGGCAAGGGAATGATGCCACCTGGGTAGCTTGGCAGTGCCAGCAAGGCACCCTGGCTGTGCTCCTGCCTGCCTGGCAGTTTTCCTGGGCACCCTGGCACTTCCAGGGTCGCACCAGGGTGGCACTTTCAGGGTGCTAGGCTGGCAGTGCCACAGTGCACAGATGGCATCATGGGTACCAGGGTATCATCCTGCCCAAAGCCTGGCCGCCCAGGGGCTCACGATCATCTGGGAGGCCCCCCGAGTGCCAGTACGCCTGGTCCACGTTTGTGGAAACCAGTGCTAAACAGTGCCCATTCGGGGTCTTCGAGGCGACGCTGTTCGATCCCGGGCGTTGGCTAGATCTGGCGTAGCCATATTCAAGTGAGATTTGACTGCTCACTTGAATATGCAAATCTGGATCCCGCCCTCAATGGTCAGGATCCCAAACATGATGTCTTGCAAGATCTCGTTAGATCTCGCAATACGTGTGGAGACTGGTAAATCCCGTGAGAGGCCGCACGTGAGATTTACCAGCCACGTTGCCTCCCGAGTTGGGTGCGGCGAGGCCAATAGATCATACCCAGAGTCTCCATACGGAGCAAGTCAACGGTATTCTGTAAAAAAATTTATTTTCAACTATGGGTTCCTGCAATTGCTGTTGCTCTGTTTACATTCCTTCACTTTCAAAAGTGCGATAAGTAATCATTTCAATCATCCTCATAATTTCTTCAATAAACCTCTGCTGTAACAAGTTTAGGAGGTTGAACTTTTTTTGCACTATTTATTCAAAGTATTGTTCACTGGTAATGTTCACTGGAATGTGGCCCAGAGGAACAGGAGCCAACCGGTGAGGATGGAAAGGAGGCCGTGGAGGAGGTAGGAAGAAGGTGCCGCATTAGGCCTCGTGTGTACCAGCAGCACCTGTCCTTCAAGGAAATGCTGGATTTGGTCTGTCATCGAAGACTCAGGCTGAGTAGGGGGGCCCTATGGCATACCTGCCGGACCATGGCAAACCTGGAACCGTGGGATTATGAGGGAGGACAGCCGCTCCCTGTGGCAGTCAAGGTGACGGTCGCCTTGAATTTCTTTGCCATGGTGTCCTTCCAAGTGCCGAGTGCAGACCTGTCCGGGTTCTCACAGGCCTCGGAGCACAGGTGCATCGATACCGTCTCGGAGGCCCTGTATGCCCAGATGGCACAATGTATCAAATTCAATATGGACCGAGCCAACCAGGCTGCCCAGACAGTGGGGTTTGCTGCCATCGCCACGATGCCCCAGGTCTAGGGGGTAATCAACGGGACCATGTCCCCCTATGATGTAAGGCAGACATGGTAGCATGACGGGATGGCCATCACAAACTGAAAGTGGTACCACTCCATGAATGTGTAGCTGGTGTGTGACCATGAGATGCACATCACGCACATCTATGCCCGATACCCAGGCAATGTGCACAACTCCTTCATCCTGGCACACTCGATGGGTCCTGACACCTTTGAGGCTCACCCCTAGGTGAGGGGTTGGCTTTTGGGCAATAGAGGTTATCCCTTGCGGTCATAGCTGATGATGCCTATCTGGATGCCACCCCCTCTCATGTTCACGCTCCCTCCACCAACTACCGTACTGCGCCCCCCCCCCCAGCGCACCTGCAACCCCCTTTGTGATTCCTACCTGCCTCATTACAGGGTGCAGACCCTGGCTTGGCAGTAACTGCAGGTCTGTCCATGGGATAAGGAATGATGACGCCCCATGCTGCGAGGACCACTGGTGCTCCACATCATTCAACAGCGTCTTACTCCTGTCCATGGTAGCACTTTCCTCCGTCCATCTCGGCAATCCCTGCATGTGAGCTGGCCATTCCAACACAAGGTCCCATCGAACCCTTGGGGTGGCAGTGGTGGGGACGTGGTCCGGGGTGGGGAGTGGAGGGAGGGAGGGAACGGGGGTCCGAATACTGTGGCGATGTGTGATGGCTGATCTGGGGCCTTGGCTCCGTGTCCACTTCCAATGACTGTCCATCTCTGTCCATGTTTCTACAGGTTTGTGCCCTCGCCCCTAACGGTATCCTGTGTGCTGCACCAGTGCTGGCTGAGGGGCTACAAGTCCCGTATGTCTCCTCCTGTCTCCTCTCTCTCTCTCTGTGGTTGTGTGCTGCCTTCTCCTGGTGGGGAGGGGTGTACAGAAAATGCACATGAGGACACGGAAAGCACAGGGGGTGGGCACCTTGTAGTCGGTATGTGCAGGGCGTTAGCATGCGAACAGACTGCCTATGGGTGGCGTTCGGTCGCCTTCTGGGTGGGTGGGGGAGGGCACGAGTGTGTGGGATGGGGGCTGGTGCCACGGGTACGGTGCTGGTTGCTCACCCTTGCCACCCTGAGGAGGTTGTGCAGCTTTTCACGGCATTGCTGGCCTGTCCTGGCGGTGGGGCTGATGGCGCTCATGGCCTCTGCCACCTGCACCCAGCCCTGGTGTACGGCGAAGGGTGGCAGCCTCCTTCCCACCCTAGGAAACAGTGTGCCCCGCCTTTCCTCCACAAAATGGGGTGCTGCTCTTCGGGTTGCCATCTTGTTGGCTGGGATGAGCGTGTGTAGGGAGTGGAGTGCTTATCTGGTGCTGCAGCTTGTCAGCCTCTCGAGTGCCAATCCCAGCCCAGTGAATCGGATGTTGTTTTGCATTGGAATTGCACTAGTTCCACGTGGCACCGCCGCTAACCCATTAATGGATCCTGAATTGCTCCTGGACCAGCGCTGCTATCGTGGTCGTAGAACATCACCTTTTCAGTCCCAGCGTCAGCACTTAGTCTCTGAAATGGAGAATCCCACGCCATGTATCTCAAGTGCATCTAGATGCTCTCTTAACACTCCAACATGTGCTCCAATGTGGTGTGCCCCAATGCCTCCAGCTGATGCAGAGACAGGCTGGTGATCTGGCAGTCCTGTAGCCCAGGATGACTTTAGCAGCTATCCTCAGGCAACCTGAAGCCTGAAGGACCACAGCATGCTCCTGCACAGGTTCAGTAACCTTGTCACGGCTACTGGACATGCTGAGGCTACTGACAGAGGGGCTAAAGAACCGATACCAGGAAATTCGCTGAGACGAGTCCCCAAGATGCCAATGGCAGCCACTCCTCCTCCATTGTAAGACATGTTTGTACAGCCCTGCTGACCTGAAAAGACAAACCTAACGGGGGCAACAGGTGCCTGGTCACGATCTCACATTGCCACTGTTGCACAAGCTTATAACGTAGGTGATAATATGAAGATTTGAATACATCTCCAGCATGTGCAGATTAGGTGGATTGACCATGCTAAATTGTCCCCTAGTGTCCAGGGATATGCAGGTTAGGTTATGGGCTTGCTGGGTTAGGACGGGGATTGAGCCAATTTGAGTTTAACCAGAGTCCAAATTTAGAATCGTACCAAATTGCAGATAAGAACCAATTGGAAATCAAAAGAGGGAAACTCGGTAGCTGGAACTAGTTTCAAGACAAGTAACTTAACACAGCAAATTCCTTGTACTAACACCAAGAAAATGGAGACATTTGATGCCCGAATGTTTATTCAACAAGAGAATTTGAGCGAGGCAGTTTGTGACCTTTAGCACAGATTACTTAAACTCAGGCTAGGGACATATAGTTCATATTTCCCAGCAAAATCAAAATAAATGAACTAATCCTGGAAATGAGAAGACGTTTGGATCTAATGTTAGCAGTAGAGTAGTCGGGGGAAGAGCTCATTAATATCTTCCCTGCCAGCATCTGTTGAGCTGGAGAAGCTTAAATTGCAGCTAGAATTTCAAGAGAGGGAAAGAGAGAAAGTAAAAAGGAAGCTCTGGAGAGGGAAAGCTGAAGAGAAAGGGAATTCCAGCCCTGAAAATTGGAAATGCAGCTGGCAGCTCAAAGGGAGAGAGAGGCCAGACAATGAGAAGCAGTTAGGGAAATATCTTCCCAGAAGCACCCCTTATCAAACTCCCAGAGAGCAACCAGAGTTTTATCCTGTCAGGAATTGTTCCCCTCCCTGTCCCGAAATGTGAGCAAGTCCGTGGTACTGCTCCAGGAAAGCAGGGCACTCCGTCCTCAATGCCAGAGGGAAAGCTAAACCTACTCCTCGCCCCCAACACCGAGTCCCCTCTGAAGGCCAAAGCCCTGATCAGTAGATTCGGAAAATAATCTGAGTTTGCACATTTATATAAGGTCCATCTAGAGTGTGACCTGCTTTCAGGTACTGTTAGAGTAGGAATTGTCCCTAAGCTACCAGTAGCAGGAATCAATTTCCTCCTTGGAAACGGTTTGGCTGGCAGCCAGGTGTTAGCCAGTGAAAGACATGAAGCCGAGACAAAGCAATAGAAGTTGCTGAAGGGCAGAAAGCTGGAGAAGGTCTAGATGCTCACACCAAGGGTGGAACAGCCCACACAGACCATAGGCGAGAACTGCTCAAAGGTAGCAAGGCCAAAGCCAGGCCAGTAAAATACTAGGATCAGAGAGGACTCCTGGGATCTGAAATAGATTGTCCAAAAATCCCCAAATTGAATAGGGACCAGAGAAATCCTCAACCATGGTAGATGTATTGAGGGAGATTCCCTTCGTAACCAAACAGCAAGAATGAAAACCGGGCAATAAGCCTGGAAAGGAAAAGGTCAAGGGCTTGCACCCGAAATATGGTCTGACTCTCTTTTTCCTGCTTTGAATAGGAAGTCCCCAGACCTGGCCAACAAATTTGAAAAGAAGGTATCCTTACCCCTGCCAAGTGATCAAGGAGGTCTGGCTGTCTGAAACCTTGATTTCAATTTTAGAAGAGGGTTGCCCAGAAAGTCCCCAACATCCTTTGGTGAATAATATTTACTGTGCCCAGATTTAAACCAATAGCAGCCTGCACCCATGTTAGGTGAGCAGACGGTCTGGCTACCCCAAGCCATCTTTCTGAGTTTGGAGGGAGATCCGAGGGATTCCCCCCAGATCTGGGGAGGAAACCTCCTCCCCCAGTCAAAAAGCCATCAGAGAGCAGAGCTGGAGATGCACATCCACTAGAGGGCAGTGGTGTTCCAGAGGACAGGGAACATGTTGCGAAAAACAAAGGTCCCGGCCCGGAAGCCAGTGATTAATTTCTCTGCTTTGTGGCAGATTTAACGTGGAGCTGCAAAATGCCCGGATTCACCAGAAAGAGTGAGGGTGAGGCCATAAGGAGGTACAGCAGGACCCCAACCAGATTGGACCCCATGCTCAATCCAACAGGCTACTGCACCATAGCCATATCCAGTATTGCTGCAGGGGAGACTCCTGCGAGAATGTCACCTTCCTTTCATCCTCGTCCAGAATGGCTGACCTAAGTTCAGGGGCCTACAGCTGTATACACTAAAAGTCCCTTGCACAGGAAGCTGGCACTCTCCAGCTGTGCTAGCCCCTGAGCCAGGATCCTCTAAAGGTGTCAAAGATCAGTTCAGTCCTAGGATCCCAGGGCCTGGTATCCCCAGAATGAGCTGTCCCTGAGCAGCGTGCTGAACAACCTAACCTACGCTCGACCCCTGTAAAGCCCCCAGACCACGGCCCCAGCCCACCCACTGGTGTCACAGGCATCGCCTTCTCACCCCAGTCTGCCCGCTGTCCTTGAGATCATAGAATCACATTATCACTACAGTGCAGCAAGAGGCCATTTGGCCCACTGATTCTGTACTGGCACCCTGAAGAAGCACCCTACTTAGGCCCACACCCATGCCCTATCCCTGTAATACCACTTAACCTTGTGGGCACTCAGGGGCAATATGACCTAGCCTATCCACCTAACCTGCACATCTTTGGACTGTGAGGGAAACCACGGAGGAAAACCACGCAGAGGTTGCAAACTCCACACTGACAGTAACCCAAGGTCAGAATTAAACCTGGGTCCCTGGTGCTGTGAGGCAGCAGTGCTAACCACTGTGCCAACATGCCACCGGCGTCAGGAGAGGGTTATTTAAAAGAACTGGAGACCGACTTAGTCTTCTTGGTGGCAGGCCCTGGATTGTCTCCAGCATTTCCTCCTCCATGAGGGTGCCCCTAGGGCCCTGGGTGACTCCATAGGACGGAGGGGCATCTGGAGTGAGGTTCAGAAGCCTCTGAGTCATCTGCTGCTGCCAGTCCTGGAAGCTCCCCATTGTCTGCACCACGGTGTTGACACCCTGTGATGATCGGAATACCTTGCCCTTTAAGAGGCTTGGCATTGCCCCTTTAAGAGGCTTGGAACCCTGGGGGACTCCGCCTCTGGCTATGCCCCCTGGGAAACAGTATTTAAGATGAGACTCCATTTTGCGAGCACACTTCTCTTGGATGCTGCCATTGTTCAATGCTTATTAAAGCCTTTGATTACGGACCTAACTTTCGCGTCGTAATTGAGAGTGCCTCACACCCTCAACAATGGTCCTCAGTGACAGGGCCATGCACTGGAGTGCTTCGGCGATGTCCACCTGCATCCCTCATCAACTGGGACATGATATTAAAACCCTCAGCCATTGTTGACATGGACTGAGATATGCCTTGGACACCATCGCTCACATCGACGACAGGTCTTGCAATATGATTGCTACCTAGCAGCATTGGCCTGGGTGCCATGCATTGCCTACACCATGTCCCGCACCTGAAGGCTTTGGGACTCCTCCAAACGGCCTTGCCATCGCTGGAATGTCACTGATACCACCTCCTGAATTTTATGGCTGTGTCCTATTGTCTGCATCAGCTCTGGGAGAATCTTGTTCAGAGGCTTGACATCTGGCTGGGACCCAGATATGTTTTGGGATCCAGCAGACCCAGACTGCTTTCTCCCTGGGATGTTCCTGCCTCCACCTGATGTGCATCAGCAACTGTGTGCTGCTCACCAGGTTGTGCCTCTGAAACCTGTCCACTAGTGTCTCTGCGCTGGTGGGAGGTGCAAATGATAACTGTGATCCTTTGCCTGTGCTGTGTTCTCCTCAGAGCCCTCCTCCAAGGTGGTCCTTGGGTGTGGTGGTGAGGGGCTCCGACTCCGGATGGCCCAGACTCATCAGATGGAGATCCTGCAAGACAATGGACATGAAAGGGAAAGGTTATTTTTGTGGGACTAAACAACTCACTTGAGACAGGTCACCTGGATGAAAGGACAATGGATCTTCAGTTCACTGGCGAAGGCCAAACTTGCTATTGGTCACTGCTCTCTCCTCAGGCACCTCAGCGATTTCCAGGGCCCGTTCGTCATATGGGGTGAAGACTTGTATCTCTGGGATATCTCTGGGATATCTCCCCCCCACCCCCCACCCCGCTCCCTGACTTTGACCTTTCCCTCTTATTATGGACTATGTTCTCCTGCGGGGACAAGGAGAGCACATTGTGAGCCGCACGCTTGATCGGTCAAGGGGGTCTATAGCAGGTAGCATGTATGGATGCTTCATCTAGACATAAATGGATTGTGCTGGTGGGTGCCAGGGGTTTGGAGGAACAAGCTTGAAGATATGTTGGGAGGGTGTGAAGTGTCAGACAGTGGATTGTGTGTGGGAGGGGGACGGTTTTCGAAATTGAGCGATGGCAGACGGGACTGATACCATAAGAGAGGTGGTAACTTGCCCTTGTAGCTCTTTGGAAGTCATTTGTCTTCGTCCGATATTGGAGGGCTGTCCTCCTGGTCATGCTGCCTACACTCACTGCAGCTGCCACTGCCTCCCAAGTGGCAATAGTGACCTTGCTGCTGGTTCTCCGACTTCATCCACAGCATCGAGAAGCTTGTCCAGGTCAACATCCCCAAAGCGAGGAGCAGGCCTCCGCATTTCTTGGCTGCTGAGGGAGCGTTTAAAGGCTGCCCCCCCTTGTTAGCGGTGAGCAGTTGAGGTGCAAGTCAGGCGAATCAGACGGTGAAGGAGCCAGACATGTTGAGATTCACATGGGAGCTCATTTTCTGCACTCTTGCAGGTGAATACAGTCCATGATCTTGCCATTGCAGCCGATGCAAAATACACTTGCCAAATTCTTCCAAAATGACAATTAGACTATTTTTGGCGAATCGCGTCCAACAAGCTTTATTCCTATGGCCGCAATTCTACCAAAAAAGGACTAAGGATGCGATCTTCCCAAAAGGGAACAAAGTCCCGAGTGAGCGCATTTAGCCGCGTGTTTCTTGGCAGTCACAGTGCCGAGAAACACATGACTATTCAATGCGACTCGCTTTGAATAAGGGGCCTGACCAGGGAACGCACAGCTGAGGCTGCATATAGCCCCATTTTTTACAATAGGGAGCTCCAATCACTGGAGGATTGGGCCCTCAGTGTAATTTTGGGCTGGAATCGTGGGGTGATTTCCTTCGGGTGTATGGATGTGATCTAGATCGCAATTCATCCACATTTAGCCACTATTTTGGAGCTTGTGGAGATTCTCACTGAAACATCCCAGACTTAGAAATTTTTCTGGAGTGCGGAACTAAAGACGCCGGCAATATTGGTTCCTCAGAGATTGGTGTGTCCTTTTTAAAAGGCTTCCCAATCTCAAAGTTAAGATGAGGGTCCCCCACACCCCACCCACAGATACCATGACACCCGCAGACATGGGCAACTCCCCAGTCTTGGAGGGGCAACCTCCCCTGCCATTTCTAAATGTCCGCATCTCCTCCCCCTACACCACCCAGGAACAAGGGTAACCAGGCCCCAACCACATCCATCAATGTAGGCATTGGGGCATTGCCCCCCCTCCCAAATAAGCATTCTTTGCTATGGGATTGCTGAGGAGCCCCCCCCCCCCCCACCTTTTAGGCCACTCCTTTGTACCCACCCTTCACACCCACCCTTCATACTCCCCCAGCCTTCTTACCACCCCCCTCACTCTTCACACTCACTCTTCAGGCACCCACCCTCCAGAAACCCCTGCAGGCCTCCCCCTTCATGCCCCTCCTTCATGACCCCCTTCACTCCCTCTCTCATTAACAGTCACCACTGTTGTATTGTGTATACTGCATACGAGGGTATTACGGTAAGGCCCCTGTACTACAGGTACGGGGGTAATTCCCTGCCTGCTGGCTCCGCCCAGTAGGCGGAGTATAAATGTGTGGGCTCTCTGAGCTGCAGCCATTTCTGCAGCAGCTGCGGGAGGCTCCACATCTCTGTGTAATAAAGTCTCGATTACTCTCTACTCTCGTCTCTTCGTAATTGATAGTGCATCAATTTATGACGCAGAGATTTTAAAACGATGGATCTCCGCATCAAGCCAGAACGCCTGCAGCTGCACCCTCAAGCAGACAATGCCAAGTCGGCCTTCACACATTGGCTCGCCTGCTTCGAGGCATACATCGGATCTACGACTGACCCACCCTCAGAGGCACAGAAGCTCCAGATCCTTTACATGCGGCTGAGCTCCGACATCTTCCCCCTCATCCAGGACGCGCCTACCTACGCTGAGGCCAGGGTGCTACTGAAGGAGAACTACGCTCAGCAGACCAACAAAATCTACGCCAGGTACCTCCTCTCCACGCGGCATCAACTCCCCGGTGAGTCTGTGGAGGATTTCTGGCGTGCCCTGCGCGTCCTAGTGAGAGACTGCGATTGTCAGGCCGTTTCGGCCGCTGAACATTTTGACCTGCTACTCAGAGACGCGCTCGTTACGGGCATAGGGTCGGCCTACATCCGCCAGCGCCTCTTAGAAGGGGCTACGCGACCTCCAAGAAACTAGCGCTCTCGCTCACAGTCGCCTCACGCAATATTTAGGCGTGTGCCCACGACCGCACGGCCCACCCCTTCTGGGCATCGTGGACCCCGCCAGCGAACATCCCACCATGGACCCCACCAGCGACCTCCCCCAGCCAACTCCAGGCCTGCGCCGCGCGGCAGTCAACCAACCCCGGGGGACCCAAGTGCTACTTCTGCGGACAGTCAAAACACACCCGGCAGCGCTGCCCAGCACGGAGCATGCTCTGCAAGGCCTGCGGGAAGAAAGGACATTTCGCTGCTGTGTGCCAGGCCCGCTCGGTCGCTGCTATTATCCCGGCACCCCCCATGTGCGACCCGCGGGCGCCGCCATCTTCCTCGCCTCAGACCACGTGCGGCCCATGGGCACCGCCACCTTGCTCACCTCACAACACGTGCGGCCCATGGACGCTGCCATCTTGCCTGCCTCAGGACACGTGCGGCCTGTGGGCGCCGCCATCTTCCCTGCCTCAGGACCCCTGCTCGTCGAGCACCTCATCGGGCCACTCATCGCCTGCAACCGCCGCCGGCGAGCCACATCTGGCATCCATCACGATCGACCGGTCCCTCGCGACCGCTTCGACGACAGTGAAGGTCGACGGGCACAAGATATCCTGCCTTCTGGACCCCGGGAGCACTGAGAGCTTCATCCACCCCGATACGGTAAGGCGCTGCTCCCTCACAGTACACCTCATCAACCAGAGAATCTCCCTGGCCTCCGGATCACACTCTGTGGCGATCTGGGGGTACTGCACCGCCACCCTCACAATCCAGGGCGTAGAGTTCAGCGGCTTCCGGCTCTACATCCTACCCAACCTCTGCGCTGCCTTGCTACTCGGCCTGGACTTCCAGTGCACCCTCCAGAGCCTAACCCTGAAATTTGGCGGGCCCCTACCACCCCTTACTGTATGCGGCCTCACGACCCTTAAGTTCGACCCACCTTCCCTGTTTGCGAACCTCACCCCAGATTGCAAACCCGTCGCCACCAGGAGCAGACGGTACAGTGCCCAGGACAGGACCTTCATTAGGTATGAGGTCCAGCGGCTGCTGTGGGAAGGTATTATTGAGGCCAGCAACAGCCCCTGGAGAGCCCAAGTGGTAGCGGTGAAAACTGGGGAGAAAAACAGGATGGTCGTTGACTACAGTCAGACCATCAATCGGTACACGCAGCTCGACGCGTACCCCCTCCCACGCATATCTGATATGGTCAATCAGATTGCACAGTACCGGGTCTTCCCGCCAGTGGACCTGAAATCTGCCTACCACCAGTTCCCCATTCACAAGGCGGACCGCCAGTACATCACGTTTGAGGCGGACAGCCGCCTTTACCACTTCCTTAGGGTTCCCTTCGGCGTCACTAACGGGGTGTCGGTCTTCCAATGGGAGATGGACCGAATGGTTGATAGGTACGGACTGCGGGCCACTTTCCCGTACCTGGATAACGTCACCATCTGCGGCCACGACCAGCAGGATCACGACGCTAACCATTCCAAATTCCTTCACACTGCCAAACTCCTCAACCTAACCTACAGCAAGGAGAAGTGCTTGTTCAGCACGGACCGATTAGCCATCCTCGGCTATGTGGTTCAGAACGGGGTTCTCGGACCAGACCCCGATTTCATGCCCCCCTCATGGAACTCCCCCTCCCCCACTGCCTCAAGGCCCTCAAACGATGCCTGGGGTTCTTCTCGTACTACGCTCAGTGGGTCCCTAACTATGCGGACAAGGCCCGCCCACACAGCCACTCCACAGTTTTTCCCCTGACGGCCGAGGCTCACCAGGCCTTCAACCGTATCAAGGCCGACATCGCCAAGGCCGCGATGCACGCGGCCGACGAGACCCTCCCCTTCCAAGTCGAGAGCGATGCTCTGGCTGCCACCCTCAACCAGGCAGGCAGGCCTGTGGCACTCTTTTCCCGCACCCTTCATGCCTCTGAAATTTGGCACTCCTCGATCAAAAAGGAGGCCCAAGCTATCGTTGAAGCTGTGCGGCATTGGAGGCATTACCTGGCCAGCAGGAGATTCAGTCTCCTCACTGACCAACGGTCGGTTGCCTTCATGTTTAACAACACACAGTGGGGTAAGATAAAAATTATAAAATCTTGAGGTGGAGAATCGAGCTCTCACCTACAAGTATGAGATTTCTATCGCCCCGGTAAGCTCAACGAGCCACCCCCCGATGCCCTATCCCGAGGTACATGTGCCAGCGCACAAGTGGACCGACTCCGCACCCTGCACGACGATCTCTGTCACCCAGGGGTCACCCGCTTTTATCACTTCATAAAGGCCCGCAATCTGCCCTACTCCATCGAGGAAGTCAGGGTTATCACCAGGGACTGCCAGGTCTGCGCGGAGTGTAAACCGCACTTCTACCGGCCAGACCGTGCGTGCCTGGTGAAGGCCTACCGCCGCTTTCAATGCGTCAGCGTGAACTTCAAAGGGCCCCGCCCCTCCACCGACCACAAAACGTACTTTCTCAATGTGGTCGACGAATATTCAAGATTTCCCTTCGCTGTCCCATGCCCCGATATGACATCTGCCACCGTCATCAAAGCCCTCAACACCATCTTCGCTCTGTTTGGTTTCCCCGCCTACGTCCACAGAGACCGGGGATCCTCATTTATGAGCGATGAGCTGCGCCAGTACCTGCTCAACAGGGGCATCACCTCGAGCAGGACGACCAGCTCCAACCCCCGGGGAAACGGGCTGGTGGAGTGGGAGAATGGGATGGTCTGGAAGACCGTCCAGCTGGCCCTACGATCCAGAAATCTCCCGGCCTCCCGCTGGCAGGAGGTCCTCACCGACGCCCTTCACTCCATTCGGTCGCTCCTGTGCACTGCAACTAACGAAACTCCCCATGAACATCCCCTTGCCTTCCCCAGGAAGTCCACCTCCAGGGTTTCGTTCCTAATGTGGCTGGCAGCTCCAGGACCCGTTCTCCTCCGCAAGCATGTGCGGCTCCACAAGGCGGATCCATTGGTTGAGAGGGTGCAGCTACTCCACGCGAACCCGCAGTATGCCTATATAGCATACCCGACAGACGCCAAGACACAGTCTCCCTCAGGGACCTGGCGCCATCTGGGTCCCCCCCCCCCCCCCCCCCCCCCCCCCCCCCCGGCCCCGGCGCCACCTTCCCTCCCCCTGATGCACCCCACCACAGCCCCCGCTCCAAGATGATCCACCCTCCCGTTGGTCCTACCCGGGGATAAAGATGAGGTCGACACGCTCCCGGAGTCACCGACGACCGAACCGACCAACGCCTGAATCGCCACACCTGCGGCCCTTGCAACGACGGATCAAGGCGCTCAATCGTCTAAATTTGTAACCTCTTTCTTAAATTTTAAACAACCTGTATGTAAATAGCTTTCCACCACCTTTGGACTCTTTTTTAACAGGGAGTGAATGTGGTAGTCACCACTGTTGTATTGTGTATACTGCATACGAGGATATTACGGTAAGGCCCCTGCACTACAGGTACGGGGTAGATCCCTGCCTGCTGGCTCCGCCCAGTAGACAGAGTATAAATGTGTGGACTCTTCGAGCTGCAGCCATTTCGGCAGCAGCTGCGGGTGGCTCCACATCTCAGCAAAATAAATCCTCGGTTACTCTTGTCTTGTCGTAATTGATAGTGCATCAAAATAAACGCCCAACCTGTTTACAAATCCTTATGGCAGTGTCTGGTGTCTTGTACAATAAATAGGCCCAAAGTATTATATCATTATTATAATCTGACTGTTGGTTGTTTCATGTCAACTAGAACCTTCATGTTGACAGAAATTGTTTGCAAAAGTAAACTCCAGGAGGATTAAATAGAAGACAAGTTCTGAATGTGCTGTTACCGGGTGGGCGGCTTAGATCCCAGTCCGTTCACTAATGGCAACTCATGACATTGGAACGCTCACTGAAAACCTCACATGATCCTCAAACTGCAGTCCCATTCTCACCCCAGGTCCATAATTACAGTGAATACTAGATCATTCTAGTTAAAGCCAGAATGGTTGCTCACATTTCCTGATATCTATTCCAGGTCCAGTACCCATCCGGCTGGTGAACGGTACCAACATGTGTTCCGGAAGAGTTGAAGTTTATCGTCACGCTGCCTGGGGGACCATCTGTGGCAAAGGCTGGGATATTAACGCAGCAAATGTGATCTGCAGAGTGTTGAACTGTGGGTCAGCCTTGTCAGCAACACAGAATAACCCCTATGGAGAGGGGACTGGAAACATCTGGTTAAATGATGTGACCTGTGACGGGAGAGAGCTTTCATTTGATCAATGTTTTGCCAACCCACAGGTGGGGAATACCTGCACACACACAGAGGATATTGGAGTGACCTGTTCAGGTGAGTAGAGTTCTCTGCTCAACTGTGTGGGGTTCTTTAGGAGAACTGGGTTCTCTTTGTGACTGAGTGGCTCAGTTCACCAGCATATATTGGAAAGTTGATATGAGAGCAAGGAGCACTCAGCAGAAGCACCATAATGAATTGCTCCAGCAGTCTTAAGATTTAAAAATTCACATCCTTTTGTTTAAATCCACCAATGCCTCTTTCTCCCTCCCTCTCTGTCCCTCTGTAACCTTCTCAAGATCTTTGATTCACATTCTTTTGATCAGATCACTCCATGACCCTCACCCAGTTCCTACTTCCAACCTTTACAATTCTCACTCTGCTGCTCAAATGCTTCAACGATTCCCACCTCTCCCTGTCTTCGTAAGCTCCCTGAGCCCCTACATTCCACATCCTCCTGTTCAAATCCCTCAATGGCCCTTGCGCCTCCCTATCAGTGTAACCCCTTCTAACTCTACAGCATTTTGAGATCTCGCCTCTCTTCTATATCTGGCTTTGTAAGAATCTCCTATTTTGATCCCAACACCATTGACAACTGAGCTTTCAGGTACCTGGGCCTTGAGCTCTGGAATCACCTCCCTAAATCTCTCTCTCATCTCTTTTCAGATACTCCTTAAAACTTGGTTGTCAAATCATCCATCCTTTTACTGTTTGTGACCCTTTCCCATGTGTGAAAATTGATGTTTGGAGCCTTATGTCATGCTTGAAAGAATCCTTGAAACAGAGCTTTGGTGTTCTGCTGATCTTCTGGCTCCAGCTACATTCCCGTACAGAATATATATGGGAATGCATCCGTCTCTCTGCTGGGAATGTGCCAAATTCTATGATGTCACTTCTATTTGATGCGAGCAGGCGTACTGGAGAGATTTACTTTAAAAAAAAATTCCAGTTAAGGGGCAATTTAACGTGGCCAATCCCTTACCCAACACATCTTTGGGTTGTGTGGGGTGAGCCCATGCAGATACAGGCAGAATGTGCAAACTCCACACAGACAATGACCCGGAGCCGGGATCGAACCCGGATCCTCGCATTGTGAGGTGGCAGTGCTAACCACTGGGAGATTTACTTTTGCGAGGATTCGCAATCATGATTTTGTTCTTCCATGACATGTCATGAATGTGCCACAATCGAAGATGAAAACTTTTATGCTTTGTTTCTTCATCACTCTATGTCATCCACAGCTGTGCATCAAGGTGCTGAGAAAAGATCTCATGAAGCACCTTGGCTCTAAGGATCAGAAGTTATTTTGAACATTTCATTAGTTGTCCAAAGATAATCATTGCTTTCTCTCTGCATGTACTGTGTTCTGCATCAAGAGTCAGATTGTGTGCCACCATTGATCCAAGGTAACAATAGCATGCTAACTAATTCCAACAGGGGTGTTATTTCTCATGATCAAGGGTAGAGATGTGATACCCTGTTCCAAACCACCATTTTCTTGATGCTTAAAATAAGGGACAGCCAGTTACAGCCATGGAAGAGACAATCCATGAGTCTTTGTAGCTGAGTTTATGCTGGGGGGACTAGCGAGGCATCACCGGAGTATAGGAGTTTTCAGATCAAAATTTGCTGTATTTTTGTCTTCGCTTTCAATCTAGACAGATCTTGCTGTCTGATCTAGTGTGCTGGCAAGTTCCTTCCATATTTACAGGGAAGTCTGAGGTCAGAAAAACTGGAGAAGAAAATACCAAAAAAAAAGCGGGAGCTGATAAACAGGAATTAACAAGCACACCACAAAAGTGCCAAGCAATCGTCTGCCATTGACATTCAACTACATTCCCATTAGTGAATCTCCTACTATCAACACCCTGGGCGTCTCCATTGATCAGAAACTTAACAAGACTGGCCGTATAAATACTGTGGCTGCAAGAATAGGTCAGAAGTTGGGAATTCTTCAGCAAGTAAGTTACTTCCTGACATCCAATGCCTGTCCACCATTGACGAGGCACAAGTCAAGGGTGATGAAATTAAAGTTAAAGTCAGAGGTCCCATGGTGGGATAACAATGACAATGACGTAAGTACAGTCATGGCAACATGGAGCATCAACAAACTGTTTTTCGAGTTCAGAGATGGGTGTAGCAAGTGAGATACAGAAGAAATATAAGGGTGTCCAATTGGTCGATGCATGGTGGAGGTTTCTAGTGAGGATGTGTTTGTGGAGGTGTACAGAGAGATTTGCAAGATCACTAAACATGATTGCAAAGTTGGAGGACATCATGAAATCCAGAAGCAGTAGACATTTGCTCTTCTGCTCGGGTGAGCAGTTTTCTGGCCAGAAGCAGACTGAAACTGAAAAACAGCACAACCAGTGGTCAATCACAGGCTCAGCAGGACAGTGATGTCTTTTAATCACAGCAGCATACTGAACTTCTCACTTCCAATCCTGTTCTAAAATGTAGGTTATATATGCTGGGCTGTATTCCCTGGAATATGGAAGATTTAAGGGGTAATCTAATCAAATCCTTTAAAATGATTAAAGGAATGGATAGGGTAGATCGAGAAAAATGATTTGCTCTGGTGGGGAAGACCAGAACAAGGGGACCATTCCTTAAAATTCGAGCTAGGCTATTCAGGGCTCATGTTTTCATACCCAGGGGAGTGGAAATCTGGAACTCTGTTAAAAATGTGGGTTATTGTAGTTGCATGCAATGTCTCTTTAAGAACGGATTACATCACATGACTTGTCTTTTGCGAAGTATAGTATCAAACCTTGTACAGTCAAGCCCTATTCAATAAACCTCTGTTAATCTTGCATCAAACCCACCAGCAATGACAGTCTATTTATTTTGTACTGTTAGTCTTAAGCTACAACAGTTTAAAAAAGAAAACTGGCGAAGAGGAATTGGTCAAAAGAAAAATATTTTTTTTTCAAAAAGCTTGTTGGAGTGGAGCAACTTCAACAGATCAATCGATAAATTGTTTAACAGAAGGTCAGAAATTGCTGACATTGGAACCGGTATGATTTTAGGGCAAAAATTCAAATGGAAGAGTCCGTACTGATTTGAGCTGGTAAGACAGCGGGGTAGAGCAGGGTAGAGTACAAAAGATTATGACAACTTACATGAAAGTTAAAGTTGTTACAAGGTGGTCATCCATCTTGAATGAACTAGACATTGAATTAAGTGAAGGGGGAGAGAATTCTGATACCTTGAAAAATGGCGGGAATTTTTGTGGCATGATGGGCTCTTTTGATGAAGACTCGGAGAACTGGAAATCATATTCAAAGAGATTTAATTATTATATTTCAGCCAACAAAATATAGGAAGAGATTAAGCTCCCTGCCTTCTGAAGCAAAACTTTTCATTTGCTAAGAAGCTTAGTTCAGCCCGTGAAACCTGGGGATAATACATATCAAGAACTGATAAAAATATTAGAAGACCATTATGCACCAAACCCTTGATTATTGAGGAGAGGTTTCGAAGGAATCAGTTAGAAGGATAAAATTTTGCACAGTTTGTTGCAAGCCTTCAGTGACTTGCAGAGTTTTGTACTTTGGTGATTTGTTAGACGGCTCAATTAGAAATCGTTTAGTGTGTGGTTTGGAAGATGAGGCCATTCAAAGAAGGTTATTAACGGAACATAATCTAAGTCTGTAAATTACATTAGATATTGCTGTTTCAATGGAACTCACAGCTAAGGAAGCCTCTGATCTCGGAACAAGCATGAGGATCCTAAAAACTGGCTGACTCCCAGAGGAGTCTACCCAGCAAAAGGCATGTCATCGCTGTGCAAAAACGAGCCATTCTCCAGCAATGTAAAAATTGTGGCAGAACTGGCCATACAGAAAGAGCTTGCTGGAGTAAAACAAATTCTCCAGAGAAGAACACGCAAAGGAAGACACAGAATCCATTCAAAGGAAGAATCAAAACAAATTCAATGAAGAAAATTCATATTGTACAAGAAAAGAATAACAACCATAATGAAACTAAAACGTTCATTCCAATAAAGCGTTAAAGTTGAACATGCCATCGGATGATTCACACTGTTTTTGGGTAGGGAAAATGTTGAATGGGCAACCTATTAAAATGGAGGTCTGCTGTCTCCCTAATTCCTGAGACCAGCTATGAACAGAAACTGAACCATCTGCCTTTAAAACCAGCAGATGTGATCTTGAGGACCTATACTGAGGAGATAGTACCTCTGTGAGGTTACATCACATTCAAGGTTGAACTAAGTGGACAAACCGCAGAGTTACCACTCCATGTGATGCAAGGATGTTTCCCCGCTCTCTTTGGCCGCCCTTGGCTGGAAAGGATTAATTGATTGGACCACCGTCAGCAACTTAGTTGATTCAAAGTCAGACTTACAGACCATATTGGCAAAATATAACAGTGGTTCTGAAGATACACTGGGATCCATGAAAGGTATACAAATGGCCTTCAAGGTTAAGGAAAATAACCAACCAAAATGTCTCAAGGCCAGAGCTGTACCCGACGCAATACATCTGAAGGTTGAATCCGAACTGCTGAGGCTTGTGGAAGCAGGAGTCTGAGAAACCATCACTACTAGTGACTGGGCAACCCCTATTGTACCTGTCATGAAACATAATGGTGCAATTTGCATTTGTGGAGATTTTAAGATAACTATCAATCCGATTCTAAGCGTGGGTCAATACCCTCTAGCATTGATTGATCGTTTGTTCGCAGGCCTAGCAGGAGGACAGAAGTTCAGCAGGATTAAGCTATCGCAGACCTACTGCAAATGAATGTGGCAGCTGAATCTCAACACCTGCTCTCCATCATCACACAAAAAGGCCTATTCCGCTACAAGAGATTGCCTTTTTGAATAAAGTCAGCACAAGCTTTATTTCTTTACTTCTAGCAGCTTACAACTATGTGTTCCAACACAGACTAGGTCCCCTAACATAGAACAGTACAGCACAGAACAGGCCCTTCGGCCCTCGATGTTGTGCCGAGCATTGTCCGAAACCAAGATCAAGCTATCCAACTCCCTGTCATTCTGGTGTGCTCCATGTGCTTATCCAATACCCTCTTGAAAGTTCCTAAAGTGTCCGACTCCACTATCACAGCAGGCAGTCCATTCCACACCCTACCCACTCTCTGAGTAAAGAACCTACCTCGGACATCCCTCCTATATCTCCTACCCTGAATCTTATAGTTATGCCCCCTTGTAACAGCTACATCCACCCGAGGAAATAGTCTCTGAACGTCCACTCTATCTATCCGCCTCATCATCTTATGAACCTCTATTAAGTCGCCTCTCATCCTCCTCTGCTCCAAAGAGAAAAGCCCTAGCTCCCTCAACATTTCCTCATAAGACCTATCCTGCAAACCAGGCAGCATCCTGGTAAATCTCCTTTGCACCCTTTCCAATGCTTCCACATCCTTCCTATAATGTGACCAGAACTGCACACAATACTCCAAATGTGGTCTCACCAGGGTCAGGTATAGTTGCAGCATAACCCCGTGGCTCTTAAACTCAAGCCCCCTGTTAATAAACGCTAACACACTACAAGCCTTCTTCATGGCTCTATCTACTTGAGTGGCAACCTTCAGAGATCTGTGGACATGAACCCCAATATCTCTCCGTTTGAATCTCAAGATCTCTCTGTTTGAACCCCAAGATCTCTCAGTTTGAAGCCCAAGATCTCTCTGTTCAGACCTCAAACACAGATGCCCTGAGTCGACTTCCACTGCCTGAAACCATACCACCACCCCCCAGTACAACAAGAAATAGTGTTAGGCCTCAACCTCCTGGATACGCTGACAATATCATCAAAGCAAATTCGGAATTTGACTCCGAGAAACCCATCCCGGGGTGGGGAAGGCCTATGCAGTTGTGGAGGGGGAATAAGAGTGGCTTCAGGTGATAAGTGTGTGGGGGGTTGCGTAGGGAGGTCTGGAGGTCAATGAGCTCTGAGTGGAGTGTGACTCAATCAGAAGAGGCTTCTGATGGAGGCCCCCATCCGTCGCCTTACCATCTGAAATTGACCTTAGTTTATTCCCGGTCTCCCTCCTACACACCATGCTGAACTGTCCTCTGCCCGTCAGCCTAAACATTGAGGCTGAATTGTGCTTTAATTAGGGTGAGTGGGCTTCCTATCTGAGGACCTGCGGGCCTGTGAGCTTGATTTCCGGGCCTGGTGATCTTTTTGTTTCTGGGCCTTGGGCCTGGCCAGGCAGACCCTCGCGAAATGCCCCTTCTCTCCACAGTCGCTGCAGATGGCGGAGCGGGCTGGGCAGAAATAGCACGGTGTGCCCCTGGTCTGGGCGGGTCACCGCGCGGCGGAGGCCCGTAGCGTGGCCAAGACTGGGGAAGTCCGAGGGGGGCTCACAGGGTCCGCGGGGTACGTGCCTAGGTTGTGGCGGGCCACTTCCAGTGAGGTGGCGAGTGTTACTGTGTCCTGAGGGTCTTTAGCTCCATTTGCAAGGAGTCGTTGCCTGATATGGGTAGAACGGAGCCGGACACGAACGCGTCTCGGATGTGCAGGTCCATGTGGACTTCCGCCGTCACGTCCTGATGATTATAGTTCCTGGCGAACACGGTAAGCTTTTCCACGTACTCATCTAGCATTTCCCCTGAGCGCTGCCGGCAGGTAGAGAGCAGATGCCGTGCGTGTACCTCATTTATGGGTTTGACGAAACGCTTTCGCAGGATCTCGACCGCCTCATTGTAAGTGGTCGCCTTCTCGATCATGGCGGAGATTCTATGGCTCACCCCGGCGTGGAGTAGGCGCAGCTTGCGTGGCCCTAGGATGGGAGTTTCTGAGGATTCCAGGTAGGCCTCGAAGCATCGGAGCCAGTAGTTAAAAATTTCTGTTACCTCCGGTGTCCGTGCTTCCAGGTTGAGCTTTTCTGGCTTGAGACCGGCGTCCATCCTAACGTAATCTGCTTATTAAATTGTCGTACCCTCAATAACGACACAGAAGTGTGGAATGGTAAATGAAGGCTTTAATAAGCAGAGAACTAGCCAGTTACCGAGACGGGTGCTTACTGAGTGCCACACCTACAGGGCGTCACCTTATATACAGGTCCCTGGTGGGCGGAGCCGTGGCAGAGTCCCCCAGGGTTCCAAACCCGGTCTTAAAGGGGCATCACCTACATGGTGTTCAGGGTACAGTAACCATTCATCACAGCATCCAAGTCACGGCAGGTGGGATCCTGAAGGGAATCCCATCCATATAATTTCAAGCTTCCCCCTTGTCCACCCCAGCTGAGAACCTGCCCCAGGGCAAGCATACATTCTGGCCCTGCTTTTAGTCTATGGTTGTTCTCCCTGCAATGTCTTACCTGTCTGTTGTGCCATGTGGAACAATCCATGCATCAGACCATCCACCCAACCTCTTCCATACTCTTTCCACCGATCATTCTCCCCCACCCCCCAATCTGTCTTCTGCAATTCTGCATCTTGCATAGGATCTCTTCTTCTCCCCTGGTATCTGGGAAAGATCAACTGTCTTCTCATCTTTCTCCATGTCCAGCTCTCTGTGAGGGGGGCAATGTTTGTTATGATGGTATTGACCCCTTAAGAACGGGAATCTTGGCTTTCTTTTGTGTGTAGAGCTGAATATCGCACTAAGTGAGATCAAATTACTCTGCACAGGCTGGGTTGGAGCCTGAGTGTTTACTGGTGTGTGTGCGCACTTTCACGTGCTCACAAGCATCAGTGGCTTATTGACTGGTCAAAGTCCACCCAGACCAGAAGACCTTAAGACATGGCCCATCGTGTCTGCTCCACCATTCAGTGAGATCATGGCTGATCTGATATAATCTTTAACTCCACTTTACCGCCTTAACCACATAACCCTTCACTGACTAAAAATCTGCCTATTTCAGCTTTGAACATACTTAATGACCCAGTAATTAAATCCACAGAATTACTAACCTCAGAGAATGGACGACCCCTTACTCTGAGATTTTGCCCTCTAGTCCTGGACAGTGACAGGGGTCACAGATTGAATGGCAGAACAGTCTTGAGGGGCCATATACCTTACTCCTGTTTCTTACATTCTTAATTCTAGACCTCTGGGTTACTTTCCCAGTTCTCTCTGATGCCTGTATTGACCTTGATGTGGAGATGCCGGCGTTGGACTGGGGTGAGCACAGTAAGAAGTCTTACAACACCAGGTTAAAGTCCAACAGGTTTGTTTCAAACACGAGCTTTCGGAGCACGGCTCCTTCTTCAGGTGAACCTGAAGAAGGAGCCGTGCTCCGAAAGCTCGTGTTTGAAACAAACCTGTTGGACTTTAACCTGGTGTTGTAAGACTTCTTACTGTATTGACCTTGGAGGAGATGCAACACAATGATACTGGGGGCTAAAACAGTTAAATTATGAAGACTGATTGCAGAGACTATACTTGGTACTTCATTGAATTGTTGCTCGTTCTGAGTTAGTGTGTTTAACACTCCTCCAACAGAGGAAGTGTGCTTAACACTCGCTTGGCTCTGTTTCTTATTTCTATGCTCTGGAGTCGCTAGGTGCCGTAAGAGACACCGTCACAAGGATCAAGGTCAAGTTCAAAGCAATAAAGCTATACACCAATTAGTAAGTCCAAACAGTTAGAGTTTATTATAACAATTATAATAAATACTCATGCACACGCTAAAGACTAACTTACTTCTCTACCATTAAACGACTAATACTTATCTAAGAAGGAACAGGCAAGGTCAGGGAACAAGGCCTTTGTTCCGTTCTGGTCTGCAACTTCTTGATACTACTGGTCGGCACGGGTATAAGTAATGCCTGGGTCAAGGTAGCGATCGTCGTTTTGGCACTTACCTATCGATGGCTGCTGCTTGACGGCTGGTGTAAAAGACAAGGGTCTGGAGGCTGGGGTCGGAGGCCGGAGACAGGGGACCGAACCATGTGCGGGACCTTCTTTTTATAGGTCCCAGGAGGTCCGTGCCCCTTGGGGCGGGCTTCCTCACCTGCTAGGGATCGATTGGGCCTTTCCCCAATCGATATGATTTGAAGCCCCCTATCCTAGGGTCGTTCCTTGATGGCTGGGGCGGTTCTTAGGACTCATTGTCCTGGTTTCGCTGGCTCCATCGTGTCTGCTTCTCTATTGAAAGTATCAATAGATACTTGAGTGTATCTATTGTGCCCGGGATTGTCCCGGTATCACCTCATTAGTATGTAGATGGCTTTCCCATTAACAGCGCTACCTGAACTCTGCAGCTGTCGGAAAACCGGTTTTTGCAAGTGTCCCAATGCTTAAAGCTTCTGCAAGCTGTTTGCTTTTGACCATGTCCGTTTTTCCCTGCACTCCTTGCAGTCTTCCATTTTGTATTCACTGGTGTCCATCTTAGATGTTCTGCATGTTCTTGATAAGTACGTACCAGTCAGGGAGGAAGGGGTAGAGCGAGGGAACCGTGGTTTACCAAAGAAGTGGAATCTCTTGTTAAGAGGAAGAAGGAGGCCTATGTGAAGATGAGGCGTGAAGTTTCAGTTGGGGCGCTTGATAGTTACAAGGAAGCGAGGAAGGATCTAAAGAGAGAGCTAAGACGAGCAAGGAGGGGACATGAGAAGTCTTTGGCAGGTAGGATCAAGGAAAACCCAAAAGCTTTCTATAGATATGTCAGGAATAAAAGAATGACTAGGGTAAGAGTAGGGCCAGTCAAGGACAGTGGTGGGAAGTTGTGTGTGGAGGCTGAGGAGATAAGCGAGATACTAAATGAATACTTTTCGTCAGTATTCACTCAGGAAAAAGATAATATTGTGGAGGAGAATGCTGAGACCCAGGCTATTAGAATAGATGGCATTGAGGTGCGTAGGGAAGAAGTGTTGGCAATTCTGGACAAGGTGAAAATAGATAAGTCCCCGGGGCCTGATGGGATTTATCCTAGGATTCTCTGGGAAGCCAGGGAAGAGATTGCTGAGCCTTTGGCTTTGATTTTTATGTCACCATTGGCTACAGGAATAGTGCCAGAGGACTGGAGGATAGCAAATGTGGTCCCTTTGTTCAAGAAGGGGAGTAGAGATAACCCCGGTAACTATAGGCCGGTGAGCCTAACATCTGTGGTGGGTAAAGTCTTGGAGAGGATTATAAAAGATACGATTTATAATCATCTAGATAGGAATAATATGATTAGCGATAGTCAGCATGGTTTTGTGAAGGGTAGGTCATGCCTCACAAACCTTATCGAGTTCTTTGAGAAGGTGACTGAACAGGTAGACGAGGGTAGAGCAGTTGATGTGGTGTATATGGATTTCAGTAAAGCGTTTGATAAGGTTCCCCACGGTCGGCTATTGCAGAAAATACGGAGGCTGGGGATTGAGGGTGATTTAGAGATGTGGATCAGAAATTGGCTAGTTGAAAGAAGACAGAGAGTGGTAGTTGATGAGAAATGTTCAGAATGGAGTTCAGTTACGAGTGGCGTACCACAAGGATCTGTTCTGGGGCCGTTGCTGTTTGTCATTTTTATAAATGACCTAGAGGAGGGCGCAGAAGGATGGGTGAGTAAATTTTCAGACGACACTAAAGTCGGTGGAGTTGTAGACAGTGCGGAAGGATGTTGCAGGTTACAGAGGGACATAGATAAGCTGCAGAGCTGGGCTGAGAGGTGGCAAATGGAGTTTAATGTGGAGAAGTGTGAGGTGATTCACTTTGGAAAGAATAACAGGAATGCGGAATATTTGACTAATGGTAAAATTCTTGGTAGTGTGGATGAGCAGAGGGATCTCGGTGTCCATGTACATAGATCCCTGAAAGTTGCCACCCAGGTTGATAGGGTTGTGAAGAAGGCCTATGGTGTGTTGGCCTTTATTGGTAGAGGGATTGAGTTCCGGAGCCATGAGGTCATGTTGCAGTTGTACAAAACTCTAGTACGGCCGCATTTGGAGTATTGCGTACAGTTCTGGTCGCCTCATTATAGGAAGGACGTGGAAGCTTTGGAACGGGTGCAGAGGAGATTTACCAGGATGTTGCCTGGTATGGAGGGAAAATCTTATGAGGAAAGGCTGATGGACTTGAGGTTGTTTTCGTTAGAGAGAAGAAGGTTAAGAGGTGACTTAATAGAGGCATACAAATTGATCAGAGGGTTAGATAGGGTGGACAGCGAGAGCCTTCTCCCGCGGATGGAGGTGGCTAGCACGAGGGGACATAGCCTTAAATTGAGGGGTAATAGATATAGGACAGAGGTCAGAGGTGGGTTTTTTACGCAAAGAGTGGTGAGGCCGTGAAATGCCTTACCTGCAACAGTAGTGAACTCGCCAACATTGAGGGCATTTAAAAGTTTATTGGATAAGCATATGGATGATAATGGCATAGTGTAGGTTAGATGGCCTTTAGGTTTTTTCCATGTCGGTGCAACATCGAGGGCCGAAGGGCCTGTACTGCGCTGTATCGTTCTATGTTCTATGGCTACAGAATACAGAAAATTAAAAAGTAATTTGATTAAAGTGTGTTGAGATCATTAATGGATTTGATAGGACAGGTAAGTGGAAACTATTTCCTTTGTTGTGGGGAGTCCAGAACAAGAGGGCTTATCTATAAATTAGAGGCCAGCCCAACAAGGGTGATGGCAACAAATATTTCTTCACGCAAAAGGCAAGTGGAAATCCAGAATGCTCCCACCACTCAGCCAAAAAAGCTAGGGGTCAGTTAGAAATTCCCAAACTGAGATTGAAAGATTATTAATATAAAAAACATAAAGTGCTGCAAAATTACGGCAGAACTGGCAGCATCTATGGAGGGAGAAACAGTGTTACCATTTTGAGTCCAGCATGCTTGCCTTCATTGGACGGGGTATTGAGTGCAAGAGTCGGCAGGTTACGTTACAGTTGTATAGCACTTTGGTTAGGCCACATTTGGAATACTGCGTGCAGTTCTGGTCGCCACATTACCAGAAGGATGTGGATGCTTTAGAGAGGTTGCAGAGGAAGTTCACCAGGATGTTGCCTGGTATGGAGGGTGCTAGCTATGAAGAAAGGTTGAGTAGATTAGGATTGTTTTCGTTGGAATGACGGAGGTTGAGGGGGGACCTGATTGAGGTCTACAAAATTATGAGAGGTATGGACAGGGTGTATAGCAATAAGCTTTTTCCACGAGTGGGGGTGTCAATTACAAGGGGTCACGATTTCAAGGTGAGAGGGGGAAAGTTTAAGGGAGATGTGCGTGGAAAGTTTTTTACGCAGAGGGTGGTGGGTGCCTGGAACGCTTTGCCAGCGGAGGTGGTAGAGGCGGGCATGATAGCATCATTTAAGATGCATCTAGAAAGTTATATGAACGGGCGGGGAACCGAGGGAAGTAGATCTTTGGAAAATAGGCGACATGTTTAGATAAAGGATCTGGATCAGCGCAGGCTGGGAGGGCCGAAGGGCCTGTTCCTGTGCTGTAATGTTCTTTGTTGTTTGTTCTTTTGACTCGGATGAGGATATTGAAGTCACTGAACCAAGGCAAGAGGATGGAGTTGAGGTATGGATCAGCCCTATCTATTATGATGGCGTAACAGGCTGATGGGGTTTAAAGGCATCCTACCTGTTCCTGTGTAAGAGGCTTGGGGGGCTGACTGGCTTCCTCCTGTTCCTAAATTCTTACATGTTCTTTGTGTCAACCAGTATTGGGAGGAAGTTGGTATCTGGGCTAAAGTGTTCAGATAATGCCTCCAGTGAAAGTCCGAATAAATCCAGACCAATTTACTGTGTTCCCATCTCTATTCCAGGTCCGTTGCCTGTACGGCTGGCGAATGGTTCCAACTTGTGCTCCGGGAGAGTTGAGGTCCATCTTAATGCCACCTGGGGAACTGTCTGCAACAGCGTTTGGGATGTAAATGCAGCGAGTGTGGTATGCAAAGTGTTGAACTGTGGGATGGCCCTGTCAGCAACAAGAGATGCGTACTATGGAGAAGGGACTGGGGACATCTGGATGGATAATATGAAGTGTGACGGGACAGAGCTTACCCTTGATCAATGCTCTGCCAAGCCACCGGTGAGGAATAACTGTTCACACAGGGAGGATGTTGGTGTGACCTGCTCAGGTGAGCAAATTTAACCTGATCCTTATGTTTGTTGGTTTTCAAACTGGTCTGGTTATTCAAATAAACTAGGCCTCTATTATTAGCTCAGGCCTCTGGGTTACCAGCTCAAGCTGGGTTATTAGTCCAGGCGAGTGTGTTACTAATCAGCTCTCTGGGTTACCAGCTCAGGCACCTGGGTTACTAATCCTGGCCTGTGTGTTACTAGTCCAGATCATTGGGTTACTAGTCCAGACCATTGGGTTACTAGTCCAGACCACTGGGTTACTAGTCCAGGCCTCTGCTCCTGCATTACAAGCTCAAGTCGACAAGGTTACTAGTCCAAGCCACTGGGTTACTAGTCAAGGCCCCTGCCCCTGTGTTACTAGCTCAGTTTTCTGGATCACTCATCCAAGACTCTGGGTTACTAGTCTTGGCCTCTGGATTTTCAAGCCCAAGCCTGTGGGAATTCTAGTTCAGGCCTCTGGGTATATTTTTAAAAAAAAATTTTTATTGAAAAATTTTGAATTTATACAACAACAACGAACCATAATAAAATACCAAAAATAACAATAATATTAGCAATCATAAACATTCGCCCCACCTCCATGAACAACACAACATTTTAACAACAACGCAAATTAACACAATATTAAGTTACATAATAGAAACCCCTGCCCCGCCCCCTCCTCCCAGGGTTGCTGCTGCTATTGACCAAGATACTTTGAGCCAGGAAGTCCAGAAAAGGCTGCCATCTTTTATAGAACCCTTGTATTGATCCTCTCAGGGCAAATTTGACCCTTTCCAATTTTATAAATCCCGCCATGTCACTGATCACGGTCTCCACATTTGGGGGCCTCGCATCCTTCCACTGTAGCAAGATCCTTCGTCGGGCGACTAGGGACGCAAAGGCCAGGACACCGGCCTCTTTAGCCTCATGCACTCGCGGCTCTACCGCAACTCCAAAAATCGCGAGTCCCCACCCTGGTTTGACCCTGGAACTAACCACCCTCGACACCATCCCCGCCACCCCCTTCCAGAATTCTTCCAGTGCTGGGCATGCCCAGAACATATGGGCGTGGTTCGCTGGACTCCCCGAACATCTGGTGCACCTGTCCTCACCCACAAAGAACCTACTCATCCTAGTCCCGGACATGTGGGCCCGGTGCAGCACCTTAAATTGGATGAGACTAAGCCTCGCACATGAAGAGGAAGAGTTGACTCTCTCCAAGGCATCCGCCCAAGTTCCGTCCTATATCTGCTCCCTGAGTTCCTCCTCCCATTTAGCCTTCAGCTCCTCCACTGACGACTCCTCCACCTCCTGCATTACCTTATAGATGTCAGACACCTTCCCCTCTCCGACCCACACCCCCGAAAGCACTCTGTCCATCGTCCCCCGCGAGGGCAGCAAAGGGAATCCCTCTACCTGTCGCCTAGCAAACGCCTTTACCTGCAAGTATCTGAACATGTTCCCTTGGGGAAGCCCAAATTTATCTTCCAATTCCCCCAGGCCCGCAAACCTCCCGCCAATAAACAGGTCCCTCAATTTACTGATGCCCACCCTTTGCCACCCCCTAAATCCCCCATCCCTGTTCCCTGGGATGAACCAATGATTGCCACCCAATGGAGCCTCTATCGAGCCCCCTGTTTCCCCCCGATGCCGTCTCTACTGTCCCCAGATTCTTAGGGTCGCCGCCACCACCGGGCTCGTGGTAAACCTCTTAGGGGAGAGTGGCAACGGCGCCGTTACCATGGCACCCAGGCTCGTACCTCTACATGACGCCATCTCCATTCTTTTCCACGCCGCCCCTCCCCCCTCCATCACCCATTTACGCACCATTGACACATTGGCCGCCCAATAGTACCCCAGAAGGTTGGGCAGCGCCAGCCCGCCTCTATCCCTCCCTCGCTCCAGGAACACCCTCTTCACTCTCGGAGTCCCATGTGCCCACACAAAGCTCAAAATACTGCTAGTCACTCTCCTAAAGAAGGCCCTGGGGATAAAGATGGGCAGGCACTGAAAGAGGAACAAGAACCTCGGAAGCACCGTCATTTTGACGGACTGCACCTTCCCCGCCAACGACAATGGCAGCATGTCCCACCTCTTGAACTCCTCCTCCATCTGATCTACAAGTCTGGTGAAATTATGTTTGTGAAGAGTCCCCCGGTCCCTGGCCACCTGCACCCCCAGGTACCTAAAGCTCTCCCTTGCCCGCCTAAGCGGGAGCCTACCAATTCCTTCCTCCTGGTCTTCAGGGTGCACCACAAACACCTCACTCTTGCCTAAATTCAGTTTATAACCTGAAAAGGTCCCAAACTCAGCTAGCAGCTCCATCACCCCAGGCATCCCTCCCACCGGGTCCGCCACATACAGTAACAGGTCATCGGCATACAACGACACCCTATGTTCCTCCCCACCTCACACCAAGCCTCTCCACCTCTCTGAATCCCTCAACGCCATCGCCAGCAGCTCGAGTGCCAGTGCAAACAACAAGGGGGACAGGGGGCAACCCTGCCTGGTCCCTCGGTAAAGCCGGAAGTACTCCGACCTCCTCCCATTCGTGGCCACGCACGCCATCGGGGTCTCATATAGCAGCCTCACCCATCTAATAAAACCTTCACCAAATCCGCACCTCCCATAAGTACCCCCACTCCACTCTATCGAAGGCCTTCTCCGCATCCAGCACCACCACTATCTCTGCCTCCCCCTCAATCGCCGGCATCATGATGACATTCAACAATCTCTGCACATTCATGTTCAGCTGCCTTCCCTTCACAAAACCTGTCTGGTCCTCGTGCACAACCCCTGGCACACAGTCCTCTATCCTGGTGGCCAGGATTTTTGCCAGCACCTTGGCATCTACGTTGAGGAGAGATATGGGCCTGTATGAACCACACTGCTGGGGGTCTTGTCCCTCTTTAAAATTAACGAGATCAGCGCCCACGACATTGTCGGGGGCAAAGTCCCCCCTTCCCATGCTTCATTAAGTGTCCGCACCAGCAAGGGGCCCACTAGGTCCACAAACTTTTTATAAAATTCCACTGGGAACCCATCCGGCCCCGGTGCTTTCCCTGACTGCATCTGCCCGATCCCCTTAACTAGCTCCTCCAGCTCAATCGGCGCACCCAACCCCTCCACCTGCTCCTCCTGCACCTTCGGGAAAGAAAGCCAGTCGAGGAACCTCTCCATTCCCCTCCTCTCCCCCGTTGGCTCCGATCGCTACAGTTCCCCGTAAAAGTCCTTGAAGACCTCATTCACCTCTACCCCCTTCCGTACCACATTCCCACTCTTGTCTCTCACTCCAGCAATTTCCTTAGCCGCATCCCGCTTGCGGAGCTGATGAGCCAGCATCCTACTCGCCTTTTCACCATGTTCGTACACTGCCCCTTGTGCCTTCCTCCACTGTGCCTCCGCCTTTCCAGTGGTCAGCAAATCAAATTTAGCCTGCAGGCTGCGCCTCTCCCCCAACAGTCTCTCCTCTGGTGCCTCTGCATACCTCCTGTCCATCTCCAGCATCTTTCCCACCAGTCTATCCCTCTCACTCCTCTCCCTGTGTGCCCGGATGGATATCAGCTCCCCACGAATCACTGCCTTCAGGGCTTCCCAGACCACCCCCACCTGAACCTCCCCCATATCATTCACCTCGAGGTACCCCTCAATACTTGCCCGGACCCTCCTACACACCTCCTCCTCCGCCAACAACCCCACATCCAACTGCCACAACGGGCGCTGGTCCCGCACCTCCCCCATCTCCAACTCTATCCAATGCGGAGCGTGGTCGGAGATTGCAATGGCCGAATACTCGGCCTCCTCCACTCTCGGAATCAGTCCCCTACTCACCACGAAGAAGTCTATCCGAGAGTAGACCCTATGTACGTGGGAGAAGAAAGGGTACTCCCGTGCCCTCGGCCTCACAAACCTCCATGGATCCACCCCACCCATCTGGTCCATAAACCCTCTCAGTACCTTGGCCGACGCCGGCCTCCTACCCGTCCTAGAGCTGGACCGATCCAGTGAAGGATCCATCACCATATTGAAGTCCCCCCCCCATGATCAGACCTCCCGCCTCCAGATCCGGGACCCGTCCCAACATACGCCTCATAAAGCCCGCATCGTCCCAATTTGGGGCATACACACTAGCAAGTACCACCTTCTCTCCTTGTAGCCTGCCCCTAACCATAACATACCTACCCCCCTTATCCGCCACCACCTCCGATCCCTCAAACGACACATTTTTCCCCACCAGAATCGCCACTCCCCGGTTCTTCACATCCAACCCAGAGTGGAAAACCTGCCCCACCCATCCCTTCCTCAGACGGACCTGGTCCGCCACCTTCAGGTGGGTCTCCTGAAGCATTGCCACATCTGCCTTTAGCCCCTTCAGATGAGCAAGTACCCTCGACCGCTTCACCGGCCCATTCAATCCTCTCGCATTCCAGGTGACCAACCGAATCAGAGGGCGTCCCGCCCCCCTCCCCCGTCGACTAGCCATATCCTGTCGACTGCCCGCCCCAGGCCAGCACCCCCTGCCCGACCCAGTCCCCACAGCGACAACACCTCACCTCTGTCCCCCCAGCCCCCACCAGCTCCTTCCTGACCCTACCAGCAGCAACCCGGTATTCCCCTTTCCCCCCCTCCCTTCCCCCCCCCCCCAGGCTAGGAACCCTCCAAGCCTCGAACCGTCCTCCATTATACTTCCGTGGGTCAGCTAACTTCTGCTGACCCCGGAAACTCCCGCCAATAACCCGATCCCTCCCAAAGTGGGATCATCCCCCATCCTATCCCTCCTCCAGGCACCGCTCCAGCGCGGGGAAGAACCAGTTAAGGCCCCGCCTCCCCCCGTTAATCGTCTCCACCCCCCAGCCCCGCAGCGCGGGAAACCAGAGGAAAGCCCGCGCTTTCGCACTGCCCCACCACACCCTTCTGACGCAGCTCCCAAATACCAGCCCCACTCCATACCCCCAACCCGACATAGAATACAACAAACCCCCCCCAACCCTCCCCGCAAGATACAAAACTCAAACAATGCCCCACAGCAAAAAAACATAACAGAACAACACCCCTATAAATAACCATATCAAAATTGCAAAAGTACAAAAAAAAGAGAACACAGCAACAGCAGAATCCAGCAATAAAGTATTACAACCGACCCCGCAACCCCCAACCCCTAGTTCAAGTCCAGTTTCTCCATCCGCACGAAGGCCCACGCCTCCTCCGGGGAATCAAAATAATAATGCCGGTCCGAATAAGTTACCCACAGGCGCGTGGGCTGCAACATTCCGAACTTCATCTTTTTCCTGTAAAGCACCTCTTTTGTCCGATTAAATCCGGACCGCCGCTTAGCCACCTCCGCACTCCAATCCTGGTAGATCCGTACTACCCCATTCTCCCAATTGCTGCTCTTCACCTTCTTGGCCCAGCGCAGCACACACTCCCGATCACTGAACCGGTGGAACCTCACCAGCACCGCACGCGGGGGTTCATTCTCCTTAGGCCTCCTGGCCAGTACTCTGTGTGCTCCCTCCAGCTCCAAGGGCAGATGGAAAGATCTGACCCCCACTAGCGAGTTCAGCATCGTAGCCACGTAGGCTGTCAGGTCCGACCCCACCAGCCCCTCCGCAAGGCCCAAGATCCGCAGATTTTTCCGCCTCATGCGGTGATCAAGCTCCTCGAAGCGTTCCTGCCACTTCTTGTGGAGTGCCTCGTGCCCCTCCACCTTACTCACGAGGATCCTGGCCTCCTCCTCTCGTTCAGTGGCCTGCGTCTGCAACTCCTTGATGGCAGCACCCAGCGCCGGCCCTAGGGTTGCTGGCGCCCCGGGCAAGCTGAACTTCGATGCCCTGGGGGGGCGGGGCCGAGGGGGGGGGGGGGCCCCGAGGGGGGGGGGGGGGGGGGGGGGGGGGGCGAGGGGGGGGGGGGGGCCGAGGGGGGGGGCGGGGCCGAGGGGAGGCGGACCGATGGAGGCGGCCACCGCGCATGCGCTGGTTGGCACCGGCCCAACTGCGCATGCGCGGGACCCGAGTCTCTGGCGCCCCCTAGCACATGGCGCCCCGGGCGACTGCCCGAGTTGCCGGTGCCTTGAGCCGGCCCTGGCAGCACCCTGGGTCGTCTGAATCTCCGAAGCCTTCTGTTCATTTCCTGCAGAGAGCTCAGTACCTCAGCCTTGAAGTCTGCAAAACAGCACAGGAGAGCAGCTTGTTGCTCCAGGGCCCACTGCTTCCACTCCTCTGGAGCTCTGCCGGCCACCATCTTGGATTCCTTCCCCCATTTTTTCTGGGGAGCTGCTGCCGTTTTTTCCCCCTTTCCACTCCGAGTTCGAGTCATGAACTGCGGGGAAAGTCGATTAGCACACCTTCTCCCACCGGGAGACGTCGAAAAATTTCCATTTTGGGCTCTAAAAAGAGCCGAAAAGTCCGTTCAAAACGGGAGCTCCCAAATGTGCGGCTTCCTACGTCATCGCCGCCACCGGAAGTCGGCCTCTGGGTATATTAATCCTGAAGGGCTGGAGCACAGTCACCATAACGATACCGGAGCTGAAAAGCATAAATCATGAGGACAATTTGCAGAGATTGTATTCTGTTGAATTTAGAAATTGTGTCAATGGGTGGTTGTGGTGTTATAGATTTTGAAAAGAGCCAAATTTTGAAATGCAAAGAAATTGGATATAGAAGGGAAGTAACGGGCTGGAATTTTCTGCTAGCGGCAGGGGACCCCGTTGACAACGGCAGAACCAGAAGATCCTGTCACCAGCCAGCGACTGGCGCCTCCTCTGCCACAAAACACACCACAGGGGGCGTGGAAAACATCACCCAGAGTCCCAAAATGTTGGAAACCAAACCGGAAGCTACAGCTGGAGCTTTGTTTTGTAAAAGTACCAACAATACATTAAAATGGCAACATTTGATGCACAATAATTCATCAATCAGAAGTTAATATCCTTGCCGACTTCCGGTGTGCAGTATGACGTGAGTGAGCACACAGTGGCAGCTCCTGCCCAAGGTTACAGAAAAGAGCTCTTTTTCGGGCGGCACGGGTTGGAATTTCGATGAAAAGCCGTTGGTGAATGTTCAAGGAGTACTTTCCCCCAGGAATAGTATGTTTCTGGGTTATCAGACCCTCAGAAACAGTGCAAGATCGGGCGGAAGCAGCAGCAAACAAGAGCCTCTACAAGCAGGCAGGCGGGGGAAGGGCCAGCTCAGATTTCTCAAGCTGACTTGAGGGCCTTTATGAAAGCTGAATTCTAGCAGCAGTCGACGCTGTCCCGACGAATCCCAGTGGGGGAAGGTGTCTAGAGGAGCATTCCCCATAATTTATGGTGCTCACCCGGAGTGGGGCAAAGGAAAAAGCTGCAGCAGCTCCCCAAGAAAAGCAGGGGAAGAAAGACAAAATGGCGGCCGGCGGAACACCCGAGGACTGGTGGAAGTGGACGCAGGAGCAGCAAGCCTCTCTTCTGCGCTGTTTTGCGGAGCTGAAGGCTGAGTTGCTGGACTCCCTGAATGCAACTATAAACAAGCTGCTTGGGACCCAGGCGGCACAGGAGGTGTCGATTTGGGAGTTGCAGCAGCAGGCCGCTCAGAGGGAGGAGGAGGCCGTGGTCCTCGTGGGGAAAGTGGAGTTGCACGAGGCACTTCACAAAAAGTGGCAAGACCGCTTGGAGGAGCTGGACGTTCGCACGAGGCGAAAGAATTTGAGGATCCTGGGCCTGGCGGAGGGGCTGGAGGGGTCGGATCTCCCGGCGTATGTGACCACAATGTTGAGCTCGTTGATGGGAGCGGGGTCCTTCCATTTGCCCCTGGAGCTTGAGGGAGCTCATCGAGTGATGGCCAGGAGGCCTAAGGCAAATGAACCCCCGCGGGCGGTGCTGGTGCGGTTCCATCGGTTTAGTGACCGGGAGTGTGTGCTGCGCTGGGCCAAGAAAGAGAGGAGCAGCAAGTGGGAGAATTCGGTGGTGCGAGTCTACCAGGACTGGGGTGCGGAGGTGGCAAAGCGGTGGGCCGGGTTCAACCGGACGAAGGCGGTGCTGCATGCCAAGCAGGTCAGGTTTGGAATGCTGCAGCCTGCGCGTCTGTGGGTGACATATAAGGACCGGCACCACTACTTCGAGTCCCCGGAGGAGGCGTGGGCCTTTGTACAGGCGGAGAAGCTGGACTCAAACTAGGGTCCGGCGACACACTATGGCCGTTGCTGTTTTCGCTGTTGCTGTTCTTCAATTTTGACAGGTGTTATTCTTATGCTGGTTTTCTTTTTGCTCTGTTTCCGGGTAGGTTTGTCTGTTGGGTATGGGTGTGGGGTATGTGGGGAACGTTGGGGGTTTGTGTTTTATATGTTCTCTTCTGTACGGGGCTGGGGGTTGGGGTGAAACTGGATTTTGAGGAGCTGTGTCAGAAGGGTGGGGTGTGGCAGTGTGAAAGCGCGGGCTTTCCTCTGGATATCCGCGCTGCGGGGCAGGGGGGGCGGAGCTGGAGGTGGGGGCGTGGCCTTCACTGGTTTTCTTTCCCCCGCTGAAGTGGTGCCAAGGAGGTGTGGCAAGAGGGGGATGACCCCATGCCGGGAGGAGATGGGTTTTGGCGGGAGCTGCCGGGTCAGCAGAAGTCAGCTGACTCACGGAAGTACCATGGAGGGTGCGTCGCGGCTAGGAGGGGTCCTAGCCTGGGGGGGGTGGGGGGGGGGATACCGGGTTGCTGCTGGAATGGCCAGGAAGGAGCTGGTGTGGGCTGGGGGGGTAGAGGAGAGGCGTTATCGCCATGGGGAACAGGTCAGGCGGGGCGAGCTGGCCTGGGGCGAGCAGTCGATAAGCTATGGCTAGCCGGCAGGGGAGAGGGGCAGGTTGCCCTCTGATCCGGCTGATTACCTGGAACGTGAGGGGACTGAATGGGCCGGTTAAGAGAACTAGGGTATTTTCTCATCTGAAGGGGCTGAAGGCGGACGTGGCTATGCTCCAGGAGACCCACTTGAAGGTGGTGGACCAGGTTCGTTTGAGGAAGGGGTGGGTGGGGCAGGTTTTTCACTCAGGATTGGATGCGAAGAACCGGGGGGGGTGGCGATTCTGGTGGGGAAGAGGGTGGCATTCGAGGCGGCTGAGGTGGTGTCGGACAAGGAGGGCAGATATATTATGGTGAAGGGTAGGCTGCAAGGAGAGAAGGTGGTGCTGGTAAATGTATATGCCCTGAATTGGGATGATGCCGGCTTCATGAGGCGCTTGTTGGGCCGCATTCCGGACCTGGAGGCGGGGGGCCTGATCATGGGGGGAGACTTTAACACAGTGCTGGATCCCCCACTGGACCGGTCCAGTTCAAGGACGGGTAGGAGACCGGCGGCGGCCAAATGCTGAGGGGGTTTATGAACCAGATGGGAGGGGTGGATCCCTGGAGGTTTGGGAGGCCGAGAGCGCGGGAGTATTCCTTTTTCTCCCATGTCCATAGGGTTTATTCCCGAATAGATTTTTTCGTCCTGAGCAGGGGATTGATCCCGAAGGTGCAGGATTCGGCCATAGCGATTTCAGACCATGCTCCGCACTGGGTTGATCTGGAGATGGGGGAGGCGCGGGACCAGCGCCCGCTCTGGCGCCTGGATGTGGGGATGCTGGCTGATGAGGAGGTGTGTAGGAGGGTCCGGGGAAGTATTGAGGGGTATCTGGATACCAACGACACGGGGGAGGTCCGGGTGGGGATGGTCTGGGAGGCTCTGAAAGCAGTGATCCGGGGGGAGCTGATCTCCATCCGGGCCCATAGGGAAAGGAGGGAGAGGAAGGAGAGGGAGAGACTGGTGGGGGAGCTCCTGGATGTGGACAGGAGATACGCGGAGGCACCGGAGGAGGGGTTGCTGATGGAACAGCGTAGTTTGCAGGCCAAATTTGACTTGTTGACCACCAGAAAGGCGGAGGCACAGTGGAGGAGGTCGCAGGGCGCGGTATATGAGTATGGGGAGAAGGCGAGCAGGATGTTTGCGCATCAGCTCCGCAGGCGAGATGCGGCTAGGGAAATTGGTGGAGTGACGGATAGGGGTGGGAATGTAGTGCAGAAGGGGACAGAAGTAAATGGGGTCTTTAGGGACTTCTACGAGGAACTGTACCGGTCAGAACCTCCGATGGGGAGAGGGGGGATGGAGAGCTTCATGAACAGGCTATGTTTCCCAAGGGTTCAAGAGGAGCTGGTAGAGGGGCTGGGGGCGCCGATAGAGTTGGAGGAGCTAGTCAGGGGGATTGGACAAATGCAGTCAGGTAAGGCGCCGGGGCCGGATGGGTTCCCGGTGGAATTTTATAAGAAGTATGCGGATCTGGTGGGCCCCGTGTTGGTGCGAGCCTTCAATGAGGCATGGGAGGGGGGGGGGGGGGGCTTTGCCCCGGACGATGTCGCGGGCACTGATCTCTCTGATCCTGAAGCGGGATAAGGACCCCTTGCAGTGTGGATCATACAGGCCTATCTCGCTCCTCAATGTTGACGCTAAGTTGCTGGCGAAGATCCTGGCCACCAGGATAGAGGACTGTGTGCCAGGGGTGATACACGAGGATCAGACAGGATTTGTCAAGGGACGGCAGCTCAACACGAATGTGCGGAGACTGCTAAATGTTATTATGATGCCGGCAGTGGAGGGGGAGGCGGAGATAGTGGTGGCGCTGGATGCGGAGAAAGCGTTTGATAGAGTTGAGTGGGGGTACCTGTGGGAGGTGCTGGAGCGGTTTGGATTCGGGGAGGGATTCATCAAATGGGTGAGGCTGCTCTACGCGGCTCCGATGGCAAGTGTAGTTACCAATGGAAGGAGATCAGAGTACTTTAGGCTCTACCGTGGGACCAGGCAGGGGTGCCCCCTGTCCCCCTTGCTCTTTGCACTGGCGATTGAACCTTTGGCTATGGCGTTGAGGGAGTCAGGGAGATGGAGGGGTCTGGTGCGGGGTGGGGAGGAACATCGTGTATCACTGTATGCGGACGACCTGCTGTTGTATGTGGCGGATCCAGAAGGGGGAATGTTGGGGTTAATGGAGCTGTTAGCGGAATTTGGGGGCTTCTCGGGCTATAAGTTAAATTTAGGCAAGAGTGAGGTATTTGTAGTACACCCGGGTGATCAGGAGGAGGGAATTGGGAGACTCCCATTTAAGAGGGCAGTGAAGAGTTTCAGATACCCGGGGGTGCAGGTGGCCAGGAGTTGGGGGACTCTCCATAAGCTTAATTTTACCAGGCTGGTGGAGCAGATGGAGGAGGAATTTAAAAGGTGGGACATGGTACCGCTATCGTTGGCGGGTAGAGTGCAGTCCGTCAAAATGACGGTTCTCCCGAGGTTCTTGTTCCTTTTTCAGTGTTTGCCCATCTTTATCCCTAGGGCCTTTTTTAGAAGGGTGACTAGCAGCATCATGAGCTTTGTTTGGGCGCATGGGACCCCGAGGGTGAAGAGGGTCTTGGAGCGGGGTAGAGATGGGGGGGGGCTGGCGTTACCCAATCTCTCGGGGTATTATTGGGCGGCCAATGTGTCGATGGTGCGCAAGTGGATAATGGAGGGGGAGGGGGCAGCATGGAAACAGATGGAGAGGGCGTCCTGTGGAGATACAAGCCTGGGGGCCCTGGTAACGGCGCCGTGGGCGCTCCTTCCTACGAGGTATACCACGAGTCCGGTGGTGGCGGCTACCCTCAAGATTTGGGGGTAGTGGAGGCGACATAGGGGAGAAGTGGAGGGCTCGATGGAGGCTCCGTTAAGGGGGAACCATAGGTTCGTCCCGGGGAACATTGATGGGGGATTTCAGAGTTGGCACAGAGCGGGCATCAGACAGCTGAGGGACCTGTTCATTGATGGGAGGTTTGCGAGCCTGGGGGAGTTGGAGGAGAAATTTGGGCTCCCCCCGGGGAACATGTTCAGGTATCTGCAGGTAAAGGCATTTGCTAGGCGGCAGGTGGAGGGATTCCCTTCGCTTCCTGCGAGGGGGGTGAGCGACAGGGTGCTTTCGGGGGTCTGGGTCGGAGAGGGGAAGATATCTGATATCTACATGGTTATGCAGGAGGCGGAGGAGGCATCAGTAGAGGAGCTGAAAGCTAAGTGGGAGGGGGAACTGGGGGAACAGATCGAAGACGGGACATGGGCTGATGCTCTGGAGAGGGTTAATTCTTCCTCCTCGTGTGCGCGGCTTAGCCTCATCCAATTCAAGGTGCTACACCGGGCCCACATGACTGGGACGAGGATGAGTAGGTTCTTTGGGGGTGAAGACAGGTGTGTCAGGTGCTCGGGGAGTCCAGCGAACCATGCCCATATGTTCTGGGCATGCCCGGCACTGGAGGAGTTCTGGAAGGGGGTGGCGAGGACGGTGTCGAGGGTGGTGGAATCCAGGGTCAAGCCAGGATGGGGACTCGCGATTTTTGGGGTTGGGGTGGAGCCGGGAGTGCAGGAGGCGAAAGAGGCCGGTGTGCTGGCCTTTGCGTCCCTAGTAGCCCGGCGAAGGATCTTGCTACAATGGAAGGATGCGAGGCCCCCAAGCGTGGAGACCTGGATCAATGACATGGAGGGTTTCATTAAGCTCGAGAAGGTCAAATTCGCCCTGAGAGGGTCGGTACAAGGGTTCTTTAGGTGATGGCAACCTTTTCTCGACTTTCTGGCTCAACGATAGGGTACTGGGACAGTAGCAGCAGCAACCCGGGGGGGAGGGGGAGGGAAAAGGGGGGGGGGGGGGGGGGGGGGGGGGGGGGGGGGGGGGCGGACAATGACTATGTTTGTTTATTTAATTTTAATTTATTTGTAAGTTCTTTTGTTGTTCATTGGGGTTGGGGGGATGGGATACATATGGTCTGGGGGTGTTACAGTTATTATGGGTTATTTTGTTGCATTTCATTGTTTGTCGTTATGTTTTATATTTTATGTAAAAAATTCCAACAAAAATTATATTTAAAAAAAAAAAGAAGTTAATATCCTTATATGCAGGGAGCAACTAAAAGCCATTGCTAAGCAGTTAGGACTTAAGATGCCCAATATGACAAAGAGACAGGAATTCTTGAAAATATTGGGTGGGCATAGTTATTGTCAGAACAGGCAGCAGAAGCTAATTCAGACACCGATTCATTTACTTCAGCAACAATAGAGCTGGAAAAGCTGAAAACTGAGCTCTAAAATTCAATTTTGTCCCCAAATTTGAAGAAGGAGATGTCTTTGATATGAATGTAGGAGGGTTGATCAGTAAGTTTGCAGATGATACAAAAGTTGGTGGGGTGGTAAATAGTGAGGAGGATAGCCATTGATTATTGGAAGATATGGACGGGCTGGTCAGATGGGCAAATGGAATTCAATCTGGATAAATGTGAGGTGATGCACTTGGGCAAGATAAACAAGGCAAGGAAATACATAATAAACGCCAGTCCACTGGGAAGCACCGAGGACCAGAGGGACCTTGGTGTGTACGTACACCCGTCACTTAAGGCAGCAGAGCAGGTGGATACAGTGGTTAAAAGGCAAATGGTATACTTGCCTTTATTAGCCGAGGCATAGAGTTTCAGAGCAGGGAGGTTAAGCTGGAACTACATAAAACATTGGTTAGGCCGCAGCTAGAGTAGAGGAGACTGAGCGGGGCATAGATAGAATAGACAGGAACAAACTTCTCCCTTGGTGGTGGGATCAATGACCATCAGCATAGATTTACGGTAAGCGGCAAGAGGTTTAGAGGGGATGTAAGTTTTACCCAGTGGGTGGTGGGAGCCTGGAACTTGCTGCCTGAAAGGGTGGTCGAGGCAGAGACTCTCATAACATTTAAGAATTATTTAGATGTGCATTTGCGTTCCCAAGGCATACAAGGCTATAGGCCAAGTGCTGGAAAATGTGATTAGAATAGTTAGGTGGTTGGTTTTGATTGGCGCAGACATGATGAGCTGAAGGGCCTTTTTTGTGCTGTATAATTCTATGACTCTGTATGTAGAAACCTTCTTTGCTGCTTTCAAAAAAGTAATGGATGCGATTTAATGACCCCTCGCGAGATTACACATCCTCATTAATGACTTAGTGACATGATTTGAACGTGTAATCTCGAGAGGCGTCTCGTGATGCTCAAAACGCCTCGCAAGATGTAACGAGATCTTCTGAGATGTCACAATCTGGATCTGGGCAAGACCAAGGTGGCTCACTTAAATTAAAAATATATTTTTATTCAAGGCTAATTGTATAAAAATACCAGAAGACCAAACATCAACATGGGCAGAAACGAGAAGCCCTCAACCTCCACTGATACCAATACCCCAGCTCACCTCACCGTCCTAATTTTTGCCCTTATGCCTCCCCCCCACTGACCCCTCAATCCTCCTTTAAGGAGTCAGTGACAGATGGTTCATTTAAATGAGGCTCAGGAACTAATGGACTCGCCTGGGAGGCCTAGCTATGATGCAGTTTAGAATTGGTCCACGTAAATGTGGACAAGGCGTAACGGCTCCTGGGTTGCGGGTGTCTCCCTGGCCATTGGAGGCACCCAGGTGATCAGGCTCTGGTAAAGATGGTGCCCTGGCACTCCTGGCATCCAGGCACCATGGCACTGCCACCATGGAACCTTAGCACTTCCACTTGGGCACCATGGTAGTGCCACTCTGGCAAAGACAGTGCCAAGGTGCCCAGGTGCCAGATTGCCCATGCCAAGGATCGGCCGGGGGGTGCCCTGGCCTTGAGAGCTGGGGTGAGGGGTCTCAAGGACCCCCTAAGGCCCATTTTTACCAACCGGCCAGCCTTCGGGACCCAACCCGGCCGACCTTCGTGACCCATGGCAGCTGACCTTCGCGACCCACGCCAGCCGACCTGTGCAACCCACCATTTTCTCTTACCTTGTTTGCTGCTGACAAAAATGGAAGAAATGGTTTTGGGTCCCTTTGGCCCTCGTACACGCTCCTCCAATGGAACCTGTTGGATGAAGGTGAAGCCTTCTGGTGTCGGAAAGTATGGAGTCTCCATCTGTCCAAAGTTCTGAATTGTTTTCCTGTAAAATTTTATCAAAGTACACCCCCCCCCCCCCGAACTTGTAAAAAAAACAATAAAATGAATGAAAAAAATGAATAAAACCCCCCCCGAACTTGTACAAAATAAATAAAATGAATAAAATAAATGAAACAAATAAAAATTAAATGAACAAAATAAATGAATAAATGAATAAAAACCACTACTGAACTTGTAAAACAAAAAGCTGCAACTGTTTAAAAAAATAGCGGCCGCATTGTGCATGCGTGCCCAATTATTGGCTGCGCATGCGCGCCGAATATCGTGCGCGCACGCGCAATGGGGTCGAATTTTTTTAACATGTTCGCGGAATGAACACCAGACAGTCAAAAAGGAACGGGCAGGTAGAGCAGGAGTCACCTCAGTGTATCCCACACACAGTTCTGAATACTGTTGAAAGTGATGGTTCGTATGAACATGTGAAATAGGGTCCTTAATGATCAACTCTAACACCTTCTCCATGACAGACATCAGGCTAACTGATCTATGGTTTCCTGCTTTCTGCCTCCTTCTGAATAGAGGGATTACAATTGCTAGTTTCCTATCTGATGGAATTTTTCCAGAATCTAGAGAATTTTGAAATATTAGAATCAATGCATCAGCTACCTCATTAGTCACCTCTTTTCAGACCTTTGGATGAAGTCCATCAGACTTATCAACCCGTAGCTCACTTTCTAGAGGACCAACACTCACTTTACTTACTCTTTACCTGTTTCAATACCTGTAGAAACACTTGCTATCCATTTTTACATTCCTTGCTAACTTCCTCTCCTGCTCTAATTTACTTCTCCCCATTAACCTATCTGTCATTTTATGCTATCCTTTATATTCTTCCCATCATCTGATCTGCCATTGAGCAGTGATATGCTTGTTCCTTAAGTTTGTTGCTTTCCCTAACTTCTTTAGTTAACCACGGATGTTGGAAATCCCCCTTTTGAATTTTTCTTTAAATCTTCCTCTGGAGTATGCAACCAGAGCCAAATCCATGACACCATGAGAGGCCCGGCTGTACTGGGTGGAGGTGGTGCACAAGAATGCCTGGAAGAGCAGACGAGATAAGTGATTCTGTAGTTAGGAGAATAGATAGGCATTCCAGCAGCTGCAGATGTGAATCGAGGCTAGTATGTTATCTCCCTGGTGCCAGGGTTAAGCACGTCAGTGAATGGCTGCAGTGCACCCTGAGGGGGAGGGGGAAACCATCCAGGTGTTGTGGTCCATATTGGTACCAATCACATAGGTAGAAAAAGGGATGTGATCTTACAGTCCAAACGTTAGGGAACTAGGTGGAAAATGAGAAAACAGGACCTCAAAGTTAGTAAACTCCAGATTACTCCCAGTGCCATGCACACATGAGTGCAGAAATAGGAAGATAAGACTTGGATGAGTGGCTGGAAAGATGGTGCAGGAGAGAGAACTTAATATTTTGGGGACATTAGAATTGGCTTTGGGGGTAATGTGACTTCTATAAGCTGATGTGTTGCACCTTAACTGAGCTGGGACAGAGTTCCTTCAGGGACATTTTGCTAGTGCTGTTGGGGGGAGGGAAACTTTAAACTATCTTAGTTGGCCTGGTGTGGGAACAAAAATTATCAAGGTGCACAGAATACTTGGAGAGAAAGAAAGCGCTAGAGTAGGGAATAACAAGTTAATAGGCAGGGTCAGAGTAAAGGGAACAGTGATAAAGTCTTAATGTGGGTTACTGCGCACTGAGTGTGGTATTAAGACTAGCAAGTTACAGGTGCAGATTGCCAAATGTAAATATGATGCTGTGGATAAAACATGGAAGTTAAGGAGTAGATATTAAATATCTCTGGTTACAAGGTGATCAAGAAAGTGGAAATGAAGGAAAGGAGGAGGGTATTGATAAAGGAGAGGATTGCAGTGCTGGAGAAAGAGGATGTCCCAGATATCAAGGACAGAATCTATTTGTCTAGAGCTCAGGAACAAAAGAGATGCAGTTACATTGGTGTAGTCTATAAGCCACCAACTAGTGGGAAGGATTGTAGAGGAATACATTTGCAAAGAAATTACAGAGGTGCAAAAAATCTGGAGTACTTAAATTGGGGATTTTCATTCTCCAAATATACACTGGGATGGTAGCAGAGTAAAGGGCAGAGAGGGGCAAGAGTTTCCAGGTTGTGTTCAGAAAAATTTTCTTCAACAGTATGTTTTCAGTCAAACACAGAAGGAGAAACTGCTAAACCTGGTCCTTGGAAATTAGGTGGGCCAAATAAATCAAGTGTAGTTTGAGAACATTTAGGAGATAGTGATCATAGTAACATAAGGTTCAGGCTGACAATGGAAAAGAACAAAGAACAGTTCAGAGTGAGAAAAGTTAACTGGAGGAAAGCCAACTTCAATATAGTAAGACGGAGCTCCCTGGGTGAGAAAGAAATGAAGATCAAGTAGAAAAAGTGTGCTTATGACAGGTGCCAGATAGAAAGTACTGTTGAAAATGAATACCGAAGTTTCAATGGAGAGATGAAGATACAAATAAGAGAAGCAAAAAAACAGTACACAAAGAGACTGGCAGTTAACATAAAAGGGAACCCCAAAGTCATATTAATAACTTTAAAAGTGGTTAAAGAAGGAGTGGAACATGTCCAGGATTCTCCAAATATGGGGCTATGTCCCCACGCTGCTGGAAAACGGGTGCGAATCGCTCCAGACTATTTTCAAAAAGTCTGGGGTGATTCTCCGGTTTCAAGTGGGATAGCAGGGCCCTGCTGGCGGTACAGGGCCCATCACTTCTGCCCGTGGGTCCACGCATGCACGCGGCGGCCGTTTTCGCGCCGGCCCCCGCGCAACATGGCGGAGCCACACAGTGGGACAGCGCGGAAGATAGGCTCCCCCCGGATCGCGCGTACCCGCCGATTGATAGCCCCCGATCGCGGGGGGGCCCCCCCACAGTCTGATCCCCCCGTCCCCCCACCAGGATGGCCACGAGTCCGAGCTCCCGCCGGGTGGAACCAGGTTGGAACCACGGCGGCGGAACTCGGCAGGAACTCGGCTGGTTGATCGTGGAGATTTGCCGCGGGGGCCTCCTTCAACGGCCCCTGACCGGCGCTGTGTTGACAGTGCACGAGCGGCTGGCAGCGATTCTCCGGTCCGGGGAGAATCGTGTTCCGGCGCCGCGGGTCTGAGACCCCATTCTCCGCCCCTGCACCGAGCATGATTTCGGCTCGGAGAATCCCGGCCAATAATTTGGGTCAAATTGAATAGTCACATTGGCAAATGCAGGTTAGTTAAATAAAACCAGCATGCATTTCTTAAGGGAAGATCGTGTTTAACTAACTTAAATGCTGTTGATATGGTGAGCATGGACTTCCAAAAGCCTTTTGATAAATTGCCGCAAAACAGACTTGTGGCAAAGTCCTAATTCATGGAATAAAAGGGACACTACTGGAATTGGCCGAGTGACAGAAAACATATCAATGGTAAATGGGCGGCACAATGGCACAGTGGTTAGCACTGCTGCCTTAACAGCGCCAGGGACCGGGGTTCAATTCCGGCCTTGGGTGACAGTGTGGAGTTTGCTCACTCTACTCATGCCTGCGTGGGTTTCCTCCGGGTGCGCCAGTTTCCTCCCACAGTCCAAAGATGTGTAGGTAAGGTGGATTGGCCATGCTAAATATTGCCCCTTAGTGTCCAGGGATATGTAGGTTACTGGGAGTTATGGGGATAGGGCGGGAGGAGTGGGCCTAGGTAGGGTGCTCTTTCAGAGGGTCGGTGCAATGAAAGGATCCTATGGATAATAGTTGTCTTTCAGGCCGGAGGAAGACTTTTAGTGGAGTCTTCAGACATGATAGAGTGGGAGATAAAAAAGGAGGGAATAGCACTAATGACTAAAGAATCAATTCCAGTTGTGAGAAGGGATGATATCCCAGGTACGTCACTTGTGGGGCCAGAAAAACACATTTTTCCCTTTTTAGCCGTATGCCTGCCTTTGCGAAACGCCTGAGCACTTCCTCCAAGTTCCTTAAGTGTTCCCTGTTTGTCCTACCCGTGATTAAGACATCATCCAAATAAATCGCCACCTCCGGTAGTCCCTGCAGAATATTTTCCATCGTACGCTGGAATATAGCGCAGGCTGATGACACTCCAAAAGGTAGCCTAGTATAACGAAAAAGGCCCTTCAGGGTGTTGATCATAGCGAACTTCTGGGAGCCCTTGTCCAGTTTTAACTGCAGGTAGGCGTGGCTCATGTCTAGTTTCGTGAACAAAAGCCCACCTGCCAATTTGGCATATAGGTCGTCTATTTTCGGGATTGGGTATTTGTCCAGCAGTGCGTATTTGTTTACTGTCTGTTTGAGATCTCCACAGAGACGTATCGAGCTGTCTGGCTTCAAAATTGGTTCCACCGGCGCTGCCCATTCCGAAAACTGTACTGGTCTGATAATGCCGTTGCGCCGTAACCTTTCTATTTCGTCATCTACTTTCTTCCTTAATGCAAAAGGTACCGGCCTGGCCTTACAAAATTTCGGAAGGGCTTCTGGGTCCACGTGCAAAGTTGCTTTGGCGCCTATGATTTCCCCCAAACCTTCCTGGAAGACCTCCGGTTATTTTTGGAGTACGCCACTCAACTGCCCGCTTCCACTCTGGAAAATTTTCATCCAATCTAATTTTAGATCTTTCAGCCAGTTCCATCCAATTAAGCTCGGTCCGGAGCCCTCTACTATCGTCAACGGTAATCTGAGCAATTGTTTCTCATATTCCACAGGTACATGAGTTGTGCCTAGAACTTCCAGGGGTTCCCCCCGTGTAGGTTTTAAGTTTCGTCGATGTTTTTGTTAGGGTTAGTGGCTGGAATCCATCTTTGATTTTTCTAAAGACTGCCACACCCATTACTGATACGGCCACACCCGTGTCTATTTCCATTATTGTTGGCCGCCCGTTCACCCGTGGGGTAATCCTAATGGGTTCTGCTTTCTTCGTTGTAATATTATATAATTGTTCCCCTTCGGAGGAGGATGGGGCGTCTAGGTTGTGTACTTCCCTGCGTCCCCACCTGCTATTCCTCTTTCTAGGGTTTCTGTCGTTGTTACCCCACTCTGTCTGGTGCCAGAAACGGGCCTTCTCTGTTGGGGGAGCCTCAGCCGGTACTTCCCTCTGTCTCCAGTTAGTCCTGGCAGACTTGGGAGCAGTTCTGGGGTTTTCCTTTTTCCCTCTATTCCTCAGGTTTTTCCTAAGAGCGGCTATCTGGTAGCAGGACCCGTTGTGGTAGTCCCTCTCACACGTATCTAGCTCCATTGGCGTGCCCTGTAGTTCCTGCGCCCCACTTGCTGCCTTTTCTAGGGACAGTGCGAGCTGTAACGCCTGCCTGCAGTCTAGCTCCGTTTCCGCCAACAGGCGTTTCTGTATTGTGAGGTCGTTTATACCACACACTAACCGGTCCCGAAGCATTTCATTTAGCGTTGGGCCGAACTCACATTTTTCCGCCAGCCTTCTCAGGCGGGTCAAGAAATTCGTGACTGACTCCCTGTCTTCCCGCTTTGCTGTGTAGAATCTGTACCTACGCAAAATGAGGTGTGGTTTTGGGTCGTAGTGTTCTTTTACCAATTCCGTTACTTCTTGGAAAGTTTTCGTGTCCGGTGCATCAGGATAAGTCAGACTACGTATAATGGCGAAAGCGGAGGGTCCGCACGCCGACAGCAGGATAAGCCGTCTCCTTTCGTCCGTCAGTATATCATTTGCCCGGAAGAAGTAACACATTCTCTCTACATACTGGGACCAGTCCTCAATAGCCGGGTCGAATGCCTCTAACCTCCAAAAAACGGCATTTTTAAAATGGCAAAGCTTACCCTCCGAGTGCAGCAGCTGGTCTCCGCAAAATTCGTAGTTTACCTCGTCGCCACTGTAGTAATCCACGAGAGGCAGGAGTTCCGTCACCACACCAATATTTATTTACAATAACGATATTACAGGAGCAGCTACAAACAGTGCTGCTAGCAGTCCAGTCAACTTAAGACTGGCTCACAAAGCCTACACAGGTGCTTATATGGGCCCCCTCAATGAGCTATCATTGAGGGAGCTCATACTCCAATTGGCCAACCAATAAAGTCAATTGGAGTTCATTACAGCAACCATATTGGGGTTGGTGATCACAATTCAGTTTGATTTATGGAAAAGGGCAGAGATAAAGCAGGAGTAAAAATTTTGAACTGAGAGAAGGAAAATTTAGCAGAAATGAGAAGGGACTTGGCTCAGGTGGACTGGCCAGCACTGCTAGAGGATAAATCAATGAAAAAGCAATGGGAAGCACTAACAAGCGAGATCTCTAATGTACAACGTAGATATGTCTCCTTCAAAAATAAGAGTGGTCCTGCCAAATCTAGGCCCCCTTGGTTGTCTAAAGGTATAAAGGGGGAGATCAAACAGAAAAAGTAAGCATACGATAGGCACAAAGAACTAAGCCCTGCAGATAGCCTAGACGAGTATAGGAGTGCAGGGTCAAAGGAAATCAGGAAATCAAAGATAGGGCATGAAAAAAGATTAGTAAGTAAAGTTAAAGAAAACCCAAAGATGTTTTACCAATATATTAATGGTAAAAGGTTAGTGAAGGAAAAAGTGGGACTTATTGGAGATGAAGAAGGGGACTTGTGTGTAGATGAGGAGGCTGTGAGAAGGTTTTAAATGAATATTTTCTCTCCGTGTGTACAAAAGAAATGGATGGTGCAGATATAGTAGTCCAGAAGGAACACTCTGAGATATTGGACGGGATAGTCGTAAAGAGAGAGGAAGTACTCAGATTTGGAATCCTTAAAAGTTGTTAAGTTGCCACGGCCAGATGGATTGCTTCCGAGGCTACTGAAGGAGGTCAGGGAGGAGATAACAGATACTCCGAGGATGATATTCCAATCCTCAGACAAGTTATTGGAATGGTCAGACAGGTAGCAGATGAAGTGCAATGCAGTGAAGTGTGTATCTGTGCATAAATCATTGAAGGTGGCAGGAGAGGTGGAGAGAGCAGTTAAACAACATAAAGGTTACTTTATTACAAAACTATTGCTGAAAGTTGAAGTAAAAGTGATACATTTATTAGCTAAAATACAAACACGAAGTTTAAAATGCAGATAATGGTCAAAAATAATTATAAAGATTAAATTCAGTTCACTCCTTCAAGATATTGTTGAAGGCAGCATGGTGGCTCAGTGGTTAGCACTGCAGTCTCACGGTGCCGAGGTCCCAGGTTCGATCCCGTCTCTGGGTCACTGTCCGTGTGGAGTTTGCACATTCTCCCTGTGTTTGTGTGGGTTTCGCCTCCACAACCCAAAGATGTGCAGGGTAGGTGGATTGGCCACGCTAAATTGTCCCTTAATTGGAAAAAATTAATTGGGTACACTAAATTTCTAAAAAATAAATTTAAAAAAAATATATTGTTGCAGACCCCTGTCTTGCAGGTGATTTGTTGCTTGTCTGGAATGAAGGGTTGAAGTTGAAGATTTGTTTTCTCCAGCTGCAATGGCTTCTGTCATCGATATATCAATGTTTTCCTTCAACTTGACTTGGATTATTTTTAAATTGCAAAATTTAAGATCCATGGCCACAATGTCGTTAAAATCTCTGGCCAAAGGTAGGGTTACTATCGGTCGTGCTGATGTCCTTCTGTACTTCCTACAAACTTCACAGCGATCACTAACCTGTTCTATCAGTTTAGTCTAGTCTTCATCCCTTACCCCTGCATCCTTTAATACATTCTTCAGCCTCCGAGGAGACGGATGCGCAAATTGCCTATGCAGTTTTAATACAAGCTTTTTATCAGTTAAAGTCCCATTTTCAACTGCCATTAACACATCCTTAACAACTGTACTTGAAATATTATTTGTCAGTAATTGAACACAATAATGTCACGGCTGTGTAAATTGTAAGTCCACCAGAAGCAAAGGTATCTCACTTGATACAACATCCGTGCTAATGAAATGATTCACTCTGGCAAAATTGCAAGGGATCACCACTCTTTTCAGCGACTTCAGAGTATTATCATCTCCAAATCTGAAACTTGTGGAACTTTCAAATTCCTTAACCTTGTTACGATTTTCAGTATTCAAGGAGTCCAGGTAAAATTTTAACCAGCAATTCCATGCACAGTAGATGTGCAGCCACTGTCCAATGCAGCACAATTGAAGGATTCTGCAATCAACACCCTCATTATAAGTGTAAAACTGTTTGGGCGCGATTCTCCGCCCCCCACGCCGGTTGGGAGAATAGCGGGAGGGCCTCCCGAACATTTTTCATGCCCTCCCGCTATTCTCCCCCCCCTCGCCCGAACCACGTCACAAATCGCCGCTCGCCGTTTTCTACGGCGAGCGGCAATTCTCCGCGGCCGAGCGGCCGGGCCTTTACGCCCGTTTTTTCACGGCAGCAAACACACCTGCTCGCTGCCGTCGTAAAAACGGGCGCTGGATGCCCGTTTGGGGCATCCAGAGGCCCGTTTGGGGCGGGAGCACCACCGTTGTGCTCAGGAGGGGACAGGCCCGCGATCAGTGCCCACCGATCATCGGGCCTCCGTCCAAAAGGGACGTAATATTTCCCCTCCGCCGCCCGACAAGATCAAGCCGCCACATCTTGTCGGGCGGCGGTGGAGAAATGCGGAACTGCGCATGCTCGGGTTCCGTCAATGGCGTGATGACGTCACCTGCGCATGCGCGGGTTGGAGCCGGCCACGCGTCATTTTGGCGCGCGGCCTTAACTACGGTCGTTAAGGCCGCGACGCCGTGATTCCCGGGGTCCCGCTCCTAGCCCCGATTGGGGGGGGGGGGGAGAATCGGGTCCCGGGAACGGGCATTAAGGCTGCCATGAAACACGGCCGGTTTCACGGCAGCCTTTACGACTCTCCGCATTTGCGGAGAATCTCGCCCTTTGTTAAGAGGACAATGCCTTCTTTCTGCTCACTATCTTTTTCCTCTTCTGACTCTTCCGTTTCATGTCTCGTTTCAAAAGCTCTATTATAACGTGTTGGCCAGTTTAAAGCATAATGGTATTGAGAGTCACATCGAAAACATCGATTTATCATACCCCGAGCATATCTGGGGTTGATTTTCCTATTCTAGGTTCTAACTGGGTTTCTGTCTTCATAATTTCCGGGTCCCGATCTCCCTCTATAGTCTTGGAACCTGTTTGTAGCCGTGCGATTTTGCCATCCTGTTAGTAGTGTATCTTCCATATTCTGCTTCATTGCAGACTGACCTATTTGGGTCATCAGAACTATCTGAATCGAATGTTTCCCCAGAAACGTTTTTAAAGCTTCTGTCATCTAATCGAATAAGGTATCCTTATCCGCAAACTGAACCCCTATCAAAACCAGGAGCCTATCCATGTTGCTCACTCTGGGACAGTTAAGTAAGTTAAAGGCCAACACAGACTGTGGAAATTCCAGGTTGTGTTTCTGCAGCCTTTTATATAGTCTGCCAAATTCTATTATATAGACTTCAATGGCGAAATCCTCTATTTTCCGGAACCTATCAAAATCCGACCATGCTCATATGCACTTAAAAAGTCATCTTTTTTATAAATCTTATCCATAAAACGTAATAGAGTCTCCAGACCTTCTTCTGAGTTTACTCTTCCAATTCCAGCTCAGAAAACACTTTGCTTCGGATTTTACTGTCATAAGGTAGAGAAAGAGTCAATGCCATACCTTGTTTTCTCTTTCCCAAGGCACTTACCTTAGTCCACATAACTACTGCACTTCTCCATTGGTCGTACGATCCCCTTTCAGAAAATAAGTGGGGTAGTCATATCCGGCCATCTTTACCCTAGGTTCAGCCATATATCTTTTTTTCTTCTCACTCACTCCTTGGTTTGGTCTGGAAAAGTTGTATCTTTTAACCCTTTACATTTGCACAGCAACCATCCTCTGCTATCATTTGTTAGACATTTAGCTGCTGTTGTATAAAGAGCAACGGTATTGCTCCTTTTACAAACACCTTTATTCCACTCTCTGCACAAAACTCTATCTTCACATTACCTGACACAAAGGCCACCTGAAGCCCCTTTACATATCAGTGCCAATTATTGGATACTTAACATAAATGAGACAACTAATTGGAAATCTCTTAACCCATTACTTAACACACATCACCAACAATCTGTCCTGGTCCACACATGTCGACGCTACGACTACAAAAGCACAACAACGCCTATACTTCCTCAGGAAACTAAGAAAATTCGGCATATCCACATTGACTCTTAGCAATTTTTACTGATGCACAATTGAAAGCATCTTATCTGGCTGCATCATAACTTGGTAAGGCAACTGCTTGGTCCAAGACCGCAAGAAACTTCAGAGAGTCGTGAACATAGCTCAGTTCCTCACATGAACCCGCCTCTCATTCACTGACTCCGTCTGAGAACACGCACTAACAGATTAAAAAACAACTTCTTCTCCGTATCTCCACCAGACTCTTGAATGGCCCTCTTATGGACTTATCTGATCTATCAAAGCATCTTCTCTACTGTTACAGCACTATACTCCATTTGCTTCCCCCGATGTCTAAATTTATGTATTCACATTGTGTATTATTGTATGTCCTATGTTTTTCATGTATGGAATGATTTGCCTGGACTGAACGCAGAACAATACTTTTCATTGTACTTAGATACAGGTGACAATAAATCTAAATCTAATGAATCTAGGTAATCTGAGACCAGTGTAACCATGTTCCCATCTACATTTCAGGTCCGGTGCCTGTACGGTTGATGAATGGGAGCAACATGTGCTCTGGAAGAGTTGAAGTTGGCCGTAACTCTGTCTGGGGGACCATATGTGACAATGGCTGGGATGTAAAAGCAGCGAATGTGGTCTGCACAATGTTGAACTGTGGGACAGCCCTGTCAGCAGAAAGAGATGCCACCTATGGAGAGGGTTCTGGGGTCATCTGGTCCCTTAATGTGAGCTGTGACGGGACAGAGCTTACCCTCGATCAGTGCTCTTCCAACACATGGGTGGGGACCAGCTGCACACACAGGCAAGATGCTGGAGTTACCTGTTCAGGTGAGTGGGGTTTTTTGCTTGGATGAGTCTGGTGCCCTGCTCAGGTGAGGGGAGGGGGGTTGCCTATTCGAGTGGAGGGTTCGCTGCTCAGATGAGGTGTGGAAGGTTCCTGGTCCTTGTCCATGAGAAGGGTTCCCTGTTCGAGTGGGTTGGGAATCATAGAATCCATAGAATCTCCACAGTGCAGAAGGAGGTCATTCAGCCTATTGAATCTACACCAACCTTCTGAAAGAGCACCTTACCTAGGCCCACTCTGTCCCCACGAAGGTGCAATTTAGGATGGCCAATTCACCTAACCTGCGAATCTTTGGGTGGTGAGAGGAAATCAGAGCAGCCGGAGGAAAACCATGCAGATACAGGGAGAACATGCAAACTCCATACAGACAGTCACCTAAGGCCAGAATTGAACCTGGGTCCTGGCACGGTGAGGCAGCAGTGTTAACTACTGTGCCACTCTGCTGACTCAGGTGAAGCCGTAGGGTTTCTCGCTCGATTGAGGAAAAAGTGTTCCCTGCTTGAGTGAGAAAGGGAGGGAGGGCTCCCTCTTTGGGTGACCGAGCGAGTTCTCAGCTTGGGTGGAAGGGCTCCCTGCTTTTGTAATTGAGGACGGTAGAGAGATGTTCTTGCTGGTAAGTGCATTTAACCTGTTCATGTGCAATGGTTCACAAACTGGTCAAATTGGAGGCCTTGATTGCTACAATACCAGCCCAAGACTGTGGATTACCAGTCCAGGGCTGTGGATTACCTGCCCATTCCTCTGGGCTACAAATCCTTGGGTTACTTGTACATTAAAATATATTATTCTTTGGGAAGGTACTGCACAGATTCATCAGCAGAATACAGGTGCCTAAAAGAGCTAAATTATTATTATTTTTTATAAATTTAAAGTACCCAAATCTTTTTTTTTCCAATTAAGGGGAAATTTAGCATGGCCAATCCACCTATCCTGCCATCTTTGGGTTATGGGAATGAGACCCACGCAGGCATGGGGAGAATGTACAAACCCTACACGGACAGTGACCCAGGGCCGGGATCAAACCCAGGCCCTCAGCTCCATGAGGCAGCAGTGCTAATCACTGCGCCACCGTGCCATCCTAGGAGTTAAATTATGAAGACCAATTGCGGAGACTTGGTTTACATTGTGTTGAATATAGTAAATTAAGGGGTATCTAATTGAAATATTTGAGACATTTAAAGGATTTACTGGAGAAGATAAAGAGAAATTATTTCCAACGGGTGGGGAGAATTTGCGGAACAAGGGGACATAGCCTTCGAGTCATGCTGCTGTGAGAGGATGTTGGGAAGCATTTCTTCACAAGAGGGGAATGGATATCTGGAACTCTTTCTCCCCAAAAGCTGTTAATGTTTGGGATCATTTGGAATTTTTACATCAGAGACGCAAGGTTTTTGTCGGGTATGGGTGTTCAGGCTTACGCAACAAAGCTGTGTCGTGGGAGTGTCTTTAAGAAATATTTTTGTCTTATCACGTGGCTTCAGTGATGTCATTGTGTGGGTGGAGCTGGGCTGTGGCTCTGGGGGTTCATTTTACTTTTGCTTTGGTTTGGGGCTGTTTTAGTGGCTCTGAGTTTTTTTGCTTTCGTTTTCACATTTGGCTGCTGTAGGACCAGAAAGAGAAGTATTTTGGCCCGTCTCTCTATTTTCAATTTTAAAGAGTCATTCCAAGGAAGAATACCAATAATAAGAGTTAAGTACTATTTTAGTAAAAGGGTTTTTTGTTTTATGGGATGTTGTTATTAAATTGAAACAGTTAAGAGGAATTCATTAAAGGTTATACATAAATTACTGTTGCTGTGTGGGGTATTTATGTTGGTAGTTAATATAGCGTGTTTATAAAAATGTTAACTAAATTCGTAGAATAAAGCTTGTTTTTGATTAAAAGTGCTTAAGGCGTCTTGAATAACACCTGAAAGGCAGGCCCTTGTGCTCATCATAACCAAAATTGATAAACAGTTATACGTCAGGTGAACTCCATGATATACTTTGTAGTTTTCTAAACCATGGCCCATAACAGCTGATAATTGGAATTAAGGTGAAAGTCCTCCTTGACCTAATTGATTGGTGGGACCGACTTGAGGGGGTGAAAGGCCTATTCCTGCTCTTTAAGTAATCTCTTTGTGAACTAATATTTTTTTTAAATCATTTAAGGGATGTGGGCATCGCTGGTTAGGCCAGCATTTATTGCCCATCCCTAGTTGCCCTACAGAAGGTGCTGTGTTGCCATCTTGAACTGCTACAGCCTTTGAGGTGTAGGTACACCCACAGTGCTGTTAGGGAGGGAGTTCCAGGATGTTGCCCCAGTGACAGTGAAGTAACAGCAATATATTTCCGAGTCAGGGTGGTGAGTGATTTGGTCAGGAACCTCCAGGTGGTGGGGTTCCCAGGTATCTGCTGCTCTTGACTTTCTAGTTGGTAGTGGTCGTGTATTTGGAAGGTGCTGTCTAAGGAACCTTGATGAGTTACTACAGTGCATCTTGTAGATGGTACACATGGCTGCCACTGTACATCTGTGGTGGATGGTTTGAATGTTTGTGAAAGGGGGAGCAATTAAACGGGCTGCTTGGTCCTGGATGGTGTCGAGCTTCTTGAGTGTTGGAGCTGCATTCATCCATGCCAATGGACAGTTCTCCATTCCACTCCTGACTTGTGCCTTATAGATGGTGGACAGGCTTTGGGGGAGTCAGGAGGTGAGTTACTCGCCCTGGGATTCCTAGCCTTTGACCTGCCTTGGCAGCCGCAGTATTAATATGGCTAGCCCAGATCAGTTTCTGAACAATGTTAACTCCCAGGATGTTGATGGGGGATTCAGCGATGGTAATGCCATTCAATGTCATGGGACGATGGTTCGATCCTCTCTTGTTGGAGATGGACATTGCCTGGCACTTGTCTGGCGTGAATGAAACTTGCCACATGTCAGCCCAAGTCTGGATATTGTCCAGGTCTTGCTGCAATTGGACATGGACTGCTTCATTATCTGAGGAGTCGCGAATGGTGCTGAACATTGTGCAGTCATCCGCAAACATCCCCACTTCTGACCTTAATGATGGAAGGGAGTTGATTGATGAAGCAGCTGAAGATGGTTGGACCTAGGACACTACCCTGAGGAACTCCCGCTGTGATGTCCTGGAGCTGAGATGACTGACCTCCAACCACCACAACCATCCTCCTTTGAGCCTGTATGACTCCAATCAGCGGAGTGTTTTCCCCTTGATTCCCATTGACTCCAGTTTAACTCGGGCTCCTTGATGCCGTACTCGGTCAAATGCTGCCTTGATGTCAAGGGTAATCACCCTCACCCCACTTCTGGCATTCAGCTCTTTGTCCTTCTTTGAACTAATGCTGTAATATGGTCAGGGGCTGAGTGACCCTGGCAGAACCCAAACTGAGCGACTGTGAGAAGGCTATTGCTGATCAAATTCCACTTGGTAGCACTGTTTGTTTTTTTTAAAAATAAATTTTATTAAGATTTTCACAAAATATAACAACAAAACAATATTAACAAAACAACCATGGTAAAAACCCAAGAACAACACCCACCCAACTACAAAAGCAACTACAAAAACAAAAACAAAAAAGCAAACAACAAAAAGGAAAGAGATAACACCCGTCACATCCAACAAACCCATGTACACAATTCTCCCTCCCACCGAACCAAACCCCCCTGGGTTGCTGCTGCTGCCGGCCTATTTCCCTACCGTTCCGCCAGGAAGTCCAGGAAAGGCTGCCACCGCCTAAAGAACCCTTGTACTGATCCCCTCAGAGCAAATTTCACCTTCTCCAATTTGATGAACCCCGCCATATCATTGATCCAGGTCTCCACGCTTGGGGGCCTCGCATCCTTCCACTGAAGAAGAATCCTCCGCCGGGCTACTAGGGACGCAAAGGCCAGGACACCGGCCTCTTTCGCCTCCTGCACTCCCGGCTCCACTGCAACCCCAAAAATTGCGAGTCCCCAGCCTGGCTTGACCCTGAATCCCACCACCCTCGACACCGTCCTTGCTACCCCCTTCCAAAACTCCCCCAGCGCTGGGCATGCCCAAAACATATGGACGTGGTTCGCTGGGCTCCCCGAGCACCTAGCACACCTGTCTTCGCCCCCGAAAAACCTATTCCACCTCGTCCCAGTCATGTGGGCCCTATGCAGCACCTTGAACTGTATGAGGCTAAGCCTCGCACAGGAAGAGGAAGAATTCACTCTCTCCAGGGCATCTGCCCACGTCCCCTCCTCAATCTCCTCACCCAGCTCCTCTTCCCATTTACCCTTCAGTTCCTCCACCGAGGCCTCATCTACCTCCTGCATTACCTGGTATATGTCCGAAATCCTCCCTCCTCCAACCCAAACCCCCGAGAGCACCCTGTCCCGTACCCCACGTGGGGGCAACAAGGGGAACCCCTCCACCTGCCGCCTGGCAAACGCCCTAACCTGCATGTACCAAAACATGTTCCCCGGGGGGAGCCCAAACTTCCCCTCTAATTCCCCCAAGCTCGCGAACCTCCCCTCCACAAACAGGTCCCTCAACCTCCTAACCCCTACCCTGTGCCAGCCCAGAAATCCGCCATCAATGCTCCCTGGAACAAACCGATGGTTCCCCCGTATCGGGGCCTCCATCGAGCCCCCCACTTCTCCCCTATGTTGTCTCCATTGCCCCCAGATTTTGAGGGTAGCCGCCACCACCGGGCTCGTGGTATACCTCGTTGGAGGGAGCGGCAACGGCGCCATTACCAGCGCCTCCAGGCTTGTGCCCACACAGGACACCATCTCCATCCTCTTTCATGCTTCCCCTTCCCCGTCCATTACCCATTTACGCACCATTGCTGCGTTGGCAGCCCAATAGTACCCACAGAGGTTGGGCAGCACCAGCCCCCCCTATCCCTGCCCCGCTCCAAGAACACCCTTCTCACCCTCGGAGTCCCATGCACCCACACAAATCCCGTAATACTCCTGTTCACTCTCCTAAAAAAGGCCTTCGGGATAAGGATTGGAAGGCACTGGAACAGAAACAAAAACCTCAGGAGCACCGTCATCTTAACGGACTGCACCCTCCTCGCCAGTGACAACGGTAACATATCCCACCTTTTGAACTCCTCCTCCATCTGCTCCACCAACCTTGTGAGGTTGAGCTTGTGCAGGGCCTCCCAGCCACCTGGACTCCTAGGTACATGAAGCTCTTCCCTGCCTGCTTCAGTGGGAGCCTACCAATCCCCTCCTCCTGATCCCCCGGGTGCACCACGAACAACTCGCCCAGGTTCAGCTTATACCCAGAGAAGCCCCCAAATTCGCTGAGAATCCTCATCACCTCCGGCATCCCCCCCACCGGGTCCACCACATACAGCAACAGGTCGTCCACATGAAGCGACACTCGATGCTCCTCCCGACCCCGCACCAGGCCCCTCCAGTTCCCTGACTCCCTCAACGCCATGGCCAGGAGCTCAATTGCCAATGCAAAGAGCAAGGGGGACACCCCTGTCTCGTCCCCCGATACAGCCGAAAGTACTCCAACCTCCTCCTATTCATGGCTACACTCGCCATCGGGGCCTCATAGAGCAACCTCACCCAACGGACAAACCCCTCCCCAAACCCAAACCTTTCCAACACCTCCCACAGATACCCCCACTCAACCCTATCAAAGGCCTTCTCCGCCTCTAATGCCACCACTATCTCCGCCTCCCCTTCCACAGCCGGCATCATAATAATGTTGAGGAGCCTTCATACGTTAGTATTCAACTGCCTTCCCTTCACAAACCCCGTCTGGTCCTCGTGAATGACCCCCGGCACACAATCCTCTATTCTTGTGGCTAAGATCTTTGCCAGCAGCTTGGCGTCTACATTTAGCAGCGGGATCGGCCTATATGACCCACACTGCAGAGGGTCCTTGTCCCGCTTCAGGATCAAGGAAATCAGCGGCCGTGACATAGTTGGGGGCAAAGCCCCCCCCTCCCTTGCCTCGTTAAAGGTCAGGACCAACAGGGGGCCCAACAGGTCCGTTTACCTTTTATAAAATTCAGCCGGGAACCCATCCGGCCCCGGCGCCTTCCCCGACTGCATGCTCCCTATCCCTTTAACCAGCTCCTCCAGCTTAATTGGCGCCCCCAGTCCCTCTGCCCCTGCCCCTCCTCCACCCTTGGAAATCGCAGCTTGCCCAAGAAGCGCCCCATTCCCCTCCCTCCACCGGGGGTTCAGACCGGTAAAGTTCCCCATAAAAGTCCCTAAAGACCCCATTAACGTCTACCCCCCTCCGCACCACCTTCCCAGCTCTATCCGTCACTCCCCCAATCTCCCTGGCTGCGTCCCGCTTTCGGAGCTGGTGTGCCAGCATCCTGCTCGCCTTCTCCCCATATTCATACACCGCCCCCTGTGCTTTACTCCACTGAGCTTCCGTCTTTCTGGTAGTCAATAGGTCGAACCTGGCCTGAAGGCTACGCCTCTCCCCCAGCAATCCCTCCTCCGGAGCCTCCGCATAGCTCCTATCCACCCTCACCATCTCCCCTATCAGTCTCTCCCTCTCCCTCTGCTCCCCCCTCTCCCTATGGGTTCGGATGGAAATCAACTCCCCTCTAATCACCGCCTTCAATGCCTCCCAGACCGTCCCCACTCGGACCACCCCGTTATCGTTGGCCTCAAGGTACCTCTTAATACACCCTGAACCCTCCCGGCCACCTCCTCATCTGCCAGCAGCCCCACCTCCAAGCGCCAGAGCGGACGTTGGTCCCTCTTCTCCCCCACCCCGAGGTCCACCCAGTGCAGGGCATGATCCAAAATGGCAATGGCAGAGTATTCAACATCCTCCACCTTCGAAACCAGCCCCCTGCTCAGGACAAAAAAAATCAATCCTCGAATAAGTTTTATGCACGTGGGAGAAAAACGAGTACTCCCTGGCCCTTGCCCTCGCAAACCTCCAGGGATCCACCCCTCCCATCTGATCCATAAATCCCCTCAACACCTTAGCCGCCGCTGGCCTCCTACCCGTCCGGGACTTGGATCGATCCAATGGGGGACCCAGCACCGTATTGAAGTCCCCCCCCGATCAGGCCCCCCACCTCCAGGTCCGGAATGCAGCCCAACATGCGCCGCATAAACCCCGCATCGTCCCCCTGCAGCTTACCACTCACCATCACATATCTCCCGCCACTGTCAGCCACCACCCTCAACGCCTCAAACGACACCCTCTTTCCCACCAGGATCGCCACCTCCCGATTCTTCGCATCCAGCCCTGAATGAAAGACTTGGCCCACCCATCCCTTCCTCAGCCGAACCTGGTCCGCCACTTTCAGGTGTGTCTCTTGGAGCATGGCCACATCCGCCTTCAGCCCCTTCAAGTGCGCAAACACCCGGGCCCGTTTGACCGGCCCATTCAGCCCCCTCACATTCCAGTTTATCAGCCGGATCAGATGGCTCCCTGCCCCCCTCCCCTGCCGATTAGCCATAACCCATCCCCTGCCCACCACTGGCCAGCGTCCCCCGCTCTGCCAGTTCCCCACGGCGGCAACTCCCCCCCCCCCCCTCCAGCACCCCCTGCATCCTCCAAGTCCTTCCTGGCCATCCATTTCAGCAGCAACCCGGTACCCCCCCCCCCCCCCAAAGGCTAGGACCCCTCCTATCCGCGCCCCTCCCTCCATTGCACTCCAGTGAGCCAGCTAACTTCTGCTGACCCCGGCGACTCCCGCCATACCTCCGACTCCTCCCCACGTGGGACTACTCCTCCTCCTTCGTGCCCATCAGCAGGCCCTCCTCCTCCTCCTCCCCCCCCCCGCTCTTGTGCGGGAAAATAACAGCCAGCAACGGCCCACACTTCTCAGCCCCGACCCAGCCCCCATCATCCCTCAGCGCGGGAAACCAGAGAAAAGCCCGCGCTTTCACCCTGCCCAACCCCGCCTCCTCTAGGGCAACTCCCATTGCCAGTCCCCACCACCAGCTCCCCGCACTCCCAGTTTACCTCCCTGCCAGAACCCGTCCACCAGACCCATACAAAAAGACATAACGACATTGCCCCACCCACCCTAAAGCCAACACACATCTTGCATTAAACAGAGAACCCCCCCCCCAGAGCAAAAATTAAACACAATTACATTATCATGAAATTATTACATGAAATTATTACATTATTACGAAATCAACCATGATTGAATGGTGGAGTGGACTCGATGGGCCGAATGGCCTTACTTCCGCTCCTATGTTTTATGGTCTTATGATCATACAAAATCCCCCATCTTTGACCCTCAGTTTGAGTCCAGTTTCTCGGCCTGCACAAAGGCCCACGCCTCCTCCGGACTCAAAATAATGGTGCCGGTCCTTGTAGGTGACCCACAGATGCGCCGGCTGCAACATGCCAAACTTCACACTCCGCCTGTGGAGCACCGCCTTCGTCCGGTTGAACCCGGCCCTCCACTTCACCACCTCTGCACTCTAGTCCTGGAAGATCCGCACCTCCGTGTTCTCCCACTTGCTGCTCCGCTCCTTCTTGGCCCACCGGAGCACGCACTCACGATCAACGAAACGGTGAAACCGCACCAACACCACCCGCGGCGGCTCGTTAGACTTGGGTCTCCTAGCCAGAATTCTGTGGGCCCCCTCCAACTCCAGGGACCCCTGGAAGGACCCAGCTCCCATCAACGAGTTCAGCATAACGACCACATAGGCCGCCAGGTCCGACCCCTCCAACCCCTCCGTGAGGCCCAGGATCCGTAAATTTTTCCGCCTCGACCGGTTGTCCAGCTCCTCGAACCGCTCCTGCCACTTTTTATGGAGCGCCTCGTGCATCTCCACCTTCCCCGCGACGGCCACGGCCTCATCCTCCCTTTCGGAGGCCTGCTGCTGGAGCTCCCGGATTGCGGACCCCTGGGCTGTCTGAGTCTCCATCAGCTCTTTGGTGGTAGCCTTCAGCGACTCCAGCTGCTCCATCTTAAGCTCCTGGAAGCAGCGCAGCAGAGTCGCCTGCTGCTCCTGCGCCCACTGCCTCAGCTCCTCGAGGGCTCTGCCAGCCGCCATTTTGTTTCTCTTCCCCCGCTTTTACAGGGGCGCTTCCACTATTTTTCCTCTCACCCCACTCCAGGTCCGGACCATAGGACCTTAGGGATCTACTCCAGACCCTTTCCCACGTCGGGATTCGTCGTCGAAGTTCCGTTGGGGGCCCTGAAAAGAGCCCCAAAGTCCGTTTTTAGCGGGAGCTACCGAACGTGCGGCTTTGCTCCGCATTGCCGCCACCGGAAGTCTTGATAGCGCTGTTGATGACTCCTTCCATCACTTTGCTGATGATGGAGAGTCGGCCGATAGGGCAGTAATTGTCTGGGTTGGATTTCTCCTGTTTCTTGTGTGCAGGACACACCTGTGCAATTCTCCACATTGCTGGGTAGATGCCAGCGTTGTAGCAGTACTGGAACAGCTTGGCTAGGGGTGCGGCAAGCTCTGGAGCACAAGTCTTCAGTACTAATGCCGGAATATTATCAGGGCCCAAAGCCTTTGCGGTATCCAGTTCCTTCAGCCATTCTTTGATATCGCTTGGAGTGAATCGTATTGGCTGAAGACTGACATCTGTGATGTGGGGACCTGTGCAATGAGGCAGACCTGATTAGGGAACTTAAGATGAAGGAACCCATACGAGGCAGTAACCACAATATGATAGAATTTACCAGGCAGTTTGAGAGGGACAAGCTGGACTCAGATGTAATGGTATTCCAATTGAATAAAAGTAACGACAAAGAAATGAGGGAGGAGCTGGCCAGAGTTGATTGGAAGGGGAGCCCAGAAGGAAGACAGTAGGACGACAATGGCAGGAGTTTGGGGGAATTATTCGGGAGACACAACAGAAATTCATCCCAAAGAGGAGAAAACATGCTGAGGGGAGGACGGGGCACCCATGGCTGACGAGGAAAGTCAGGACGGCATAAAAGCAAAAAGAAAAAGCATACAAGGTGGTGAGGATTAGTGGGAAGCCAGAGGATGGAGAAGCCTCTAAAAGCGAACAGAGGACAATTAAAAAAGCAATAAGGGGGGACAAGATGAAATATGAGTGTAAGCTAGCAAATAATATAAAAGAAGATAGCAAGATTTTTTTTCAATATTTAAAAGGTAAGAGAGAGGCAAAAATAGACATTGGTCCCATGGAAAATGTGGCTGGAGAAGTAATAATAGGAAACAAAGAAATGGCAGAGGAACTGATTAGTTACTTTGCATCAGTCTTCACAGTGGAAAAGAACCAGTGGGATGCCAGTGCGCCAGGATAATCAGGGCAGAGGTGAGTGTACTGGCCATCATTAAGGAGAAGGTTCTGGGGAAAGTGAAAGGTATGAAGATGGATAAATCACCTGTACCGGATGGACTACACCCCAGGGTTAAAAGGGATAGCTGAGGAGATTGTGGAGAAATTGGTGGTGATCTTTCAGGAATCACTGGAGGCAGGGAGGGTCCCAGAGGACTGGGAAATGGCTAATGTTTAAGAAAGGAGCGAGGCTGGGCAGCATGTGGCGCAGTGGTTAGCACTGGGACTACGGCGCTGACGACCCGGTTTCGAATCCCAGCC